>NC_092715.1:106152322-106872328 GCF_047496885.1 Scyliorhinus torazame | reverse complement strand
CTGCATATCCTTGGACTGTAGGAAGAAACCGGAGCACCCATAGGAAACCCACACAGGCATGGGAAGAACGTGCGGACTCCACACAGACAGTGACCACACTAAATTGGCCCTTAATTGGAAAAAATGAATTAGGTACTCTAAATTTTAAAAATAAAATAAACAAACCTTTTTAGTTAATCCACCTCGGGTTTGCTGCAGGACTATTAGTAAAATTGGATCCCATAAAAACCAAGTGGTTGGGGAAATATGCCACTGCTTATTCTAAAATAAAAACAAGTTCAAAACACCTTCTGTTTTTTGACAGGTGGTAAGAGGAGAACAGTGCTGTTTGAACTGACCCCACCTCTTGTCTGGAACATTTTTCTTCGGAACCATTCACCCTGTTTCTCTCTCCACAGATGCTGACAAACCTGTGGAGTTTTTTCCAGCACACTTTTTATTTCAGATCTCCAGCATCGGTAGTATTTTTCCTTTTATCGCAGGCCAAGTTATTCATTTTCCATTTTCTGATATGGACCTGACTTCAGCTCACTAGGGGTGCAAATCAAAGGCGCATAGAAGGAAAGTCAAATTATCTAGAGAATCCATACAGTGCAGAAGAAGGTTATTCGGCCCATCATGTCAACAGCAACCCTCTGAAAGAGCACTCTACCTAGGCCCACTCCTTCACCCTGTCCCTAATACCAAACCTAACCTGAATATCATTGGACACTGAAGGGCAATTTAGCATGGCTAATCCACCTAACCTGCACATCTTGGACTGTGGGAGGAAACCTAAGCACCCAGAGGAAACCGACACAGACACATGGAGTATGTGCAAACTCCACATAGTCATCCAAGGCTGGGAATCGATCCCGGGTCTCTGCCACTATGAGACAGCAGTGTTAACCACTGTGCCACCGTGGTGCTATTACAAGCTACAAGCGCCGGGAACCATCCTGCTATCAAACAGGACTGTGTTATTTTTACGGGCCTCAGTGGGGATTGCCCCACTGAGATTGCCCCTGAGCCACATTTCTGGTACCGAGGAGCTCCGCTTGCCAGTACAGGAAGCAATCAGAAATGGCACCCCGATCTCTCTACACCCGACATGAGCCCCGGACTCTCCCGCACACCACCTCATACGGGCACTCCGGCCCGATGCCCAACATGGGAAAAAGGCCACCTGGGCACCATGGCACTGCAGCCTGGAAGTGCCATCTCAGCATCTTGGCAGTGCCAGGTTGGCACTCAGCTGGCACTGCTGGGGTGCCAGGCTGGAAGTGCCATGGTGGCTGGGTGGTATGAGCAGTGGCATGGTGATATCCTGTCCAGATTCCAATCACTCTGGAGCCCCTGTTTTTGGGGAGCAATGCTAAACGATGCCCGGCTGGGGTCTATTCGGTGAGGCCAATAAAACCTGAGGACCGGTTAGATCTGGTGTCGGCATAGTTAAACTTACTTAATTATGCAAGTCTGGGTCCCGTCCGTTGTGAGATCTCGGGACAGGACTCTCGTGAGATCTACCAGATCCATCCCATCCCGATCCCGTCAGAATGTAGCCTTGGGGACATTTCTCTCCGGTCTAGCCCACACTTAGATATTTCAGTAATGAGGAGATGAACTCGCCGGGGAGACTGGCTCTTCAGAGATCGGGCAGCCATTGTGAAAGGGTGCCCTAACCTCTTAGTGCACTTGAGAATCCCGCACATATCCCCCATCCATGGGCAATGTCACCCCCCCCCCCCCCCCCCCCCCCCCCACACACACACACACACACATGGGCATTACCTCACAGCCCCCCAAGTGAGGACACCCGGCTGTGGGGTTGCTGAGTCCAATTTTCAGGCCTCCCCATCCCCCCTTTTGTGGCCCTCACCTTTCAGGAGCCCACCCTTCACGCTCCCCCAACCAGTAGGAGACCCGTTCATACCCACCCTTCACTCCACACCCTTCATCCCTCCCTCATCCCCCTTTCATGGGCATGGTCCCTCTCATGCCCTGGCCCTTGGCAATGCCACCCTGGCACCCTGACAGTTCACCTGCCAGCCTGGCAGTGCCACCCAGGCACCCTGGCAGTGCTAAGGTGCTAATATGGCACCGTAAAGGTGCCCATGTGCCAGAGGGAGAGCCAAAATGCCACCTTGCCCTGTCCCTGACCACCCAGGGGTTTCCAATGGCCTGAGAGCACCCCCCCCCCCCCGGTGCTGTTACGCCTGGTCCATGTTTACACGGACTAGTGGTAAACGCCAGCATGGCAAGGTCTCCTTGGTGCTGTTGCTTGTCCCCGGGCTTCAGGTAATCGGGCGCCGACATATTTAAATGAGCTTGATCCAGATTGCAACATGTCGTGAGATCTTGTTAGGTCACGCGGTGTTCTGAGCATTGCAAATCTTGCGAGCCGCCCCTCATGAGATTTAATGGAATCGTCGCGTCACCAGGTCGGGTGCGACGTGGCCGTTCAAGCCCAGTGTCTCTGCTGTTCTCTCCTGATTTTAGCAGCATCAATAAGTTTATTTATCTGCATGGGTCTCACCCCCACAACCCAAAAGATGTTCAGGGTAGGTGGATTGGCCTGCTAAATTGCCCCTTAAGTGAAAAAAAAAAATTGTACAATTTAAATTGATTTAAAAAAATAAGCTTATTCATATGGAATCCTCCCTTTAATTTGCATCTGGATTATTGATCATATGCAGTTTTTGAACCAATAATTTCCTTCTTTAATTTAAATGGAAAGGAATATTGGGTGGAACAAATGACTGATCTGTTCTCACCCATTTTGCATGCAATAATACAGGAGCCAGAAATTATAGATGGCAATTTTCCACAAATACTTAAAGTGCTAAAGAGCCTCCAAAGTGTCCCAGATAGCACCTTCCGCTGCAATGCCAAGGAGATGAAGCATGTTAGGAATGGCCACAGAGAGGATCATTAATGGGCATTCATTTGATGCAGTAGACAGGGACAGTAGAGACAGAAACACAAAGTGTGCTACCTCTCCACTGTGTATCCCTCCTCTTTTGGACCTCCTCCACCAGGGTCTGCAGTCCCAAGTCTGAAAGCTTGTGCACCCTCTAACTTGGTCCCTGAGCCATCCTGCAACCTTCAGTGGAAGCCAGTGGGTGCAGCTAGCCGTAGTGATCTAGGAGAATGGCTTTTAATCACTGGGTTGAATGCTGAACCGACAGTTGCTGTTTTCAGTGTCTGTAGCTATACCTGTAAATCATCACTTCATCTGAATCCACACTTTCAAGCAAGTGCATGTTTTCATCCTGGAGCCAAAATAACCACCAGAATAGATGGAAAAATTCCAACTCAGTAAGAAATTCAAATAACTACATTACGAGCAAAAAGTCCACTTTTCTTTAATAAGAGTTTGGTCTTGTACTGTTGTTGTCCATGTTGTAATTGGAACATGGGTAGACATAAAATTCATATGAGAAAGAAAGATTTATTTTGACGTGAAGACCGTAACTATTGTGCACCATGCTGCCCTGCGGTTAACATTCAGAGGCCGACTGCTAATGTGAGTATATAAGAACATAAGAACTAGGAACAGGAGTAGGCCATCTGGCCCCTCGAGCCTGCTCCGCCATTCAATGAGATCATGGCTGATCTTTGTGGACTCAGCTCCACTCTCCGGCCCGTACACAATATCCCCGAATCCCTTTATTCTTTAGAAAGGTATCTATCTTTTTCTTAAAAACGTTTAAAGAAGGAGCCTCAACTGCTTCACTGGGTAAGGAATTCCAGAGATTCACAACCCTTTGTGTGAAGAAGTTCCTCCTAAACTCGGTCCTAAATCTACTTCCCCTTATTTTGAGGCAATGCCCCCTAGTTCTGCTTTCCCCGACCAGTGGAAACAACCTGCCCGCATCTATCCTATCTATTCCCTTCATAATTTTATATGTTTCAATAAGATCCCCCGCATCCTTCTAAACTCCAATGAGTACAGTCCCAGTCTACTCAACCTCTCGTCATAATCTAATCCCCTCAACTCTGGGATCAACCTAGTGAATCTCCTCTGCACTCCCTCCAGTGCCAATATGTCCTTTCTCAGGTAAGGAGACCAAAACTGAACACAATACTCCAGATGTGGCCTCACCAACACCTTATACAATTGCAGCAAAACCTCCCTAGTCTTGAACTCCATCCCTCTAGCAATGAAAGACAAAACTCGATTAGCCTTCTTAATCACCTGTTGCACCTGCACACCAACTTTTTGCGACTCGTGCACCAGCACACCCAGGTCCCTCTGCACATCAGCATGTTTTAACATCTTACCGTTTAAATAATAATCCATACTGCTGTTATTCCTCCCAAAATGGATAGCCTCACACTTGGCAACATTGAATTCCATCTGCCAGACCCTAGCCCATTCACCTAACCTATCCAAATCCTTCTGCAGACTTCCGGTATCCTCTGCACTTTTTGCTTGACCACTCATCTTAGTGTCGTCTGCAAACTTTGCCACATTGCACTTGGTCCCCAACTCCAAATCATCTATGTAAATTGTGAACAACTGCGGGCCCAACACTGATCCTTGAGGGACCCCACTAGTTACAGGTTGCCAACCATAGAAACACCCATTTATCCCCACTCTCTGCTTTCTGTTAGTTAACCAATCCTCTACCCATGCTACCACTTTACCCTCAATGCCATGCATCTTTAGTTTATGCAGCAACCTTTTGTGTGGCACCTTGTCAAAAGCTTTCTGGAAATCCAGATATACCACATCCATTGGCTCCCCGTTATCTACTGCACTGGTAACGTCCTCAAAAATTTCTACCAAATTAGTCAGACACGACCTACCCTTTGTGAACCCATGCTGCGTCTGCCCAATGGGACAATTTCCCTCTAGGTGCCCCGCTTTCCTCCTTAATGATAGATTCCAGCATTTTCCCTACAACCGGCCTATAATTACCCACTTTCTGCCGACCTCCTTTTTTAAACAGTGGTGTCACGTTTGCTACTTTCCAATCCTCTGGGACCACACCAGAGTCTAGTGAATTTTGATAAATTATCACTAGTGCGTTTACAATTTCCCTAGCCATCTCTTTTAACACTCTGGGATGCATCCCATCAGGGCCAGGAGACTTGTCTACCTTTAGCCCCATTAGCTTGCCCAATACTGCCTCCTTAGTATACCATTTCATCACTGGGCAGGGGGCAATATGTATGCCAAGTCGATGTATGATTTTTGGTGCTGCAAAATGGGGTAGCCTTGTAAATTGGATCAACTTACATGATGATAATTTTTTTCTCCACATCTTCCCATGTTTCTCTCCCTCTTTCTTTCCATTTTGAGTGGGAGGTAGTGAGTAATATGGTTTGGTATAGCAGGGGAAGTGACGCACCAAGGGTTGGAAATTGGTGAGCACATCACATCGCCAAATTACTGGCCCTGAATTTCCATAAGATGTTTCATCATATTATCTGTAGGAGATTAGCACCATTGCCAAATAAACTTTCAAGAAATCTTTTCCGCTCTCTAATCCTCTGCTCTGGAGGTTCCACTAAACCTCTGATGAAATTTCAGCAGATCACCAGAAAATCAGAGCCATTTTATCTCTCCAGCGTTTAAAAATAATGATTTTGGTGATTCCAGTTCAAAATTCATATAGCCATAAGAAATTTTATATTACATAAATAATTATTGCTTGTATTTTAATTATGCTACTTTTCAGTCGCTGGTGAAAGTTAACATTGCTCTCCTTTAAACAGATGCTATTACATCAAATAGTTCTGTAATTTCCCAGCGGTAAAATTCTTGCTGAGTCAGTGGTTGTTCCATTCATATCAAATTATACTCCAGAGTATTTTGACCCACGTGAAATGCCATACACTGCTGTCTTCAGATGATCATCACATTATAAGTCTAGTCAATGTACTCTCAGCTGCAGGCCATCACCTTAGAGGCCTTTCTTGACATTCATCCTGATAGCTATTTTTAGACAGTGTGATAATCTTTTATACCAGTATAACCACTTGTAACTGCGCCCAGAATGTAAATTCGCTGCTGACGTGGACCCTTGTTTGACAGGTTGCATGGATTTGACATTGGAAATTTGTACCATGTATTTATTGCCCACCTCTAACTACCCTTGAATTGACTGGCTCTCTAGGCTATTTCAGAGGGCATTTAAGAGTCAACCACATTTCTGTGGATCTGGAGCCAGATCATTTTCCCTAAAGAAGATTAGTGAACTGGATGGGTTTAGAAATCTTTGAGAGACAAGATGACAGTCATTGGTTTCAATTTTCCCAGTCCCGTGGTGGTGGGATCAGGAGTAAACTTGTAAAATACCATGCCAGGTCAGCCAATCAATGCATTTCCAACATTGAGTGAGTTGCTGGAGGGAAAGCTACCCATCCAGCAAAGAGAAATAATCAATTAGGCCCATTAGTGGGTCAATTGAGGGAAAGGTTATGATGTTGCCAGGAGTCTCCTGATAGTGACAGCCAGCCCAGCCCCCCCCCCCCCCCCCCCCCCCCCACCCCCGACTGTTGCATGTGCCCGGTGAGAAATTTGAGGCAGCATCTCCGCATAGGCCAGGGAACCATTGCATCTCCTCTCACGCAGCCCAAATTCTAAGAGGATGATGAAGATAATGGGCGAAATACTCCCCAAACGGCACGATGTCCGCCGACTGGCGCCCAAAACGGCGCCAATCAGACGGGCATCGCGCTGCCCCAAAGGTGCGGAATGCTCCGCATCTTTGGGGCCGAGCCCCAACATTGAGGGGCTAGGCCGACGCCGGAGGGATTTCCGCCCCGCCAGCTGGCGGAAACGGCATTTGTTGCCCCGCCAGCCGGCGCGGAAATGACATATCGGGGCGGCGCATGCGCGGGAGCGTCAGCGGCCGCTGACAGTTTCCCGCGCATGCGCAGTGGAGGGAGTCTCTTCCGCCTCCACAATGGTGGAGACCGTGGCGGAGGCGGAAGGGAAAAAGTGCCCCACGGCACAGGCCCGCCCGCGGATCGGTGGGCCCCGATCGCGGGCGAGGCCACCGTGGGGGCACCCCCTGGGGCCAGATCGCCCCGCGCCCCCCCCCAGGACCCCGGAGCCCGCCCACGCTGCCTTGTCCCGCCATTCAAAAGGTGGTTTAATCCACGCCAGCGGGACAGGCAATTTATCGGCGGGACTTCGGCCCATCCGGGCCGGAGAATCCAGCGGGGGGGCCCGCCAATCGGCGCGGCCTGATTCCCGCCCCCGCCGAATATCCGGTACCGGAGACTTCGGCAACCGGCGGGGGCGGGATTCACGGCAGCCCCCGGCGATTCTCCGACCCGGCGGGGGGTCGGAGAATGACGCCCAATAATCTGAACAAATCAAACTGGTCACAAATAGTTTCAGTTCTGTGATGAGTGTGTTGTTTATACACTTGTTTAAAAGTGCATTGCTAGATTGTACTTAAACTTCAATAGTATGTGAACAAATAAATCAAAATATTACCTTGATTCATTAAATAATGATGAGTGATGCAAAGTTAAAGAATATAGAAGTACTACTTGCTTTATATTTGGTGATGACAACACTTTGAGGTCACTAAAGAGAGTTGAAATTCTGTGTAAAATAGTTGGAGTAAACTTTTTCAAGTACTGATATAATTACGAGTGAAATACCAATCTTGTTGAGCAAGCCTTCTATGAAAAACATTCCAAATGCAATTTAACATGAAACATAATAAGTCATTATTTTCAGAAAGTCAGTTGATCCGCAGTTTACCAAATCAGGTCACTGCTATAATATTATTATTATATTATTGAATACCTTGAACATCAGACTACTACACAAGCATTAATGGCATCAGTTAATAAGAATCAGTCAAAATTCAAAAATCTTTGGACTCTGGAATAGTTCTGCAGATTGAAGGGTAGCTAATATAACCCCACAATTCAAAAGGGTACATAGAGAGAAACAGGGAACTGTAGATCAGTGAGCCTAACGCTGGTATTGGGGCAGTTGCTAGAGTCCATTATCGAGGATTTCATAGCACAGCATTTGGAAAGCAGTGGTGTAATCAGACAAAGTCAGCATGGATTTACGAAATGTAAATCATGTTTGACAAATCTACTAGAATTCTTTGAAGATCTAACCAGAAGAGTTGACCAGGGAGAACCAGTGGATGTGGTTTATTTAGACCTTCAGAAGGCTTTTGACCAGGTCTCACCTTGCAGATTACTAGGTAAAGTAAAAGTGCATGGGATTGTGGGTAGTGTCTTGAGATGGATAGAAAGCAGGTTAGCAGGCAAGAAGGAAAAAACGGAATGAATTGGTCTTTTTCCGATGGGCAGGCAGTGACGAGTGGAGTATCGTAGGGATCTGCACTCGGATCCCAACTGTGCACATTATAAAAAACAAAGAACAAAGAAAATTACAGCACACAAATAGGACCAATAGCCCTCCAAGCCTGCACTGACCATGTTGCACATCTGAACTAAAACCCTTCTGGGGACCATATCCCTCCAATCCCATCCTATTCATGTATTTGTCAAGACGGCCCTTAAAAGTCACTATCGTGTCTGCTTCCACTTTCTTCCCTGGCAGAGTTCCAGGCTCCCACCACCCTCTATGTAAACAACCTGCCTCGTACATCTCCTTTAAACCTTGCCCCTTGCTCCTTAAACCTATGCCCCTAGTAATTGGCTCTTCTACCCTGGGAAAAAGCTTCTGACTATCCACTCTGTCCATGACTCTTACAATCTTGTAGATCTCTATCAGGTTGCCCCTCAACCTCCGTCGTTCCAGTGAGAACAAACCAAGTTTCTCCAATCTCTCCTCATAACTAATGCCCTCCAAACCACGCAACATCCGGGTAATTCTTTTCTGTACCCTCTACAAAGCCTCCACATCCTTCTGGTAGTGTGGCAACCAGAATTGAACACTATATTCCAAGTGCAGTTCTGTGAAGCTGTAACATGACTTGCCAATTTTTAAACTCAATGCCCCAGCCAATGAAGGCAAGCATGTCGTATGCTTTCTTGACTATCTTCTCCATCTGTGTTGCCACTTTCAGTGACCTGTGCATCAGTACACCCTCTGCCTATCAATATTCTTAATGGTTCTGCCATTTACTGTATATTCCCCATCTGTATTACACCTTCCAAAATGCACTACCTCACATTTGTCCAGATTAAACTCCATCTGCCATCTCTCCACCTAAGTCTCCAACCAATCTACATCTTGCTGTATCCTCTGACGGTCCTCATCGCTATCCGCAATTCCACCAACCTTTGTGTTGTCCGTAAACTTACTGATCAAACCACATACATTTTCCTCCAAATCATTAATGTATTACAAACAGCAAAGGTCCCAGCACTGATCCCTGAGGAACACCACGAGTCACAGCCCCCCATTCAGAAATGTATACTTCCACTGCTAGTCTCTGTCTTCTATGACCGAGCCAGTTTTGTATCCACTTTGCCAGCTCTCATCCCATGTGACTTCACCTTCTGTACTAGTCTGCCATGAGGGACCATGTCAAAAGCCTTACTGAAGTCCATGCAGACAACATCCACTGCCCTACTCTCAACAATCATCTTCGTCACTTCCTCAAAAAACTCCATCAAGTTAGTGAGACACGAGCTCCCCTTCCCAAAACCATGTTGCCTTTCGCTAATACATTCACTTATTTCCAAGTGGGAGTAAATCCTGTCTCGAAGAATCCTCTCTAACAATTTCCCTACCACTTATGTAAGTCTCACCGGCCTGTAATTACCTGAATTATCCTTGCTACCCTTCTTGAACAAAGGAACAACATTGGGTATTCTCCAATCCCTGTAACCAGTTAGGATACAAATATTTATCTCAAGGCCCCAGCAATTTTCTCCCTTGCCTCTCTCAGTATTCTGGGGTATATCCCATCAGGCCCTGGGGACTTGTCTACCTTATTGATTTTCATGACCACCAATACCTCCTCCTTTTTGATCCCAACATGACCCAAACTATCTACACACCCATTCCCAGACTCATCCTCCACAAAGTCCTTCTCTTTGGTGAATACTGACACAAGGCACTCATTTAATACCTCACCTATAGAACACAGAACATAGAACATTACAGCGCAGTACAGACCCTTCGGTCCTCAATGTTGCGTCGACCTGTGAAACCACTCTAAAACCCATTACACTATTCCCTTATCGTCCATATGTCTATCCAATGACCATTTGAATGTCCTTAGTGTTGGCGAGTCCACTACTGTTGCAGGCAGGGCATTCCATGCCCTTACTACTCTCTGAGTAAAGAACGTACCTCTGACATCTGCCCTATATCTATCTCCTGTCAATTTAAAGCTATGTCCCCTCGTGCTAGACATCACCATCCGAGGAAAAAGGCTCTCACTGTCCACCCTATCCAATCCTCTGATCATCTTGTATGCCTCGTTTAAGTTACCTCACAACCTTCTTCTCTCTAATGAAAACAGCCTCAAGTCCCTTAGCCTTTCCTCATAAGATCTTCCCTCCATACCAGGCAGCATTCTGGTAAATATCCTCTGCACCCTTTCCAATGCTTCCACATCCTTCCTATAATGCGGCGACCAGAATTGCACGCAATAACTCCAAATGCGGCCGCACCAGAGTTTTGTACAGCTGCAACATGACCTCATGGCTCCGAAACTCAATACCTCTACCAATAAAAGCTAACACACCGTATGCCTTCTTAATAAACCTCTCAACCTGGGTGGCAACTTTCAGGGATCTATGTACATGGACACCGAGATCTCTCTGCTCATCCACACTGCCAAGAATCTTACCATGAGCCCAGTACTCTGTCTTCCTGTTATTCCATCCAAAATGAATCACCTCACACTTTTCTGCATTAAACGCCATTTGCCACCTCTCAGCTCAGCGCTGCAGCTTATCAATGTCCCTCTGTAACTTGTAACATCCTTCTGCACTGTCCACAACTCCACTGACTTTAGTGTCATCTGCAAATTTACTCACCCATCCTCCTACGCCCTCCTCCAGGTCATTTATAAAAATGACAGACAGCAGTGGCCCCAAAACAGATCTAGTGGTACACCACTAGTAACTGGACTCCAGTCTGACCATTTCCCATCAACCACCACCCTTTGTCTTCTTCTAGCTAGCCAATTTCTGATCCAAACTGCTAAATCACCCTGAATTCCATGCCTCCATATTTTCTGCAGTAGCCTACCATGGGGAACCTTATCAAACGCTTTACTGAAATCCATATACACCACATCAACTGCTTTACCCTCATCCATCTGTTTGGTCACCTTCTCAAAGAACTCAATAAGGTTTGTGAGGCACAACCTACCCTTCACAAAACCGTGTTGACTATCTCTCCTCAAATTATTCCTTTCCAGATGATTATACATCCTATCTCTTATAAACCTTTCCAAGATTTTGCCCACAACAGAAGTATGGCTCACTGGTCTATAGTTACCGGGGTTGTCTCTACTCCCCTTCTTGAACAAGGGGACAACATTTGCTATCCTCCAGTCATCTGGCACTATTCCTGTAGACAAAGATGACTTAAAGATCAAAGCCAAAGGCTCAGCAATCTCCTCCCTAGCTTCCCAGAGAATCTTAGGATAAATCCCATCCGGCCCAGGGGACTTATCTATTTTCACACTTTCCAGAATTGCTAACATCTCCTCCTTATGAACGTCAAGCCCTTCTAGTCTAGTAGCCTGAATCTCAGTATTCTCCTTGACAACATTGTCTTTTTCCTGTGTGAATACTGACGAAAAATATTCATTTAGCACTTCTCCTATCTCCTCAGACTCCACCCACAACATCCCACTACTGTCCTTGACTGGCCCGACTCTTACCCTAGTCATTCTTTTATTCCTGACATATCTATTGAAAGCTTTAGGGTTATCCTTGATCCTACCTGCCAAAGACTTCTCATGTCCCCTCCTGGCTCTTCTTAGTTCTCTCTTTAGGTCCTTCCTAGCTAACTTGTAACTCTCGAGCGCCCTAACTGAACCTTCATGTCTCATCTTTACATAAGCCTCCTTCTACCTCTTGACAAGTGTTTCGACTGCTTTAGTAAACCACGGTTCCCTCACTCAACCACTTCCTCCCTGCCTGACAGGTACATACTTATCAAGGACACGCAGTAGCTGTTCCTTGAACAAGCTCCACATTTCCAATGTGCCCATCCCCTGCAGTTTTCCTCTCCATCCGATGCATCCTAAGTCTTGCCTCATCGCATCATAAATGCCTTTCCCCCAGATATAACTCTTGCCCTGCGGTATATACCTATCCCTTTCCATCACTAAAGTAAACATAATCGAATTGTGGTCACTATCGCCAAAGTGCTCAGCTACCTCCAAATCTAACACCTGTCCTGGTTCATTACCCAGTACCAAATCCAATATGGCCTCGCCTCTTGTTGGCCTATCCACATACTGTGTCAGGAAACCCTCCTGCACACATTGGACAAAAACGGACCCATCTAAAGTACTCGAACTATAGCATTTCCAGTCAATATTTGGAAAGTTAAAGTCCCCCATAACAACTACCCTGTTGCTTTCGCTCCTATCCAGAATCATTTGTTTCCTCTGGTTCCACATAGATTCCCTCCCCTGTCCTTGAGTGGGCCAACCCTCTTCCTGGCTACCCACTTGCTCTTTATATATGTATAAAAAGCCTTGGGATTTTCCTTAACCCTACTGACCAATGCATTTTCGTGACCCATTTTAGCCCTCCTGACCCCTTGCTTAAGCTTCTTTCACACTTGCTTCCCAGTGTCCTAGCCCTGATAAATATTTGTTTCCTTTTTCTTTTTGACTCGGCTCACAATATCTCTCATCATTCAAGGTTCCCGAACTTGCCATACTTATCCTTCATTCTACAGGAACGTGCCGATTCTGAATTCCTATCAACTTAAACTTGAAAGCCTCCTACATGCCAGATGTTGATTTGCCCTCAAACATGTGCCCCCAATTTACATTCTTCAGTTCCTACCTAATATTGTTGTGACTAGCCTTCCCCCAATTTAGCACCTTAACCTGAGCACTACACTTATCTTTATCCAACAGTACCTCAAAGCTGACTGAATTATGGTCACTGTTCCTGAACTGCTCCCCTAATGAAATGTTGACGACCTGGCCGGGCTCATTTCCCAATACTAGGCCCAGTACGGACCCTTCCCTAGTTGGACTACCTACATACTGTTTCAAGAAGCCCTCCTAGGTGCTCCTTACAAACTCTGTCCCATCCACACCCCTAGCACTAAGGGAGTCCCAGTCAATATAGGGGGAGTTAAAATCACTCACCACAACAGCCCTGTTACTTTTGCAACTTGTCAAAATCGGCCTCATATCTGTTCCTCTATCTCATGCTTGCTGCTGGGAGGCCTATAGTAAATCCCCAACATTGTAACTACATCCTTCCTACTCCTGAGCTCTACCTATATTGCCTCGCTATATGAACCTGCCGAGGTGTCCTCCCACAGTATAGCTGTGATATTCTCCTTAACCAGTAGTGCGACTCCCCAACCCCTTTTACATCCCCCTCTATCTCACCTGAAACATCTGTTTGCTGCATTTTAAGCTGCCAATCCTGTTCTTCCGTTAACCAAGTCTCTGTAATAGCAACTACATCTTAGTTCCAAGTAGGGCAGCTTGGCACGGCGCTGAGGACCCGGGTTCGAATTCCGGCCCTGGGTCACTATCCGTGTGAAGTTTGCACATTCTCCCTGTGTCTGCATGGGTTTCACCCCACAACCCAAAGATGTGCAGGAAAGGTGGATTGGCCATGCAAAATTGCCCCTTAATTGGAAAAAATAATTGGGTACTCTAAATTTATAAAACAAAATAGTTCCAAGTACTAATCCAAGCTCTAAGTTCACCTGCCTGACCTGTTACCAGCCATGGTGCCACTGCTCTGGCTGCTACTGTGTTATCCTCCTGATAGACCATCCCCCACAGCAGTATCCAAAAATGGTATACTTGTTAGAGAGGGGGATGACCACAGGAGATTCCTGCACTGACTGCCTGTCCCATCTAGCAGTCACCTGCCTGGCATATCTATCTGCCTGCACCTTAGGTGTCACTACATCACTAAAACCCCTGTCTATGATGCTTTCCGCCACCTTGAAGCTCCTAAGTGCATCTAACAGCTGCTGCAACCTATCGATGCAATCAGTGAGGAGCTGCAATTGGGTGCACTCCTTGCAAATGTAGTCATCCGAGACACTGGAAGCGTCATGGATCTCCCATATCTCACAAGTGTAGCACTTAATCCCACTGACTGACGTTTATATCACCAATTAAATTATTTCAGAAAATGTATCAAACTCTTCCCTTCACTTCGCGCTGCAGATACCCGAGGTAGGTCTTTATATCACTTACCTTCCCAGGATGCTCCCTGTATCTCTCCCTGCAGATTAATACTCATAAAGCAAGAAGAAAGGAAAAAAAAGGGAAAAAGCACCTGCTCCCACTCTGCAGCGAATTACCACACTACTCCAAATTACCAAGTTTCAATCCCACCTTGGCTGCCTCACTCAGGCTGTCTCCCACTTCACGTGCACAAAGCTTACTGAGAGTGTGCTTAGCCTCTCTCTTATATAGAGCTCAGCTGGGCTGAGATGATCACACACCAGTTAGTTAAGCTTCAAACAGAAGAATGCAATTTACACCTTTTGCCTCTAATCAAGCTTCAGGTGTGCATATATTAATGATTTGGACGAGGCAACTAAATGTAGTATTTCCAAATTTGCAAATGATACAAAGTTGAGTGGGAGTGTGAACTGTAAGGAGAATGCAGAGATGCTTCAGTGGGATTTGGACAGGCTGAGTGAGTGGGCATATGCATGGCAGATGCAGTATAATGTGGATAAATGTGAGGCTATCCACTTTGGTAGCAAAAATGGGAAAGTAGTTTATTATTTGAATGGTCATAAATTGAGAGAGGTGGATAGTCAGCGAGACCTTGGTGCCCTTGTGCTTCAGTCATTAAAAGTAAGCGTGCAAATACAGCTGGCAGTAAAGAAGTCAAATGCTATGTTGACCTTCATAGCGAGAGGATTTGAGTATAGGAATAGGAATAGTAACGGGTGGAACTCATAGAAACTTATAGAATTCTAACAGGATTAAACAGGGTAGATTCAGAAAGAATGTTCTCGATAGTCCAGAACTAGGGTAATAGTTTGAGGATAAGGGGTAAAACTTTTAAGATTAAGGTGAGGAGAAATTTCTTTACACAGAGAGTGGTGAATCTGTGGAATTTGCTATCACAGAATGTAATTGAGTCGAAAACATTGTGTGATTTCAAGAAGGAATTAGATACAGCTCTTGTGGCTAAATGGATCAAGGGATATGGGGGGGAAGGCGGATCAGGGTATTGAACTTGATGATCAGCCATTATCATAATGAATGGTGGAGCAGGCTCAAAGGGCTGAATGGCCCCTTCCTGCTTCTATTTTTGATGTTTCTATGTAAAATCAAAACAAATTGGATGCCCCCTTCTTACTGGCGGGATCTTCTGGTCCCAGTGAAGGTGAGCCCCAGCGGTGAGTTCTCCGCTGGTGTGACAGGTAAGGTATACAAAATGCTATGACATTGGTGGTACCAGAAGATTCTGCCAGCAGCCAATTATAAGCCATCTCCACTGTGCCAGAACATATGCCTTGAGTTGGATAATCTGGGTTGGATAATCTGGCTTTGTCTTAAAGTTACATTGAAATTTTTCTCACTTCACCTGATTAAAAAACCTGTTAAGAGACACAAGCAATTGATGTTGGACATACAAAACTAACAGTGAAGGTCACTGAAAGTATAATGTTTGTAAAAAGTATGGAAGGACATCACTATGTCCTGTTGTATGCCTTTAACAAGGTAGTTATGGTCCATCTCAAGGTATGGGAAATAGAGATAAATATTTTCATCATACATCATATAGACCTGGTGACTAGATTTTGTCTTTCTACAACAATCTTCAGTCGAGACAAACGGTATAGAAGAGACAGTGCTGCTCATTATTCTCTGGTTGCACTTCAGTCCCATGCTCCAAATCTTTGACCAGCTAGTGAAGAAGGGAGCATACAGATCAGGAGGCCTCATCATGTTACTGCTCCTAGGCCTGACAAAGGTAGCCATAAACATGTCCAGGCAGCAGGTGGTTGAGGGGGTTGTTTGGCCCACTTCCTGTCTCTCTTCCATGGCTATGTCCCTGCCTGTGTGTTCCTGGAGAGAGTGCACATGCTGTCTGCCAATACACTTGAGGCCTTCCACGATCTTTGGACACCAGGTCACTGGAATGAATCATTACCCCTCAGAATGTCATTTTAATTTGATTTCAGTTTCTTTTAGAGCTTTGGGGCTGGATTCTCCACTGGCGGGATTCTCCATTGCGCCCGACGCACACCCATGCCCGAGGATTTCCCGATGGCGTGGTGCTGCCCACAATGGGAAACCACATTGGCTGGCTGGAGGGACGGAGAATCCCACTGCTGGTGGGGGCACGCCACACCAGGAAACTGGTGCGGCGGGACGGAGAATCCCACCCTTGTTTTTTTTAATTATAATAGGGTATCAGTACATGGTTCAAGAGGGGCTTTTACTTGTTTAAGGTACTTCAAAAGAGGTAAAAATAGACAGACTAAAACTGTGTTTGTTGGATTAGGATGTGTTTGCTTGTAATGTTAAACTCTGTAAATTAATACAAAAGTGGTGTAAAGATTGGCTTCAGTTCTATCCTTCACCAACTGGGTTTCTGGAACAGAACAAACTGAATTTTTTTTAATGCTTGAAAAGACAGAAGGTCAGTGGGAGGTGTTCAAAAATAATTGAATGTGATACAGAAACAATTTATATCCCCATGGGACAAGAACTCTACTTGCCAAGAAAATCACTGCAACAAATGATTAAAAATGTAAGACACAACAAAAATTAAAAGAAAAAAACATGCAGAAATGAAAACAAGCACAAATCCTGACGAATGGGAAAGATACAAAGAAGAGCAAAATGTGGAAAAACAGATAAACAGCGCAACAAAAACGGAGTATGAAAGGAAATTGGATGATGCCCGACCTGCTGAGAATTTTCTGTTCTTATTTCAGATTTCCAGTATCTGCAGTATTTTGGTTTGGAGTATTGTTGAAATTATTTCTAACAGGATTATAAAACTGGTCTACAAATGGCATGTGGATTGCACTATAATAACAGAGACTAATAACTGCCCTTCAGTCTCTGTAAACTGAATTTGTTTTGCTCCATTTTGCTTTCAATTCAAAAGGGGGTCAGTTTACATCTGGGCTGCAAATGCATTAGCAGCTGAGGAGATCGGTGTTATGTGCAGACACAGTATGATCAATGCAAACTATATTTACGGCACATTATTAACTTCAACTGGCAAATAATAATATGAGCTAATGCATTTGAGATTTTAATTTTTGCCATGCACATATCACTTTCTTCTTCGGAGGCTACATTTAATAAGATGAGATGTGTTAGTACCTGGCAATAGAAAATCATTCTAATTTTTGCAACAATTTCAGTATCATATAGTCCAGATATTAAACAGTCAGTTGGAAAGCAAATTTACTTTATTGTCACAATCTCAAAAGAGCAACATCAACTGCACTACTGAGCTCTTTCCATTTCCTGCTTCAGGTACCTTAGTAGTTTCTCTGAATGAGACCACCAAGTTAGTGTTGAATCACCAATAGCTTTCTCGTTGAGATTTGTGCCTAATAGGAGTTGAGTTGAAACTCTCTAAAGTCATTTCACTCTGGACTTTATTGATGAATCATATCATCAATCAAGAATGGATTTAAACCAGGTTCCAGAGGTGAAAGGATTGGAAAAACTTTATCAGCCAATATATGCTATAAATGCATCTTATTCAGTAAAATCAAGTTAATGAATCAAACATCCCACATGTATTTGTAAAGGACATGTCAGCCAGCATGGATTTGTAAAGGGTAGGTCATGTCTGATGAATCTGATTAAATCTTTTGACGATGCTACTAAAGTAGTAGACAATTTATGTTAGATCAGATGTTCATTTTAAATCTGAGTTTAATAGATCTTTGTTCGACAAAGGTTAATAATAATAATCACTTATTGTCACAAGTAGGCTTCAATAAAGTTACTGTGAAAAGCCCCTAGTCGCCATGTTCCGGCGCCTGTTCGGGGAGGCCGGTACAGGAATTGAACCCGCGCTGCTAGCCTTGTTCTGCATTAAAAGCCAGCTATTTAGCCCACAGTGCTAAACCAGCCCCTAAGGCCATCAAAGCAGAGATTAAATATCATATCCAATCCACAAGCGCTTCCTTCGGAAGCCTAAGGACAAGAGTCTTTGATGCCTGTGACATCTGTGCTGACACCAAGATCCTCGTGTTCCAGGCAGCTATCCTCCCAACTCTTCTATAGGGCTCAGAAACTTGGACTACATGCAGTCTCCACCTTAAGATACCATCAATGCCGCCTGGGACAGATGCTCCGCATTAGCTGGGAGGACAGGTGTACCAACATCAGTGTACTTGAAGGAGCCAAAAGCACCAGCATAGAGGCCATGATCATCTGAAACCAACTCCACTGGGACGCTCATGTGCTTAGGATATCAGAGTCCCGACTTTCAAAGCAAATCTTCTTTGTGCAGCTCAAAAAAGGCTTCCAAACAAGAAGAGGACAAAGGAAGCACTTCAAAAACACCCTGAAGGCTTACCTCAAGAAATACAACAGAGGTGCCAATGCTCGGGAGACGCTTGCTCAGAAGAGACCTACTTGGATGAACCTCCTCAGTGAAGGGACATAATTCTTTGAGGTTACCCAACAACAAGAGGAGGCTCAGAAAAGGAGCCTGAGAAAGGAATACTAGCAATCTAGAGTCCAAGGACTGATGTTGCCTTCAGAAACACCTGCCAAATATGGATTCAAAGATGGGCTTATCAGCCATGCAAGGACCCACAAAACTCATTGATGTGTTGGGTGTTCTGGATCCGTGGAACACATACAGGCCACCAACACTTGAAATATTGCAACACTATTTAATTAAGTTAGAAACTGTTGAACATACTTTCACTGTGGGTTAACACGATGTTAGATTAAACTAAAGACCTATGCCTGTCCGAACCAGTCTATGCGCTCAGCACCTGGTGAGGACTTGTGCTGTAAGCTGTAAGCTCTGTCCTTGTAGGAGGCTGCATCCCGAATAAGCGGGAACTCTGATGCCCCCTGTCTTTATAGTGAGTGTGCTCTAACTGGTGATTGGCTGCGGTGTTGTGTGTGTTGATTGGTCTTGCTGTGTGTCCATCAGTGTGTGTGTATCTGCACCAAGATATACTGGTGTATATCATGACACCCATGACCAGTAATACGGAGTATTTTAGGTGGACAATCGCACTCATTAGCGAGTGATCACTGAAGAAGGAGTAAGAATATGGTACAATATTGATTAGGTTGCAGATCAGCCATGATCTCATTGATTGTCTAAGCAGGCTCAAGAAGCTTAAATGACTTATTCCTGTCTTATGTTCCAATAAACAGTCTGTTCATGACTAAAAGTACTTACTTTTGTTAGAATAACAAGGTTTTATGTTTTGGGATTGCATCTTTAATTTATGGTCAAATGAAGGGAGGTCACGTGACCCATTCTGAATTATGCAAGCAGCAAACTTGGGTGGTTTGATTACTAAAGGTTAAAGAAGGACACAGATTGTTTCAGTGGGAAGAAGATGCAAGGTTTTTACACAATAGCAAAAGCATCCGTGCAGAATTGAAAGTGGAGCTTACACACAGATTAAAAAGACACATTTATGAGGATCCAAACAAGACTGGTCAGCTAACTTTTGCGAAAGTCTGTAGGAGAAACTCTTATGGTTCTGGGGTTAAAGGTTACCAGGTTGGGGAAGGAAAAAAAAGAAGTGAACTAATTGGACCTGGAAAGAATTAATGCTACTTAAAGGACAGTGTAAACATGTGAACAGTTATCACCTGTGGTGGTATGTATTAGGGGTATTACGATACCCTGTGATGCCAAGAGGCTATTGGTGGATAGACGCTGGGTCCCGATTGGATCGGTCAACTGCTGGCTCCACCCAGTAAGGCGGAGTATAAAAGCCCGGGTTCTCCCAGCAGCCATCGGTTGACTCCATCTCTTCTCGTCTCGTGAGTGATTGATCGTGCTACATCACCACTTAAGCCCTGTTGCCATACAATTAACAGGAATCACCCCATATCCAATGTGCTCCCATTAATCAGCAGCCTCCCCAGCAAATGGTCATGCTGGGGCCGATTAGTACTCCTTTGTAAAAACGTGCATCTGGCGGAAGGGTTTCTGCAAGGAACCGAGGAGGTGATTAGTCACCTTTACTCACAGGCAAAGAGCCCGGGGGCGCTGGGCTTGCCGCCCCAATCTCGGCAGGCGGTGAGGGGGGTGCACCCTCAGTTGGGGGGACCCTCACCTGGGGTCGGCCACCATGGAGGGTAAACCGCACGAGGAGGAGGACAATCCCTCTCTGTGGCTGTCAAGGTCACCGCAGTCCTGAACATTTACTCCTCGGGATAATTCCGGCTCGAGTGGGGACCTGTGTAGCATCTCTCAGGCAACAGCCCACAGGTGCATCCGACAACTAATGGATGCCTGTTTGCCTGGGCGGAAAACTACATCAACTTTGACATGGACAAAGCCAAGCAAGATGCCTGGGCAGCAAGATTCTCTGCCATCGCCGGGATGCCCCAGGTCCAGGGGCTGATAGACTGCGTGCATGTCACCTTGCGAGTGCTGGGCCAGCTGTGAGTGCCCTACGTTAACAGAAAGGGGTTCCACTCCCAGAACATACAGCTTGTGTGTGACCACCACATGAAGATCATGCTTGTGTGTGCAGGCTTTGCGGGGAGTGTGCACGACAGCTACATCCTGGGGCAGTCAAACATCCCCGACATCTTCGAGGACCACCCCAGAGTGATTGGTTGGCTCTTGAGTGATAAGGGGTATCCACTGAGGACCTGGCTAATGACGTCAGTACGGAGGCCAGAGACCGAAGCAGAGACTCGATACAACGAGACCCATGTGGCCACTCGGGCTGTCATTGAGCATTGGTTTGCTCAAAATGCGGTTCCGAGGCCTCAATCGCTCCAGTGGTGCCCTGCAGTACACCGGCCAGAGGGCCGCCCACTTTGTGGTGGTCTGCTGTGTCCTCCACAACCTGGCACAGCAGCAGGGCGACATGATGGATTATTAAAAATAATGCAAATTACCTTCTTCAGCCATATCTGGTATTTCCCCCCAATACTGCTCTGTTCAAGAAATCAATGTCTAGCCGAGGAAAAAGTTCAATGGGATCACCAGAAAGACTGACATCATTAATCACTCATATTTCTATAAAACTCTTTTGTGCTTCAATGGAATGAGGAACATGTGGCCATCTCTGAGGAAGAGGAGGAGCAGCACGAGGATAATTTGGCAGTGCCTGACCAGCAGAGGGTGGAGGATGATCTCGGCGATGAACCGGAGGACCAGCTGGAGGCAGCAGGACAGGCGTCAGCGCTGAGGGTCCGGCAAGCCCGGAGGGCCAGGGAGGCCCTCATACTCGCCCGATTCACTGAGGACATGGCCTGGTCCACCATTGCTACCTTCCCCATCACCCCATTTCCCACTCTCCCAGGGTATGTGTTACATCACTCCAGGGTGCTGGGACTGTGTTGGCACAGTCGGAGGGTCACTGTTGAAGTCAGGGGGGTGATGATAACCCGCAGAGAGCTGAGTGCCAGTGCTCCCAATCTATGCCATAGTCTGACCCCTACCTGTCTGATGTCTGTCGCTCACACCCATCGCCTGCATGTGATGTACCGGAGCGGGTGTGGGGGGGGGGGGGGGGGGGGGGGTGCATGCTGGGAGAGATGGGCCAAGGGTTTGGAGGTCGGCCCGCATTGCAGTGGAAAGTGTCAGAGGCATCATGCAGATTGTGGTGAAGGGTTTTTAATGTTTCACAGGGTCCAACAATGCCCCACCCTCCCGATGGTGCCACCGCTCTCTCCCCACCACCCCGTCACCTACTTAGCCCCCCTTTCTCTCCCCCCTGCCCCGTTGCCAACAGTGATCCTCAACGTGCTTAGCCTTCCTTGCTCTAATGCTACATGTAGGTGTGACTCCAGGAGGCACATTAGAGATGGAGGCAGCCATCTACTTACCACATCCCGTGGCCTTCGATTCCTCTGGCGGATATCCTCTGGGGACTCTGGGGTCGGAGGGTCCTGCCGCACTTGTTGGCAGCACATGCACAACCGTGTCCCTTGTGCTGAGTGCTAGATGTGGCCTCATCAGAGTGGTGAACTCGGGGAAGCTAATGGCTACCATCCCCACTCCATGGGCTGGGTACAGGTTAACACCCAGCGCCTTCTCCTCCCGCTCGCTGCCCATAGGGCCCTGAGGTACACCTTGGGACATCGGGGCAGCGGGTTGGAGCCTCGGTTGCCCCTGAGTCATCTGGCTCTGTCAGCCCTGGCAGCTTCCCAATATTTGCACCATCATGTCGACGCCCTCGGCGATGCTCCTCAGTAATTGGGACATGCTCTGCAGCTCCTCGGCAATTCCCACCTGTGACTGGGACAAGATCAGCAGCACCTCGGACATTCCCATCTGAGAGCGGGACATGTCCTGCAGCACCTCATCAAGGTCAGCCGAGCACTGGGTCACGTTCCCCAGTGAGTTGGACATTCTGCCGAGGCCCTCAGCCATGGCCATCACCGACTGCACCACACCTTGGACACCTTCACTAATGTTGCTGACATTGTGCAGCAGGCTCTCCACTGCGGTCGCCACCCTAGCAGTGTTGGCCTCAGTGCCACGCATTGCAGGTGACATCTCCTGGGCCCATAACCTCTGGAACTCCTCCACTCGACTATGGACCTGCTGGAGTGTCGCTAACATCTCCGTCTGAATGTCCCGGCCACTCCCTAATATTCCCATCAGCTCTGAGATAGCCTGGTCCATAGGTTGGGACCCAGCTGGGAGCTGGGATCCAGCAGACCTCTGACTACTGTCTCGCCTGGGCATTTCTGCCTCCACCTGATGTACATAAGCAACTGTGCGGCGCTCACCAGATTGTGCCCCAGAAGCCTGACCATTAACGTTGCCCACCGAGATGTGTATCTCTGCGCTGGTGGAGGGTGGGGATGATAGCTGTGACGCATCGATTGTGTACAAGTTGGGTGGTTTGGCCATTTTAAATTGCCCCTTAGTGTCTAAAGATATTCAGGTTATGTGGATGGGTCGTGGTCAATGTGTGAGGTTATGGATATAGGGCAAGGGAGTGGGCCTAGGTAGGGTGCTCTTTTAGAGGGTCAGTGCAGACTCGATGGGCCAAATGGCCTCCTTCTGCACTGTAGGAATTCTATGAAGGGCTTCATTCCACCTCTGCCCTATAAGATGTGCAGGGGAAGGCAGAAACAAGGTAAGCAATCCCAGCATCAGTGAGCAGATTATTGTTGCATAAGTGACACTTGATAGCACTGTTGATGACCCTTCCTATCACTTTAGCTGATGATTGAGAGTAGACTGTTAGTGCCATGATTAGTTGAGTTGGATTTGTCCTGCTTTTTGTGTACAGGGCACACCTGGGCAATTTTCCACATTGCTGGGTAGATGCCATGTTGTAGCTGTACTGGAACAACTTGGCTACAACGTGGCAAGTTCTGGAGCACAGGTCTTCAGTCCTATTGCTGGAATAGTGTCAGGACCTCTAGCCTTTGCAGTATCCAGTGCCTTCAGCCATTTCTTCATATCATGTGGGGTGAATCAAATTGGCTGAAGACTTACATCTGTGATGCTGGAGGAGACTGGGATGAATCATCCACTCGGCACTTCTGGTTGAAGATTAATGCGAATGTCTCAGCCTTGTCTTTTGATGTGCTGGGCTCCTCCATCATTGAGAATGGGGCTATTTGTGGAGCCTCCTCCTCCAGTAAGTTGTTTAATTTTGTACCACCATTCACGACTGGATCTGGCAGGACTGTAGAGCTTAGATCTGATCCTTTGGTTGTGGGATCACCTTGTTTTGCAAGTAGTCCTGTGTTGTAGCTTCGCCAGGTTGACACCTAATTTTCCAGTATGCCTGGTGCTGCTCCTGGCATGCCTTCCTGGACTCTTCAATGCACCAGGATTGATCAGATGCACCATAGAAAGCATCCTATCAGGCTGCATCACAGCCTGGTATGGCAACTGCTCGGCCCAAGACTGCAAGAAACTTCAGAGAGTCGTGAACACCGCCCAGTCCATCACAAACCTGCCTCCTATCCATTGACTCCATCTACACCTCCCGCTGCCTGGGGAAAGCGGGCAGCATAATCAAAGACCCCTCCCACCCAGCTTAGTCACTCTTCCAACTACTTCCATCGGGCAGGAGATACAAAAGTCTGAGAACACGCACGAACAGTCTTAAAAGCAGCTTCTTCCCCACTGTTACCAGACTCCTAAATGACCCTCTTATGCACTGACCTCATTAACACTACACCCTGTATGCTTCACCCGATGCCGGTGTTTATGTTGTTACATTGTGTACCTTGTGTTGCCCTATTATGTATTTTCTTTTATTTCCTTTTCTTTTCATGTACTTAATGATCTGTTGAGCTGCTCGCAGAAAAATACTTTTCACTTTACCTTGGTACAACGTGACAATAAACAAATCCAATCCAATCCAATCCCCGACCTGGTGGTAATGGTAGAGTGGGGGATATGCCGGGCATGAGGTTGCAAATTGTGGTTGAATACAATTCTGCTGCTGCTGATGATCCACGGTGCCACATGGATGCGCAGTCTTGAGTTGCTAGATCTCTTCAACGTCTTTCTCATATAGTGGTAGTGCCACAAAACATGATTAATGGTATCCTCAATGTGAAGGCAGGACTTTGTCTCCACAAGGACTGTGCAGTGGTCACTCCTACCGATACTGTATTGGACAGGTGCATCTGCAGCAGGCAGACTGGTTAGGATGAGGTCAAGTATGAGCTCTTCTTGGTTCCCTCACCACCTGTCGCAAATCCAGTCTAGCAGTCATGTTTTAGGTCTTGGCCGGCTTGCTCAATAGTTACCAAGTCACTGCTGGTGATGGATATAGAAGTCCCCTACCCAGAGTACATTCTGTGTCCTTTCCACCCTCAGTGCTTCCTCCAAGTGGTGTTCAACATGGAGGAGTACTGATTCATCATCCGAGAGTGGGAAATACATGATAATCAGCAGATTTCCTTGCCCATTTTTGACCTGAAGCCATGAGTTCAGAGATGATCTTGAGGACTCCCAAGGCAACTCCCTATACCACTGTGCTGCCTCCTCTGCTAGGCCTGTCCTGGTGGTGGGGCAGGACATATATAGGAATGGTGATAGTGGTGTCTGGACATTATCTGTAAGGTATGATTCTGTGAGTATGACTATGTCAGGTTGTTGTTTGACTAGTCTGTGAGACTCCTCTCCCAATTTTTGCGCAAGCTCCCAGATGTTAGTAAGGGTCAACAGAGCTCGGTGTTTCGTTGTAGTTTCCAGTGCCTAGGTCAATGCATGGTGGTCTGTCCTGTTTCTTTCCTTTTAGACTTTGTAGCAGTTTTGATACAACTGACTGGCTTGCTCGACCATTTCAGAGGACATTTAAGAGTCAACCACATTGATGAAATTGGTGCAAAACTTAGAATGATTTTCTATTGCCTGGTACTAATGCATTTCATCTTATTAAATGTAGCCTCTGAAGAAGAAAATAATACATGCACAGTAAAAATTAAAATCTCAAATGCATTCACCCCCCCCCCCCCCCCCCCAACCCACCCACTTCCTGAGGTCTTCTAGTCAGGTCTGCTCAAAATCGTCCTACTTACCTGAAGTGTCGAATCCATCAGTCTTATTCTTCAAGGACTACTTCAAGTCCCAGCAGGGGATGCTGCTGTTCAGATTGGCCGGCAACTCTCTAGAGATTCCCTCTCAGGCGGGAATCCTCTCTGTTGGGAGACTCAATGAAGGCTGCCCCCAGTATAATAACCCAGCAGCTAGGTTTCAGATGAGCGGCTGTTTTGGGACATTTTGATCAGAGTGGTGGGGAATATGGCCCATCCAACCCCCAACTCCGCCCCCATCCCCACCACCACCCCCCCCACCCCATATACACACTTGCACACACTCACCCATATAAAATCCACACCATGGAATTTCAAACCAATTTTAAGTAAACAGATTAATCTTTTAATTAAATAGCGGACGGAGGGATCGCACACAAACACATATTGGTGTTTATATGTTCAGATTCAAAGATGATGATTTCAAACATCTTAACATTTAAATAATGACCAATTCTGTTGAAAAAAATCGCATTTATATGACTAAGAATAGATTCATTTGATTGATCACAAAACTCAGCTGTGGTCTGAGTCATACTCCTCTCTGAATAGAATACTACAAATGATGATGAGAATTTTCTTTAGATAATGGCAAGTATTATTTTTACGGGCATGTTTAATGTTCCAGTGTAATTTATGCAGGACTAGGGGATTAAAAACTGGTTAAAGAATTAGATGCAGCTTTGAGTATTCCTCACCTCTCTGTTCCCTAATTTATCATAAATTAACTGAGAGTGTTCATGATGACCATTAATGGGTCGACAGCAATGTCACCATTGAACTAAGGCCATTGTTAGTTTTGTTCCAGGGATGTAAGCTTTTACATAAAATAATGACCACTATGCCAGCCAATTACATTTCCAAATTCTCCAATGTATCTACTAATAATGATGGAAACACAGTGCTATGCCTGATACACACATTCTAAATTTGATTTCAACCAAATGTGAACACTTCCATCACCTGAATCTTCTAGCCAGAGAAACCATAGAGATTACATAGCAGAAAGAAGCCGTTCAGCCCATTGTTTTTGCCCTGGCTGAAAAAGGAGAAAAAAAGAAACTATCCATTCATTTTAATCCCACTTTTCAGCAACTGGTCTGTGGTCTTGCATGTTGCAGCACCTCTGGTGCAGATCTAGATACTTTTTTAAATGAGTTGAGCATTTCAGCCTGAGTTTATGGGGAGGCGGGGGCATAGAGGTATTGTCATTAGACTACTAATCCAGAGACCCAGGGTAATGCTCCGGGGTCCTGGGTTCAAATCCCACGATGGCAGATGGTAACATTTGAATTCAATAAAAATCTGGAATTAAAAGTCTAATACTGACCATAAAACCATTGCTGACTGGTTCACTAATGTCCTTCAGGGAAGGAAATCTGCCGTCCTCACCCAGTCTGGCCTACATGTGACTCCAGACCCACACGGTTGACTCTTAACTGCCCCCCTCTGAACATTCGGTTCAAGGGCAATTAGGGAGAGATATCAAATGCTGGACCCAGACAGAGATGCCACATCCCGAGAACGAATAAGAACCACCAATTCAGGCAGTGAATTCCAGACGCCCATCATTTTCTGGGTAAAAAAGTTTTTCTTCATGCCCCCACCCTCCTACCAAACACCTTTAATCTATGCCCCCTGGTAATTGACCCCTCGGCTACTGGGACCAAGTATTTCCTGTCTAACTTGTGTAGGCCCCTCATAATCTTGTACAGTTCAATTAGGTCACCCCTTAGCTTCCTCTGTTCTAAGGAGAACAATCCTAGTCTATCCAATCTCTCCTCAAAGCTACAATTTTCAAGCCCTGGCAACATTCTTGTAAATCTCCTCTGCACTCTCTCCAGAGCAATTATATAATTGCTGTAGTGTGGTGACCAGAACTGTACACAAAATTCCAACCATTTTCCTTTGTGCCTGGTATGACTCCAATTAGCAGAACATTTTCTCCCTGATTCTCATTGACTTCAGATTAATAATCCTGTTTAGAAGAAACTCTAAATTAAAGAAAAATGGGAAGGTGAAATGTGTTCTTTGTTTTATCCAAACAAAATAACATTTAGCCAAAACACCTACTCAGCAATAGAGACTGCACTCCAAAGTAATTAATTGCATGTGGGCTGCTTTAGGTGTGCTCAGAGATGTGACAAGCTGCTGTACAAATCACATTATTTATTTCCTTTAACTCTTTTCAGCATAGGAGAAGCAGTTAATTAGTGAGAAGCTGGTGAGCCGTTATGTATTTCAGTAGAAATATAATAACTATTAAATAGAGACATAGGGCATTCTGAACCAGCAAAATGTGTATCCTGTTCAATATGGGAACTCTGAGACACCGCGTGTATCCTTGACAACGACTTAGAGAGGAAGTGCTGTCAGGTAGAGGAGTCCCTGTTCCTGATTTAGACGTTTGAGCAGCTTCTGGCCACACTGCGGTGCATCCATGCAAATAAAACTTTAGTGGATAGCACACTTGCAGATGTGGTCACCCTCCAGCTTAAGTGTATGCAGACTGAGTGAATGTGTGACTGTCAGACAGATAAGGAGGATCAGGCAAGTAATGCAGAAGTCCTCAAGTACATCTCACTCTCCAAGCAGTATTCTGTTATTTTGTTTATCCTAGGATTCTTTGGGAAGCTAGGGAGGAGATTGCTGAGCCTTTGGCTTTGATCTTTAAGTCATCTTTGTCAACAGGAATAGTGCCAGAAGACTGGAGGATAGCAAATGTTGTCCCCTTGTTCAAGAAGGGGAGTAGAGACAACCCCGGTAACTATAGACCAGTGAGTCTTACTTCTGTTGTGGGCAAAATCTTGGAAAGGTTTCTAAGAGATAGGATGAATAATCATCTGGAAAGGAATAATTTGATTAGAGATAGTCAACACGGTTTTGTGAAGGCTAGGTCGTGCCTCACAAATCTTATTGAGTTCTTTGAGAAGGTGACCAAACAGGTGGGTGAGGGTAAAGCAGTTGATATGGTGTCTATGGATTTCAGTAAAGCGTTTGATAAGGGGCGTCATTCTCCGACCCCCCAGCGGGTCGGAGAATGGCCGTTGGCCGCCGTGAATCCCGCCCCCGCCGGTTGCCGAAGTCTCCGGTACCGGAGATTGGGCGGGGGCGGGAATTGGGCCGCGCCAATTGGCGGGCCCCCCCACTCAATTCTCCGGCCCGGATGGGCCGAAGTCCCGCCGAGAAATTGCCTGTCCCACCGGCGTAAATTAAAGTAGGTATTTACCGGCAGGACAAGGCAGCGTGGGCGGGCTCCGGGGTCCTGGGGGGGGGCGCGGGGCGATCTGACCCCGGGGGTGCCCCCACGGTGGCCTGGCCCGCAATCGGGGCCCACCGATCCGTGGGCGGGCCTGTGCCGTGGGGGCACTCTTTCCCTTCCACCTCCGCAACGGCCTCCACCATGGCGGAGGCGGAAGAGACTCCCTCCACTGCGCATGCGTGGGAAACTGTCAGCGGCCGCTGACACTCCCGCGCATGCGCCGCCCCGACATGTCATTTCCGCGCCAGCTGGCGGGGCACCAAAGGCCGTTTCCGCCAGCTGGCGGGGCAGAAATTCCTCCGGCGTCGGCCTAGCCCCTCAATGTTGGGGCTCGGCCCCAAAGATGCAGAGCATTCCGCACCTTTGGAGCGGCGCGATGCCCGTCTGATTGGCGCCGTTTTGGGCGGCAGTCCGCGGACATCGCGCCGTTGGGGGAGAATTTCGCCTAAGGTTCCCCACGGTAGGCTACTACAGAAAATACAGAGGCATGGGATTCAGAATGATTTAGCAGTTTGGATCAAAAATTGGCTAGCTGGAAGAAGACAAAGGGTGGTGGTTGATGGGAAATGTTCAGACTGGAGTCCAGTTACTAGTGGTGTACCACAAGGAACTGTTTTGGGGCCACTGCTGTTTGTCATTTTTATAAATGACCTGGAGGGCGTAGAAGGATGGGTGAGTAAATTTGCAGATGACACTAAAGTTAGTGGAGTTGTGGACAGTGCGGAAGGATGTTACAAGTTACAGAGGGACATAAATAAGCTGCAGCGCTGGGCTGAGAGGTGGAAATGGAGTTTAATGCAGAAAAGTGTGAGGTGATTCATTTTGGATGGAATAACAGGAAGACAGAGTACTGGGCTAATGGTAAGATTCTTGGCAGTGTGGATGAGCAGAGAGATCTCGGTGTCCATGTACATAGATCCCTGAAAGTTGCCACCCAGGTTGAGAGGGTTGTTAAGAAGGCGTACGGTGTGTTAGCTTTTATTGGTGGAGGGATTGAGTTTCGGAGCCATGAGGTCATGTTGCAGCTGTACAAAACTCTGGTGCGGCTGCATTTGGAGTATTGTATGCAATTCTGGTCGCCACATTATAGGAAGGATGTGGAAGCATTGGAAAGGGTGCAGAGGATATTTACCAGAATGTTGCCTGGTATGGAGGGAAGATCTTATGAAGAAAGGCTGAGAGACTTGAGGCTGTTTTCATTAGAGAGAAAAAGGTTAAGAGGTGACTTAATTGAGGCACAGAAGGTGATCAGAGGATTGGATAGGGTGGACAGTGAGAGCCTTTTTCCTCGGATGGTGATGGCTTGCACGAGGGGACATAGCTTTAAATTGAGGGGAGATAGATGTAAGACAGATGTCAGAGGTAGGTTCTTTACTCCGAGAGTAGTAAGGGCGTGGAATGCCCTGCCTGCAACAGTAGTGGACTCACAAACACTAAGGGCATTCAAATGGTCATTGGATAGACATATGGACGATAAGGGAATAGAATAGATGGGCTTTCGAGTGGTTTCACAGGTCGGCGCAACATCGAGGGTCGAAGGGCCTGTACTGCGCTGTCATGTTCTTTGTCTATGTCTATGTCTATTGCAACATCTCTAACAATCAGATTCCACCCGCGAACCAATCAATACCCTATTTATCATGAAGTATAAATTGTTGTTCCCATTGGAATTTAGAATTCTGGCATCTGTCCTTATGAGTTCAATATGAAATGCTTTCACAGCATATCACTTTTTATTTTACTTTATTTAAAAAAAAAATTTAAGTGCAGAAGGAGGCCATTCAGCCCATCGAGTCTACACCAGCCCTTGGAAAGAGCCCCCTACGCAAGCCCACACCTCCACCCTATCCCCATAACCCCACCCCACCTTTTTGGACACTAAGGGCAATTTAGCATGGTCAATCCACCTAATCTGCACATTTTTGGACTGTGGAAGGAAACCGGAGCATCCGGAGGAAACCCATGCAGAAACGGGGGGAACGTGCAGACTCCGCACAGACAGTGACCCAAGCCGGGAATCGAATCTCCTTTCTAGTAATACTAAAAGTAAGATGAAATAGAGAAGGGGTGGATATGACGGATGTCAGGCTGATAGTAGAAGTGAGAATCAGACTGAATACAGAAAGTTCAGAGAAGTTATGTATCAGAGTAACACCACTGGCTGGTGTAAAGTCACATGTTATGCAATTAATGTCATCGGAGGCTTTTGTGTTTTTTTGTGGAATTCACCATTGTACCCTCTTTGAGCAGCATCTTGTAATCAACCCCTTGCTCTATGTTATACGAACTCGACGAGGGCCACCTCTGTTGCTTTCTCTTTGCGGCTACAACAAAAAATATAACAGAAGAGAAATTGGCAACGACATCTGGGCCGTAAACAAAAAATGGAAGGTGAACAATGACAATTTTGTAAGCCAGAAGGCGTCATCCAGGTCTATACACCATCTGGAGTGCGGTCAAGAGAAATAACGTTGACCTCCAAGGTGAAATGATCGTTGTGGCAAGTAAAAACAACTCTCAAGTAAATATTTGGACATCACAGTTTGTGGAGGGACATCAGTGAATCATCCGGTCAATCGCGACAGCCGTCAGTGCAAGTAAAAGGTATTAGACAACTGTGAATTACTGTGAATTACTGGAGGCTTATTTCAAACGGGCGATCAAAGTTTTCAGTACACTTACCATCGTAGTGGATACCGCGCAGGAGGCACTGAACTGGGAACATGAAACTGCGGGGCTGCCGACTCTGAAACCTGCTGCCAGAAAATGATAGCGGGGCACAGAAACAGCTTGTCTGCTTGTGAGCTGTGAGTTTGTCTGCTTCAGACAGAGAGAAAATAAATAACAGAGAAGACAGGGTGAAGGCTGAGTAGCACAGATCAGGGAGCGGCAATCCAAAAATGGCGGGGAAAAAAGGCAGCATGGACATGTTTGATGAGGAGGAGGAGACATGGGGCTCTTATGAGGAAAGGTTTCAGTCGTTCCTTAAAACCAATCAGACACCAGCAGACCTGCACACTGCAACCTTTCTCAGATCATTTGGGAGGAAAACATTCATGTTGCTGCAGAATTTATTACTCGCAGCTAAACCTGGAAACAAGTCAGAGGATGAGTTAATGACTGTCTTGCAAGAACATTTCTCTCCCCATCTACTACTGATAGCAGAAAGATTCAGCTTTCACCATCATGCACAGGATGAAGGGGAAAACATTTCACAATTTGCTGCATACCTGTGAAAGCTTGCAAAGTACTTCAAATTTGGTCAGACTTTCGATAATACACTTCCCGACCAATTAACTTGTGGTTTCAGGAAAGAAGCCACCCAAAGGAAATTGTTGACTGAAGGTGAATTAACCATAAAACCTGTTGCAGAAATCGTAACATCTCTGGAACTTGCTACGAAACAAGCTTTGCTCATTTGGAGCTTGAGCTAAAGTCCATCAGGTGGAGTCTATGAGAAGCAATTTCACCAAGAAACTACCATATCATCGCTGCAGCCAAGTGGGACATATGGCTGGAGATTGTTGGGGCAAGGAGAACAAATGCAAAAATGGTGGTAACGTTCGTCACATTGCCAAGGCATGTTGGTCACACCAACTTTCATCAGCACAAAAGAAGTGCACCAAGAAAAATACTGCCAAGTCTACAGGGCGGGTTTACCAGTTTAGTCATCCAACTGAAAATCCACCGAGTACCAAAGTGTAAAGTTTGCTTAAAGAATGTAAGCTTGGCATCCTAGCAGTACAAGCAGACAAGCAACAATTTTGGTTCTATCCAAAATTAAATGGGAACACTATTAAGATGAAAGTGGATATGGATGCTGCAGTATCATGAATCTCCATTACAACTATCTGATGTGGTCTCGAGGACATATACCGAGGGGGTTGTGCTGCTGAAGGGCTTCATTAAGGTGACTGTAAGGTAACAAGCAGAAGTGGAGTTGCCTCTTCACATTGTTCAAGGAAACTTTCCAGAATTGTTTGTGAGATATCTTAGTGAAGAAAAATTAAGTGAAACTGGGCTGTTGTGAACCAACTTGTTGATTTTACGAATGATCGTCAACCTCTTCTGAGAAAGTATGCAAAACTATTCGAGGAGTCACCTTGAGCCATGACTGGGGTCGAAGGGAAACTCAAGATAAAGGCAGACAGCCTGCCTAAGTGTTTGAAAGCATGGACCACACCCAATGCTATTCAACCTAAAGTGGAAGAAGAACTCGAGAGGTTACTGAAGACAGGGGTTATTGAGCCTGCTACCTCCAGTGATAGGGCTACCACAATCACGGTAGCATAGTAAATAGCACAGGTAAAGGGAACCATCAGTCAGGATCTCAGGTGCCTCAGCCCTTGACCCCGTCCAACAGGTATGAAATGAAATGAAAGTGAAAATCGCTTATTGTCACAAGTAGGCTTCAAATGAAGTTACTGTGAAAAGCCCCTAGTCGCCACATTCCGGCGCCTGTTCAGGGAGGCTGGTACGGGAATTGAACCGTGTTGCTGGCCTGCCTTGGTCTGCTTTCAAAGCCAGCGATTTAGCCCTGTGCTAAACAGCCCCTAAACACAGTATGAGGCACTTGCTCCCTGTGTGGATGGCGAACAGGGCTGCAGGAAGGGTGAGTCAGCTGACCAAGGCACCATGGTTCAGCAGGCCATTCAAGGGGAGGGAGTAAATAGGCAAGTTGTAGTTGTTGGGGATTCTATTATCAGGGGGATAGATGCTATCCTTTGTGAGCAGGATAAAGAGTCCCGCATGGTATGTTGCCTGCCCGGTGCTAGGGTGCGGGACATCTCTGACCGGCTTGAAAGGATACTGGAGAGGGAGGGAGAGGATCCAGTTGTTGTGGTCCATGTCGGTACCAACAACATAGGCAAGTCTAGGAAAGAGGACCTGTTTAGAGATTATAAAGAGCTAGGATTCAAATTAAAAAACAGGTCCTCAAGGGTCATAATCTCCGGATTACTGCCCGAGCCACGTACAAATTGGCATAGGGAGGCAAGGATAAGGGAAGTTAGCACGTGGCTGAAAGAGTGGTGTGGGAAAGAGGGGTTCCTTTTCATGGGACACTGGCATCAGTTTTGGGACAGGGGGGACCTATACCGTTGGGATGGTCTCCACCTGAACCGAGCTGGGACCAGTGTTCTGGCAAAAAGAGTAAATAAGGTGGTCAATAGGACTTTAAACTAGAGATTGGGGGGAAGGGAAAGTCAGGGAACCAAGAGGTGAAGTAATCAGTGGGAAGCGTAGCTGCTTAGGAATACAAAAAAGCACGAAAAGACAGAACTCAGGAGATGTTACGATAGTCCCCATCCCACAAAATACCTCTTCATTCACCTGAGGAAGGAGCAGCGCTCCGAAAGCTAGTGACATCGAAACAAAATATGACACAGTGTATGGAAAGGCTCAGTAAACCAAGGTCCACCACACTAAGAAAACAAAAAGGGACGGTCAATAGAGAATTAAAGATGCTATATTTAAATGCGCGCAGTGTACGGAACAAGGTAGATGAGCTTGTGGCATTTAAACATCCAGGGATTCACAACCTATCGAAAAGACAGAGAGGTGGGCAGGGTTGCCTTGTTAATTAGGAATGAAATTAAATCAATAGCACTAAACGACATAGGGTCAGATGCTGTGGAGTCTGTGTGGGTAGAGTTGAGGAACCACAAAGGCAAAAAAACCATAATGGGAGTTATGTACAGGCCTCCTAACAGTGGTCAGGACCAGGGGCACAAAATGCACCACAAAATAGAAAGAGCATGTCAGAAAGGCAAGGTCACAGTGATCATGGGGGACTTCAATATGCAGGTGGACTGGGTAAATAATGCTGCCAGTGGACCCAAGGAAAGGGAATTCATTGAATGTTTACAGGAGGGCTTTTTGGAACAGCTTGTGAAGGAGCCCACGAGGGAACAGGCCATTCTGAACTTCGTGTTATGTAATGAGCCAGACTTGATTAAAGATCTTAAAGTAAGGGAACTCTTAGGAGGCAGTGATCATAATATGGTAGAATTCAATCTCCAATTTGAAAGAAAGAAGGTAGAATCAGATGTAAAGGTGTTACAGTTAAATAAAGGTAACTACAGGGGCATGAGGGCGGAACTGACGAAAATCGACTGGGAGCAGAGCCTAGTGGGAAAGACAGTAGAACAGCAATGGCAGGAGTTTCTGGGAGTAATTGAGGACACAGTACAGAGGTTCATCCCAAAGAAAAGAAAGGTTATCAGAGGGGGGATTAGGCAGCCATGGCTGACAAATGAAGTTAGGGAATGCATCAAAGCAAAAGAGAAAGCCTATAATGTGGCAAAGAGTAGTGGGAAGTCAGAAGATTGGGAAGGCTACAAAAACAAACCTAGGATAACAAAGAGAGAAATAAGGAAAGAGAGGATCAAATATGAAGGTAGGCTAGCCAGTAACATTAGGAATGATAGTAAAAGTTTCTTTGAATACATTAAAAACAAACGGGAGGCAAAAGTAGACATTGGGCTGCTCCAAAATGACGCTGGTAATCTAGTGATGGGAGCCAAGGAAATAGCTGAGGAACTAAATAAGTACTTTGCGTCAGTCTTCACAGTGGAAGACATGAGTAATATCCCAACAATTCAGGAGAGTCAGGGGGCAGAGTTGAATATGGTAGCCATCACAAAGGAGAAAGTGCTAGAGAAACTAAGAGGTCTAAAAATTGATAAATCTTCGGGCCCAGATGGGCTACATCCTAGAGTTCTAAAGGAGATAGCTGAAGAAATAGTGGAAGCGTTAGTTATGATCTTTCAAAAGTCACTGGAGTCAGGGAAAGTCCCAGAGGATTGGAAAATCACTGTTGTAACACCCCTGTTCAAAAAGGGAACAAGGAAAAAGATGGAAAATTATAGGCCAATTAGCCTAACCTCGGTTGTTGGCAAGATTCTAGAATCCATTGTTAAGGATGAGATTTCTAAATTCTTGGAAGTGCAGGGTCAGATTAGGACAAGTCAGCATGGATTTAGTAAGGGGAGGTCGTGCCTGACAAACCTGTTAGAGTTCTTTGAAGAGATAACAAATAGGTTAGACCAAGGAGAGCCAATAGATGTTATCTATCTTGACTTCCAAAAGGCCTTTGATAAGGTGCCTCACGGGAGACTGCTGAGTAAAATGAGGGCCCATGGTATTCGAGGCAAGGTACTAACATGGATTGGCTGTCAGGCAGAAGACAGAGAGTTGGGATAAAAGGTTCTTTTTCGGAATGGCAACCGGTGACGAGTGGTGTCCCGCAGGGTTCAGTGTTGGGGCCACAGCTGTTCTCTTTATATATTAACGATCTAGATGACGGGACTGGGGGCATTCTGGCTAAGTTTGCCGATGATACAAAGGTAGGTGGAGGGGCAGGTAGTATGGAGGAGGTGGGGTGGCTGCAGAAAGATTTAGACAGTTTAGGAGAGTGGTCCAAGAAATGGCTGATGAAATTCAACGTGGGCAAGTGCAAGGTCTTGCACTTTGGAAAAAAGAATAGAGGCATGGACTATTTTCTAAACGGTGACAAAATTCATAATGCTGAAGTGCAAAGGGACTTGGGAGTCCTAGCCCAGGATTCTTTCAAGGTAAACTTGCAGGTTTAGTCCGTAATTAAGAAAGCAAATGCAATGTTGTCATTTATCTCAAGAGGCTTGGAATATAAAAGCAGGGATGTACTTCTGAAACTTTATAAAGCATTAGTTAGGCCCCATTTGGAATACTGTGAGCAATTTTGGGCCCCACACCTCAGGAAGGACATACTGGCACTGGAGTGGGTCCAGCGGAGATTCACACGGATGATCCCAGGAATGGTAGGCCTAACATACGATGAACGTTTGAGGATCCTGGGATTATATTCATTGGAGTTTAGGAGGTTGAGGGGAGATCTAATAGAAACTTACAAGATAATGAATGGCTTAGATAGGGTGGACGTAGGGAAGTTGTTTCCATTAGCAGGGGAGACTAGGACCCGGGGGCACAGCCTTAGAATAAAAGGGAGTCACTTTAGAACAGAGATGAGGAGAAATTTCTTCAGCCAGAGAGTGGTGGGCCTGTGGAATTCATTGCCACAGAGGGTGGTGGAGGCCGGGACATTGAGTGTCTTTAAGACAGAAATTGATAAATTCTTGATTTCTTGAGGGATTAAGGGCTATGGAGAGAGAGCGGGTAAATGGAGTTGAAATCAGCCGTGATTGAATGGTGGAGTGGACTCGATGGGCCGAATGGCCTTACTTCCGCTCCTATGTCTTATGGTCTTATGGTCATAGTGGTTAGCACTGTAGCTTCACAGCGCCAGGGTCCCAAGTTCGATTGCCGGCTTCGGTCACTGTCTGTGCGGAGTCTGCATGTTCTCCCTGTGTCTGCGTGGTTTTCCTCCAGGTGCTCCGGTTTCCTCCCACAAGTCCCAAAAGATGTGTGATTAGGCAATTTAGACATGCTGAATTCTCCCTCTGTGCACCGGAACAGGCGCGGAATGTGGCGACTACGGGCTTTTCACAGTAACTTCATTGCAGTGTTAATGTCAGCCTACTTGTGACAATAAAGATTAGATTAGATTGGATTGGATTGGATTTGTTTATTGTCACGTGTACCGAGGTACAGTGAAAAATATTTTTCTGCGAGCAGCTCAACAGATCATTAAGTACATGGAAAGAAAAGGGAATAAAAGAAAATACATAATAGGGCAACACAATGTATACAATGTAACTACATAAGCACCGGCATCGGATGAAGCATACAGGGTGTAGTGTTAATGAGTTCAGTCCATAAGAGGGTCATTTAGGAGTCTGGTAACAGCAGGGAAGAAGCTGTTTTTGAGTCTGTTCGTGCGTGTTCTCAGACTTCTGTATCTCCTGCCCGATGGAAGAAGCTGGAAGACTGAGTAAGCCGGGTGGGAGGGGTCTTTGATTATGCTGCCCGCTTTCCCCAGGCAGCGGGAGGCATAGATGGAGTCAATGGATGGGAGGCAGGTTCGTGTGATGGACCTGGCTGTGTTCACGACTCTCTGAAGTTTCTTGCGGTCCTGAGCCGAGCAGTTGCCATACCAGGCTGTGATGCAACCACAGAGGATGCTTTCTATGGTGCATCTGAAAAAGTTGGTAAAGGTTAATGTGGACATGCCAAATTTCCTTAGTTTCCTGAGGAAGTATAGGCGCTGTTGTGCTTTCTTGGTGGTAGTGTCAACATGGGTGGACCAGGACAGATTTTTGGAGATGTGCACCCCTAGGAATTTGAAACTGCTAACCATCTCCACCTCGGCCCCGTTGATGCTGACTGACAGGAGTGTGTACAGTACTTTGCTTCTTGAAGTCAATGACCAGCTCTTTAGTTTTGCTGGTATTGAGGGAGAGATTGTTGTCGCTGCACCACTTCACTAGGTTCTCAATCACCCTCCTGTATTCTGACTCGTCGTTATTCGAGATCCGGCCCACTATGGTTGTATTGTCAGCAAACTTGTAGATGGAGTTGGAACCAAATTTTGCCACACAGTCGTGTGTGTACAGGGAGTAGAGTAGAGGGCTAAGTACGCAGCCATGCGGGGCCCCGGTATTGAGGACTATTGTGGAGGAGGTGTGTTTTATTGTTTTATTGACTATTGTTGTTCATTCTTACTGATTGTGATCTGTTGGTCAGAAAATCGAGGATTCAGTTGCAGAGTGGGGAGCCAAGTCCTAGGTTTTGGAGCTTTGATATGAGCTTGGCTGGGACTGTGGTGTTGAAGGCAGAGCTGTAGTCAATAAATAGGAGCTTGATGTAGGAGTCCTTGTTGTCGAGATGCTCGAGGGATGAGTGTAGTATGGCCAGGGAAATAGCATCTGCTGTGGACCGGTTGCGACAGTATGCGAATTGCAATGGATCAAGGCGTTCTGGGAGTATGGAGGTGATGCGCTTCATGACCAACCTCTCGAAGCACTTCATTACGACTGAAGTCAGGGCCGACGGACGCTAGTCATTGAGGCACGTTGCCTGGTTCTTCTTTGGCACCGGTGTGATGGTGGTCTTCTTGAAGCAGGTGGGACCTCTGAGTGGAGTAGGGATAGTTTAAAGATGTCCGCGAACACCTCTGCCAGCTGGTCCGCGCAGGCTCTGAGTACACGACCAGGGATCCCATCCGGGCCCATCGCCTTCCAAGGGTTCACTTTCAGGAAGGCCGATCTGACTTGGGAAGCTGTGATGGTGGGTATGGGTGAGTTTTAGGCTGCTGGGGCACGCGACAGCGGATTGTTGGTGACCTGCTCGAACCGAGCATAGAATGCATTGAGTTCATCGGGGAGGGGTGCGCTGCTGCCGGAGATACTGCTCGGCTTCGCTTTGTAGCCCGTTATGTTGTTTAGTCCTTGCCACAATCATCGAGAGTCTGTCTGTGACTCTAGCTTGGTTTGATATTCTCGCTTGGCGTCTCAGATGGCTTTTCAGAGGTTGTACCTGGCTTTCTTGTATAGGTCAGGGTCGTCTGACATGAACACCTAAGATCTGAACTTCAGTAGGGAGTCAATCACGCGATTGAGCCATGGTTTCCGGTTGGGGAACGTACGTACTGCATTTGCTGATGAAGTCTGTGATGGTGGTTGCATACTCATTTAAGTTGGTCGCTGAGTTCTTAAATATGGACCAGTCCACTGTCTCTAAGCAGTCACGTTAGAGCTCTTCTGTTTCCTCGGACCAGCACTGCACAACATTCTTAGCTGGATTCTCCCACTTGAGTTTCTGCTTGTATGCAGGGAGAGGGAGCACCGCCTTATGGTCTGATTTCCCAAAGTGCGGTCGGGGGATGGAACGGTAGACGCCCTTGATTTTTGAGTAGCAGTGGTCAAGAGTGTTGTCACTCCTGATGGGACAGGAGATGTGCTGGTGAAATTTTTTGGCAGTACACTCTTGAGGTTGGCCTTATTGAAGTCTCTGGCCACAATGAACAAGGCCTCCAGGTGTTCTGTTTCGTAGTTGTTTATAACTGTGTACAGTTCGTCCAGCGCCTTCCTCACTTTTGCCTGGGGTGGGATGTAGACTGCTGTGATAATGGCTGAAGTGAACTCACGTGGAAGGTAAAAAGGGCAGCACTTCACGGTCAGGTATTCCAGGTCCGGGGAGCAGTAGGTCACCAGGGTTGCCACATCCAAGCACCAGGAGGCGTTGATGAGGAGGCAAACCCCTCGACCCTTCGCTTTGCCTCATGACGCGGTGCGGTCTGCCTGATGAATTGAGAAGCCTTCAGGTTGTATGGCACAGTCCAGTGAGGCGGCGGTGAGCCATGTCACACAGCAGTCTCTTACTTCCCTCTGAGAGGTAAGTCTGGCGTTAAGTTCATCCAGCTTGTTTTCGAATGCTTGAAAGTTTGCCAGGAGTATGCCGGGGAGAGGGGTCTTGAAACCGCGTTGCTTCAGTCTAACCTGCAGACCGCCACGTTGTCCTCGCTTCCTTGGTTGGCGGCTGCGGCTGGATGGTCCTGGGATCTGATGGGAGAAGTCTGACCTTGTGGAAGGTAGGTGGTTGCGTCTGGCGGGATCCAGGGCGCTGGCGGGAACCAGGGTGCTGGTTACGTTTCCGGGGTCATGTCTGGCAGGGTCCTGGGCGCTGGTTGAGGTAGAGGGGTTGCTAGAGGGGTCATGTTTGCGATCCGGATGGGTCCGGCATTCTGCGGGCACAGGAATACCTTGCAGCGCATTTGGGTCCTCGCGCGGGAGTCCTGGGTCGTGGACAGGGGCTTCCTGAGGCAGGTTGGGCTGAGTCCCGTGGTCTGTTTCCTCCCTGGGTGCTCCTGGTGTCAGGTCTTGAAGTAGGCCCGGTCGGGCCTGCACGTGGATTTTTCTTTCTTCCACCTCCGGGTAGGTCGGGATGGTGGGCGGGCCTCTCCGGGTCTGGTCGCTGGGCGGGTCTCTCGGGGTCGAGTTGGGCCGGGTCTTGTCATCGGGGGTCAGGTCAGGAGCTCCGGGGACTGGGCCAGGCAATCCGGGGGCTGGCGTCGGTTGTTAGGCCGGGTTGGGAGCTCCGAGGTCTAGGTTGGCTCCAAATCGCGGTCGGGGCTTCACTTCCGGTTTGGGCCCAATCCACTTCCAGGTCGTGGAGGTCAGGTCGGGTTGGGTCGGAAGGTCTTCATGGGCCTCGGAGGATGTTCAAGCCTGCAAGAAAAGATAAAACAGAGAGGTTAGTAATAATGTTAGTCTTAGAATTTAATTTTAAATGATTAGAACGAGTATAAGTTAAGTAAAAAGTGGATCTGTTGGGGAGAGCTCGTAGAGAGTCGCCTCGCTACGGCGCCATCTTCTGGACGGGCTCAGAGGCCTCCTTATTATATTATTATTATAAAGAGGATGGTTCCGTATGAATATGCGGGGATTACAAAATGATTATCAACCCTGTCTGATGTGCAGATGTCTACGACTTATCAAAGATCTTTTTGCAGGCCTCTTGGGTGGCCAAATATTGAGCAAAATTGGTCTCTCTCAACCTGATCTGCAAATGAACATAGCTATTCAATCTCAACCGTTACTGAACAGAGTAACACACATGGGTCTGTTTTGGTATCGGAGGCTTCCATTTGGGATAACATCAGAACCGGCTCACTTCCAACAATCTATGGATCAGATCTTGAGTGGGCTATCCGGTGAGCAGTGCTATCTAGATGACATTTTAATCACAGGTTGGAATGATGTAGAGCATGTAAAGAACCTGAAAGCTACTCTTGCAAGGCTGCAACTATATAGTCTTGGGGTCAAGAAAGGGAAGTGTGAATTTTTAATATCTCCTATTCACTATCTTGGGCACATCATCGACCAAGATGTTCTTCACAAAGAACCTAAGAAGGTGTTAGAGATTCTTGATTCTCCACGACCGCAGAACGTGACTCAGTTAAGATTGTTTCAAGGATTATTGAATTACTGTGGAAAGTTTGTACTGCACTTAGCAACAAGGCTGAATGTCACCTCTACACAGGTTGCTTTGTAACAAACAATCTTATCTCTGGAGGATTAGCTGTGAGGATTCTTATCAAAATGTCAAAAAGAATGACAAGAATCAGAGTTATTGGTCCATTATAACCCAATAGTGAATCTGCAGCTTGCTTGTGACATATCACCCGATGGGGTTGGAACAGTTGTCTCACATATAATGCCTTCAGGCGAAAAGCGACCAATAGCCTTTGCTTCCAGGATGTTGACTAGCGCTGAGTTCAACTATGCCCAACTTGAGAAAGAAGCTCTTTTACTTTTGGTTTTCAAAGGTTCCCCATTAGTTATCTGGTCATCAATTTGCACTACTGATGAACCACCATCCCTTAACAACAATCTTTGGGCTACATAGAGAGACCCCTGCACTCGCTATTAGTCGATTACAAAGTTGAGCGTTAATCTTGTCAGCACACGATTACATCATCGAATATCGTAGGTCTCGCCACCATGCAAATGCAGATGCTTTGGTGAGACTGCTGCTGCAAAATCAACAAGACCAAAAAGACAAACATGAATCGGATGAGCACTTCAATGACATATTCTATATCTCATGTGAAAAATGTTCCAGTAATGTCTTCCTTAGGTACAAAAATGTACCCAAGCAAATCCGGTGATGGGGGAGATGTTGGACATGATGCAAAAAAACACAAGAGCACAAAAATAATCCAGCCCGTAAACAATATCTTACCAGGCTTACTGAATTGACAGTACAAAATAGAGTGTTCGTTTGAAGGAGAATCCTGGAACAGCTGCACGAGGGCCATCCCTGTGTAGTCAGAATGAAAGAGTTGGCAAGAGGTTGGATGTCCAAATACAAGAGAAGCTTATGTCAATCCTGCACTGCCTTGAGAAATGTACCTCCACTACAAGCTTGACATCCATGGGATTGGCCTTCCAGGCCATGGCAAAGAATCCATGTCGATTATGCGGGTCCAGTCGAAGGACACATGTTTTTGGTCATGGTTGACAAGCATTCAAAATCGCTGGAGATTGCCATCTTGAAATCAACAACTATGGAACAGACCATAGAAAAGCTTGATGAGGTATTTTCAAGGTTTGGGCGACCTGAACAACTCGTGAGTGACAACGGTACTCAGTTCACATCAGCCGAATTCGAGGACTACCTGAAGGACTTGATGAGATGGCATCCACCATATCAAATCTGCCCCCAGCATCCAGCTACAACAGCTGAACTGAACATTTTGTACAATTGCTCAATCATACAGTGAAGGTTGAGGAATAAAGGCTCTCTACCTAAACGTGTCAATGGCTTTCTAATGACACACAGAAACACTCTGCATTCAACAACACAAAACTCATCGGCTATACTGATGTTAAAAAGGAAACTGTGCACACAGTTTGACCTTTTGACTCCCCCTTCAACGTCAGAGATAGTCAGGCAACAACATCGGACACAAATGGCCAGAAGGGGACAATATTCCAAAAGCAGAGCCTTTATCCGTGTGGATCGCATTTTTGTGCGGAATTACACATGAGGCGAAAAATAGACTCCAGCAAATGTATTAGCCAAAACGGGTCCAATTTTATATACTGTAAAATCTGACGATTAACTAATTGGGTGTCAGAATATTGATGACTTAATTGACGTTGTTACATCAGAAGCTGTACCTGATGTTTTCACCACAGAGAGTATGGACATTGACATGCACAACTTGCAGACTGCAACTGCCGAAATTACTGATTGTAGAACATAGAACATAGAAAAACATAGAACATAGAAAATACAGCACAGAACAGGCCCTTCGGCCCACGATGTTGTGCCGAACCTTTGTCCTAGATTAATCATAGATTATCATTGAATTTACGGTGCAGAAGGAGGCCATTCGGCCCTTTGAGTCTGCACCGGCTCTTGGAAAGAGCACCCTACCCAAACTCAACACCTCCACCCAACACCAAGGGCAATTTGGACATTAAGGGCAATTTATCATTGGCCAATTCACCTAACCCGCACATCTTTGGACTGTGGGAGGAAACCGGAGCACCTGGAGGAAACCCACGCAGACACGGGGAGGACGTGCAGACTCCGTACAGACAGTGACCCAAGCCGGAATCGAACCTGGGACCCTGGAGCTGTGAAGCAATTGTGCTATCCACAATGCTACCGTGCTGCCCTTGAGAACAAATAAATCTACACTATATCATTTCACCGTAATCGATGTACCTATCCAATAGCTGCTTGAAGGTCCCTAATGTTTCCGACTCAACTACTTCCACAGGCAGTGCATTCCATGCCCCCACTACTCTCTGGGTAAAGAACTTACCTCTGATATCCCTCCTATATCTTCCACCTTTCACCTTAAATTTATGTCCCCTTGTAATGGTTTGTTCCACCCGGGGAAAAAATCTCTGACTGTCTACTCTATCTATTCCCCGATCATCTAATAAACCTCTATCAAGTCGCCCCTCATCCTTCTCCGTTCTAATGAGAAAAGGCCTAGCACCCTCAATCTTTCCTCGTAAGACCTACTCTCCATTCCAGGCAACATCCTGGTAAATCTTCTTTGCACCTTTTCCAAAGCTTCCACATCCTTCCTAAAATTAGGCGACCAGAACTGTACACAGTACTCCAAATATGGCCTTACCAAAGTTTTGTACAGCTGCATCATCACCTCACGGCTCTTAAATTCAATCCCTCTGTTAATGAACGCGAGCACACCATAGGCCTTCTTCACAGCTCTATCCACTTGAGTGGCAACTTTCAAAGATGTATGAACATAGACTCCAAGATCTCTCTGCTCCTCCACATTGCCAAGAACTCTACCGTTAACCCTGTATTCCGCATTCATATTTGTCCTTCCAAAATGGACAACCTCACACTTTTCAGGGTTAAACTCCATCTGCCACTTCTCAGCCCAGCTCTGCATCCTATCTATACCTCTTTGCAGCTGACAACAGCCCTCCTTACTATCCACAACTCCACCAATCTTCGTATCGTCTGCAAATTTACTGACCCACCCTTCAACTCCCTCATCCAAGTCATTAATGAAAATCACAAACAGCAGAGGACCCAGAACTGATCCCTGCGGTACGCCACTGGTAACTGGGATCCAGGCTGAATATTTGCCATCCACCACCACTCTCTGACTTCTATCGGTTAGCCAGTTCGTTATCCAACTGGCCAAATTTCCAACTATCCCGTGCCTCCTTACTTTCTGCATAAGCCTACCATGGGGAACCTTATCAAATGCCTTACTAAAATCCATGTACACTACATCCACTGCTTTACCTTCATCCACATGCTTGGTCACCTCCTCAAAGAATTCAATAAGATTTGTAAGGCAAGACCTACCCCTCACAAATCCGTGCTGACTATCCCTAATCAAGCATTGTCTTTCCAGATGCTCAGAAATCCTATCCTTCAGTACCCTTTCCATTACCTTGCCGACCACCGAAGTAAGACTAACTGGCCTGTAATTCCCAGGGTTATCCCTAGTCCCTTTTTTGAACAGGGGCACGACATTCGCCACTCTCCAATCCCCTGGTACCACCCCTGTTGACAGTGAGGACGAAAAGATCATTGCCAACGGCTCTGCAATTTCATCTCTTGCTTCCCATAGAATCCTTGGATATATCCCGTCAGGCCCGGGGGACTTGTCTATCCTCAAGTTTTTCAAAATGCCCAACACATCTTCCTTCCTAACAAGTATTTCCTCGAGCTTACCAATCTGTTTCACACTGTCCTCTCCAACAATATTGCCCCTCTCATTTGTAAATACAGAAGAAAAGTACTCGTTCAAGACCTCTCCTATCTCTTCAGACTCAATACACAATCTCCCGCTACTGTCCTTGATCGGACCTACACCCGCTCTAGTCATTCTCATATTTCTCACATATGTGTAAAAGGCCTTGGGGTTTTCCTTGATCCTACCCGCCAAAGATTGTTCATGCCCTCTCTTAGCTCTCCTAATCCCTTTCTTCAGTTCCCTCCTGGCTATCTTGTATCCCTCCAATGCCCTGTCTGAACCTTGTTTCCTCAGCCTTACATAAGTCACCTTTTTCCTCTTAACAAGACATTCAACCTCTCTTGTCAACCATGGTTCCCTCACTCGACCATCTCTTCCCTGCCTGACAGGGACATACATATCAAGGACACGTAGCACCTGTTCCTTGAACAAGTTCCACATTTCACTTGTGTCCTTCCCTGCCAGCCTATGTTCCCAACTTATGCACTTCAATTCTTGTCTGACAACATCGTATTTACCCTTCCCCCAATTGTAAACCTTGCCCTGTTGCACGTACCTATCCCTCTCCATTACTAAAGTGAAAGTCACAGAATTGTGGTCACTATCTCCAAAATGCTCCCCCACTAACAAATCTATCACTTGCCCTGGCTCATTACCCAGTACGAAATCCAATATTGCCCCTCCTCTGGTCGGACAATCTACATACTGTGTTAGAAAAGCTTCCTGGACACACTGCACAAACACCACCCCATCCAAACTATTTGATCTAAAGAGTTTCCACTCAATATTTGGGAAGTTAAAGTCGCCCATGACTACTACCCTATGACTTCTGCACCTTTCCAAAATCTGTTTCCCAATCTGTTCCTCCACATCTCTGCTACTATTGGGGGGCCTATAGAAAACTCCTAACAAGGTGACTGCTCCTTTCCTATTTCTGACTTCAACCCATACTACCTCAATAGGGTGATACTCCTTGAACTGCCTTTCTGCAGCTGTTATACTATCTCTAATTAATAATGCCACCCCCCCACCTCTTCTACCACCCTCCCTAATCTTATTGAAACGTCTATTACCAGGGACCTCCAACAACCATTTCTGCCCCTCTTCTATCCAAGTTTCCGTGATGGCCACCACATCGTAGTCCCAAGTACCGATCCATGCCTTAAGTTCACCCACCTTATTCCTGATGCTTCTTGCGTTGAAGTATACACACTTCAACCCATCTCCGTGCCTGCAAGTACTCTCCTTTGTCAGTGTTCCCTTCCCCACTGCCTCATTACACGCTTTGGCGTCCTGAATATCGGCTACCTTAGTTGCTGGACTACAAATCCGGTTCCCATTCCCATGCCAAATTAGTTTAAACCCTCCCGAAGAGTATTGAAAACCTCCCTCCCAGGATATTGGTGCCCCGCTGGTTCAGATGCAACCCGTCCTGCTTGTACAGGTCCCACCTTCCCCAGAATGCGCTCCAATTTTCCAAATACCTGAAGCCCTCCCTCCTACACCATTCCTGCAGCCACGTGTTCAACTGCACTCTCTCCCTATTCCTAGCCTCGCTATCACGTGGCACCGGCAACAAACCAGAGATGACAACTCTGTCTGTCCTGGCTTTTAACTTCCAGCCGAACTCCCTAAACTTGTTTATTACCTCCACACCCCTTTTCCTACCTATGTCGTTGGTACCAATGTGCACCACGACTTCTGGTTGCTCCCCCTCCCCCTTAAGGATCCTGAAGACACGATCCGAGACAACCCTGGCCCTGGCACCCGGGAGGCAACATACCTTCCGGGAGTCTCGCTTGCGACCACAGAATCTCCTATCTATTCCCCTAACCATTGAATCTCCTACAACTATTGCTTTTCTATTCTCCCCCCTTCCCTTCTGAACCCCAGAGCCAGACTCAGTGCCAGAGACCTGGCCGCTAGGGCCTTCCCCCGGTAGGTCATCCCCCCCAACAGCATCCAAAACGGTATACTTGTTTTGAAGGGGAACGGCCACGAGGGATCCCTGCACTTTCTTGTTTTTTTCCCCCTGACTGTAACCCAGCTATTCTTGTCCTGTACCTTGGGTGTGGTTACCTCCTTGTAACTCTTCTCAATCACCCCCTCTGCCTCCCGGATGATCCGAAGTTCATCCAGCTTCAGCTCCAGTTCCCTAACACGGTCTTTGAGGAGCTGAAGTTGGGTGCACTTCCCGCAGGTTTAGTCAGTGGGGACACCGGTGGTATCCCTCACCACCCACATCCTATAGGAGGAGCATGTAACTGGCCTAGCCTCCATCCCCTCTTACCTGACAGAATATAGCTGCCCTGTGGACTAACTGGATCTCCGCCCTCCGACCCTGCTCCCAGTCAGCTACACTTTCTGTAAACTCCTGGCTCTCTTCGCACTCTTTGCGGAAATGTCGGAAACAAAATGAAAGGAGTACCTTACTCCCTCCTCACCTAACTCCCCCGGTCACCAAACTCTCACTATCGCACTCAAATGCACCAAATTCAGCACTCCCTCGGTCACCAAACTCTCACTATCGCACTCAAATGCACCAAATTCAGCACTCCCTCGGTCACTAAACTCTCACTATCGCACTCAAATGCACCAAATTCAGCACTCAGTGCAAACAAAGTCTGCACTGTAGGGGATCACTTTTATACTGTGAATATAGCCTCTGAAAACTGGCCTAATCCAATTAACTAATTAACAAACTCCAGCTGCAAGTGCCTACAAGTAGAAGCCTGTTTAAAGCTTATTGAAAATTCACCTTCTTCTAAACCAAACAGCAATTTTAAGTTAATTAACTAAATAAAAGAAAGACTAAACTTTAGATAAAAATGAAGCCTTATACTCCCTCGGTCACCAAACTCTCACTATCGCACTCAAATGCACCAAATTCAGCACTCAGTGCAAACTGTAAGACTATGAGCTAGATCATAGATCATAGAATTTACAGTGCAGAAGGAGGCCATTCGGCCCATCGAGTCTGCACCGGCTCTTGGAAAGAGCACCCTACCCAAGGTCCACACCTCCACCCTATCCCCATAACCCAGTTACCCCACCCAACACTAAGGCCAATTTTGGACACTATGGGCAATTTAGTATGGCCAATCCACCTAACCCGCACATCTTTGGACTATGGGAGGAAACCAGAGCACCCGGAGGAAACCCACGCACACACGGGGAGGATGTGCAGACTCCGCACAGACAGTGACCCAAGTCAGGAATCGAACCTGGGACCCTGGAGCAATTGTGCTATCCACAATGCCACCGTGCTGCCCGGTTACAACAGGATCATTCACACAACCAGAGACAGTTCCTGAGTTGGTTTCGCCAGATGTAACACTGACCAATGTACAGGAAGACACTCTTGGTACCCCTAGGAGTCAAGTTCCTGAAAGTCGTGTTCTGTCAAAACGGGACAGATATCCACCCAAGAGACTTTCTTACTGATGTATATATGTATCCATAGCATAACAATGTTAGAAGTCTTACAACACCTGGTTAAAGTCCAACAGGTTTGTTTCGATGTCACTAGCTTTCGGAGCGCAGCTCCTTCCTCAAGTGAATGAAGAGGTATGTTCCAGAAACATATATATAGACAGTTTTCTGGAACATACCTCTTCATTCACATGAGGAAGGAGCAGCGCTCCAAAAACTAGTGACATCGAAACAAACCTGTTGGACTTTAACCTAGTGTTGTAAGACTTCTTACTGTGCTCACCCCAGTCCAACGCCGGCATCTCCACATCATAACAATGTTAGTTATGGCATAACGTGTTGGATCTGTGTCAAAGCGTTTGATTAAGTTAAAATGCTGGAGCACTAAAGGAGTAAAGAAGGAGGGGTGTTATGTATCAGAGTTATTCCATTGGCTGGGGTAATGTCATGTGTTATGCAATGATGTTATCGGAGCATTTTGCACGCTTTTGTGGAGTTCACCATTGTACCCTGTTTGAGCAGCATCTTGTAAATAAACCCTGTAGTGATATGCATCACTGTATGTACACAAGGGATTAATGTAAATACATTACAACTAAGTAACCACTAGAGGGAGCACCAGAGATGTATATATACATAGACAAACAGGAAGTCAAGACACTCTTCACAGGAACGGCAGCTGGTGAGCAGGACACAGACAGGCAGCTCAGATGTACCATAGTATAAAAGCTGGAGAGAGAACAAACTCATACAAAATAAAGCATCTACTTCAACTGTAAGACTATGAGCTTTATTCAGGCACAAGGAATAATACATGGTACCGGGGACTTCAGAATGCTTACTAGAAGGTTACACAAAATGCAGACAAAGCAAGATCGAAAACAGAAGAAAACTCGTACATGGGGAGATTTCGCTGCGTCGATGAAACTCGTTGGAACTCCACCGCAGCTGAAAACAATCGGTAATTTAAGTAATAGTTGGAAAATTACTAATCGGTGTATTGGGTTATTGATCATTACTCGGACTTGAACCTCGTGGTGGTATCATAAAGATACCTGGCAACTCGAGAGCAAAGGTAATAAAACAGAGCAATTGAACCAAGGAGAAAGTTAGCAACAATATATACATAGACAAACAGGAAGTCAAGACACTCTTCACAGAAACGGCAGCTGGTAGGCAGGACACAGACAGGCAGCTCAGATGTAGCATAGTATAAGCGCTGGAGAGAGAATGAACTCATACAAAATAAAGCATCTACTTCAACTGTAAGACAACGAGCTTTATTCAGACACAAGGAATAATACAAACCCCTTGCATTCTGTTACACAAACTCGACATGCACCACTTTGAGTCTTTCTCTTTCCTGCTACAACAAAGAATATAATAGAGAACTAATAAGAATCTTGGTGTTGAGCAAGCTTTAAAAATAATAATTTGGGACAAAATAAAATCACTAGGATGAATATGAATTAATTAAGCAGAGCCAGCATAAATCTGTGAAGAACAAATCACATTTAAATAATTTGCTTCCATATTTTGAACAGGTAGCAGAGAGGGTTGATGAAAAAATGCAGTTGATGTTTTGTACATGGATTGCCAAAGGTAATTTGATAAATTGACATGTAAACAGGGTTGTCAACAATGTTGGAGACAAAATTGGCTGAATGACAGGAAGCACAGAGTTATTGCGGACAGTTGTGTTATGGACTAGGGGAAGGTACATAGAGGTTTCCCAGGGGTCAGTGGTAGTTACAGTGAACCGTAACTATTTCTGATGTATATAAATGACCTTGACTTGAGTTTTAAGGACGCAATTTAAAAATTTGCAGGTGATACAAAACTTGGAGGTGCTGTGAACTGTGAAAAGGATAGCAATAATTGTCAAGAGGATGTTACAAGTACAAGTCTTCATTAGTGTGTTTCTGTGAGAGGCTTTAATTGAACTTATCTTCAGATGTCTGCCTCCAGAAGCAGAATTTCATGGTGGAGTCATATGACTACAGAAAGCCTAAGGTATCAATCGGACTGGTTACATTCAAAACTCAAACATCCCCTCTTTGATTTGAACTAAAGATATAAACACCCACTTTTTTATATTAAAAAATCTATATATAAAAATAGCTTAAAAAAAATTCCACATTAAAATAAATTCTTTCTTTCCAGCAAACAAAAGACACATTTGCATGCATGATCCTGTGTGACTGTGAATTGCCCAAGTTGCCCACTATCGACCAACTATTCTCATGCGTTGACAGTTGTTTACTTTACTAGTTAATCTCTGCACATGCATTCCAAATGCAATTTAAATCATGCACAAAATGTGTGTACATTGACATTGGTTGTTCTTCTGGGTGAAGTTTTGTCTGGAGAGGGTCGTTTCCATGGCTCACGTTGTCTAGGTAACTGTTATAGTTCCATTGCTGTTGTTGGGGATGCGTGGCCCTCTGGGATTGATGGCAGTTCTGTAATCAGTACAGCTGGTGAGATCCCTTCTCCCCAACTGCCTGATTGCTGTGAAGGAGCAGCTTCACTAGTTGAGCACATATCCTTGTATAGCTGATTGAGATTTTTCCTACTTTGAGCTGCCAGCTATGGAATTGGGGGTCATTCTTTCATCCTGGTACCTTTGTGTTATCTCAGCGGTTGTGGCGGCATGATAAAGTCACTGGACTAGTAATCCAGAGACCCAGGGCTCCTGGGACCCGGGAAATAGTCTCACCACAGCAGATGGTGAAATTTGAAGGATTAAAAATCTGGAATTAAAAGTCGACTGATAATCATGAAACCATTGTCGATTCTTGTATGAACTCATCTGGTTCATTAATGTCTTTCAGCGAAGGAATTCTGTCATCCTCACCTAGTCGGGCCCACATATGGCTCCAGATCTGCAGCAATGTGCTTGACTATGAATGGCTTAACAAGTCATTCAGTTGTACCAAACTGCTGAAAAGTCAATAAAAAGAAATGATACCAGACAGACCACACGGCATCGACCGAGGCACTTTGAAACAACAATAGCAAACCCCAGCCTCATTGACCTAGCAACATCCTCCTCACCAACACCTGGGGGCTTGTGCCAAAATTAGGTGAGCTGTCTGACAGACGAATCAAGCAACCGCCTGCCATAGTCATACTCATGGAATCATACATCACAGATAACGTCCCGGACACCATAATCAGCATCCTTGGGTATGTCCTGTCCCCCCAGCAGGATAGACCCAGCAGAGATGGTGGAACAATGGTATATACTTGGGAGAGAGTTGCCTTGGACATCCTCTGGACCCCATGAAGTCTCATGGCTTCAGGTCAAACATGGAGAAGGAAACTTCCTGACGATTACCACATACCAACCACCAACAGCTGATGAATCAGCATTCCTCCATGTTGAACGTCATTTGGAGGCTGACAAGTGCACAGAATGTACTCTGAGTGGGGTCTTCAAAATGTTCATCACTAAGTGTTGGTCAGTAGAACTACCATTGACTGAGCTGGTTGGGCTATGAAGGACATAACTGCTAGTCTGGGTCTATGGCAGGTGGTAAATAGGGTTAAGGAAAATCCCAAGGCTTTTTACACGTACATAAAAAGCAAGAGGGTAGCCAGGGAAAGGGTTGGCCCACTGAAGGATAGGCAAGGGAATCTATGTGTGGAGCCAGAGGAAATGGGCGAGGTACTAAATGAATACTTTGCATCAGGATTCACCAAAGAGAAGGAATTGGTAGATGTTGAGTCTGGAGAAGGGGGTGTAGATAGCCTGGGTCACATTGAGATCCAAAAAGACGAGGTGTTGGGCGTCTTGAAAAATATTAAGGTAGATAAGTCCCCAGGGCCTGATGGGATCTACCCCAGAATACTGAAGGAGGCTGGAGAGGAAATTGCTGAGGCCTTGACAGAAATCTTTGGATCCTCACTGTCTTCAGGTGATGTCCAGGAGGACTGGAGAGTAGCCAATGTCGTTCCTCTGTCTAAGAAGGGTAGCAAGGATAATCCAGGGAACTACAGGCTGGTGAGCCTTACTTCAGTGGTAGGGAAATTACTGGTGAGAATTCTTCGAGACAGGATCTACTCCCATTTGGAAGCAAATGGACGTATTAGTGAGAGGCAGCATGGTTTTGTGAAGGGGAGGTCATGTCTCACTAACTTGAAAGGGTTTTTCGAGAAGGTCACAAAGATGATTGATGCAGGTAGGGCAGTGGATGTTGTCCATGTGGACTTTAGTGAGGCCTTTGACAAGGTCCCTCATGGTAGACTAGTACAAAAGGTGAAGTCACACGGGATCAGGGGTGAACTGGCAAGGTGGATACAGAACTGGCTAGGTCATAGAAGACAGAGAGTAGCAATGGAAGGATGCTTTTCTAATTGGAGGGCTGTGACCAGTGGTGTTCCGCAGGGATCAGTGCTGGGACCTTTGCTGTTTGTACGATATATAAATGATTTGGAGGAAAATGTAACTGGTCTGATTAGTAAGTTTGCAGATGACACAAAGGTTAGTGGAATTGCGGAAAGCGATGAGGACTGTCAGAGGATACAGCAGGATTTAGATTGTTTGGAGACTTGGACGGAGAGATGGCAGATGGACTTTAATCCGGACAAATGTGAGGTAATGCATTTTGGAAGGTCTAATGCAGGTAGGGAATACACAGTGAATGGTAGAACCCTCAAGAGTATTGAAAGTCAGAGAGATCTAGGTGTACAGATCCACAGGTCACTGAAAGGGGCAACACAGGCGGAGAAGGTAGTCAAGAAGGCATATGGCATGCTTGCCTTCATTGGTCGGGGCATTGAGTATAAGAATTGGCAAGTCATGTTGCAGCTGTATAGAACCTAAGTTAGGCCACACTTGGAGTATAATGTTCAATTCTGGTTGCCACACTACCAGAAGGATGTGGAGGCTTTAGAGAGGGTGCAGAAGAGATTTACCAGAATGTTGCCTGGTATGGAGGGCATTAGCTATGAGGAGCGGTTGAATAAACTTGGTTTGTTCTCACTGGAACGACGGAGGTTGAGGGGCGACCTGATAGAGGTCTACAAAATTATGAGGGGCATAGACAGAGTGGATAGTCAGAGGCTTTTCCCCAGGGTAGAGGGGTCAATTACTAGGGGGCATAGGTTTAAGGTGAGAGGGGCAAGGTTTAGAGTAGACGTACGAGGCAAATGTTTTACACAGAGGGTAGTGGGTGCCTGGAACTCGCTACCGGAGGAGGTGGTGGAAGCAGGGACGATAGTGACATTTAAGGGGCATGTTGACAAATACATGAATAGGATGGGAATAGAGGGATACGGACCTAGGAAGTGTAGAAGATTGTAGTTTAGTCGGGCAGCACGGTCGGCACGGTCTTGGAGGGCTGAAGGACCTGTTCCTGTGCTGTACATTTCTTTGTTCTTTGTGGTGAAGGAGCCAACAAGAGGGGAAAACATACTAGACCTCATCCTCACCAACTTGCATGCCACAGGTGCATCTGTCCATGAGAGCATTGGTAGGAATGGCAAACGTACAATCCCATCTTCACATTGAGAAGACCCTCCATCATGTTTTGTGTCACTACCATCTTGCTAAATGGAATGAACTTTAAACAGCTCCAGCAACTCACAACTGGGCATCCATGATGTGCTGTGGGCCATCAGCAGCAGCAGAATTGTACTCAACCACAATGTGTAACCTCATGGCCCATCATATATCCCAATTCTACTATTACTACCAAGCCAGAAGATCAACCCTGGTTCAATGAATGCAGGAGGGCATGCCAGGAGCACACCAGGCATAACTGAAATGAGGTGAAGCTACAACACAGGACTACTTGCATGTCAAATAACATTAGCAGCAAGCAATAGACAGAGCTAAGCAATTCCACAACAAACGCATCAGATCAAAGCTCTGCAGTCCTGCCACATCCAGCTGTGAACTGTGGTGGAAAATTAAACAACTCACTGGAGGGGGTGGCTCCACAAATATCCCCATCCTTAATGATGGAGGAGCCCAGCACATCAGTGCAAAAGGCAAGGCTGATTCATTCGCAACAATCTTCATCCAGAAGTGCCGAGTGGATGATTCAACTCAGCCTCCTCCAGAGGTTCTCAGCGTCACAGATGCCAATCTTCAACCAATTTAATTCAGTCCATGTGATATCAAGAAATAGAATCTATAAAATTATTAGAATTGCGACAGTGCAGAAAGAGGCTAATCAGCCCATCGGGTCAGCACCTACCCTCTGAAAGAGTACGCTACCTAGGCATAATCCCCACCCTATCCCCATAACCCATAACCCCATCTAAATTGCTATCTTTGGACACTAAGGGGCAATTTAGTATGGCCAAGCCACCTAACCTGCACATCTTTGGACTGTGGGAGGAAACAGATGCATCTGACGGAAATCCACGTAGACACAGGGAGAATGTCCAAACTCCACACGGTCACTCAAGGTCAATTTGAACCCAGGTCTTTGGCACTGTGTTAGCAGTGCTAACAACTGTGCCACTGTGCCACCTAGTGCTGATGGCACTGGATGCTGCAAAGGCGATGGGTCCTGACAATATTCCAGCAATAGTACTGACGATTTGTGCTCTTGAACTTGCTGCACCCCTAGCCAAATCATTCAAATACAACTACAACAAACACTAGCATCGACCGGGCCTCATCCCCCCACACCCCTACAGCCCAAATATGTGCAGGCTAGGTGGAATGGCCACGCTACAATTGCCCCTTAATTGGAAACATTTTTTTAAAAACTAGCATCTGCACAACAATTAAAAAAATTACCCAGGTACGTCCTGTGCACAAAAAGCAAGACAAATCCAACTCGGCCAATTACTGCCCCATCCGCCTACTGTCGATCATCAGTAAAGGAAGGAAAGAATCTTCAAAAGCGCTATTTAGTGTCACTTGCTTAGCAATAACCTGCTCACTGACACTCAGTTTGGGTCACTCAGCTCCTGACCTCATTGTAGCCTTGGTGCAAACATGGACAAAAGAGCTGAATACCAGTGTGAGAGTTACTGTCCTTGACACTAAGGCAGCATTTTTTAAAAAAAATTAAATTTTTCCAATAAATGGGCAATTTAGCATGGCCAATCCACCCACTGTGCACATCTTTGGGTTGTGGTGGTGAGACCCACGCAGACACGAGGAGAATGTGCAAACTCCACAGGGACAGTGACCTGGGGCCAGGATCGAACCCGTGTCCTCCCCGCTGCGAGGTAGAAGTGCTAAACACTGCGCCACCGTGCCGCCCTTACAAGGCAGCATTTGATGGAGTGTGGCTTCAACGAGACCCAGTAAAACTGGAGTCAATGGGAATCGGGGAAAATCCTCTGCCTGGTGGAGTCAGCAAACACAAAGGAAGATGGTTGTGGTTATTGGAGGTCAATCATTTCAGTTCCAGGACATCACTGCTAGTGTTCCTCAGGGTAGTGTCCAAGGTCCAACCATCTTCAGCTGCTTCATCAATGACCTTCCAACATAAGGTCAGAGGTGGGGATGTTCACTGATAATTGCACAATGTCTAACACCATTTCTGAATCCTCAGATACTGAAGCAGACCCACTATCAACATCCTGGTGGTTACCATTGACCAGAAACTGAACTCGACTCGCCATATAAATACGATAGCTACAAGAGCAGGTCAGAAGCTTGGGATCCTGTGGTGAGGAACTCACCGCTTCACTCCCTGAAGCCTGTTCACCACCTACAAGGCACAAGTCAGGAGTGTTATGGAATACTCTTCACTTGCCTGGATCAGTGCAGCTCCAACAACATTCAGGGGGCTTTACACCATCCATGGCAAATCACCCCACTTGATTAGCACCCCTTCCAGAAACATTCACTCCCTTGACCACCAACAACAGTGGCAGTGGTGTGTACCATCTACCAGATGCACTGCAGTAACTCACCAAGGCTTCTTAGGCAGCACCTTCCAAACCCACGACCACTATCATCTCGAAGAAAGGGCAGAAGACACATTGGAACGCCACCACCTGGAAGGTCCCCTCCAAGTTACTCACAATCCTGACTTGGAAATATATCACCATTCCTTTGACTGTTACTGGGTCAAAATTCTGAACTCCTTCCCCTAACAAAACCGTGGGTATACCTACACCACATGGACTCCAGCGGTTCAAGAAGGTAGCTCGCTACCACGTTTTAAAGGATAATTAGGGATGGGTAAATAATGCTGGCCAAGCCACAAATGACCACATCCCATCAATTTTAAAACGTCTTGCACAGCTCGGATCATTGAAGACTTCTGTTCATTCAAAAGTATATACTCAGCTGGTATTTTACCCTTTAATTCTTTCAGTTCAGTCCTGATGTGAGTATTTTCCTCTCAAACACTCGGCTCGTGCATTTCATTTCACTATCTTGTGTTTTACTTCAATATTGTCTCCCTCTCTGTGGAGTCATTTGTTTCCCTCTCTCTCGAGGCTCTTTTTCTGCTCTCTGTTGGAATATTCAGCGTTACTAGCCTAAGCTTTAGACTTGTTCCAGCTCAAATGAGTGGCCATTGTGTCTCATCCATGATCTGAAACTTGAGATCTTCCTTCTTGCATTGGCCTATCAGACTAATTCATGCTCTCACTATGATTTTGTGCCATCATATAGCCTCAATCTTACTTTCGAGGCTTCATTTTCAGATAACGATGTTGAGCCACTTCACACAACTCTGTGATGATCATTACATTGCATGACACACAAGTATCTCTCTCTTGCTTCTTGTTCACTTTATAATTTTCTGCTGTGGTCCTCTTGTGATTGTCATAAAGCATTTGTCACGATGCACTGAATGACTCCAGCCTGTTGTATAGTATAGTTCGTCAGGGGCTGGTTTAGCACACTGGGCTAAATAGCTGACTTTTAAAGCAGACCAAGGCAGGCCAGCAGCATGGTTCAATTCCCGTACCAGCCTCCCCGAATAGGCGCCGGAATGTGGCGACTAGGGGCTTTTCACAGTAACTTCATTGAAGCCTACTTGTGACAATAAGCGATTTTCATTTCATTTTCATCAGACTCGCCTGCTGAAATCTCTCCAGTGCTCATTTGTAGTTTCTTGATTTGCAACTTCCTGGCCAAGCACTGGTGTGCAAAATGGTTCTGCTCTACAGTACTTACATCCTGCCTTTTGTCTCTGATTTCTCAACTCTTTTGGCCTGCACGATCTCTCAGCATGATATACGTCCTGGTCTGCTCTGCCATACAAATGCCACAGCTGTTTTTTCACAGCTTCTGCATTTTTGCACATGTCTATCACTGTCCTTAACGTCAATTTCTCATCTTTCAGTCGACTTGCTCTCACCAAGGCATCTCTCAAATCTAGAAACAATCTATCTTTAATCAGATCACCTTTCAGCTGTCCAAGTTCACATGATTCTGCCAGATGCATTATTGCCATAATGTACCACACAGTGATGTCATTTTCACTCTGAACTCTAGTGCTGAATACATATCGTTCATATGTTACATTCACTCGGGGTTCAAAATGTATGTTCAAGGCTTTCAAAATCTCTGTTGTCTTTTTGCTTTGCTCATCTATTAGACTTAGAGTATTATACACATTGTGTCAGTCCCTCACCAGCAGTGTTAGAAGTGTGGCTATTCTTATCGGTTCAGGCTTGTTAATTAAGTCTGTTACAATCTCATAGATTTACCATTACAAGCGCAAAAAACTGCCAGGTTTGCCACACATCACCATCCAATGTTACTGGAGATAGGATTGAAAATTTAATTGCAGCCATTTCAATTCACAGCAATTTACTTGCAGTTCTCATCTGTTTCCTTTTTCTCGGCAGTGGTCCCTTCACTTGCAGCCAGTGTGTGCTTTTCTTTTGTCTCTTGCAGCCTTGCAGCCTTTGTCTGTTTTCCTTTGTTTTTCCAGCAGCCTTTCTTGTGCAGATTTTGAACATTTCTGTGTTCCTCGGTTCTCACTACATTTCGAAAGTATATTTTTGTTTACCATTCTCTGACACCTCTGATAGAGGTATTCAAAATCATGAGGGATATGGACAGAGTAGATAGGATAAAATGGCCCCTGGTGCTCGAAGAGACATGAACCAAAAGGCACCAATTTAAGGTGATTAGCAAATGAAGCATTGGAAACATGTGGATATCTTTTAAAATGCAGTGAGTAGTTAGGATCTGGAATGCACTGGCTGAGAGTGTAACACAGGGAGCGGGTAAAGTGGACTGAGTGACGACTTGCTCTTGTAGATCGCCCACGTGGATGCTACAGGCCAAATGGCATTCATCTATGCTGGAATCATTCTCTGATTCTTTAACTTTCCACTTACAACTAATACAAAAATAAAGACACAGATCCACTGATATCTTTCACTTCATAATATATGAAATCATTCACGATCAAGTTTAATTGTTCAATAATTCAAAATGCATCAGCAATTGAAATAATTAGATTATCTATTGCCTTATCAATTTATTTTTTGTGTTTTAGTTTTGAATACATAAGCACATAGTACAAATGCTAAGTAATATAATGATCATTGAAATTATAGTATCAGATTGCAAAATCACACGAGACATGCCGTATTTTTAGTGAAAACAGGCCCACAATATCAAATGGCCCTAAATTAGCACTCATTGGAACTTCAGAATAAATTCATCAATCATGCAATCTTAGTGGGAAGCGGTACTCGGAAGGATTGGGGAGCGAAAACAACATTGCGGGACCAATTCTTTAACTCACATTCCCATCAGAGTGGCTCTTCATTTGGAATAGTGGGTCCATAAATTCACCTTTAAATTTGGTAATCTTGCTCTGAAAATCTGAAATTATAATCAGAAACCAAAATATCTGATTAGTGTTTAAGGAGGTCTTCTGAAATTGCGATGGTGGGGTATTTTATTGGAATCCAACAATCCCTACCATGAATGAGGCTATTCGGCCTATCGGGTCTGCACCGATCCTCCGGAAGAACACCCTACCTAGTCCCACTCCCGCCTTATCCCCGTAACCCTGCGGCGACTTAATCATGGCCAATCCACCTTACCTGCATGTCTTTGGACTGTGGGAGGAAGCCGGAGCACCCAGAGGAAACGCACACATGGAGAGTATTCAGATTCCACGCAGTCACCCACGGCCATTACCGAATCCAGCTCCCTGATTTGCCAGGCATTGTGCCATCGTGCCACCCCATTTAAGGGCCTCAATTGACCCAAGGTTGGGCAGGCCTTACACCCTGTAATGGTGCACTTTCAGACATTTATTTACAAGGATCTACAAGAGCAGCAGCATACCTGCTGCTAGTTCTGGAATGTCTCCTGCCTCAGAGAACTACTTCCCCTAGCGTGAATGAGGTCATTTAAACTTTACTTTATAATTATTTGTGGTATACTCAGAATAAAATGCTCAAATTCCACATTAAGTGCTCGTGCTGATTTTTAGACAGATGAACAAATTATAAATTTTCTCTGCTGCTGCTGTTTGCAGCTACTCCTTCCAGGAGATCTGCTGTCGAGGCATATCACGCGCATCTATCTTGTATCATCCTCACACATCATCCATTGCACCTCTGCATTAGGCCTGTGATACCCATCTTCCAGCTACACTGAGGTCAACACCACTTTCTGCTGCCCTCCATTTTGCTCTCCAGAAGAGATTTCCGCAGCCTTTCAGCTCTGATCAAATCGTCAAAACATTGACAGTTTCATTTTTTAAAAATTCTTTCACGGGTGTGGAAGTTGCTGGCGAGGACAGCGTTTTCCTTCAAATGGTGGTGGAGAGCTGTCTTCTTGGACTGCGCAGTCCCTGTGATGCAGGTACACCCACAGTGCTGTTAGGGAGGGAGTTCCAGGATTTTAACCCAGCGACAGTGAAGGAACGGTGATATATTTCCAAGTAAGGGTGGTTTGTGTCTTTGAGGGAAACTTGGAAGTGGTGGTGTTCCCTTTTTTTTTAATCACCTGGGGTTGCCATGGATTTCTCGCAATTGTCCACTTTAATTTTGGTGGAAGATCTTCAGACATTCTCGAGAAATGGTACAAGTGATATTTAAACATTTCTGCCAAAGCTGGGAGCATTGCTGTGGAAATTCAATTCCAAATTTTTGCTTCTACTACCCCACCTGGTGGATATTCCAATTGTTTAGCACTCTTTGAGTGAAAAGAGTATTGAAAACATATTTTGTATCTGAAATATGTAAGGCCAATGTCAGCGGGTCACCATACAAGGCAGGAGAGTGATGATAACATGCTGTGAGGAAAGCTCTGGTGCTCCTCAGTTTCTGCTGAAGTCTGACTCCTGTCTTTCTGCTGACAGCTCACACCCATCCTCTGAACTGGATCTGTCTCAGGGGCTTGACATCCTGCACCACTAGGTGGGTGGGGCGTGGCAGGGGAACGGGGGGCGGGGTGCAGGCAGGCCCACTATGAAGGTTAATGTGACCGAGGCTTCACATGTATGAGGTGTGACATGTTTTAAGAGTGAACATTTTAATGTGATAGATTTCCATTCACCCCAGCTATGGATAGTGACCTCGCTGATGCCCACTCAGCGCTGCCCATTTTTCTTGACCTTTAGACGTCTACTGCTATGTCTAGGGGTGTCCCCAGGGTGCATATCAGAGGTGGAGGCAGCTTACTGTTTTCTGTACCTTATGACCTTTGGCGGGTGTCCTCTGGAAGGCCTGCCATCGGGGGGGGGGGGCATCCAACTTACTGGTCTCACTGGCGTCGCCTGCCACCCTGTTTTGCCTGCTGCCATTGAGATGTACAGGTATCAGGTGGAGGGGTTCAGAAGAACTGGAGACCGCCGCCATCTCCTTGGTGATAGTCCCCTGGTTGGCCTCCAGTGCTTCCTCCTCCTTCACGATGCCCGTGCGGCTCTAGGGGACTTCATAGGAATGGAGGGGCCACTGGAGTGAGCTCCAGAGGTCTCTGAGTCAACTGCTGCTGCCAGTCCTGGAAGCTCCCCATTATCCACACCCACTTTTTGTTTCCCTTACTCTGGAACAGGGGTGTCACATTGACAGTTTTCCTAACCTCTAATTCTTCTCCAGGATCCAAAGATTTTTGGAAAATTGCAAACAATGCATCCACTATCTCTGTCAGCTACTTCTTTTAGGATCCTAGGATACAAGCCATCAGGGCCAGGGGTGTATCTGCCTTTAGCTTAATTAGTTTGTCTAATATTACTTCTCTGATGAGGTATTTAATTTGTCACCTGTATTCTTTGGTATAAATGGGATGTTCAAAATACCTTCCACAGTAAATATTGATGCAAATAATATGTTTAACTCCTCTGCTATTTATTTGTTCCCCATAACTATTTCCCCAGATTCATCTTCTAAGGGACCTATATTCACTTTGACCTCTCTCTTCCTTTTTATATATTTAAAGAATCTCCTATTGTCAGTTTTTATGTTCCTCACTAGTTTGCCCTGGTAGTATTTTCTCTCTCTTTATTTCCTTTTTAGTCCTTCTTTCCTGGATTCTAAATGTATCCAGTCTTCAGGGCTATCACCGACCTTTGCCTCTTTATATGCTTTTTCTTTCAACTAAGTACTCACCTTATCTTCCTGGACAGCAATGGTTGGTTTATCCCCCTCTTAGAATCTTTCCTCCTTCCTGGGATATATTTTTGCTGAGAGTCATAAATTACCTCCTCAAATGTCTGCCACTGCTTGTTTACTGTCTTTCTTGCTAATCTATCCGCCCAGCCCCCATTAGCTAACTCTATCCTCGTTTCATTGTAATTTTCTTTATTTAAGTTAAACACAATTTTGTCTGACACACATTTCTCACTCTCAAATTGAATGTTAAATTCCCTTCATGTTATGATCACTACTTCCTAGGGCATATTTTCCTCTGAGGTAATTTATCACACCAGTCTCAATGCCCATTACCAGATCCAAGGTGGCCTGTTTCCTGGTTGGCTCCATGGCATATTGCTCTAGGAAACTATCCCTCATGCACTCTATGAATTTGTTGCCATAGCTACGCAGCTTGATTTGCAACTTTGCAACTTGATTAACCCAATCAACATGAAATTTAAAGTCATCCGTGATTATTGCAGTATTCTTTTTACATGTTCATATTATTTGGTGACTTATACCCTTTTCTACAGTGTGGCTACTGTTTGGGGGTCTACACACAACTCCTACCAATCACTTTGCTGGTCAAGAAGCCTCCTGGTTGGCACCTCACGTTATTACATCGACGGAGAGAGTAAACCGGCAATGCTCGTGACCTGTACAATTTCAAGAGGGAAGGGTTGGCCATCAGAAACCTGAGAAGTGGTCTCCACGTTATCAGTGAGTGAGAAATAATGCCATCAATCGGAAAATTTGATTCTTGTGACTAGGGGACCACAGACTGGGGCCAATACATTGAGAGGCTTTGGTACTTTTACACAGCTAATGAGATTACTGGGAAAGACAAACAAAAGGTCACCATACTAACATTATGCAGACCCCAGACTTATAACCTTATTTGAAATTCAACATCCCCAGAGACCCCAGTTACCAAGTCATTTGATCAGTTAGTCATGTCAATGAATGCATTACATCCCTGACCTACCTTCATAGTGCAACGGGTTAAATTAAATTTGGCCATCAGAGCCCTGGGGGAGACAATTTCTGCATTTGTAGTCAGGCTTCATCAACTGGCTGAACATGGCAAATTTGGCTCTTCTTTAAGTGGCATGCTATGCAATTGTTTTGTTTATGGCATTAGCAACCTCAATATCCAAAATAAATTATTAGCCAAAACAAAACTTTCCCTGGATTAAATGAAAGAGATAGCTCAAGCCTCTGAATATGCCAAAAAGAATTCTGCGGAGTTACAGTGCATGCAAGAAGGTGAGGGGAATCAACTTTGGAGTGGGACGACTGCTAGATGAGTGGCGGGTGCAGAGTGGGCCGAACTGAGATCCCAGAAGCACGGTCGTGGACAGAAGCACAGAAGAAAAGTGGGTCATCAGCCCAGGAATTTAGATAAGTGTTACAAATGTGGGGGAGATCACCCCCAAGAGATGTGCCATTGCAGAGATATTGTTTGCTTAAATAGTAACAGGAAGGGCCACCCATTCAAGTATGTTGCTGCACCAGCAGGGCACACCCAGTTTTAAAAAGAAAACACCTTGACTCCAGTGCATAAGGTGGGAAAGAGAGCTGAGGAAGAACCAAAATTTACAAGTTGAACAACGTTAATGTGAACAAGATGGCTCCCATCAAGATATTATGGTTAATGGACAACTGGTATCGTATAACACCAGTCTGCTCAATTACCCACGATTGTTGTGGAATATCAGGAGCCAAGACTGTTGGGATGGGACTGGCTATGACCAATAAAATTTAATTTGCTAGAAATGTTTAAAATATTAGATAGTGTTTTTCAAAAGACAAAGACATTTTCAAAATGGTCACAACCGGATACAAGGGATTAAGGCCAAAATCTATGTGAATCCTGATTCTACACCAAAATGTTTCAGAACTCAACCCTTCCCATATGTTCTACTTCAGAAGGCTGAGGCTGAGTTAACACGTATCGTAGGAATTAGGGATCATGAGACTGGTACAGTTCTCTGAGTGGGAAGTCCCTATTGTTCCTGTCCTAAAACCTGACTGCACTGCCAGAATTTATAGCATTCTAAATCTATGAAATGAACACTCCAGGAATTATGCCATGATCAAACAAGGGGCTTTTCCAGTATACAAGGTTGCCCTTTGGTATATCGTCCACATGTGCAATTTTCTAATAGATGATGGAGAACTTACTCCAAGGAATTCCAAACGTCATGGTGTGCTTAAATGACATCTTGGTGACAGGGCCTTCACAGGAAGATCATCTGGACAGCATGCAGGAAGTTCTTAATAGGTTTATAGATGCAGGTATAAAACGTAAATGGAAAATGCACCTTTCAGGCCAGTGAAGTTACATATTTGGCGTTTAACGTTTGCGCCAATGGCCTACACCCCTTAAGAGGACAAAGTAAAAATTCCTGTGGAGGACAAAGTAAAAATTAACTGAGAGGTTCCTGTACCAAGAAACATTGCGGAATGATAATCATTTCTGGACATAGTCAATTATTACAGCCATTTCATCCCATACCTGGCAACAACATTAGTGCTGTTGCACCATCTTATCAAAAATTATCAAAGTGGGGCAGCATGGTGGTGCAGTGGTGAGCACTGCTGTCTCACTGCACCGAGGACCCAGGTTCGATCCCAGCTCTAGGTCACTATCTGTGTGCAGTTTGCACATTGTCCCCGTGTTTGCGTGGGTTTCGCCCCCACAACCCAAAGATGTGCAGGATAGGTGAGTCGACCCGGCCAAATTGCCCCTTAATTGGAAAAAATGAATTGGGTATTCTAAATTGAAGAAAAAATCAAATTAAAATATCAACGTTGGCACTGGAGAGACTTAGAACTTTCGCTTTACGATTGTCCAAATTATTAGTTAATTTTGACCCAAACAAACAGATCATCTTAACATGTGATGCTTCACCCTCTGGGATAGGAGCCGTCCTATCACACAAAATGGAAGACAGCACATATCGACCCATAGATCTTTTATAATAATCTTTATTATTGTCACAAGTCGACTTACATTAACACTGCAATGAAGTTGTTGTGAAAAGCCCCTAGTCGCCACATTCCAGCACCTGTTCAGGTACACGGAGGGAGAATTCAGAATGTCCAATTCACCTAACAGCATGTCTTCGGGATTGTGGGAGGAAACCGGAGCACCCGGAGTAAACCCACGCAGACACGGGGCGAACATGCAGACTCCACACAGTGACCCAAGTGAGAATTGAACCTGGGACCCTGGCACTGTGAAGCAACAGTGCTACCACTGTACTACTGTGCCACCAGATGTTGCCAGACGATTTTGCATCCCAGATGTTAAACGATGCAGAAAGAAGATAGTCACAAATTGAGAAAGAGGGCCTGGCAGTGATAAGCGGCATAAAGAAGTTTAATCAGTATGTTTATGGTCATGATTTTCCCAACATATTTGATTGCGTTTATTCCATGAGGATAAACCCATTCCACCAATGATCTCAGCTAGGGTGTAATGGGCCCTTTTTTTGGCTGTCTGTAGTTTTGTTTTTCAGCATTGACCAGATACTCAGATCTCCATTGCCGACACTCTGTGTTGACTCCCACTCCCTCAGATTGTGGTTCCGATTTTTTGGATACCTTGCCCATGTCAGCAACCTGCATCAGGAACTGGCCTCAGAGGGGCACAGTCCCCTCAAAAGTGAAGAGGATGGTTTTAGGTGGCTGTCACTATAACTATGAATAACTCAGGCCCTACCAACCGAGGAAATACAAAATCAGTTGCGAAGGTGGTGTATTACTTTGGGGTTCCCGGTTGGTGGTACCACCCGCAGCAAGAGAGCTGCGACTACAAGAGCTACATAGCGTGCATCTGGGCAAACCAAAATTAATAAGTTGGCCAGGAGCTACTATGGTGGTTGGGCATTGACAAAAATATTGAGAATCTGACCCACTGGTGTGCCTACTGTCAGACACAATCAGCCTTACTGCCTGCAGCTCAACTTCATCCTTAGGAATGGCCAGACCACACTTGGAACATATTTTATATAGATTTTGTCAGCCCGTTCTTCGGTAAAATATTCTTGGTATGGAAGATGCCCACTCCAAGTGGTTGGATGTCCAAGAAATGAGGACAACGTCTTGGGCATTCATCATCAAAACTTTAAGATAGATTTCCACGATTCATGGCCTCCCAGAAGTTATAGTTTCAGATAATGGCACCGCTCTTTTTGGGGAGGAATTCCAGAATTTCATCCAGACTAATGGTATACAACACCTCCGTACAGCCCCCTATTACCCAGCGTCAAATGAGTTGACGGAAAGAACGGTACAAACTTGAAAATCTGTAATGAAGCAGCCGGACAGGCCATTGCATTTCAAGCTAGCCAATTTTCTCCTTTCATACGACACAGTTCCTCACATTGCTCCAGGGTTACACCAGTAGAACTCTTAATAGGCCATTATCGCCATACTCGGCTGGATCTGGTGTTCCCCAGTTTGACGGAAAGGGTGGAGGTAAGAAATTCCATGACTCAACTAAAGGCAGCAAAGCCTACAAAGCAGACAATGCAGTTTTTGTCAGAAACCTTATAATTGGACCTAAATGATTACCCGGGAAAATCGTAGCAGTGTCTGGGGTCTGTATCTTATTTGGTGGACCCACAAGGGAGACAAGTGTGAAAGCAAGTGGACCACATAAGAAACAGAGACACTGCAGCCCTGACAGCAAAGCAAGCGGATCCAGTCGTTTGTGCTGATGTTTCTTTATCAGAGCCAGAAATTAGGGAACCAGGGGCGCGATTCTCCACTCCCACGCCGGTTGGGCCTGGGCCGCCAAAAGTTCCGGGGACGCCGGTCCGACTCCCTCCCACGATTCTCCCAAGCGGCGGGAACGGCCCGGTCGGGTTTCGTGGGCCACAGGCCGGAGAATCGCCGGAGACACCCAAAATGGCGATTCTCCGGCACCCCCGCTATTCTGAGGCACGGATGGGTCGAGCGGCCAGGCCCAAACGGCGGGTTACCCCCGGCGCCGTCCACACCTGGTCGCTGCAGTCGTGGGCGGTGCATGAACGCTGGGGGGGGGGCAGTTGGGGGGCGAGGGGGGATCCTGCACCGGGCTTCACCTGGAATGTGGGGTAGCCCGCGATCGGTGCCCACCGATCGTCGGGCCGTCCTCTCTGAAGGAGGACCTCCTTCCTTCCACAGCCCCGCAAGATCCGTCCCCCATCTTCTTGCGGGGCGGATTTGGACAGGACGGCAACCCGCGCATGCGCGGATGCTCTGGAGGACACTAACAGGGAGAAAGTGCAAATTCCACACAGTCACCCGAGGCCGGAATTGAACCCGGGGCCCTGGAGCTGTGAGGCAGCAGTATATTGCGGGCCAGGGTTTAGAGAACCCCAAAGTGTATCATGGAGTTCACCTGACCCAAAACTTTTGACAGATTTTGGTTATGCGGAGCACTCTACAGGTGTGATGCAACAGAGATCTAAAGCACTTTTAAAACAAAACAGTGTTTATTCTATGAAGCCAGTTAATATTTTATAAACACACAGTAAACATCTTGGCAACTATCAACTCAAAAACTTCCCGCAAAGTTACTCTATAAGTAACCCCTAATCTTTCCTAACAAAATCCATAAGACAAATACCCTCATTAACATAGACATCAGGTTTAAATTCTCTACTGAGAGCAGTTATCACTTTTAAATTAGCAAGTGATCTGACGACATTCTTTCCATGCAGAGATCAAAATTACACCTTGTTTGGCTGGATGCAGCTCCAACTCTGAAAACGAAACCAAACACACACTGTAGCTGCCAGCTCAAAAACAAAAGTAAAAGCAAACAGACAGCCCATACTCTGACATCACTGCAGCTATTTGATAAACACCCATTTCTTAAAGATACTCTCACATGACAATTGCAAACCACTGTGTCGCCGTGCTGCCCATATCTTGTAATGCACACAGTATTGAGGAACTTGAGTAGTGAGGGATGTTGTAGAGTGGTCCCTTTAAAGCGTGATTATTCGCAGAATACGTAACCCGCTCGGTGCCTCTCGCGCGGAAATGCTGGCCAATGGAAAGATAGCATAGGCCCTGCTGAATGGGGGCCCAGTCAGGGTGGACCGAGAAGTCAAGAAGTAAAGATCTGGGGCTGATTCGCTGTTTGGGAGACTATGCTCTCCCATCAGAGCTGAATTGCACCAGTTTTACAATCCCCTTGCGGTTGCAAAGTGGGATGCAATTCAGTGTTCCACGTCATGCAATTTTAAGCATGGCATGGAATACGAGGGATTCCCAGAGCACCCCGCTAAAATAGCGAGATTCCGCGGCCGGCCACTCTTCGAATAGCAAAGCGGCCCTAACCCCCCACTCCCTAATGCATATCGGCCTCGAACACCCCCTCCCCCAATGCACAACAGTGCCTGGGCACCACACCCCCTTACCCTGAGGTACGACGGAGACCAGTCCCCGCCCCCTCCCAGGGACCCCGTAATAGGAGGACTTCTCCCAGGGACCCCCTGCCCAAAGGAATCCCCGCCACAGACCCCCTCCCATACATAGACATCCCCTTAGAAAAGGCAGCCCTGTCTAGAAGCGAGAGAGCTCTTCAGACATGGTCAGTGGGAACCATTAAAGCTGTAATACTTACCTAGCTGCTTCACTACTCGAAGGAGAACAGCTGTGCCTGCGATAGATTCCCACAGATCCATTATCTACAAGCCATTCATGAATTCCGAGTCGTGGTCTGTGATTGACAGCTTGTAAAAACCATCTGCAGCTTTGGTCCATTCATATCCCTTTGTGCTTCAGCAGCCTAAGTGGTGAAATACCAATGTTTGTAAACATTGACCTTACCAAAGGGAGCTAAGTGCAGTAAAATTGGAATGCACTTAGTGCTTGGAATGCACAGAGTAATTGGAATGCACTTAGTGCTTGGAATGCACTTACATCTCTTTGATGATCTCACTGAAGCGTGAAGCAATAGAATGGCCCACCAAGTCAGGGCCACACTGGTTAAAAACCACAAGTGATTATCGCCCACGTGATTCCCGGCCGCGGGGACTGGAGAATCACCGGAGACTAGAGCATAGGGCGCCAGGCCCGCTAAATAGATGCAAATGAGTTATTAAGACCCATTTGCATATATTCACATCAGTCCATTGGCACACATCATGGACGTCATTCATGCTGCCAGTGGGGGGGGGGGTTCGGGGCATTGTATTTTCCCGATCTCCGATTCTCCATCCCATCGGGGAATGCATTCCGAGCGCCCAGGATGGAGAACCTCACCCCTGTTCTTCAACTGCTTTTCCTGTAAATAGTTCAACTCCCTTATTAGTTCCAATAAATCATTTTGTCGTTAAAGAAGCCTCTGGCTGATCCCTCGCGCTATTACACTTCCGTTGCAGGTGTATTTTGCAACAGATGTATCAAGGCACCGAGAGTGTCTCACTCGGGCTGTTTCAATTTTTTTAACTCTAAAAGCTGAAGCACTGCCATGTTCTCATTGTTACCCGCGAAGCTTGGAATGGTCCGTCTTTTCTGATCCTACATTACTCAGGATCTGGCCATATCTCAACATCTCAAATGCTGGAAATGCTGTCCAATCAATGAAATGTTAACCAATGGTCCCACGTGTCTGTTCAGCTGCACTTGAGAATTGTGTTGCACCGCACTCTTTGATGATGAGAAATAAGTTGTTTGTGTGTTGTAAGCAGCATGTCTCCCTCTCCAAAAAACATTAACTGACTATTTATCAGGTTGTTAACTGTGGGATGTTGCTAGTACAAAATGTCTGGAGTAGTTACCACATAATAACAGTAATTTTGTTCCATACTTAATTATGAAGCATTTTGAGACATTTAAACAGAATAAGAAATTAGATAACTACAAGCATTATTACAATATTATTTTGGAAATCTAGGAGTAAATTTCCACTGACTGATCAACAATTGCCATGGCCTCTTTGCCTTGAATCTGGAACCCATTTTGATTTCTACATTTGAAGACAAGCTCCCAGAAAACATACAATAAAAGTGGTTCAAAATGTACCTATTGCCCTGAGAGTATAATTTCTCCCCTTGCAAATGCTATCCCCTCCCCCTCGACCCTCTATCCCTGAACTCCCACCCTATTTGCTGCACATTTGTCTGCACAACACAACAAACGAAGCATGAATATTTTATGCGTAGTCGATATTTTGGCCCAATGCACACCGTTTCCCTCTGCAAAAGAAAATCAGTCAGCACTTAAACCTCTCACACTTCATTATGGTTGCTCATAATCTATCACAACTCAGTTGTTATTGTCACACTCTGTTGACCCTTCCCTTTGGAAATAACAATGGTAATCAGATGTTACATTGATGGAAAGTAGCTTATCTGCTTTGAGTAAATTCTAAAACAAACTTGTAAGCATAATGAATTCCTGCTTTGACACTCATTTTACAAGAACCGAACTACCCCACAGTGAATGCCAATTAATCGATCCTCTGGAATGTCAGAAGCAGATAATAATAATCACTTATTATCACAAGTAGGCTTCAACGAAGTTACTGTGAAAAGCCCCTAGTCGCCACATTCCGTCGCCTGTTCAGGGAGGCCGGTATGAGAATTGAACCCGCGCTGCTGGCATTGTTCTGCATTACAAGCCAGCTGTTTAGCCCGTTGTGCTAAACAAGCCCCTATGACACGATACAGGAGTAGCTGTGGAGGCTGAAGAGGAGACCGAGGAGTTCTGGAGTAAACTGAAGATGAAATAGTAATAATAAAATGTCATGGCCAATTGAGGCGGAGGAAGAGAGACGTGTCTCACCCGTCCCAGGGCCGGAAATCCCTGCCTGCACCCGGAGGAAACCCATGCAGACACGGGGAGAGCGTGCAGACTCTGCACAGACAGTGCCCCAAGCCGAAAATGGAACTTGGGACCATGCCGCTGTGAAGCAACAGTGCTAACCACTGTGCTACCGTGCCACCCTTTCATTTCAGAAACCCCGAAGTGTTGATAGCGGGACTGAATCGGTGGACTTCTACGACAGCTAAACTGGCGCCGGTGCAATTCAGGATCCGTTAATGAGCTAGTGCCGGCGCCATATGGAACTCGATCGATTCCAATGAAAAATGGTGTCCGATTACCGGGATCGGGATTGCTGCTCAAGAGGCAGATAAGCTGCAGCGCATATTAACACTCCATTCCCCACACTTACCCAGCCAACAAGATGGCAGCACAGAGCGCTGTACCCTGGTTTGCAGGCACCAAATTGGAGATCCTACTGCATGCCGTGGAGGAGAGACGGGCAACCCTGGGTTGGAATGAGGCTGCCAATGACATACACCAGGCCTGGATACAGGTGGCAGAAGTCGTGAGCACCGTGGGCTCCACTGCAAGGCTCACACAGAAGTGCCGGAAAAAGCTGCACAACCTCCTCAGGATGGGTAGGTAGCACTGTGCCCCTGGCACCAACCCCGGCCAAACACTTGTAACACCCCACCCCCCACCCCGCTCACCTGGAGGGTGATTGAACCCCACCTACCGGAAGTTTGCTTGCTCCCCACCTTGCATCACATGCCAGCACCCATACCAGCCACCATGGCTAGGTACCCTGGCCACAATGGCCACCAGCTTCCTACCCCTTGTGCTGCCCACATTTGAGAGTCTTACACTGTACGTTTTCTGTCCACGCCCCCCTAGGAGAAGGCAGCCGACAACCGCCATGAGAAAGAGAAGACCGGAGGGGGACCCGCTGGACCTGCTGCCCCTCACCGCAACTAGATCTGGTCGGTGGGCCCAGAGAGAGGACAGTCACCGAGGTGGAGGTCGGCCTCAGGCGACCAAGTGAGAACCAGCTGTATTGCAGTTTCCCGTGGCATGCATGGCACAACCCCCACATCACCCCATACCACATCCCCAACCCCCTATCCCCACACTACCCCCTCACCACCCCAACCCCCGATCCAATTGTGCATCATGTCTTGTGTCTTGCAGCGATCACCTGGCCATGAGGCAGGCCCATCTGGTGCCCCCCGATCCTGACCCCAACTGCAAGCAGCTTCCAGCAACGAGGAGGTGATGGATAGCGAGGAGACCTTCCCCCAAACAAAGGTCTGAGACATCCCAGAGCACCAGTCCGGGGACGACACTATCTTCCCATTACAGCTATCTCCAACACCCTCCACCATCCCAGAGACACACACCCTGGTTGGGCATGTTAGTGAAGCAGTTCCTGGGGCACTATCTGGTGAGCAGCACACACATGCTCCGATACATCAGATGGAGGTAGGAACCCCTGTGGGACGGGCGTCGGAGGACGCCCCGACCCTAGGGACTAGCTGCCGTCCAGATTGGTTTTGGGCTTCTGGAAAGGGCGTTCCCAGTGATAATGGAGATGCAGACTCAGAGCCAAGGACTACATGAGGGTGTGTCAGTAACCATCCAGCACCTGCAGGTGCAGTTGGAGGAGTCCAACCGCCTGCAGGGCAGGAGGTGGTGCCGACAATGTGTGCCACCCTGGCCAACATCGAATGGGTGGCAACCATGGTGGAGGCCATGGTGGCAAAAGTGTTGGCCACGGGCCAGGTTGTTCAAGACCTGGGGCACTTTGTGTGGGTGGTGGACAGGACAGGGCAGCTCTGTTACAGGCAACTACGTACCAGGGCCACCTGGACATGGCAGCGGTGTTCCAAAGCTTGGTCCAGTCACAACGGGTTATGGCTCAGGGCGTCGTTGGCATTGACCAGGCACTGGCTAACCTGAGCCAGTCCCGGAGGGAGGTGGGGGTGGTTTGGTGTAGTGGAGGTGGGGTGGAAGGAGGTGTGGGGCACCCATACAGCCGGTATCACTCTACGCATGGTAGGCGGTCAGTGGGTTGTGCAGCGAGATGGCTGCTTTGCAGGCCGCGGCAATGGCGATCCATGCCTACACATCCTGGTCCTGTTGGGGGGAAAGTCACCCTGACCCCACAGCCCATCCCTTGGCCACCCCTGTCATCCCCCGCTACCTATTTCTTCCCCCCCCCACCCCCGGCCAGTCCTGGCAGATATCCCACTGCCGCCTCACCCCAGCCAGTCATGCCAGTGGCAGGACCGGCAGCCCATGGTCACCACTCTCGGAACATGTCCTACCTCCTCTCTCCCCCTCAGCAGTCAACGCACCTGTTTCCTAATTATTGAAACCACAAGTTAAACTCACCATCGATAATTCTCCTGGCGGAGGCCGAGCATCACAGGAGCCCCACAGAATACCGGGTCAGGCCCGTTAATGATATGCCAACGGCGTTTACTGTACATACGGAGTAGGATGCATTGGCGCCGCTGTCGAAGCACCGGAGCGTGGCATTCCGCCGGGCACCCGGCACCGGCCACGATTTTTGCCTCATGTGCAATTCTCCACCCAGCCGCATTTCCCGATTCCGGCGTTACTCTGTGCAGGCGGTGTCCCATCCTTAAAATTGTTATCTTGAACTGTGTGTGAGGGAATGAAGAATGAGATGTGGGGGTGGGTTGGGAGCGGTTTGGAGAGAAATTTGTTCCTCTGTTTCCCTGTGACAAAAACAGTTTTAAAGCAAATTAAAAGAAATTGATTGAACTGTATTTATGCTTCAGCAAATACACTTGTTAAAATTATTAATACTATTGTCATTGTCTTCATTGCATCAGTTTTTGTTCTTTGAAGAAGTAAAATGTTTCACAAAATACTGTGGCCGGTTTCAGAATGAGATTGACACATTCTGGGTTTTTTGGCATATTATACTTCATTTTTTCTGCATTTGATGTAAAAGGATATGCGTCACCTGTAGAACTTGAAACAAAATTTGAAACATCATTTAATATTGTGTTCAGTTCTACAAGAGATTTCAAATATTTTTCCATGTCATTTTTCAAGTAGAGAATCAATTGTCCATTGTGTTTTCTGTCTTTGCATTATTGTTTCCTTCATGTGCAAGTCGAAACCATTTCCAAAGCATCTTGTACAGCCAGTTGAATGCACATTGGGCTTCAAACATTTCGTGTATGAAAGTCTTGAATACATCTATTTTGTCTTCTTGGACTGGATTTTGCTGATGCTCGCTCCCGATCTCAAAAAAAGCCTCCTTTAAAGATTAGTGATCTCGGTGGCCTGGACATCAGTTTAAATTTAGTGCCTCGTTAAGGGAATCTCCAGGCACATAGCAGCAATGAAATCAGTAGGTAGGTAAAGTACCAGTCACGCTGAAGTAGCCACAGACACTAAACCAGGAAGCTGAAAGCTCATCATTCCCATCATTTTTACTTTAAGGTTTCAGATAGCAAAATAAATAATTAAGGGCGTTTAGTAACTTGAGGAAGTCAGCAGTAAGAGAACAGAGGTTTATTTAATTATACAATATTCTGCTTAAGGCAGCAACTCTCTCCCAGTACTGTCCTTACTGGGCGTTATAACTTGGCCAGGTCCTATTGGCTTGGGACTATAGTGATCTGTATATCTGCTGGTATGTAAAGGGTTAACAACTGTATCATAGTGCTACACAATCACTAGATGGCAGCACCAGATCCATGTATATAAACTGAACTCAGAGGAGCTACCCGCCTCTTCGATCCAGGAGTGACTAGATAGCAGAGTGTTAGAGAGATATAGCTTAGTTGGCACGTATAGTTAAAAATTATTAATGCTTCTTCTGATTTACTTTGTTATCAGTTATAGTTGTGGAAGCGTGAATTAACTCATTAGTATTTATATTTGTTTTATTCATTAAATGTTATTTGCTTTCCATTGAAGACTGATAGTTTCATTGAACTATAACCATCAGACCATTCTGGGAGTAAGAAAAAGAGTAATGCCAGACTACAATCACATAATATTACATGGTACCAGGTTTTGGCTTCGAAAAAACTAGCTAGAGTGATTTAGTTAAATCAGAAACAGAAGAAATCCGTAGCAGCTATTCGACTGGAGAAGCGTCGCAGCAAACAAATCCTTCGAAGACAACCGAAGCACAAGCTCCACGTCACCTCAAGACTACTGGTAATTTGAACACTAATTGGAAACTGTTTAAACAACAATTTCAAATTTATTTGGAGGCTACAGGTTTAACTACCGCAACTGATGCTAGAAAAATTGCATTGCTTTTATTAATGGCAGGACAGCATGCAATCAAAATATATAATTCCTTTCAATATTCTACTGGTCAGGACAAAGCTAAATTTGATATGATTTTAAGTAAATTTGATGACCACTGCAAGGTACAAACAAATGAAACATTTGAACGATTTATTTTCCACAAGGGATTTCAGAAAACAGGGGAATCGTTTACTAGCTTTGTAACAGACTTAAAAACTTCTAGCTCAATCATGCAAGTTTGCAGCACTGTATGACTCGTTAATTTGTGACCAGATTGTATTTGGGATAAATGATGAGCACCTAAGAGAAAGGTTTTTGAGACAACAAGACCTAACATTAGAAATTGCAATTGAAAAATGCCTAGCACATCAGTAGAGCAAAAGTCAATACAATGAATATTATACCTGTGAAAAAGGAGCGAAATCCACCATGTGGTTGAGTGTGTAAAAATGGTGTCGCAATCGATGAAGAAGCATGGTTTGTACGGCAGCCATCATGCGCATGTGCACTCGAACTCTGCACATGTACACTTTGTCAAAAAATGCGAGACGGACGAAAGCCATTCTGCGCATGCGCGAAGGTGTGTCATGCGTCACAACATCGTCATCATGACACGTTATCGATGTGGAACCACCCATTTAAAGAATAAATGTCCAGCACATGGGAAACAATGCTCCAAGTGTGGCAAGCTTAATCATTTTGCTTCGCAGTGCAGAACTTCGCTCCCATTTAAACGTGCTGAACAAATCTACAGGCAGATTAATGTTCGGAGTGTCGAATCAACAGAAAAAGAAATTGAAGGGAACTTTTCATCAGACAATGACAATTATTCACTGGAAAATACATTTTTCATTGGCATCATAGAAAAGTGTGAGGAATCAAAAGAAGCAACAATCAATCCTCAGCAAACTAATTCAGTCCATACGAATAATGAATGGAACACAGTCGTTTAAGTTAACAACTGCCCAATTTTGTTTAAACTTGATACTGGAGCTTCAGCAAATCTGCTTTCAAGACTGGATCTCAGGAAGATTCAAGAGGAACCTGAGATACTTCCAGCAGCCTGCAGACTGAAGGACTATAACAGCAACCGGATCTCTTCAATAGGATCATGCCATTTGAAAGTCTCGAACAAACAAATAAAGAAAATCTTAAGATTTGAGATTTTAACAATGATAAATCTTCACTTCTAGGGGCACAAGCATGTAAAGACTTGCAGCTTGTACAGCATATGTACACAGCAACTGAATGTACAAGTTTGGATGAAGATATCCAATGCATCTTGAATCAGCACCCTGATGTTTTCAGAGGCATGGGCACTCTACCATTCCAGTATAAAATTTTACTAAGGAAGGATGCCAAGCCAGTTGCACATCCGCCTCGGAGAATTCCTGCTCTTTTGCGAGAGAGGTTAAAACAAGAACTAGACCGACTTCAAACCCAAGGCGCGTCACAAAACCGACTGACTGGGTCAGTTCATTGGTTTGCGTTAAAAAAAGTCAGATGATCTTTGCATCTGCATTGATTCCAATGATCTCAATAAGAACATAAGAAGGGAACACTATACCAAACCAAAGCCCGAGGAAATCACAAGTGAGATGGTGAATGCACGCATCTTTCCTAAGGTAATGAACTAATCGCACAGATAGATATAAATGGGTATGATAGAATTGGGATTACGGAGACATGGCTGCAGGGTGAACAGGGATGGGAACTGAATGCCCCAGGGGTCTTAGTATTTAGGAAGGACAGGCATAAAAGAAAAGGTGGTGGCGTGGCACTGCTGGTTAAAGAGGAAATTAACACAATAGTGAGAAAGGATGTGACAATGTGGGATCTGTGTGGGTAGAGTTGAGAAATACCAAGGGACAAAAAACATTAGTGTGTGTCGTATATAGACCCCAAAACTGTACTGTTGAGGTTGGGAATGGCATTAAACAAGAAATTAGTGATGCACGTAATATGGGAATATCGGTGATCATGGGTGATTTTAATCTTCACATAGATTGGGCAAATCAAATTAGCCACAATGCCGTAGAGGAGGAATTCCTGGAGTGTATACGGGATGGTTTTCTTGACCAATATGTGGAGGAACTAATTAGAGAGCAGGCCATCTTAGACTGCATACTGTGTAATGAAAAGGTAATCATTGCCAATCTGTATGACACCCCTTGGGGATGAGCGACCATAACATGATAGAATTTTTTATCAAGATGGAGAGTGAAGTAGTTGATTCGGAGACTAGGGTGCTGAATCTTAATAAAGGGAACTATGAGGATATGAAGCGTGAGTTGGCCTTGCTAGATTGGGGAGAATTACTTAAAGGGATGACAGTGGATAGACAATGGCAAACATTCAAGGAATGCATGGAGGAACTACAGCAACTGTTCATTCCTGTCTGGCACAAAAGCAAAGGGGGTAAGAGGGCCAATCCATGGCTCACAAAGGAAATTAGAAATAGTATCTGATCCAAGGAAGAAACATACAGATTGGCCAAGCAAAATAATATATCTGAGGATTGGGAGCCGTTTGGAATTCAGCAAAGAAGGATGAAGGGATTGATTAAGAAGGGGAAAGTACAATCCGAAAGGAAGCTTTCAGGGAACATAAAGACTGACACTAAGAGTTCCTACAGATATGTGAAGAGAAAGAGATTGGTAAAGAGAAATGTAGGCCCATTGCAGACAGAAACAGGGGAATGCATAATAAGGGACAAAGAAATGGCTGAGCATTTAAATACATACTTTGGTTCTGTCTTCACAAATTAGGACACAAATAAGATCCCAGAAATGTTGGAGAATGAAAGGTTTAGTGAGAGGGAAGAACTGAGGGAGATCAACATTAGTAGAGAAATGGTGCTGGGAAAACTGATGGGATTGAAGGCGGATAAATCCCGAGGGTCTGAGAATTTGCATCCCAGAGTGCTTAAGGAGGTGGCTCTGGAAATAGTGGATGCGTTGGTGGTCATCCTCCGGGATTCTATAGACTCTGGAACTGTCCCTGCAGATTGGAGGGGAGCTCACGTCACTCCAATTTTCAAAAAGGGAGGTAGAGAGAAAGCAATTATTGAAATAATTATAGATCAGTAAGCCTACATCGGTAGTGGGGAAAATGCTTGAATCCATTATCAAGGACTTTATAGCGGAACCTTTAGAAAGCAGTGGCAGGATCAGTCAGAGTCAGCATGGATTTATGAAGGGAAAATCATGCTTGGAATTCTTTGAAGCGGTAACCAGTATAGTCAACAAGGGGGAGCCAGTCGATGTGGTATATTTGGACTTTTAGAAGGCGTTTGACAAAGTCCCGCATAAGAGATTATTGTGCAAAATTAAAGCGCGTGGGATTGGGGGAAATGTATTGAGATGGATAGAAAACTGGCTGGCAGAGCGGAAACAAAGAGTAGGGATTAATGGCTCCTTTTCAAATTGGCAGGCAGTAACCAGTGGGGTACCACAGGGATCGGTGCTGGGACCCCAGCTATTCACAATATATATTAATGATTTGGATGAGGGAACAAAATGTAACATCTCAAAGTTTGCAGATGATACCAAATTAGGTGGGAGGGTGAATTGTGCCGAGGATGCAGGGATCCTACAGCAAGATCTGGACAGGTTGGGCGAGTGGGCAAACCAATGGCAGATGCAGTATAATTTGTATGTGTGAGATTATTCATTTTGGAAGCAAAAACAGGAAGGCAGATTGCTACCTGAATGGTTGTAAATTGGGAGAGGGGAGTGTGCAACGGGACCTGGGTGTCCTTGTGCACCATTCGCTGAAGGTAAGCATGCAGGTGCAGCAGGCGGTAAAGAAGGCTAATGGTATGTTGGCCTTCATTGCAAGAGGTTTCGAGTATAGAAGCAGGGATGTGTTGCTGCAATTGTACAGTGCCTTGGTGAGGCCACACTTGGAATATTGTGTGAAGTTTTGGTCTCCTTCTCTGAGGAAGGATGTTCTTGCTCTCGAGGAAGTGCAGCGAAGGTTTACCAGACTGATTCCAGGGATGGCGGGACTGTCATATGAGGAGAGATTGACTAGGTTGGGATTGTTCTCGCTGGAGTTCAGAAGAATGAGGGGGGTCTCATCGAGACTTATAAAATTCTAACAGGACTAGACAGGGTAGATGCAGGGAAGATGTTACCAATGATAGGTGTGTCCAGAACCAGGGGTCACAGCCTGAGGATTCAGGGTAAACCATTTCAGACAGAGATAAGGAGACACTTCTTCACACAAAGAGTTTTGAGCCTGTGGAATTCATTACCACAGGAAGTAGTTGATGCTAAAACTGAATATATTCAAGAGGCGGCTGGATATAGCACTTGGGGCGAATGGGATCAAAGGCTATTTGGGAGAAAGCAGGATTAGGCTATTGAGTTGGATGATCAGCCATGATTGTGATGAATGGCAGAGCAGGCTCGAAGGGCCAAAAGGCCTCCTCCTGCTCCTATCTTCAATGTATCTACGTATCTATGTTAGACGCATCACAGGGATTTTGGCAAATGCAACTCGATGAGTCAAGCAGACAACTGTGCACATTTAACACGCCAGTTGGGTGATTTTGTTTCAATCGTATGCCGTTTGATATCGTATCCACATCTGAGATATTCCACAGGATCATGGAGCAAATGACAGAAGGAATTGAAGGTATGAGGGTATACGTCGACGACATAATGGTCTACAACCAGAGAAGAGCACATTGAGCGTCCAAAACAAGTATTTAAACGCATCAGCAAATATGGCCTCAAATTCAATCAATCAAATTGTACTTTTGGTCAGTCATCACTTAAATTTTTAGGGGATACCATTTCTCAGCATGGTGTTCAACCTGATAATAAAAAAATTGCAGCTATTCAGAACATGAAGATTCCAGAAGACTTCAAGGCTGTACTCAGATTTTTAGGCTTCGTCAATTTTCTTGGCAAGTTCATCTCCAACTTGTCAGCAAAAACAACAGCTTTAAGAAACTTAATAAGAAAGTCTACACCTTTGAATGGACAGAGGACTATCAGAAAGAGTGGCAAGATTTGAAAACTCAGATCATGGCAGCACCAATACTTGCTTTCTTCGATCCGAAAAGAGCAACCAGATATCCACTGATGCACGTCTGGATGGGATAGGCGCAGTTCTCTTACAAAGAGATGACCATTCATATTGGGTTCCAAACATATGCTTCAAGAGCAATGACAGCAACGGAATGCAGATACGCCCAAATTGAGAAGGAATGTCTTGGTCTATTGACAGGAATACTCAAATTCCATGATTCTGTCTATGGGCTTCCAACCTTCACAGTTGATATGGATCACAGGCCGCTAGTCCACATTATCGACAAGGATCTCAATGATATGACGCCAAGACTTCAGAGAATAATGATGATATTACGACGTTATGATTTCAATTTAATCTACATGCCGGGGAAAGATTTAAATATTGCAGATACTATATTACACTCCATCACAACTGACAGTTAACCATTTGAATTTATACGTGATGTCGAAGCTCAGGGTCAATTCTGTGCAGAGAACCTTCCTGCATCAGATCAAAAGTTGAATTTAATCATGTCAGAAATAAAGAAGGACGCTACACTTCAAAGGATTATGTACCATCTTCAAAATGGGTGGCCGGAAGGGCGATGTCCATAAGACCATAAGACATAGGAGCAGTATTAGGCCATTCGGCCCATCGGGTCTGCTGCGCCATTCAATCATGGCTAATATTTTTCTCATCCCCATTCTCCTGCCTTCTCCCCATAACCCCTGATCCCCTTATTAATCAAGAACCTATCTATAAGACCATAAGTACAGTCCTCAGTATAGAAACATTCAATCCGATTTGACGATCATAGATGGTCTACTCTTTAGACAGGACCGAATCGCTATTCCACAATGTCTTAATTCCAACATACTTGAACAGATTCATGAGGGACACCTCGGGATAGAAAAGTGTAAACGATGAGCAAGACAGGCAGTCTACTCGCCGGGAATAAATAGGGACATTACTGACATGGTTATCACCTGCGAAACTTGTCAAAAACACCAACCTGCGCAATGCAAGGAGACTCTGCAACAACACAAATTGGTTATTTCTTCTTACGCCAAAGTAGGAATTGACCTATTTCATTCAACTTGTCGAGACGACATTTTAATAATAGATTACTACTCTAATTTCCCAGAAGTAATGAAACTTACAGATTTGACTTCAAGATCAGTTATTAAAGCATCAAGGAAACATTTTCAAGGCATGAAATACCGGATACTGTCATGTCAGACAATGGTCCATGCTTTGACAATTTTGAATGGACCGAATTCGCAAAGAAATACAACTTCACACATGTGACATCCAGTCCTCACTACCCTCAGTCCAACGGCAAGGTAGAGAAGGATGTTCACATTGTCAAACAATTGATCAGTAAGGCTATTGATTCGACGCTGGATATCCATCTTGCGTTGTTATCTTATAGAGCTACATCACTATCTTCTAGACTCTTGCCAGCTCAAATGTTATGTAATTGGGATCTCAGAACCACCTTACATCTATCAGACTGCAGAATCCAGATCACTTGCCAGTGTTGAAGAAGAAAGAACAACGTTCACGTCAACAGTCATACTACAACAGGCATGCATCTCAATTGGAACCACTCACAACGGGTGACCTTGTAAGAATAAAAATTCCAGATGGAGGTTGGTCTGCTCCAGCAACAATCATAAGGCAAGCAGCTTCACGCTTCTACATAATAAAATCAGCGGAAGGCACGATTCTACGCAGGAACAGACATGCATTACAGAAAATTCAATTACACCACCAAATTTTTCCAAATTTAAACTTTTCAGACACAAATTTTCGTGACAATTTACTGCATACCAGAAATTCAGATTACATGCACAAGACAGTGAAAACATCACATTCACCACCTCGTCAGCTCAGAAGAACGGTAAGACGACGAAGGAAACCAAACAGACTGAATTTGTAAAATATCAATTCTTGTGTAGTCATTGCTCAATTTTTGTTTGTACAGATATACATCTCATAATTTATTGTTATATAGTTACACAATTTTCTCTGATACACAGAAAATATGTTTAAAAAAAGGGGGATGGAGTGATCTGCATATCTGCTGGTACGTAAAGGCTTAACAACTGTATCATAGTGCTAGACAACCACTAGATGGCAGCACCAGATCCATGTATATAAACTGAACTCAGAGGATCTTCCCGCCTCTTTGATCCAAGAGTGACTAGATAGTAGAGTGTGAGAGAGATATAGCTTAATTGGCACATGAAGTTGAACATCATTAATACTTCTGATTTACTTTGTCATCAGTTATAGATGTGGAAGAGTGAACAAACTCATTAGTATTTATATTCGTTATTCATTAAATGTCATTTTCTTTACATTGAAGACTGATAGTTTCATTGAACTACAACCATCAGACCATTCTGGGAGTAAGCAAAAGAGTAACAATGTATTACAATCACGTAATATAACAGGGACAATTGGTTACCCCGTGACTTTTGAGGAGTATGAGCTCCCCCAATGAGATGGGTGGGGAAAATATTAGCAGTGCAGCTCTATAAATAGAACTGGGGAGTGTGGTACTGGCCAGAGAGGGAGTCAGTAGTGAACTACTGCCCCTGTGTGCATACTGTTGTAAATAAAGATACTTTCTGTTTGACACTACAAACTCGTGCTGGATTCTTTGTGGCCCTCACAACTTGGAGGACTAATCATCCCAGGCTCTGCTTTAGGCTGACTTTTATGTTTGTTTGTAAGGAGCTTCAGCTAGGTGGCTTCCTCCCCTATCTGGAAGCTCATACTCCACAAGTCCAACGGGAAGATCAACAATGGTTTTCCAGTGGTCCACATGGGGGTAAAAAACAGGGTGGAATTTTCCATTCTAGGACTAAGCCCGGTGACAGGGATGGGAATGTTCCTGGTGGGAATTTGTGCTGTATCGTGTGATGCCAGCCTTGTTAATTATGGAGTTGAGTGTTTCCAGACACTTTTAATGTGCGGCGGGCTGGATGTCCCATGCCCTGCTGTCATATCTGGGTGCCATATTTAACAGGCACCTGGACACCACACCTATCTACCATTGAAGGAGATGGCTCACCAATCACAAGGAACTCTGGCCCCACCTCCAACAATGCATTGCTGGGGGTACTCCTCAATGCAATGGAAGTCTGGAGGGCCCCAAAGGATGGAAAGAGGTCAAGACATCACAATAACCCAACATGGGAGGAAGTCTCCAGAGAAGTCTGTGCCCAGGGCGTCCACCAGAGGGCTGTACACTAATGCTGCAAGTGAATGAATAACATCCTTAACTCTGCCAGGGTAAGTAAACCCTCAACTGCTCATACTCAGCCCCCTGAATGGTATCAGGGTCATGGGCCACAATAGCAATGGCACCATCCATGGGGCACATGCAAAAACGAGCTACTCAACATGATAAAGTAATGCCTTACAACCCCGCTACTGTCCATCTAGTCTCCAGGTGGAGAGACCGCCTTTGGGTCTCTGACCCTTCCACACGCACAGCTCAGATACTGTTTGTGGCTTTCTGGGTGGGGGAGGGGTATGGGCATTGAGGGCACTAGTAAGATCCATTAAGTACACACCTCTGTGAACCTTATCGTTCAATGTGCATAGACGCACTGCTCTGGATCATTCTGCCCCAGTATCCTGGTAACTACCTGTAGTGCATCAAGCACATAGCACACAATTCAGAGCATGTACCTCACTGCTCTGTTGAGGGTCTCCGACACATCTGCATAATGTTGCCCCGCTTCTAGCCAGTGGGTTATCTGTAAGACTGGAAGCATGAGAAAGCTACATGAAACCCAATTGCCCTCAACCCCTGCTTCTCTCTTTGTGCAGGAAATGTTATGGCACAACCGTAGAGAAGGAGAAGACAGGAGGGGACCAGTCTGACCTTAAGATCCAGACCGAATTCAAGGAGCGGGCACCCCAGCTGGCAGGGGAACCTGACCAAGCCTGCAGAGATGGAAAAGTTGGTAGGCAGCCTCTATTCAGTAAGGGTCCATGGACGTCACAAAGAAACCTAAGGGTCACGTGTTCCTCCATGTTGGAGGCAACTCATGCAGTCACTCACTCTCCTCTCTCACCGACAAGTGTCAGCAGGAAGAGGGGAAGGGAACAAAAGGAGGCCCTGATGACCCAACACCCATGCAGCATCTCGAGATCTCCGCCACAAGGTGCAGCATAGTAAAGAGCAGTCATGGTTGTGCAGTTGAATACCTTTACCCCTCCCCCCGACGACCAAAACACTCCCCTCATAAGCATTGCCCTCCCCATCAGGTGCAACATTTGACCTTCTGACGATTACTCTACAACCCTCCCACATCACCCTCTCAGATGAATGTCGACATCACATGCTTTCAGAGGAGCCCACCAGTCACTGTAGATCTGCCCCTCCTCATTCTGCCAACCCCCTGAATCCGCCTCTCCTTCTGCAGCCCCTCAAACAACCCTCAGCAGCCCTTCACCCGCCATCTCCAAGCCTTCACCCCACCAGCTCCCATCAACAACTTAAATTCTCACCACCATTTCCAATCGCCAATTCCCTTCGTATGTCTATTGGACTCATCAAATGACACTACAAACCCCTCCATCTGAACCCCATTCCCCTCCCCTCCATGCCTGTTAATACCTGCACAACAACCCTGTCCACACTCCAGGACATCCTTTCCCACCCACTCCACAATGTCACACCCACTCCATACCACCAAACCCACTCCATACCACCCACCCACACTATACCACCCATCCACTCCATACCACCACACCCACTCCATACCACCACACTCACTCCATACCACCACACGCACTCCACACCACCCACTCCATATCACCCACCCACTCCATACCACCATACCCATTCCATACCACCACACCCACTCCATACCACCACACCCACTCCATACCACCCACCCACACTATACCACCCATCCACTCCATACCACCACACCCACTCCATACCACCACACTCACTCCATACCACCACACGCACTCCACACCACCCACTCCATATCACCCACCCACTCCATACCACCACACCCACTCCATACCACCACACCCACTCCATACCACCATACCCATTCCATACCACCATACCCATTCTATACCACCACGCCTACTCCATACCACACATCCAATCCATACCACCCCCACCCACTCCTACCATCCACCCACTCCATACCACCCACCCACTCCATACCACCCACCCAATCCATACCACCCACCCACTCCGTACCATCACATCCACTCGGTACCATCACACCCACTCCATACCACCCACCCACTCCATACCATCACACCCACTCCTTACCACCCACCAACTCCATACCACCCACCCACTCCATACCATCACATCCACTCCATACCACCCACCCACTCTGTACCGCCCACCCACTGCGTACCATCATATCCACTCTGTACCACCCACCCACTCCATACCATCCACCCACTCCATACCACCACACCCACTCTGTACCACCTACCCAATCCATACCACCCACTTCATACCACCATACCCACTCTATACCACCCACCTACCTGTTGTGTTATGTAATTTGGAATAACACAAGCTGCCACTTGATGCAGTTTTGAGTAAAAGATGCTCCAGACTTTGAAGTGAGTTCAATGTGTTTATTGAACTATTAGCACAGTTCTTAATGAGTTTGACTCTCTGCTAATCTAAATGCAGTAACTCAGTCTGACTGAACCAGCCTTGCTCTAAGCCACGTGCTGGGGTGTGATGCTGAGGATACACCCTGTCTCACTCTGTAGATGTTGGTCTGTGGAAAGAGGCGGGGTGTGAGTGCCTCACCCCTTTTACAGTGAGATACCACCCCTGAGTGTCCTGAGTGCACATTGATCGTGTCCTATTCTATGTGTTCATTAGCTGCATGTTTGCATATCATGACATCTTCCCTTTTAAAAAATATTTTGTTGGCGTATGTGAATGTATTTATATGTGAATGAGTCTGTCTAACGTGACTGACGGAGGACAACAGAACAGAGCAAACAAAACAAACATTCACAAGTCCAGTCTCTGAGGCTTGCGTCTGATCCTGGTCGACTGCCAGAGTAGTGGCGAAGGGGACGATGACGCCTTGACAGGCGGGGTGGAAGCCTGACTGGTGGCCTCGTGGTGCGAGGTATCAGGAGGTGGCAATTCAACACATGGAAATGGAGGAGAAAGTGGTTGCGGGCAGGCAACTTTGCACAATGCCCCTCGATTCCTTCGCACGATGGAGCCATCAGCCATACATACAACATAAGAGCCGGGCGCGGCCTGTCGAACAACGACAGTCAGGGCAGACCACCCACCATCCGGTATCTTGATCCTGACAATGTCTGCCGGGGATAGCACGGCCAGATCAGTGGCACTGGCATCATAGCCCTGCTTTTGACGGTCTCTGAGCTGCTGCATTTTCTGCAGCACCGGGAGGTGATCCAGGTTGGCCAGGTGTATGGCTGGAAGCGTCATCCGCAGGTCCCTGTTCATCAGGAGTTGAGCCGGCGACATGCCAGTGGACAATGGAGTCTCCCTGTATGCAAGCAGTGCAAGGTGGATGTCGGAAGCAGAGTCCGTGGCTTTGCAGATGAGCTGTTTCACAATGTACACCCCTTTCTCGACTTTCCCATTGGACTGCGGATAGTGCGGACTGGAGGTGACATGCTGGAAATTGTATGACCTGGCAAACGTGGACCATTCTCGACTGTTAAAGCACGGGCCATTGTCGCTCATGACGATGATTGGGATGCAATGCCTTGAGAACGTCTCCTTACAGGCTTTGATGACGGTCTGAGGGGTGAAGTCCAGGAGCTTCAGCACCTCAGGGTAATTCGAGAAATAGTCGATGATCAATACATAGTCGCGACCATTCACATGAAAGAGGTCGATGCTAACCTTGGACCACGGAGAGGTCACTATGTCATGCTGTTGGAGCATGTTCCTTGCTCTGCGCTGGCTGGAACCGCTGACAGGTAGCACAGCTCAGGACCACGTTCGTGATGTCCTGGCTAATGTCGGGCCAGTAGACAGCTTGCCGGGCTCTGCGTCTGCACATCTCAACGCCCAGGTGACCCTCATGAATCTGGCACAGCACCAAGCTCTGGAGACTGAGCAGAATGACAATCCTGTCCAGCTTGAGGAGGATACCATCAATCACCTTCAGGTCATCCTTCACATTGTAAATTTGTGGGCACTGCCCTTTCTGCCAGCCATTGGTGAGGTTGTGGGTGACACGCTGCAAGAGGGGGTCTTTGACTGTCTCATCACGGATGAGAACTACCTTCTCATCTGTCGCCGGGACAGTGCTAGCACACAGCTGCACCTGCGATTCGATGTGCTGAATGATCTCCAGTGGCTCACTGGGCGAGGTGACGGAGCAGGACAATGCATCAGCGATGATCAGCTCCTTGCCAGGTGTGTACACCAAGTTGAAGTCATACCTCCTAAGTTTAAGCAGGATTCTCTGCAACCGAGGCGTCATGTCGTTCAGGTCCTTGTGGATGATGTGGACCAGAGGCCTATGATCCATCTCGACAATGAATGTCGGCAGGCCGTAGACATAATCATGAAATTTGAGGAGGCCGGTGAGAAGACCCAAGCACTCCTTCTCAATCTGACCATATCTGGTTTCAGTGGGCGTCAATGCCCTTGATGCGTAGGCTACTGGTGCCCAGGATGATGAGTCATCTCGTTGAAGCAACACCGCACCGATGCCATCCTAACTCGCATCTGCGGATATCTTTGTCTCCCGGTCCGGGTTGAAGAATGCCAGGACTGGTGCAGTGGTGAGCTTGGCTTTCAGCTCCAGCCACTCTGTCTGGTGTGCCGCCTTCCACTCAACTTTTTCACCAGGTTGTGTAGGGCCGTGGTGTGCGTGGCCATGTTTGGAATGAACTTGCCAAGAAAACTGACCATACCCAAGAAGCGCAGCACTGCCTTTTTGTCCTCAGGAACCTTCATCGCCTCGATGGCCTTGATTTTGTCTATGTCCGGGCGCACACCATGCTGTGAGATCTGGTCGCCGAGGAATGTCTGTTCCCTGAAGGGGGCAGCACGGTAGCATTGTGGATAACACAATTGCTTCACAGCTCCAGGGTCCCAGGTTCGATTCCGGCTTGGGTCACTGTCTGTGCGGAGTCTGCACATCCTCCCCGTGTGTGCGTGGGTTTCCTCCGGGTGCTCCGGTTTCCTCCCACAGTCCAAAGATGTGCAGGTTAGGTGGATTGGGCATGATAAATTGCCCTTAGTGTCCAAAATTGCCCTTAGTGTTGGGTGGGGTTACTGGGTTATGGGGATAGGGTGGAGGTGTCGACCGTGGGTGGGGTGCTCTTTCCAAGAGCCGGTGCAGACTCGATGGGCCGAATGGCCTCCTTCTGCACTGTAAATTCTATCTATCTATCTATGAAACTTGAGCGTCGATGTGCCAAAACAACATTTGGATCTGTTTAACTTTAGGCTGTTGGAATGTACACGGCGGAATACCTTCTGGAGACGGGACACATGTTCTTCAGGGGTTGTGGACCATATGATGATGTCGTCCACGTATACATGAACCCCTTCAATGCCTTCCATCATCTGCTCCATGATGTGATGGAATATCTCCAATGCCGAGATGATGCCAAATGGCATGCAATTGTAGCAGTATCTGCCAAAAGGCGTGTTGAAGGTGCAGAGCCTTCTGCTGGACTGTTCCAGCTGGATTTGCCAAAATCCCTGTGATACATCCAATTTGGTGAAGAAGCACGCGTGTGCCATCTCACTCGTGAGTTCCTCCCGCTTCGGGATGGGGTAGTGTTCCTGCATGATAATCTTATTGAGATCCTTGGGATCAATGCAGATGCGCAGGTCCCCCGAAGGCTTCTTTACTCACACCATCGAGCTGACCCAGTCCATCGGTTCGGTGACCTTGGATATGATGCCTTTTTGCTGAAGATCCTTGAGCTGTGCCTTCAGGCGCTCTCTCAGTAGAGCAGGGACACGTTGTGGTGCGTGGACCACTGGCTTGGCATCAGGTCGTAGCAGAATCTTGTATCGATATGACAGCGTGCCCATCCCGTTGAACACATCTGGATACTGGGCGAGGATGTCGTCGATGCCGGCCTGAAGATCCACATGGGAGGATGTCATGGTGTAAACCCTTTGAATGAGGTTCAGCTGCTTGCAGGCGTGCGCACCTAGTAGGGATGCCCTGTCCGGCTTAACAATTTCAAAGCGTGACCGAGCTTGTGTGTGTCGCTTGGATACGTGCAGGTGGCAGGATCCCAGTGGCGTGATGGCATTCCCGATGTAATCCAGGAGCTTGCAGGCAGCTGGGAGGACCGTGGGGGGCTTCTTAATGCATCTGATGTCTGCCTATGAGAGGAGGTTGGCAGAGGCACTTGTGTCCAGCTTGAACTGGATGGGGCAGTGGTTGACGTTCATCACTGCTCACCATTCGTCCATAGATTCCACAGCTAGGATTGACTGGACTTGCGATGAGTCTGGTGTGGCACATTCACACGTTATAATAATGCCCACACGGTAGGCGTTGTCCAGGCATTCATCATCTGGATCCGTTGCACTGCTGGGATCAGAATCCTGTAGGCATTGCTGCACAACCCGGATGTGCCGTCATCGGAATTGGAAGCGCTGGCTCCTGACTGGCGGTGCAGGTATGCACAGGGCTGCATAGTGGCCTGGCTTCCCGCAGTTTAAACAGTGTCTGCCTCTTGCAGGGCAGTGTTTCTTTAAATGGACGGTGCCACAGTTCGAACACGTCATGACGTCGGCATCCTGACGCCCCGTGTGTCGTTGCACATGCGCAGTGCCGTTCTCAGATGTCTGCACCTGCGCAGTGCGGGTTTCGGCCGCTTCGTTATCCCGTTCGCATCGCGCATGCGTTGGGCCCCGGGAAGAGCGCGTGAAATGGCCTCTTTCGTCAATGTTGTGGCGCTGCATCCGGGAGATGGCCTGCACATTCTCCGTCTCATGGGAGGCTCGTTTATAATTTTCTGCCGTTTTGTACTGGGAATAGCGATTTTCAGCGTGCTCATGCACTGTGCATGTTTCAATCGCGACTGGCAGTGTCATATGCTCGATCATCAGTACCTGCTCTCTCAGAGGATCAGAGTGAACTCCAAAAACGATTTGGTCTCTGATCATGGAGTCAGTGATATCACCGAAGTTGCAGGATTGCGCTAGCAGTCTAAAGTTAGTTAAATATGATGAGTTGAAGGATTCGTCTTTACCTTGCAATCGCTGCTTGAATTTGTAGCGTTCGAAGATTTCATTGGTGTCCACCTCACAGCGGCTGTCAAACCTGTCCAGGATGGTCTGAAACATTGTCTTGTCCTGGTCTTCGGTGAAGTGAAAGGAGCTGAACATTTCCAAGGCATGATCACACTCTGTGGTGAGGAAAGGAGCTATCTTCTTCACCATTGAGGTCTGATGCTTTGACGTAAAGCTGAAATTTCTGATGAATGCCCGCCTGTTGGCACTGAGATTGCCGGAGGTCCTGAGCTGGTGAGGAGCCGGAATCTTTTCCATTGTGCCGGTATACATTCGCTGGTCGTCACGGATCTTGCTGAGTTGAACTAACTAGATTGACCAGACTCCTGGTATCATGTTGTGTTATGTAATTTGGAATAACACAAGCTGCCACTTGATGCAGTTTTGAGTAAAAGATGCTCCAGACTTTGAAGTGAGTTCAATGTGTTTTATTGAACTATTAGCACAGTTCTCAATGAGTTTGACTCTCTGCTAATCTAAATGCAGTAACTCAGTCTAACTGACCCAGCCTTGCTCTAAGCCACGTGCTGGGGTGTGATGCTGAGGATACACCCTGTCTCACTCTGTAGATGTTGGTCTGTGGAAAGAGGCGGGGTGTGAGTGCCTCATCCCTTTTACAGTGAGATACCACCCCTGAGTGTCCTGACTGCTCATTGGTCGTGTCCTATTCTATGTTTACATTAGCTGCATGTTTGCATATCATGACACCACCCACACCATACCACCCACTCCATAACACCCACCAATCCATACCACCACACCCACACCATACCACCATACCCACTCCATACAACCCACCCACCCATTCCATACCATCACATCCACTCCATACCACCCGCTCCATGACACCCACCCACTCCATACCATCACACCCACTCGGTACCACCCATCCACTCCATACCACCCACCCACTCCATACCACCCATCCACTCCATTCCGCCCACCCACCCACTCCATACCACCACAATCACTCTATACCATCACACCCACTCCATACCTCCCACTCCATTCCGCCCACCCACCCACTCCATACCACCACAACCACTCCATACCACCACAACCACTCCATACCACCTACCCAATCCATACCACCCATCCACTCCATTCTGCCCACCCACCCACTCTATACCACCACAACCACTCTATACCATCACACCCACTCCATTCCGCCCACCCACCCACTCCATACCACCACAACCACTCTATACCATCACACCCACTCCATTCCGCCCACCCACCCACTCCATACCACCACAACCACTCTATACCATCACATCTACTCCATTCCGCCCACCCACCCACTCCATACCACCACAACCACTCCATTCCACCACAACCACTCCATACCACCCACCCAATCCATACCACCCATCCACTCCATTCTGCCCACCCACCCACTCCATACCACCACAACCACTCCATACCATCACACCCACTCCATACCACCCACACCCACTCCATACCACCACACCCACTCCTTACCACCATACCCCTCCACCCCACCCATCCATTCCATACCACCCACAGCATCTCTCTCTTTCCCCTACTTCCCCCCCCCCGGCCTCCACATCTGCCCCACCTTTCCATTCCGATCCTCTCTGTCTAATCCCACTCCTAGCAGAGACCAGCACTGCCCAAAAATACCTCCTGTAGTTGTCTATCTGCTGCTTGAGAGCTTACCCCATGGAAGAAGCTCTCGTGTCGAGAAGATCCATGTGGTTTATGCTCCACCAACCCATGCTACCTGTGGTGTTCCAGCGTCTGGTCTCTGGGGGCTGCCCAAGCCGTCTGACAAGTAAGCGTCGACATTTGCACATTAAGTTGATTCAGACATGTTCTCGACTGCTGTGAAAACCTCTTAGCATCGCGGATGATTGGGCAGAGTGGGAAATTTTGGTCGGCCCTTCACCTATATTCCATTAATGGGATGCAAACCGGTTTCTCATTGACCTCTGGTGGGAATAACAACCCACCATAATGACCAGTAGTGCACATTCCCACTGTCATTTTAAGCCAGCTGGAAACAGATTTTTCGACTTCTGTCATATTGTAACAACCCCCACCCCACCTATCCCACCCATCATTAAACCCGGGGATGAGAGCTGGGATGAGGGGGGATGCACTGTAAATTCATTATGTTTACATTAACAGACAAATTAAACTAGAGAAAAGGACATTTCTTTTTAAGTGGGTTGCTTCACATTGTATAAAACTTTACATTCCAGAAATATCAAATTAGCTCCTCACAACCAATGAAGGTTTATAGCAATAATTATGAAGCTAGCAGATTTTAAAAAACAAGTTACACTGTTGTATAAGGGTCCGGCACGTATAGGGTTAATGAGTGAGTGAGTACAGTATTGTCCACACAGTGTTAGAGGCACAGGAGACACATCTGGAGGTCAGTCGAAAGTTGTGTACCAGCAGCATGAAGTCAGCTTCTAACTGGTACCCTTTCCTCCATATTTGTAAATAGTTTGAGGAGTCAATAAAGACTTACAATTAATTTTCAGACCTGGTGGCAGCTCGTGGAAAAACCAAAGTCCTTGCAGAAAATGCAGAGAAAAACTAAAATGCTAGAAGACTAAGAAAAAATTCAGTAAAGCAGTCTGAGCTGAAAAGAAGCACCAGAAGTAGAGGCACAAAGGGAAAATCACCAGGAAACAAAAGCCCAAACAAAAGGCTTGGAAGCTGAAGGCAGAAATTTAAAATTCCTTACTGCAGCAGGAGACTCCATCGAATCTTCTTTGGAAGTTCAGCTTCAAATCTCAGAGTGTGGAGTGAACAGTTCAAGCAGGGGTGGGCGAAATCTTTTAAAACTCCAGACTGCAGCAAGTCCTGAAAAATCTATAAATAATTCAGTCAAAAGTGCAGTTTGAAAAAAACCTTTGCTAAAACCAGAGCCCTGTGTCTGAACATGTCTGAGATCACTTCAAAACAACAAAAAATAATCGTGACTTCTAGATTCAGTTGAGAGAAAGCGAAAGCCAGGATTTGATAAATGTGTGACATTAAAGAAAAACCCTGAACAAGAGAACTCTGCAGGCAGTCAATCCAGGCAGCCCAGCTAATCTTGATCACGGATGTAGTAAAGCCCACCTAGGCTGGCAGGCAGGGTTAAACCTTTTGTCTTCAAACAAATGGCAGCATCAACTTTAATTTCAGTGACTTCTTAAAGCTGAACTTGCTCTTCAGAAATTGAACCATGGATCAGAATTCCACACATCAATTTGGACTAATCCAAGGCAAAGATCAATCCCATAATTGGGGCCTTTGGAGGAATAGATTCCTAAATTACAGCATTGTTTCTGATTCAGATAAAAAGACAGGAGCAGAGCTTCTGCTTTACTTGGTAGACCCTTTGCAGATGATGTTATTTCAAGGCAGGGAATCAGTGAATCATTGCTAAACTTGAAGCAGTACTCGGATCACTCGACTTTTGTTTCAATCGAAGAAGCAATAAAATGCTTGAAAGAGCTAAATGTAACAAGTGAGTCCAGCAGCCAGGAGAATCTGTTGATTCATTCGTCAATGATCTGTGCAGGATAGCAGAGGTTACAATTATGTATGTTAAAATCAGAAATTATCAGAGACAGAATCGTGGTAGGAGTAGCAGACAATGCACTTTCTGACCTCTTGCAGGCAAAGAATCTAACCGTAGAAAAGGCAATCCAGATAGTTAGGCAGTCAGAGCTTCATGAGTGACATAGAACCATCTTAAGGAGAGAAAACAAACAATAGTACAGAGGCCAACCCGCAGTTCAGCGAGTTAAGCAATAAACATAAAAGCCAGGAGCAGGTGTGGCCCTTCGAACCTGTTCCGCCCACCATTCATTATGATCATGACTGATCATCCAACTCAGGAACCCTTCCCCACATATCCTTTAGCCCCAAAAGCTATATCTAACCCCTTGAAAACATAGGTACTGGCTTCAACTGCTTTTTGTGGAAGTGAATTCCACAGGCTCACCTCTCTCTCTGGGTGAAGAAATTTCTCCTCATCTCAGTCCTAAATGGATTACTCCCTATCTTTAGACTATGATTCCTAGGTATGGACTCGCTGCCATCGAGACCATCCGTCCTATATTTACACTGTCTAGTCCTTTTAAAATGTTATAGGTTTCTATGAGGTCCTGCCCTCCCACCTCATTCTTCAAAACTCAAATGAATATAACCCTAAGCGACTCAATCTCTCCTCATACATCAGTCTTGCCAAACGAGGAATCAGTCTGGTAAACATTCACTGCTCTCCTTCTATAGCAAGAACATCCTTCCTCAGATAAGGAGACCAAAACTGCACACAACATTCCAGGTGTGGCCTCACCAAGGCCATTGTATAACTGCAGAAAGATATCCCTATTCCTGTAGACACAGGGACTCCAGGCCAGGGAAACAATACTCGAGCCGGCCAGCAGAGCAAACATGCCAACGTTGTAGAGAAAAGCGTTCCCAAGGTGAGATCGATGTCCTGCATTCACTGCAACAGGATTGGACACTACGGCAAACTGCAAGACAAAAACTCTGAAATGCACAGAAGGCTCAAAGATTAACCACGAGATCGATACTGCAAGTTCAGAAGACACGCAGAGGGAGGTCAAAGATCTTGGTTTCTCATTTGGAATACAGACATTTCAATTAATGGCCACTTAACAAATTTTAAATTCAATACAGGAGACAGCGTACAAGTCCAACAGGAGATGCCGCAGTGACTCGGTGGGCACAATGTTTAGCACTGCTGCCTCACAGCACCAGGGGTCCTGGTTCAATTCCAGCCTTGGTGACTGTCTATATGGAGTTTGCACTTTCTTCTCCGGGTGCTCCGGTTTCCTCCCAAAGTCCAAAGGTGTGCAGGCAAGGTGATTGGCCATGCTAAATTGCCCCTTGTTGTCCAACGATGTTAGGTGGGGTTACAGGGATAGGGCGGGGATTGGGCCTAGGTAGGATGCTCTTTCAGAGGGTTGGTGCAAACTTGATGGGCTGAATGGCCTCCTTCTGCACTGTAGGTATTCTAAGGTTCTCTGGTCTTATGGGGAAGAAACCGTTGCTACATGACTCTGCCTTCCAACAACAGATACTTCAGTCTGTGGGCCAGGAGGAGTCCAATTTCCAGTCATAGGCATGATTCTGGAACCACTAAGTTAGGGTGAAAACAAATCTTTGAGCTGGTGTACATCATCTGTAACCAGCCTCTCTTTTGAGCAGAGATGCCTGTGTAACCATGAATCTCCACAAAATGGCAGGTTGTTATTAATCATGTAGAACCAAAAACTTCCTGAGTACTGAGACAAAAGAAAGTGTTCAGCTCTGAACTGTCTTCTCTCTTTGCGGAGCAAGTTTGTGCATTCTCGTTACAGATGCTTGAAAACCATCTATGGTGAGACCAACCAACCACGATGCGTCCAGTGTAGAATATGAAAGAGTGTGACAAAACATGTGATGAGCTTCGACCTCCGATGACGGTACAGAAGGTCAACACTGAAACCACCAAACATACTCTGCAACTCCCAGCCAGCATGCCAAAGCCACAAAACATGCTGGAACCCCCATTGCAGGCATCCTATGCTGACAGCAAAATGCAGAGATGAGTGTAGCACTAAACTTCACTCTAGTTACAGGAATGTTCATCCTCATCCACAGAGGATATTGCAAAGGTCAACATGCTGATAGAAGATGCAAAAATAGCGACCAGATGACGAGCGCACAGTATCACAGTGGCTAGCACTGTTGCTTCACAGCGCCAGGGACCCGGGTTTGATTCCCGGCTTGGGTCACTGTCTGTGCGGAATCTGCACGTTCCCCCCCTGTCTGCGTGGATTTCCTCCAGATGCTCCGGTTTCCACCCACAATCCCAAAAGACAAGGGGCGGGATTCTCCTGCAATCGGTGGGGCGGGCCGTACTGGCGCCAAAGAGCAGCGTGAACCACTCCGGCGTTGTGCCGCCCGGAAGGTGCGGAATCCTCCGCATTTCCGGGGGCTAGGCGGGTGCTGGAGTGATTGGCGGCGCGTCTACCAGCGCCGAACGGCCTCCGCCGGCCGGAGCGAGTTGGCACATGCGCAGCACCGTTGCCGTGATTCCTGCGCATGCGCAGGGGGTTTCTTCTTCGCGCCAGCCATCACGGAGCCTTACACAGACTGGCACGGAGGGAAAGAGTGCCCCCACGGCACAGGCCCGCCCGCAGATTTGTGGGCCCCGATCGCGGGCCAGGCCACCATGGGGGCTCCCCCGGGGCCGAATCCTCCCGCGCCCCCCCGAGGACTCCGCAAGCTGCCCTCAAAGCCAGGTCCCACCGGTATGGACCATGTCCATTTCACGCTTCCGGGACTGGCCGAAAACAGGTGGCCGCTCGGCCCATCGGGGCCCGGAGAATCGCCAGGGGGAACGCTGCCAACGACCCCAGACCGGCGCGACGTGATCCCTCCCCCGCCCAAAAACCGGCACCGGAGAATTCAGCAGCCGGCGCGGAGCGGCGGGGCGGGATTCACGCCGCCCCCCAGCGATTCTCTGACCCGGCGGGGTGTCGGAGAATCCCGCCCAAGATTTTTAGGTGAATTGGACATTCTGAATTCTCTCCTCAGTGTACCCAAACAGGTGCTGGAGTGTGGCAACTGGGGGATTTTCACAGTAACTTCATTGCAGTGTTAATGTAAGCTTATTTGTGGCACTAATAATGATTATTATTATTATTATATCCATCCAAGAAACAGGTTGGAGTGACAACCACTGACCAGTGCAACAGCCAGTGCCATCAAGTTATGTTCATCATAAACGAATGGAAGAAAAGGATAAAAACATACCCTGAGGCCAAATCTACAGCAACGACAGAGCCTACCAGGGGTGGCATTGTTAGTCAAGGACAGTATACGGTGGCAGAAAGGACGTTTGAAGAGGTCTCGTCTACTGAGGTAGTATGGGCTGAGGTTAGAAACAGGAAAGGCGAGGTCACCCTGTTAGGGGTTTTCTATAGGCCTCCAAAAAGTTCCAGAGATGTAGAGGAAAGGATTGCAAAGATGATTCTGGAGAGGAGTGAAAGCAACAGGGTAGTTGTTATGGGGGACTTTAACTTTCCAAATACTGACTGGAAACGCTATAGTTCGAGTACTTTAGATGGGTCCGTTTTTATCCAATGTGTGCAGGAGGGTTTCCTGACACAGTATGTAGATAGGCCAACAAGAGGCGAGGCCATATTGGATTTGGTACTGGGTAATGAAACAGGACAGGTGTTAGATTTGGGGGTAGGTGAGCACTTTGGTGATAGTGACCACAATTCGATTACGTTTACTTTAGTGATGGAAAGGGATAGGTATATACCGCAGGGCAAGAGTTGTATCTGGGGGAAAGGCAATTATGATGTGATGAGGCAAGACTTAGGATGCATCGAATGGAGAGGAAACCTGCAGGGGATGGGCACAATGGAAATGTGAAGCTTGTTCAAGGAACAGCTACTGCGTGTCCTTCATAAGTATGTACCTGTCAGGCAGGGAGGAAGTGGTCAAGCAAGGGAACCGTGGTTTACTAAAGCAGTCGAAACACTTGTCAAGAGGAAGAAGGAGGCTTATGTAAAGATGAGACATGAAGGTTCCGTTAGGGCGTTCGAGAGTTACAAGTTAGCTAGGAAGGACCTAAAGAGAGAGCTCAGAAGAGCCAGGAGGGGACATGAGAAGTCTTTGGCAGGTAGGATCAAGGATAACCCTAAAGCGTTCTATAGATATGTCAGGAATAAAAGAATGACTAGGGTAAGAGGAGGGCCAGTCAAGGACAGTAGTGGGAAGTTGTGCGTGGAGTCCGAGGAGATAGGCGAGGTGCTAAATAAATATTATTCATCAGTATTCACACAGGAAAAAGACAATGTTGTCGAGGAGAATACTGAGATTCAGGCTACTAGACTAGAAGGGCTTGTGGTTCATAAGGAGGAGGTGTTAGCAATTCTGGAAAGTATGAAAATAGATAAGTCCCCTGGGCCGGATGGGATTTATCCTAGGATTCTCTGGGAAGCTAGGGAGGAGATTGCTGAGCCTTTGGCTTTGATCTTTAAGTCATCTTTGTCTACAGGAATAATGCCAGAAGACTGGAGGATAGCAAATGTTGTCCCCTTGTTCAAGAAGGGGAGTAGAGACAACCCCGGTAACTATAGACCAGTGAGCCTTATTTCTGTTGGGGGCAAAATCTTGGAAAGGTTTTTAAGAGATAGGATGTATAATCATCTGGAAAGGAATAATTTGATTAGAGATAGTCAACACGGTTTTGTGAAGGGTAGGTCGTGCCTCACCAACCTTATTGAGTTCTTTGAGAAGGTGACCAAACAGGTGGATGAGGGTAAAGCAGTTGATGTGGTGTATATGGATTTCAGTAAAGCATTTGATAAGGTTCCCCACGGTAGGCTACTGCAGAAAATACGGAGGCATGGGATGCAGGGTGATTTAGCAGTTTGGATCAGAAATTGGCTAGCTGGAAGAAGACAAAGGGTGGTGGTTGATGGGAAATGTTCAGACTGGAGTCCAGTTACTAGTGGTGTACCACAAGGATCTGTTTTGGGGGCCACTGCTGTTTGTCATTTTTATAAATGAGGATACATTTTTATAAATGGAGGGTGTAGAAGGATGGGTGAGTAAATTTGCAGATGACACTAAAGTCAGTGGAGTTGTGGACAGTGCGGAAGGATGTTACAAGTTACAGAGAGACATAGATAAGCTGCAGCGCTGGGCTGAGAGGTGGCAAATGGAGTTTAATGCAGAAAAGTGTGAGGTGTTTCATTTTGGATGGAATAACAGAAAGACAGAGTACTGGGCTAATGGTAAGATTCTTGGCAATGTGGATGAGCAGACAGATCTCGGTGTCCATATACATAGATGCCACCCAGGTTGAGAGGGTTGTTAAGGAGGCGTACGGTGCGTTAGCTTTTATTGGTAGAGGGATTGAGTTTCGGAGCCATGAGGTCATGTTGCAGGTGTACAAAACTCTAGTGCGGCCGCATTTGGAGTATTGTGTGCAATTCTGGTCGGCACATTATAGGAAGGATGTGGAAGCATTGGAAAGGGTGCAGAGGATATTTACCAGAATGTTGCCTGGTATGGAGGGAAGAACTTATGAGGGAAAGCTGAGGGACTTGAGGCTGTTTTTGTTAGAGAGAAGAAGGTTAAGAGGTGACTTAATTGAGGCATACAAGATGATCATAGGATTGGATAGTGTGGACAGAGAGAGCCTTTTTCCTCGGATGGTGATGTCTAGCACGAGGGGACATAGCTTTAAATTGAGGGGAGATAGATATAGGACAGATGTCAGAGGTAGGTTCTTTACTCCGAGAGTAGTAAGGGCGTGGAATGCCCTGCCTGCAACAGTAGTGGGCTCGCCAACACTAAGGGCATTCACATGGTCATTGGATAGACATATGGATGATAAGGGAATAGTGTAGATGGGCTTTCGAGTGGTTTCACAGGTCGGCGCAACATCGAGGGCCGAAGGGCCTCTACTGCGCTGTAATGTTCTATGTTCTATGTTCTACCACTCCTTCGACAGCAGTGCGAGTGAGATATGGAAGGGTTATAAGGCCTCCAGACCACCTGAACCTTTGAATGCAAGGATTTGAAGCGAGAAGATGGGGTAGTGATAATTTAGTAATTACAGTGTAAATGAATAATAGTAATAACAATGTAAAATGCAAGGTAAACTGCAATGACTTAAAATGCATTCGATGAAGACTTAGAGGGAGGTGCAGTTCGACCACAAAGTGATGTAAAAGGCTCAAGACTCACGCTTTGGGATCAGTTGAGTGTTGGACAAAGCTGTGTATAGCAGCAAGCATGGAGACAGTTCCTTGCTTGTACATTTCACTGTTTATTCATAAGTAGTTCGAAGAGCCCAGAAAGACTTGCAGTTAACCTACATATGACAATGAAGACTTCTTCAGGCTCACCGTGCTGCAACTAAGACACTATAATATCTCATTCAACATGGTTCAACTTTTCCAAGGGCTTAAGGTTAGAAGTTCTCATCAGTTTAGTTTAGTAGATTTCTATTGCTTGCACCCTGGTGGAGGTGGTGAGGGGGGCTCATCAGTGCACCTTGTGGAGAAGTGCAGTATTTCAGGGGTTTTGCATGTGTGGACTGCTGCCAGTTACACTGAAGTAATGTTGGGAACACTGCCATTATTGGCATGCAATCTATCCCATAATTTGTGTCCCTTTCAAAAAGATTCAAGATAATAGTAAACTTTCTGTCATTTTGCTTCGATTTCTTTGAACATAAATTGTTCTTACTTCCACTTTCAATGAAAATGTCAGCTGGCTAGGCAGCAGTACACAGTTTCTCAGTCAGAATATAATGGACTCAAAAAAACGAACTCAGCACTTGCACATGCACTGAATCTCAGGTGACACTGAATTACAAAATTGAGGAAATTTTGCATTATCAGAGGGGCCATCTTTCAGATGAGATATGAAAACAGGGCAGGTTAGTTTAACCTTGGTGGTAGTAAAGCTTTTAGAAAGGATGATCTGGAAAATATTAACATTCATTTGGACAGGTATGGACCAACTCCAGCATGGCTTTCCTAAGGGTGAAGTCATGCTTAACCGACTTGGGTTTTTTGATGAAGTAACAGAGAGGCTGTTTTCCTTAGAGAACAGAAGATTGAGAGGCGATTAGATCGAAGTGTTTAAAATCAAGAGGGGTCTAGAGAGTAGGTAAAGAGAAACTGATTCTCATTGGTGAAATGGCGAGAACCAGAGGACTCAGTTTTAAGGTGATTGGCAAAAGAAGGAACGCAACATGAGAAAAAACAATTTTACATGCGTGGTTAGAATCTGCAGTGCACTGCCTGAGGGTGCAGTGGAGGCAGATTCAATCGGGGATTTCAAAAGGGAATTGGAGCACCAATTGAAGAGAAAGGATTTAGAGAGCTACGGGAAAAGAGAGGGGGAGTGGGACAAGCATAGGTGCTATTGCAGAAGGCCAGCATGGCCCCAGTGGGCTAAATAAGACCAAGACCGCTGAGACAATAACCCTTGATTCCCTTACTGTCTATCTCAGCCTTGAACATACTTAACGAACCAGCCTCTCTTGCTCTCTGTGGTAAACAATTCCAAAGATTCACTACCCTCTGAGAGAAGAAATTCCTCGTCATCTCTGTCTTAAATTGGTGACCCCTTTACTCTGAAATTATGCCCTCTGGTCCTAGACTCTCCTACAAGAGGAAACAACCTCTCAGCATCTCCAATGTCAAGCCCTTGAGAATCCTATATGCCTCATAAGGCCACCTCTCTCTCTTCTAAACGCCAATGAGTACAGGTTCAAACTACACAACCTCTCCTCATAAGAAAATCCCTCCATACCCGGGATGAACCTACCATATCTTCTCTGAGCTGCCTCCAATGCCAATATATCTTTCCTTTTTTAGGGGTCCAAAACTGTTCACAGTGCGGTAACCATTGTATGGTTCTATGATGTTCATATAGTCTTGCTCTGGGCAAACTGATTGCTCGGTTTTCTACATTCCAAAAATAACTATAGCGTAAAATGTTGAATTAACTGTGAAACATTTTCAGATGTCCTGGGAATGTGCAAGATATCATATAAATGCGAGTTCATCCTTTCTTAACATTTATACAAAGTATGTGAGGAAGATTATAGCACGCAAAGAAGATGATCATTTAGAAAGGAACTCTAACTGATGTGATAAGCATATACAACTAAATGAAACGGAAAGTGCTAGAAATACTCAGCAGGTCAGCAGCATCTGTGGAGTGAGAAATAGAGTCAACATTTCAGGTTGGTGAACTTTCCTCAGAACAGAAGTACATAATGAACATACGAATTAGGAGCAGGAGTAGGCCACTTGACCCGTCGAGCCTGCCATTCAGTAAGATTGTGGCTAATCTGATTGTAACTTCAACCCCACATTCCTGCCTACCCCTGAATATATCTAACTCTGCCTTAAAAATATTCAATGTTGGAGATGTAACAGCTTTTACCAGCCCCTGGCCCAAAATGATGTTAGTTTATGACTGGAAATTGTTAAATTCAGCTTCAAGTCTGGATGGCTGTAAAGTGCCTTTTTGAAAGTGGGGTGTTGTGCCATGAGTTTAGCCTTATTGGAATAGTACAGGAGGCTGGGGACAGAAAGGTCAAAGTCAGAGTGGGGAGGGGAATTTAAAATGACAGGCAATCGGAAGCTCTAGGTTCCACTTGTGATTTGGACGAATGCGTTCCGCAAAGCACTCAGCCAACCTCTGTTTGGTCTCCCCGGCATACAGGAAATCGCATTGTGAGCAGCTTATACAGTGTACTAAACTAAAAGAAGTTTGCTACCTAATAACAGTTGAGGGGTAAAAGCAATACAAATACACTCCTCAACACAATTCAGAAGTTCTGCTATCTTGTGAATGTCCTATCCTTTTTTGAAAATAAATTTTGAGTACCCAATTAATTTTTTCCAATTAAGGGGCAATTTAGCGTGGCCAATCCACCTAGCCTGCACATCTTTGGGTTGTGGGGTCAAAACCCATGCTTGGGTTACGGTCTGTGTGGAGTCTGCACGTTCTCCCCGTGTTTGCGTGAGTTTCCTCCGGGCGCTCTGGTTTCCTCCCACAGTCCAAAGATGTGCAGGTTAGATGGATTGGCCATGCAGAATTGCCCTTAGTGGTCCAAAAAGGTTAGGTGGGGTTACTGGGTTACGGGGATAGGCTGGAAGTGTGGGCCTAAATGCACACACGACGGGCCGAGTGGCCTCCTACTCCACTGTAAATTCTATTATTCTATACAACACCAGGTTGGATGTGATGAAATCGGCCAGAAGTAATCTCAGTGTTCATTTGACTCGTCCATAGTTTAGCACGGGGGACAGGCTGACAGAGAGGAAAAGACATGTAGGTCGGAAACAGGAACTACCAAATAAGGTCCTGGCCAGAATCAGTGTAGGCCATCTGCCAGGCCACTCAAGTCAGCACAGAAAATCATTATCGCTAAACGGAACTTTATAATCATTCAATTGCAGTATTTATCACTTTAACACAAAGGATGAAAGTACCATGCTATGAGCATGTAACTAATTTGGAGACAGTAGAGATCAACTTTGCAAAAGGAAGAACGATAAAGAAGCCATCAGACTCCATAATTGGCTAATAGCTAGTCAGACACGAGTGTTTCAGAGGACAATGGATCTTGATTAAATCATCTTGGCTGAACAGGAGTATCCTGTTTATTTCTATTGATGAGTTAAGTCTTGATGAGACAATAGAACTCAGGCCAGGTGTGTGTGTGTGTGTGTGTGTATCATGACTCAGCAAAACCTGCACAAAAGAAGGGACTTCGGAACACATCGTCAGCGACAACACAGGAACCCCTGGGAGCAACAATGACAGAAGAGGAGCCCTCAGCTCAGCGAAGAAGATATCAACACCCGTGTGATCATAGCCTGGCCAGCCCCCTTCACTAGTATGGGTAATACCAAGAGCTCAGCTGTGAGCCTGAGTCATTTTCTTTGTGGTTGATTTTGAAGATTGTAATACCCAAATACAGTTACAGTAGACAGTGTGTGTTTTCTAGTGTCTGGCTAATCCGATCAAGCAGCGTCTCCATCAACAACAGACTTTGGAGAGAGCATGAGGTTTGTCTTAAAACAAAGATCAAAGCCTACCAGGCATTGGTTCTCATATCACTTCTCTATGGCAATGAGGCCGTTGTAAATATCACAATACTAAATAGGATCCAGTTAAAACCACTAACTTTGTATGTTCAGAAACTCGAATAATCTTGGGATAACATGACAGACTCATTGGATAACAAACTCAATCGACAGGGCAAACTTCAAAGCAGAAAACCAGCATATGGAAATCAGCATTAGAAATATTTATGTGGAGCACTTAATTGTTTGAATAGCATGACTACGAACAAGTTGGTGGGAGCTAGGAGAGACGGCCACAAAGATGCACGGCTCATGAACAGAGGAAGCATTAATGGCAGGAGAAGGTGCTAGTAGTTGCATTAAGATATCTGAATGTGTTAATAATAGTGTCATGATATGCAGATAATGATATACAGGCAGGCACAGACAGGCAGCTAATGAACACAGAGAACAGGACATGACCAATGAGCAGGCAGGACAGATCAGGGGTGGTATCTCACTATAAAAGGCACGAGGTACTCACACTCGGCCTCTTTCCACAGACAGACATCTAGAGAGTATATCAGGGTTGATCAGAAGCATCACACCCAGAATGTGGCTTAGAGCAGGCTGGTTTAGTTAGACTGAGTTACTACAGTTAGATTAGCAGGAGAGTCGAACTCATTTAAGAACTGTGTTAATAGTTCAATAAACATATTGAACTCATTACAAGGTCTGGACCTTCCTTTGTCAAAACATACATCAAGGAAGCAGCTTATGCCACACGAAGAAGCATAATACAACATGGTACCAGTAGTGCCTGTTAAATCTATTTAGTTCGACTCAGCAAGATACGTGACAACCAGCAACAGCAACCAGGCAAGATGGTCGAGATTCCTGTTCCTCAGCAACTCAGGTACCACGGCAATCTTAGTGCCAACTGGCGTGCATTCAAGCAGAGATTTCAGCTTTACCTGGAAGCAGCCGACCTAAATGGCGTGGCCGATGCTAAAAAGATAGCTCTTCTATTCACCATTGCGGGTGAGCATGTAACAGAGATCTGCAACTCCTTCAAATACTCCAAAGGGCAGGACAAAAAAGACTTCCAGACAGTCCTGGACTAGTTTGAAAACTACTGCGAGGTAAACACATCAGAAATCGGAAAAACTGGCGCTGATACTCACCACGAGGCAGAGGTAGGGGTGCAACAGAAGCAAACGGCAATTTTGAGGACAGCCATCTTGCGCAAGGAGCCGCACATACACAGTTCCGAAAAACACGCACAGCAAAGGAAAGTCCATTTGCCCGTGTGCGACGCTGCGCGGAGCGTCAGGATGCCGACATCATGACGTGCTCGAACTGTGGCAACGCCCACTTAAAGAAACACTGCCCGCAAGAGGTAGGCGATGTTTAAACTGCGGGAAGCCTGGACACTATGCAGCCTTGTGCAGATCTGCACCACCAGTCAGGGGCCAGCGCGCCCAATTCCGGCGATGGCGCGTTCAGAGTGTGCAACAACGATTACAGGATTCTGATCCTGGCAGCACAACGGATCCAGAGGAAGAATGCCTGGACTCCGCCTACTGTGTGGGCATCATTACCAAATGTGAATATGCCACATCCAACTCATCACAACTTCAAACCATCCTCGCTGTGGATTCTGCGGACGAATGGCGTGCGGTGATGCAGGTCAACCACTGCTCCATCCAGTTCAAGCTGGACACAGGTGCTTCTGCCAAGCTCCTCTCACAGGCAGATTTCAAACGCATCAAGAAGCCCCCCAATGTCCTTCCAGCAGCCTGCAGGCTCCTGGACTACAACGGAAATGCCATCACGGCACTGGGATCCTGCCATCTACTCGTCTCCAACCGGAGCACCCATGCACGGTTAAGTTTGGAAATTGTCAAGTCAGACAGGGCATCCCTACTTGGCGCGCATACCTGCAAGCAGCTGAACCTCGTGCAGCGGGTTTACACAACGACATCCTCCAATGTGGATTTTCAGGCCGGCATTGACAACATCCTCACTCAGTATCTGGATGTGTTCGACGGGATGGGCACGCTGCCATATCGATACAAGATTCTGCTATGACCTGATGCCAAGCCAGTGGTCCACGCACCACGCCAGGTCCCGGCTCCGCTGAGGGAGCCCTGAAGGCACAGCTCAAGGATCTTCAGCAACAGGCCATTATTTCCAAGGTAACCGAACTGACTGACTGCGTCAGCTCGATGGTGTAAGTTAGAAAGCATTCGGGAGACCTGCGCAAGTGCATTGATCCCAAGGATCTCAATAAGAATATATTGCGTGAACACTACCGCATCCCAAAGCGGGAGGAACTCACCAGTGAGATGGCACACGCACGTTTTTTCACCAAGTTAGATGTGTCACATGGATTTTGGCAAATCCAGCTGGATGAGTCCAGCAGAAGGCTCCGCACCTTCAACACACCGTTTGGCAGATACTGCTATAATCGCATGCCGTTTGGCATTGTCTCGGCATCGGAGATCTTCCATCGCATCATGGAGCAGATGATGGAGGGCATCAAAGGGGTTCGTGTGTACATGGACGACGTCGTCATATGGTCCACGACCCCTGAGGAGCAGGTTTCCTGTCTCCAGCAGGTATTCCGCCGTGTCCATGCCAATGGCCTAAAGCTGAACAGATCCAAATGTTGCTTTGGCATGTCGACACTCAAGTTCCTAGGTGACCAGATCTCTCAGTAGGGCATGCGCCAGGACACTGACAAGGTTAAGGCCATCGAAGCCATTAAGGTCCCTGAAGACAAGAAGGCAGTGTTGCGCTTCCTGGGCATTGTCAATTTTCTGGGCAAGTTCATCCCAAACTGGCCTCACAGACCATGGCCCTACGAAACCTGGTGAAAAGGTCCACTGCCTTTTAGTGGAAGGCAGCACATCAGGCGGAGTGGTTGGAGCTGAAAGCCAAGCTCACCACTGCACCAGTCTTGGCATTTTTCGACCCAGACAGGGAGACAAAGATCTCGACAGATGCGAGCCAGGATGGCATCTGTGCGGTGCTGCTCCAACGCGATGACATTTCATCCTGGACACCGGTAGCCTATACATCGAGGGCCATGACGCCCACCGAAACAAGGTATGCGCAAATAGAGAAGTAATGCCTGGGTCTTCTCACTGGCATTCTCAAATTTCACGACTATGTCTACGGTCTGCCGACATTCACTGTCGAGACAGATCATCGGCCTCTGGTCCACATTATCGACAAGGACCTGAATGATATGACACCTCGGTTGCAGCGCATCCTTCTCAAACTCAGAAGGTACAACTTTGACTTAGTGTACATGCCTGGCAAGGAGCTCATCATCGCTGATGCATTGTCCCGCTCCATCACATTGCCTAGTGAACCGCTGGAAATCATCCGGCAGATTGAATCACAGGTGCAGCTGTGTGCTAGCACCCTCCCGGCGTCTGATGAGAAGGTGGTTCGTATCCGTAAGGAGATAGCCAAAGACCCCCTCTTGCAGCGTGTCAAGCACCACCTCGCCAATGGCTGGCAGAAAGGGCAGTGCCCTCAATTTTACAATGTAAAGGACGACCTGACGGTGATTGATGGTATCCTCCTCAAACTGGACCGGATTGTCATTCTGCTCAGTCTCCAGAGCTTGGTGCTCCGCCAAATCCACGAGGGACACCTGGGCGTCGAGAAGTGCAGACGCAGAGCCAGGCAGTCTACTGATCCGGTATTAGCCAGGACATCTCGAACATGGTCCTCAACTGTGAGATCTGTCAACGCTTCCAGCCAGCGCAGAGCAAGGAGATGCTCCAGCAGCATGAAATCGAAACCTCCCCATGACCCAAGGTTGGCATCGACCTCTTTTGTGCGAATGGTCGTGACTGCGTGTTGATTATTGACTATTTCTCCAATTCCCCTGAAGTCGTGAAGCTCTCAGACCTCACATCTCGGACAGTCATCAAGGCCTGTAAGGAGACGTTCTCCAGCCATGGTATCCCACTCACTGTCACGAGTGACAATGGCCCGTGCTTCAACAGCCACGAGTGGTCTATGTTTGCCAAGTCATACCATTTCAACATGCCACTTCCAGCCCACACTGTCCACAGACCAATGGGAAGGTTGAAAAAGGGGTGCACATTGTGAAACAGCTCATCTGCAAGGCCGCGGATTCTGCTTCTGACATCTACCTCGCGCTGCTTGCATACAGGGTGACCCCACTGTCCACTGGCATGTCGCCGGCTCAACTCCTGATGAACAGGGACCTGCGGACGACACTTCCAGCCATACACTTGTCCAACCTGGATCACCTCCCGGTGCTGCAGAAGATGCAGCAGCTTAGAGACCGTCAAAAGCAGGGCTATGATGCTCATGCCACCAATATGCCCGTGTTATCCCCGGCAGACACTGTCAGGATCAATATACTGGATGGTGGCTGGTCTGCTCCAGCTGTGGTTGTTCGACATGCTGCGCCCCGCTCGTATGTTGTACATATGGCTGATGGTTCTGTTGTGTGACGAAACAGACGGGCACTGTGCAAAGTTGCCTGCCCGCAACCACTTTCTTCTCCGTTTCCGTCCATTGTTTTGCCACCTCCTGATACCTCGAACTACGAAGCAACCAGTCATGTTTCCATCCCGCCTGTCAAGGCACCGTCGTCCCCACCACCACCTCTCCGGCGGTCAACAAGGATCAGACGCAAGCCCCCAGAGATTGGACTTATGAACATTTGTTTTGTTTGCTATGTTCTATTTTCTCACATTAGACAGCTGTCTTCACATGTAAATACGTTCATATATGCCACCGCTTGTAAATATGTTAATATATGCCACCATATGTAAGTATGTTTCCATGTGCCAATAAAACATTAAAAAAAGGGGAGATGTCATGATATGCAGACATGCAGATAATGATATACAGACGGTACAGACAGGCAGCTAATGAACACAGAGAACAGGACATGACCAATAAGCAGGCAGGACAGTCAGGGATGGAATCTCACTATAAAAGGCACGAGGCACTCACACTCGGCCTCTTTCCACAGACAGACATCTAGAGAGTACATCAGGGTTGATCAGCAGCATCACACCTAGAACATGGCTTAGAGCAGACTGGTTTAGTTAGACTGAGTTACTACAGTTAGATTAGCAGGAGAGTCGAACTCATTTAAGAACTGTGTTAGTAGTTCAATAAACATATTGAACTCATTGCAAGGTCTGGACCTTCCTTTGTCAAAGCATACACCAAGGAAGCAGCTTATGCCACACGAAGAAGCATAATGCAACAAAGAGAATAAAGGTTAATCAGTGCTCAGTGAAAGCAAAACTAAAGAACAAATTACACAAGTGGGGGCGGGTCTTTGCATCCGGCCAAAAATGTTTTGATACTAAAATAGATGTTATAGTAAAACATTTTGCCCCCTCCCCAGCAGCCCATCTGTCACTTGTTCTTAAGTTTTGCATTTATTCTCCTTTATTCTCCCATTAACACATTCTGAGATATTTATATGTAAGCCCCGAAGAAGTCATACGGACTGCAAACGTTATCTGTTTTCTCACTCCTCAGATGGTGCCAGACCTGATGAGAACCGCCCCCCCCCCCAGTATATTCTTGTGTTTCAGATTCCAGCGCCCCCAGTATTTTGCTTTCTTTTTAACCTGTGGTCCCCAGACACGGGACATGGCAGGTCCGAGCTGACAGGAACAGGTATTGCACCCTGATCTCACGCTTGATCGAAGCCAAAAGCATCCCTGTTCTTCAAATACCTCACCCCCATCAGCTCGTCACCTTTCGCTTCTCTTTTTCTATTTGCCCAGACGCACGCTATCTTTTTAAAAGTCACTCTACACAGCGCCTGCCTCCTGTCAGTCATTTACCTCGCTTGGAACAGCAGCTCCGCTTTCCTATTGGTGAACCTCAAGGCCATTAGGAGAGGGGCCAAGCAGTATCCGTGCTGTTACTGGTGGCTGGAGATGTCAGTCAGAGGGTGCTGTGTTTAGTTCTTCCCCACTGAGGAGATTCACAGAGAGAGGGAGAGAGGAGGAGGAGCAGGGGCGTGTGGTGAAGTGTCTGTTTCGAAATCTCACAGACAGAAACCTTTGCGCCTTACTTATTTCCCAGACTGGGAGGGAAAGCGGACTCCGTCATTTCTATATTATAACTAATATAAATATACACTTATATTAAAAAAAAATGCGTCTCCCTCGGAAATGTTGGACATTGTGCACCATAAGTATCATAGTCATTTTTTTTAAAACAAAGGACATAACAAGATCGGAGCACCAGCAAACGCAAATGGGGTAATGTGCATTCGTCTCGTCTTAAATGAAAAAGTGGTGAAAATATTTTAAAGGAGTTTGCCTGCAAATCAATAAATGCAATTGGTTTGGTAAATTAATTTTATTTTGAAAGAACGACAATTAGCATTTGTAATCCACAAGTGATATTTGTGTTCCTACCTTTTTAAAGCTACAATTAATTAATGCTTCAGGAAGAGTTTACCACCCCCCACCCCTCCCTTTAAATGTACGTTTTCAATCGAGTTAGTTTTGCCGCTTGCGATCTTTTGTGGTTCATTTTCCTGACGACGTGGCTCGCGAAACGTTCTCCGTTCAGAAAAGAAAAGTGCTGGGTGGAATGGAAACCTTTTGTGGAAGTGAATCAGTGAGAAAGACAAGTCTCAGCTTTCACCAAACAAAACCAGGTCCAGCCAGCCAGCCACTTCTCCCACACAACTCGTCTCGAACGAAAGGTGCCGGGATTTTGATAGCGACCCTGGGGTGTCAGTGGGGGAGGGGAGGGGGTGGGTGATGGGGGTAACTCTGGATATTGAGAACGATCTTGCATTTCGCATCCCCCCCCCCCCCCCCTTCCAAATCAGTGCCGTCTTTTTCTGTTGTGTTTCAATGAGTTGCAATCTCTCTCTTTTTCTCTCCAGTAGGTGGGCTTGTGCCTACACCTCAGATGTGGTTAAGGCGCCAGTGTTTGGTCTGATACACACTGAATGGCTGTGATTTGACTGATTGGGGTGGCAGTCGAAGTCACATTCAGCCGAGCGCTGCAAAAAAAGACCACAGTGTTCTTGTGTGGAGGGAGCGGCGTCCCTTTTAGCAGACTTTGTGAGGCTGCAGAACTATTCAGCGATTCTCCTGCTAATATCGATTCGACATTTTCACCTCCCTGTTTCTTTTATGAAACTGTCACTGCGGGTTCGATACGTTTTACTTCGCTCTCCATAATGATTCAACGGGTTATTATTTTATATTAGATTGCCATCGACCTCCCCCCCCCCCCCCCCTCAACTCTTTCAGTAATTTTGTACAAACGGTCTGTGAAAAAACAAATTTTCAGTTCCGAAAGCCTAACACGCAAGCTGCGGTTTTGTGTGTGTGTGTGAGCGGAAAGTCAGTTCTCAGCATTTGTCAGAAAGTCATGTACAAAGTATCCGCTGGATCAGGGGGGAGATAGCTATGGTGAAGGCAAGGCGAGAGAGCGCTCAGTCACCCTAAACACAGCTCACAAGTTAACCTGTGGCTGGATCGCTTCGGAAAGTGGCTTTCGTGTCAGAAACAGAACACGAGCTGGACGTGTCTGGCGAGAGAGGTGAAGCAATCCGGTGTGAAACATAAAATGGTCAGTTTCCCTGCGATGTACAAGATGCACGTCTAGTGGTTGCCAGGCGTGAACTGGGAGCTGATAAATAGTTGAAAACAACCTCTGCAGTAACTTTCTGTTTTTTTTAAACCTTAACTGTTTCAGGAATGGAGAAGCGAGCCCAACCAGACTGATGGTTAATACTTCCAGAAAAGTAAACAGGAAGAGTGTGCTTCCACGCTTTGAGCACACTGTGAAAGGTTGGAAAAACAATGCATCCCTAGTGATCAAGATCAGGTATACAAGTTTAAACTGACAAAATTAACTCAACTGATGTTGTAAACATTGGTCAATCATGTTCACATTGTGTAACCAACATGCTAATGCAGCTAGGTTAACCCCTTTTATGCTGTGCAGCTTTCAAAATAATTAATTTCAGCAAGGGAGGAACAAAACTGGAGTTTTTTTCTTATTGAACAAAACAGGAAATGTAACGTATTCAGCCCTTGCTGTATGTTGAGGCCACATTTTTGCACCAAATCATCATCCAGTAAAGGTCAGTAAAGATTTCAGCGAGATCTTGAAACCCAGAAGATGTACAAGTTATTTTCTCAATTTTGCAGCCAATATAGCTGTCACAGGTCAGAGTAGATAAAACATGTCAAAGATAGAATTATTCAAATCTTTATTATAGGTATTGGCATAAGTGTTTGCTGTTACTATACTAGTCACCAGGCCTCCTCTGCCCCAAGCCACCTGACATTTAGCTGAACATTTTAAATTATAGGCAGCACTCATTTTATGATGTACATAATTGAGTAATATGAGCACTAATGATAGAAATGTTTAATGAACCAAGAGTATTCCTCAGACAATAGTTGGTATTAATAGAGGAAAGACCACAGGGCTGCACTCTCTTACACGCACTGTTGCTGTGAAAAAAGTGTAACAGAAAAATGAACTAAATCTGAAATGCAGCAGTGTAGCAGGTATTCTAGTTTATTCTTGGTCGCAATAAGGGAGAAAGAATTTTTTATGAATAAATTTTACAATTAAATCCTAATGTTGATGTTTATTCACAGTTACAGCCAGTTGGTATCCAGTGAAAATCAAGGCGGACTGAGTTGGATAGCAAGGTTTTCAAAAAGACATAATAAAGAGAAATGAACACCCCCTCCCCTCCCCCAACTCAGTACAGAATAGAAACTTTAATAATGGGCAGATCTCCAGAAATATCTTGTCATCAAAGGCGGGTTTGCTTTGCATATATGTTCTATCTATGTAAATGCATGGTGACAGATGAGAGAGTGCATGTGAGAGAGAAGATGGTGGATGTATCTCTGGGTTGCAAGACAGTAGTTGTGTTAAGAAGCTCAGACAAACAGAATAAAGCTGGAGTTACTCATCTGGACGTTGAGACTAGGTCACTGACTGACTGCAGTAAGATGCTACAGTTTAAGTCCACAAGGTAGGGAATTTTCTTTTTAGAAGTTCCTTATTGCCATGGTGCATTTCTGTTGCTGTTTGAAGAAGCCATGTGGCATAGCGAACCTGAAGGAAAATTGACTTTCGGCACATGGCCTGCAGGAATATTGAATTTGTGACATAGAATCTGAAATTAAATTGAATAAGGAACATGAGACATGGAGCAGTTGGAATTTAATTTTTGACAGTGAATTGCAGGAAGAGTCTATTGTATAGGACAGCAGCAAAATCCTAATTCCTAGTTATGTTTCCATAAGGAAATTGAGAAATAGCGCATTAATCACCCATAAGTTTTTTTGCAATTGCAGTAAAGTGAGGATTACAGATCCCTTGTGTTTTTTTCAGTTTAGCACATTTCATTTCTTCTTCTAATTAGGTAAAACTGTCCCAATTTGCTTTTTATACTCTTGTTGTTAGGATTTCTTTTTCTCTGTTTTCATTTTTCTCAGTTTTCATTGTTCCTTTTCTGAAGGCAGGGATAAATATGATTCCATAAGTTCTTTACACAAGTAGCATTTGCAATGCCTGAGTCTAGACAATGAAAGTAGAATTCTGTGTAACAGCGAGAGGAGGACCTCTGGTGCAGCAGATAGCATCCTTCCTCTACCTCTGGGCCAGAAGCTCCCTGTTGAACTTTTACTTCAGGTCTTGATGGTGATGGAAGGTGCATTCACAATGTGGCCCAACAGGCTGATTATAAGCCTGTAAATCCTTCCAGTATGCCTGATGTCAGACAAAGTGGAAGAGTTTCCTTTGTCAGCCATATTGCTGGAGGCAATGGCAAACCATTGCATAGTTTGTGGAGCATAAGAATAGAGCAATCCAATTTAAGTCCATGGCTGCCAATGATCTTGTAAGACATTGTACCTGAAGGAGGAGGAGGTTCACACAATATGAATTTCCCATCGAGAAGAAAAAAGCAGTTTGGAGCAGATTTCTTATTTCCCCATTTTACTGTTTTTTTCCTTCTGAGTCACAAGACACAACGAAGAGTGGGATTTCTGGCTGTAATTTCCTTTCTCATAACAGAATTCTTCATAACAATATTCCTGCTTCTTCCCTGTCTAAGTTCAGCTAACTTAGCATTTACAGGGAACAGAGTTTGCAATTTTCCTGACCTGTCTAGTTGGATAGAAGGACTTTGACTCTGCCATTACCCAGTGACTCCTGTTGAAAAGTGCGCATGTGTTTATCAAGCAAAGAAAGCGTCAGGCTTGACTTTAAACATCTCTCACTCTTCAGTTCAAATTTCTGGCTGTCATCATCTGACTCATAAATCCAGAATGCTAACACACCAGGAGGTGCTGAAGCCCTCAAAATTGCATCAAACTTAAGTCAGCAGATTCAGGGTGGAAGGGCAGAAAGTTTGGGGGACAGAATATACTTTTAGCTCTCAGTTGTTATGTGTAACTGCAATTAGTTGTAATTTGGCGTGAGGTGACATGCTAAAACACTCATGGAAAATACCACCGACATTCATATGTCAAATAAAATTCTAACATTTCAAAGTATTCCCATATTTACTATGGCTGTGCATTATTTATTTGTTGAATTAGCACTCGGGTGTTACACTAGTTACTGGTGTTTTCAGTTGAGTTTCTGAAGAGCAAAATTCCCAGATGCAGTTTTTGCCATAACGTAGTGATATACTTACTGCCTGTATGTACATTATAATAAAAGTTTATAAATGTGATAGATTTGCTCCGAAAATATTACTTGAACAAGAAATATTGGGCCATGATAGCAATAATATGGTACCCAGAACACAAGTGACTTTTCTTTTGTGAGAGCTATTCATATTGGCCAAATGCGCAATATATTATAAAACCTTTTCTACTTAAACTTACAAGGCACTGGGGCTGGAACTAAATTGATTAACAGGGTCATTTTGATTTTGATTTTTTTATAGCTGAACATTTCTGCTAAAAGTAGAAGGTGACTTGGATCTTTAAAAACTGAACAGCTGTTTCTTTCTTTAAATTTTCTCCTTTTTAAGGGACAATGGTGAGGAAGTTCCTGTTGGAGAGACTTCCAGTATTAGCGGTCAGCTAGAGCATTCTTTAGGTTCTCAGTTGCATTTCAGAAATGACTGCATTTTGTATTAATACAGAATTAAAGGAAGTGGTCTACAAAAAGCACTTGCAAACAGGAAAACATGTAAATTAGTAGCAAATGCATTGTAAAATGCTGTTTTTTACACCACTCGTCTAAATCCTCAGGAGTTTTGGGAAGTTTTATTTCCCTTCCAGCTGTGAAATCTGGAATGACTGACTCTATCCAAGATAAATAGGAATCAATGTTGTTTTTAAAAAAATGCGAAAAGTATGTGTAGGGTTTGTAGACTCGACACAGTATGCTACTCATGTTATCCTCAATTCTACACCTGACAGACTTGGAGGCCCTAAATATTTGTGGGCACATACCAGCAGCCCTCCATGATCTTATGCCACATACGAGTACCACATACATGTCCAGGTGGAAGCTGTTGGCAGATATTTGTGTATGGGCACTATTACAGTTCACTCTGATCCTGTAGCTCATTCCTTTCCAGTAGGTTTCAATGGATAGAAGACTGGTGTGGAAATCTAGGGTGCATTTCCCTCCCTTGAACCCAGGGTTATAGAGACTAACCGTAGCCATCACCACCATTGCCCATGAGATCACCAGGAGGACAGATCTAAGATCAAAACTGGGAGGATATGTTTCATTATCTTAATGTGTGGTGCAGTGAACCATTAGGAGAACATGGCAATTCCCTGTTTATTCACATAACTCCTCTGGACAATTACTTAAGAAAATCTTTCTTGCAAGTGAAATAAAAAAGACATTTCACCATTCTCCATGGTGTACCCGGTTTAACAAATAGATCTAACTTCTGATACAAGCATTAGAACACAGAACATACAGTGCAGAAGGATGCCATTCGGCCCATTGAGTCTGCACCGACCCACTTAAGCCCCCCCGTAATCCAGTAACCCCCTCCTAACCTTTTTGGTCACAAAGGGCAATTTGTCATGGCCAATTGACCTAATCTGCACACCTTTTGACTGTGGGAGGAAACCGAAGCACCCGGAGGAAACCCACGAAGACACTGGGAGAACGTGCAGACTCCACACAGACAGTGACCCAGCGGGGAATCAAACCTGGGACCTAGGTGCTGTGAAGCCACAGTGCTAATCACTGTGTTGCAGTGCTGCCTATTGTTCACCTGTTGTGCATAAAATTCAGAAACAAAATGTGCATAGTTTTGAAAATTGGCTATCGGATTTTTATGAGAGAAATTGTTACATCAACCTGCTTACGTCTGTAGACCAGCAAACCATCAGCCAAGAGAATCGGAGAGAACTGGATTCTTGATGTGGCCTTGATTTGCAACTCACACCAAGTGATGGAAATATGAAATATATTTTCCTCATAGAATCAGGTCGCCTGTGATGTCATATGTTTGACTCCTCTCTTCATGACGCAAAGTAAAATCATTTTCTTGGTTCATTGTTTCGAATTTCATCTGTGCTGGAGATTAGTTCTCTTCAGTATTAATAAAACTCATTGAAATATTCAAAAATAAGAAAATAGTGGATAGCAGAAGATTTCAGAAGCAACTGTAAATATTAATATAGAATCTCTACTGTGCAGAAGGAGGCTCAACGGGTCTGCACCGACTCTCCAAAACCTAGGCCCATTCCCCTGCCCATCCCCAGAACCCGTTAACCTAGCCTGCACATTTCTGGACATGAAGGGGCAATTTAGCATGGCCAATCCACTTAGCCTGCATCTTTGGACACCAAGGGACAATTTGTTTAGCATAGCTAATCCACCAAACCTACACATCTTTGGACTGGGAGGAACCCAGAGCACCCGGAGGAAACCCATGCAGACACAGGGAGAAAAGTGCAAACCCCACACCACAGTCACCCAAGGCCGGAATCAAACCTGGGTACCTGGTGCTGTGTGGCAGCCGTGCTACGAGTCCATATTCTTATCCATTAAATTGGTAGTAGAGCAGCTCGAATAGAAGCTCCATCTTCTAAGGATATCATTTCTCCACATTAGTACTGATGTACTACTGACTTATAAAATTCTGAGAAAACACAATCAGAAAAGATTTGAACTTGCGTTGATTTTTCAAAATCACCTGCTGCTATTGCAGGCTAATTCATTTGTACGTGAGATGTGAAAAAATATATATATTGTAACATAAATGACATGGTACTCATACATCTAACACAAGTAGGATGTATTCGTTGGTAGTGTGATCAGTCATTTCAACCAAGGGACTTAGAGACAATTAGGAAAAAAGTGGAGATGTTAAAGCATGTTCAGGAACAAGAGTGCATGGAATTTCAATATTGTAGAGATTTTCTTTTTAATTAATTTCAAGAAATTCCATTTGAGACTCAGTCTCATTCAAAACTAAATCGTGAATTCAAAATGAATTCTGAGTGCTGAGTTGTTTGATTTGAATTTGTGAATATGGTACATCAGAATGTAACATCAGCAAGGCACATTTTTGTTCTGTAAGGATTTGAGCTCCTCCATTGTCTTTCTTGTTTCCTTGAGCCTTTTGCTGGTCTAGGCTAGTGATCTGGTTCCAGTTGCTGTTGGGGAAGAGGCAAGAGCAACCTGTCTGATTTTCATGTGTATTCTCCATCCTTCCCCTTTTAGCAGCATGGTTGAGATTGAATACATAGAAGACTGGGGAACTAACTCACTTCCCTGCCACCATTATTGCACATTCTTTATTTAAATTGCGAATGGATTGAAATATCAGATGGAAGATGGCCAATAGTTTAATGTAATTCAAGCCAAATGTATTCAAAATTATTTTCTACTACGTTGTAGATAGGGTAGGTTCTGCCCCTACTGTCCATTGTCATCAGTAGGCGCACAAACCATTTGCGTGGTTTAAACCACTTCAATTGCTGGTGACAACAGCTCACAGGGGAAGTGGGGGAACGTGGCCCATCTTCCCACCAAACCAGAAGCCCATACTAAAAGAGGGGATAAAGAACAGCAGGAGATGGAACACAGAAGGGTCGGAGCAGACCAGAAGGTCATTGTGACTCTGAACAGAGTTCCGGTGGGTGCAGCACATGCTCATAAAGGGACTGGCTAAACTGGAAAGAGCACAAACATGTTTTCTCAATAATCTTAAAGGTGTCAGAGGGAGCATGGTTATGACTCTTAACAGAGACCTCTGACACCTTAAAGATTATTGAGAAAACGTGTTTGTGCTCTTTCCAGTTTAGCCAGTCCCTTTATGAGCATGTGCTGCACCCACCGGAAACTGCATCATGGTTCTACAACCGGAGAAGAAACCAAATGAAACAAAACATCTGCCTGTTGGGGCAGCAGCGCCAGCCAACCATTTTGTAGCTCGCTATAATTTCACTCTGAAAGCTCTGTTTAAACAACTGTGTGTCAGAAATGCCGCAGACATGAGAAGTCTTTGGCAGGTAGGATCAAGAATAACTCTAAAGCTTTCTATAGATATGGCAGGAATAAACGAATGACTAGTGTAAGAGTAGGGCCAGTCAAGGGCAGTAGCAGGAAGTTGTGCTTAGAGTCCGAGGTGATAGGAGAGGTGCTAAATGAATATTTTTCGCCAGTATTCACACAGGAAAAAAGACAATGTTGTCGAGGAGAATACTGAGATTCAGGCTACTAGACTAGAAGGGCTTGAGGTTCATAAGGAGGAGGTGTTAGTAATTCTGGAAAGTGTGAAAATAGATAAGTCCCCTGGGCCGGATGGGATTTATCCTAGGATTCTCTGGGAAGCTTGGGAGGAAATTGCTGAGCCTTTGGCTTTGATCTTTAAGTCATCTTTGTCTACAGGAATAGTGCCAGAAGACTGTAGGATAGCAAATGTTGTCCCCTTGTTCAAGAAGGGGAGTAGAGACAACCCCGGTAACTATAGACCAGTGAGCCTTACTTCTGTTGTGGGCAAAATCTTGGAAAGGTTTATAAGAGATAGGATGTATAATCATCTGGAAAGGAATAATTTGATTAGAGATAGTCAACACGGTTTTGTGAAGGGTAGGTCGTGCCTCACAAATCTTATTGAGTTCTTTGAGAAGGTGACCAAACAGGTGGATGAGGGTAAAGCAGTTGATGTGGTGTATATGGATTTCAGTAAAGCGTTTGATAAGGTTCCCCACGGTAGGCTACTACAGAAAATACAGAAGCATGGGATTCAGGGTGATTTAGCAGTTTGAATCAGAAATTGGCTAGCTGGAAGAAGACAAAGGGTGGTGGTTGATGGGAAATGTTCAGACTGGAGTCCAGTTACTAGTGGTGTACCACAAAGATCTGTTTTGGGGCCACTGCTGTTTGTCATTTTTATAAATGACCTGGAGGAGGGCGTAGGAGGATGGGTGAGTAAATTTGCAGATGACACTAAAGTCGGTGGAGTTGTGGACAGTGCGGAAGGATGTTACAAGTTACAGAGCGACATAGATAAGCTGCAGCGCTGGGCTGAGAGGTGGGAAATGGAGTTTAATGCAGAAAAGTGCGAGGTGATTTATGGTAAGATTCTTGGCAGTGTGGATGAGCAGAGAGATCTCGGTGTCCATATACATAGATCCCTGAAAGTTGCCACCCCGGTTGAGAGGGTTGTTAAGAAGGCGTACGGTGTGTTAGCCTTTATTGGTAAAGGGACTGAGTTTCGGAGCCATGAGGTCATGTTGCAGCTGTACAAAACTCTGGTGTGCCCGCATTTGGAGTATTGCGTGCAATTCAGGTCGCCGCATTATAGGAAGGATGCAGAAGCACTGGAAAGGGTGCAGAAGAGATTCACCAGAATGTTGCCTGGTATGGAGGGAAGATCTTATGAGGAAAGGCTGAGTGACTTGAGGCTGTTTTCGATAGAGAGAAGAAGGTTAAGAGGTGACTTAATTGAGGCACAGAAGATGATCAGAGGATTGGATAGGGTGGACAGTGAGAGCCATTTTCCTTGGATGGTGATGTCTAGCACGAGGGGACATAGCTTTAAATTGAGGGGAGATAGCTGTAGGACAGATGTCAGAGGTAGGTTCTTTACTCAGTGAGTAGTAAGGGCGTGGAATGCCCTGCCTGCAACAGTAGTGGACTCGCCAACACTAAGGGCATTCAAATGGTCATTGGATAGACATATGGACGATAAGGGAATCATGTAGATTGGCGTTAGATTGGTTTCACAGGTCGGCGCAACATCGAGGGCCGAAGGGCCTGTACTGCGCTGTAATGTTCTCTGTTCTATATCTATGATATTAACATTTTGAATGTATTTTCAAACCCTGATTTAATTGTTATTCAAAGTATTATTTATTTTAACAATGTATGGCAGATGTAACCAGTGATTTAATAATACCACTTACTGTGTCTTTACAAGTTTTATTTATGTACAAAGCAAAGTGTTTTACAAAGAACTTACTATGTTGACAATGTCATTTCAAAATAATACTGAAAAACCTGCAAGTGCAAACCTTTGTGACAAGAAAATCTTAATATTCCAGTAAATGGCATGTTAAGTCAAAAATCTTCATTTTAAAGAAGGAACCATAAACAATGAGTGCCTTTTCAATGAGAGATCTAATACTATCAGAAAGCATTGTAATAATGTACTGCATGTGTTTTGGATCTTTAAAAATCAGAAGGCGCAGAACAGATAATTTTCACAATTTGAATTTCTGTCCTGTTTTACCTTTACTGACACAATTATACATAGACAATTTTAGTTTCGACATTGAAGCATTCCTGGAAAAAAAGGTCATTCATTCCTTGTTCTTATTTAATAAGCAGTTTCTTGGGGACCAAATTCACAAAGTTCAATTGTCTACTTTCTCCAAAAGTAATCCCAATTCCCTATTCTGTAAGAAGTTTTACAACCCCAGGATAAAGTCCAACAAGTTTGTTTGGAGTCACTAGCTTTCGGAGAGCAGCTCCTTCATCACATGAGAGTTGTAAGACTTCTTATTGTGCCCATCCCAGTCCAACGCCTGCATCTCCACATCCTGATTCTGTAAAGCAGGCAAGTGGCATTTTCTATTTTTCATTTAAATAATAATCTAGCATCTTTTTGAATTTTGTACTCAATAGTAGTGACCTTCACTTGCAGTAAAGCATTCGACATTCCGATAACATGTTGCATGATTGCCTCTGATTTCCCCTTTTATGTGTTCCAGCTTACATTAAGACCTCTTGTCTTCAGTTGATCGACCAAGAAATATAATCTTAACTAGGTTTACTGTGTCTGTTTCTTTTATCATTTTGAAAAACCTCTAATCAAATGCCACCCCCACGTCTTCTCAGTTCAAAGCTCTGGTTGCTCTATCCACTCCTTGTGACTCAGAATTCTCACCTTCGGCTGAGTAAATCTGCATTGGATTTTCTCCATGGCTATTATATTTGTTCTAGTAGTGAGGAGCCCACTGTGATTGACCATACATTTGTAGTGCCATTATGACACTTTTAATCTACAGTAATATGTATCCCAATGAATATGGTATTTCTGATGGTGTCATTCAATGATATTTCTAAATATACTATCTAACTTGTTATCACGTTGCCTTAGTTCAGTGGAAGCATATTTTCCGAGTGATTTATCTTTCTTACTCAATTTCATTTCTTCTAATGCAGGAAGGATATTCTTCGATTTTTAGACGCAGAGAGAGATATATCAGTAGTGAAGAGCAGCTTGAAGCCAGGGGATGTTATTCATTATGTGCTGGACAGGCGCCGGACCCTCAACATCTCTCGCAATTTACACAGTCTTCTCCCGGACGTGTCCCCTATGAAGAACAAGCGATTCAGCACTTGTGCAGTTGTTGGAAACTCTGGGATTCTCCTGGGCAGTGGATGTGGAAAGGAGATTGACAGTCATGAGTTTGTAATAAGGTAGGACACACTCTATAACAGGAAGTTAACACCTTCGCAGTTAAAAGTGTTTTCTAAAACACAGATGTTTGACCTTATGCATACTACAAGCATTGGGGCTGGCTGTAATTCTTTATGTGTGGTTGGTATTTGAATGGGTTAAAATTGATCCATTGTATAAGAGAGACAAACTCTGTAAACAAAATGTTATTTTTTCCAATGCAATGTTTTCAGTTTTCCCGCTTTGAATTAAATTACGTGGTGTTTCCTTGAAAAAATCTGAGCCAATATGAAAAGAGAATAACGTCTGGTGAAGTGCTTCCTTTCTGGGCTGAAATTACTCGATTGCAGGGCAATGACACAGGCTATTGCAGGTTTCACAGACCGTGCCATGTAGTGGTCTGAAGCAAGTTCACATAGGCTATCGCCTCCATGTTGAGTTCTTGATTTTAACTGCAGTGTTATGGGGAGAGACAGATCTTCAATCCTCATGGGGTTGCGGGTTACAAAGTGGCACAGTAATATGGTTAAGAAAAATAAATCAATGTTTTAAAAAATATTTATAAAATATAAATGTTTATTTATAAAATGGTTCATATACTTCTCTGAGAGTATTACGCTCCGTTTAATTATTCATTTTATGAATAATGGTAGAAACATTGGAAAGTGCTCAATAGGAATGGTAAGGGTGATACCAGCTCTTAAGTCTTTGATTTACACAGAGTAACAAAAGGACATAAATATGTTTCTGTTTCCAAAGGCTAAATTGACGCTTTTGAAATTACAATGGGAAACTGCAGGGTCGATGTGGAAACCCCCCCATCTAATCCGTAGAATAAGAAACAGACATGTTATTACATAAATTTAAAGAGGAATTAATTATAACTGAGTTATTATTTCACACTTGGGGGCAAATTATAACATTTTGTTAATTATAGTGGGAAAAAAGTATGAATTTAAAAAATGAAGTAATGCAAGTAGAAACTACTGGTGAAGTATTTAGCTCTACTGAACTTTGTTCCATCGCCACCTCATCAATAATGTATTAGCAAACATTAGGAAAAGGTAAGTAAACAGCCTATACATTTGCCATTAAGGAATCATAGAGGTTTACAGCATGGAAACAGGCCCTTCAGCCCAACCTCTCCATGCCGTCCAGTTTTTACCACTAAGCTAGTCCCAATTGCCCGCATTTGGCCCATATCCCTCTGTACCCATCTTACCCATATAACTGTCTAAATGCTTTTTTAAAAGTCAAAATTGTACCCTCTACCACTGCCTCTGACAGCTCGTTCCAGACACTCACCACTCTCTGTGAAAAAATTGTCCCTCTGGACCCTTCTGTATCTCTCACCTTAAATATATGCCCTCTAGTTTGAGACTCCCCTACCTTTGGGAAAAGATGTTGACTAGCTACCATAAATATGCCCCTCATTATTTTATAGACCTCTATAAGTTCACCCATAAGCCTCCTCTGCTCCAGGTAAAGAAGTCCCAGTCTATCCAGCTTCTCCTTATAGCTCAAAGCATCAAGTCCCTGTAGCATCCGAATAAATCTTTTCTGCACTCTTTCTACAGTAAGAAGTCTTACAACACCAGATTAAAGTCCAACAGGTTTGTTTCAAGTCACTAGCTTTCGGAGCACTGCTCCTTCCTCAGGTGAATGGAGAGGTAGGTTCCAGAAACATATATATAGACAAAGTCAAAGATGCAAGACGATACTTTGAATGCGTGCATTTGCAGGTAATTAAGTCTTTACAGATCCAGAGAGAGGGGTAATCCCAGGTTAAAGAGATGTGAATTGTCTCAAGCCAGGACAGTTGGTAGGATTTTGCAAGCCCAGGCCAGATGATGGGGGGTGAAGGTAATGCGACATGAATCCCAGGTCCCGGTTGAGGCCGTACTCATGTGTGCGGAACTTGGCTATAAGTTTCCGCTCGGTGATTCTGCATTGCCGTGCGTCCTGGAGGCCGCCTTGGAGAACGCTTACCCGAAGATCAGAGGCTGAATGCCCTTGACTGCTGAAGTGTTCCCCGACTGGAAGGGAACATTCCTTCCTGGCGATTGTTGCGCGATGTCCGTTCATGCATTGTCGCAGAGTCTGCATGGTCTCGACAATGTACCATGCTTCGGGACATCCTTTCCTGCAGCGTATGAGGTAGACAACGTTGGCCGAGTCGCACGAGTATGTACCGCATATCTGGTGGGTGGTGTTCTCATGTGTAATGGTGGTATCCATGTCGATGATCTGGCACGTCTTGCTGAGATTGCCATGGCAGGGTTGTGTGGTGTTGTCACTGTTCTGAAGGCTGGGTAGTTTGCTGCAAACAATGGTTTGTTTGAGGTTGTGCGGTTGTTTGAAGGCAAGTAGTGGGGGTGTGAGGATGACCTTGGCAAGATGTTCGTCTTCATCGATGACGTGTTGAAGGCTGTGAAGAAGATGTCGTAGTTTCTCCACTCCGGGGAAGTACTGGACAACGAAGGGTACTCTGTAGGTTGTGTCCGTGTTTGCCTTCTGAAGAGGTTGGTGCGGTTTTTTGCTGTGGCGCGTTGGAACTGTCAACCGATGAGTCAAGCGCCATATCCCGTTCGTACGAGGGCATCTTTCAGCGTCTGTAGATGTCTGCTGCGCCCCACCTCGTCTGACAAGATCCCAAAAGGGCTACAGATCACAAACCCACCCAAGACGACCTATAACACAGACTACACTGAGAGATTCTGCCGTCGCACCTCTCTCACATTCCTCATCCACCTCATACACCAGCTCTTCAGCAGACGTCGCGACTAAGATAGACTGGAAACCAAGATAGAGTCCATATTCTCAACTTGCGCTCAGGACGCAGCAGACCAGCTGCGGAACACTGCCAAATAGATGAGACAAAAATACTACGCCACCTATATGCACACCAAGAACAGGAAGCTTGAGAAACTCGGCATCACCGCAAGCAGCAACCAAGCCTCCCTTGTAGTGCTATTATCTCCCTCCTATTATGTGGATTCTAGAACTATGCACATTACTCTGAGCTATGGCCTAATCAATGTTCTATACCGTTCCAACATAATCTCCCTCTTAAACTCTATGCCTCGGCTAATAAAGTCAAGTATACCATATGCCTTCTTAACCACTGTGTCTACCTGTCCTGCCATTTTAAGGGACCGGTGTGCATGCACACCAAGGTCCCTCTGATCCTTGGTGCTTCCCAGGGTCCTGCAGTTTACCATGTATTGACATGCCTTGCTTGTCCTGCCCACGTGCATCATCTCACACTTTTCCAGATTAAATTCCATTTGCCACTGATCAGCCCATCTCCTGGCATTGTTAAAGGTCCAGAGGAGGTTCACAAGAATGATCCCTGGAATGAAGAGCTTGTCGTATGAGGAACGGTTGAGGACTCTGTGTCTGTACTCATTGGTGTTTAGAAGGATGATTACATAAGATTACATAGAACATACAGTGCAGAAGGAGGTCATTTGACCTATCAAGTCTGCACCGACCCACTTAAGCTCTCACTTGCACCCTATCCCCTTAACCCAATAACCCCATCTAACCTTTTTGAACAGTAAGGGCAATTTAGCATGTCCAATCCACCTAATTGGCATATCTTTGGACTGTGGGAGGAAACCGGAGCACCCGGAGGAAACCCACGCAGACACGGGGAGAACGTGCAGACTCCGCACAGACAGTGACCCAGCGGGGAATCAAACCAGGGACCCTGGCGCTGTGAAGCCATAGTGCTAACCACTGTGCTACCGTGCTGCCCACAAAGGGGCGATCTTACGGAAACTTACAGGATACTGAGTCCTGGTTAGAGTGGACGTGGAGAGGATGTTTCCACTAGTAGGGAAAACTAGAACCAGAGGGCACAATCTCAGACTAAAGGGACGATCCTTTAAAACAGAGATGAGGAGGAATTTCTTCAGCCAGAGGGTGGTGAATCTGTGGAATTCTTTGCCGCAGAAGACTGTGGGGGCCAAATCACTGAGTGTCTTTAAGACAGAGATAGATAGGTTCTTGATTAATAAGGGGATCAAGGTATATGGGGAGAAGGCAGGAGAATGGGGATGAGAAAAATATCAGTCATGATTGAATGGCGGAGCAGACTTGATGGGCCGAGTGGCCTAATTCTGTTCCTGTGTCTTATGGCCTTTTTGACATGACATTGATAGGGCCAATATTGGTTGGGTAGGATTTTTCTTTCCTTTACCTGTAACACTTTCCATATTATTGGGTAAAGGCCTGTGTTAAAACTATACTGCAATAGCTTGGCTGAAAGCGTGAATAGCTCTGAATCACAGGTTTGCAACACTACAGCTTGGATGTTGTTGGGACCCATAGCGTTAGATTTGTTCTGGCACTCACCCATTTACTGCTATCATCTGGAGTAAATCAAATTAGCAGAGGCAGTGGGGACCTCAGGAGAAGGCTGGGATAGATTATCCACTCAACATTTCCGACTCCAACCGATCACTTCAGGGTTTGCACTTTAGCTGGGCACCATCATCATTGAGAATGAAATGACTCATGGAACCATCTCTTGGCAAAATTCTCCGGTATTAGCGCGATGTCCGCCGACCGGCACCAAAAACGGCGCAAATCAGTCGGGCATCGCGCCGCCCCAAAGGTGCGGAATCCTCTGCATCTTGGGGGGCTGAGCCCCAACCTTGAGGGGCTAGGCCCGCGCCTGACTAATTTCCGCCCCGCCAGCTGGCGGAAAAGGCCTTTGTTGCCCCGCCAGCTGGCGCGGAAATGACATCTCCGGGCGGCGCATGCGCGGGAGCGTTAGCGGCTGCTCACGGCATCCCCGCGCATGCGCTGTGGAGGGAGTCTCTTCCGCCTCCGCCATGGTGGAGACCGTGGCGAAGGCGGAAGGAAAAGAGTGCCCCCAAGGCACAGGCCCGCCCGCGGATCGGTGGGCCCCGATCGCGGGCCAGGCCACCGTGGGAGCACTCCCCGGGCCCAGATCGCCCCGCGCCCCCCCCAGAGGGCCCGCCGGTAAGGTAGGTGGACCCAGAGCCCGCACACGCCGCCTTGTCCCGCCGGTAAGGTAGGTGGTTCAATCCACGCCGGCGGGAGAGGCAACCTAGCAGCGGGACCTCAGCCCATTCGGGCCGGAGAATCGTGGGGGAGGGCCCGCTAACCGGCGCGGCGCGATTCCCGCCCCCGCCGAATCTCCGGTGCCGGAGAATTCGGCAACCGGCGGGGGCGGGATTCACGCCAGCCCCCGGCGATTCTCCGACCCGGTGGGGGGTCGGAGAATCCCGCCCCTTATTCGGAATTGTCCGCTAGTTTTCATGACTTGATGAGGAAGAACTCCATGAATGTGGGATCGCTTAGCTCTGTCTAGAGTCTGTTGCTTCTCCTCAACACATGCTTAACACTTATATTTCCTGTGTTGTGGCTTCATCAAGTTGGCACAACATTTAGCCTTTTGCTGCTCCTGGCGTGATCTCCTACATGTCTCATTGAACTAGTGTTGGTTATCTTGCCTGAGAATAGAAACATGAAAGATTTACAGCACAAGAGGAGGTTGTTCGTTCCATTATGTGCATGTCAGATGAGGAAGAGCTCCCTTGCCTGATCCCACCAACCAGCACTTGGCCCATTGCTCTGTCAGCACCTCATGTACTTATCCAACCACTATTTAATGTAATGAATGTTTCTGCATCCACCACCCTTCAGGCAGTGAGTTCTTGTCTTCCACACAGTGCTGGATGAAAAAATTACTCATCAACTCACTTCTAATTCTTCTGGCGAAAACTTTAAATCTCTTCCCTTGAGTGTTGTCTTCTCTTCTCATAGAAAAGGTTCTTCCTTTTAGTAGCCTCGAGGGAGATTTCATAGAGTGTATCAGGGATTGTTTTTTGGAGCAATATGTTATGGAGCAAACCAGGGAGCAGGGTAGTTTAGATTTAGTATTATGTAACAAAGAAGGCTTGGTAAATAGTCTTGTCGTTCAGGATCCTCTTGGAACGAGTGAACGCAACATGCCAGAATTTCAAATTCAGATTGAGCGAGAGAAGACAGAGTGCCATACTACAGTTTTAACATTGGGCAGAAGTAATTATACAGGCCTGAGGAAAGTGTTGGCCAAGTAGACTGGGTGGGACAGTTGAGGAACAATGGTGGATGTTCAGGGAGATATTAAATACCACTCAATCAAAGTATATTCCTGAGAGGAAGCGGAATTGTAAAAGGGGAAAAAAACGTTCCATGGCTAAACAAGGAAGTCAAGGAAGGAATCAAGGCAAAAGCTAGTGGTAAGCTGGAGGGTCGGGAGAATTTTAAGGTCCAGCAAATGGCTAATAGAAATAAAATCAAAAGAGCTAAGATGAATTACAAAAGGAAACTCGCAGAAAACATAAACACTGATACCAAAAGCTTATGTAAGTATATGAAAATGAAATGAAAGTAGCTTAATGTCACAAGTAGGCTTCAAATTAAGTTACTGTGAAAAGCCCCTAGTATAAAGAGAAACTGAATAGCTAAAGTAAATGTTGGCCTTTTAGTGGACGATACTGGTGAGCTAATAATAGGCAACATAGAGATGGCAGAGGCACTGAGCCAATATTTTGCCTGTCTTCACGGTAGAAGATGATAAACATTTTCCAAAAACTGCAGTTAATGCAAAGGAAATTGGTGCAATAGCCATCACTAGGGAGACGGTATTGAGTAAACTGATGGGATTAAGGGCATATAAATCTCCAAGATCAGATGGCCTGCACCCTCAGTATTAAGGGAGATGGCAGCCAAGATTGTGGATACATTGGTTATGATATTTCAGAATTCCCTGGATTCTGGAAGGGCCCCGGTGGATTGGAAACATGCCAATGTGACGCGGCTATTCAAAAAGGGAGAGGGGCAAAAATGAGGAAACTATAGACTGGTTAGCTTGACCTCTGGACATCAGGAAAGACAAAGCTCAATCCACCATTGTCAGCATGGTTGTATGAGGGGTAAGTCATGCTCGACAAACTTGCTTAATTCCTTTGAGGACGTAACCAGCAAGATGGATAATGGGGAACCTGTAGATGTGGTATATCTAGACTTTCAGAAGGTGCCGCATAAAAGACTGATTCAGAAGATGAAATCACAGGGGATTGCGGGTAGAGTACCGGATTGTATTGAGAATTGGCTGACTGACATAAATCAGAGGGTCAGGATAAATAGGTCCTTCTCTGGCTGGCGAACTGTAACTAGTGTGGTGCCACAGGGATCAGTCCTTGGACCTCAACTGTTTACAATTTATATGAATTTTCTGCAAGCAGGGACAGAATCTAATATAGGAAAATTTGTGGATGATATTAAAATAGTGTGGGGAAGCAGGCAGTGAAGAGGAGATAAAGATTTTATAGTTGGATATAAATAGGCTAGGAGATTGGGCCAAAATTTGGCAGATGGAGTTTAATGTAAATGTTGCTCTTTTATCTTTAGTAATAATAACCATAAGACGCGAGTATGATTCATATATTGGACAAATAACCACTCAACCAGTATATTAGTTCAATTATTGTTTATTATTAAACATAGGCTTGGTTCTATGTGTAATAATTTACACGCGGCTACGCATTAAAATATACCTAACCGCTTAAATGACCTTTACTTAACTTTCATGTGACCGGCTCTGTGCAGGTTAGACAAGGCCTTTATCTGAATCCCCACGTGAGGCGGCTGGAAATCGTCAGGTACATCGAGGCTGTGGCTCGTCCTTCAGGTAGCAATCGCAGGTCCTTGAACTTGGCTGGTCGATGTGCTGCAGTTGGTGAGGCAGAGGCCAGTCCCAAAAGAGACAGACAGGTCACGCAGTTCTTCTTATCCTCCGATCTTTTGCGCTCTTTTGGGCGGTTCCAACTCGGGATCCAGTGGATCGATAGGATTTCGATCACCCTAATCGATTCTGGCCAATTAGGGGCGGGTACCTCGATGGCTGGGAGGGTCCTAGTTGTTATTGTCCAAGGCACGTTGGTGCCCCCGAGTCTGTTACTGCTGCTATGTTTCAATCTGTGTCCCATTGTCCTGGGGAAATCGGTGATTGACCTTTAGCAGGTGCAAGTTTCTGTGTAGGTCTGGTTTCCTCTGCACAATACACAGGGGCTGTGTATCGTCTGTGTCCCAACCTGACCACAGTTCCCATTGTCCTTTGCGGGCAGCCATTTTAGATGGCCACATAGATAAGTGTGAGGTTTTGCATTTTAGCTGAAGAAATAGAAATGCGAATTATTATCTAAATGGAAAACAGATACAAGATGCGTCTGGGCCGAGGGATCTAGGTGTCTTTGTTCATGAATTGCAGAAAGTCAGTATGCAGGTACAGCATGTAATTAAAAAGGCAAATGGAATGTTAATATTTATTACAAAAGGACTGGAGTATAAAAGTAGAGAAGTATTGTTGCAATTGTATAGGGTGATAGTGAGACCACATCTGGAGTATTATGTCCAGTTTTGATCTCCTTATTTGAGGAAGGATGTGGTGGCATTGGAGGCAGTTCAGAGGAGGTTCACCAGATTGATTTTGGGATGAAAGAGTTAAAGTATGAGGAAAGGTTAAACAGTTTGGACTTATACTCGCTGGAGTTTAGAAGATAGAGAGGGGATCTGATCGAGTTGTATAAAATACTAAATGGTATTGATAAAGTAAACATAGACCAAATGTTCTCCCTTGTGGGGAAATCTAGAACAAGAGGTCCCGGATATAGGTTGAGAGGTGGTAGATTTAGAACTGAGATGAGGAAGAACCACTTCTCACAGAGGGTGGTAAATTTGTGGAACTTGCGGTGGAATCTGAGTCATTAAATGTTTTCAAGAAAGCGATAGATATATTTTTGATTAAAAAATGGGTTAAAGGGAGATGGGGAACAGGTGGGGAGGTGGATTTGCGACCAGGAAGAGATCAGCCATGATCTCATTGAATGGTGGAGCAAGCTCAAAGGGCTGAATTGCCTACTTCTTTCTACTCCTAATTCCTATGTTCCCATAGCCAGAGAGGCCGGCCCGCCGATTGGCGGGCCCCGATCGTGGGCCAGGCCACATCGGAGGCCCCTCCGGGTTCGGACCCCCCCTCGCCCCCCCTCAGGCCGCCACCCGACCGTTCCACACCAAGGACCCGCCGGCCCAGAGCAGGTTAGAATGGCGCCGGCGGGACTTGGCTCTTTTAGAACATAGAACAGTACAGCACAGAACAGGCCCTTCGGCCCTCGATGTTGTGCCGAGCATTGTCCGAAACCAAGACCAAGCTATCCCACTCCCTGTCATTCTTGTGTGCTCCATGTACCTATCCAATAACTGCTTGAAAGTTCCTAAAGTGTCCGACTCCACTATCACAACAGGCAGTCCATTCCACACCCTAACCACTCTCTGAGTAAAGAACCTACCTCGGACATCCCTCCTATATCTCCCACCCTGAACCTTACAGTTATGCCCCCTTGTAACAGCTACATGCACCTTTCCTCATAAGACCTATCCTGCAAACCAGGCAGCATCCTGGTAAATCCCCTTTGTACCCTTTCCAATGCTTCCACATCCTTCCTATAGTGAGGTGACCAGAACTGCACACAATACTCCAAATGTGGTCTCACCAGGGTCATGTACAGTTGCAGCATAACCCCGCGGCTCTTAAACTCAAGGCCCCTGCTAATAAACGCAAACACACTATAGGCCTTCTTCACGGCTCTATCCACTTGAGTGGCAACCTTCAGAGATCTGTGGACATGAACCCCAAGATCTCTCTGTTCCTCCACATTCCTCAGAATCCTGCCGTTGACCCTGTAATCTGCATTCAAATTGTTTTCTTCCAAAATGAATCACCTCGCACTTATCAGGGTTAAACTCCATCTGCCATTTTTCAGCCCAGCTCTGCATCCTATCAATGTCTCTTTGCAGCCTACAACATCCCTCCACCTCATCCACTACTCCACCAATCTTGGTGTCATCAGCAAATTTACTGACCCACCCTTCAGCCCCCTCCTCCAAGTCATTGATAAAAATCACAAATAGCAGAGGGTTCGGAGGAATGTGGAGGAACAGAGAGATCTTGGGGTTCATGTCCACTGACCCCTGTGGTACACCGCTGGTAACTGGTCTCCAGTCTGAAAAATTTTCATCCACCACCACCTTCTGTCTTCTATGTGATAGCCAGTTACTTATCCAATTGGCCAAATTTCCCTCTATCCCACACCTCCTTACTGTCTTCATAAGCCGACCATGGGAAACCTTATCAAACGCCTTACTAAAATCCATGTATACGACATCAACTGCTCTACCTTCATCTACACACTTACTTACATCCTCAAAGAATTCAATCAAATTTGTGAGGCAAGACTTACCCTTCACGAATCTGTGTTGACTATCCCGGATTAAGCTGCATCTTTCCAAATAGTCATAGATCCTACCCTTCAGGACCTTTTCCATTAACTTACCGACCACCGAAGTAAGACTAACCGGCCTATAATTTTTCCCTTCCTTGAACAGAGGAACAACATTCGCCACTCTCCAGTCCTCTGGCACTATCCCCGTGGACAGTGAGGGCCCAAAGATCAAAGCCCTTGCCTCCCAAAGAATCCTTGGATATATCCCATCTGGCCCAGGGAACTTGTCGATCCTAAGGTTTTTCAAAATTGCTAATACATCCTTCCTCAGAACATCTACCTCCTCCAGCCTACCCACCTGTATCACACTCTCATCCTCAAAAACATGGCCGCTCTCCTTGGTGAACACTGAAGAAAGGTATTCATTCAACGTCTCTCCTATTTCTTCTGACTCCATGCACAAGTTCCCACTACTGTCCTTGACCGGCCCTAACCTCACCCTGGTCATTCTTTAATTTCTTACATAAGAGTAAAAAGCCTTGGGGTTTTCCTTGATCCGACCAGCTAAGGACTTCTCATGCCCCCTCCTAGCTCTCCTAAGCCTTTTTTAAAGCTCATTCCTTGCTACCTTGTAACCCTCAAGCGACCCAACTGAACCTTGTTTTCTTATCCTTGCATACGCTTACTTTTTCCTCTTGACAAGGCATTCAACCTCTTTTGTGAACCATGGTTCCCTCACACGGCCATTTCTTCCCTGCCTGACAGGGACATACCTGTCAAGGACACGCAGTATTCGTTCCTTGAACAAGCTCCACTTTTCATTTGTGCCTTTCCTTGACAGTTTCTGTTCCCATCTTATGCTCCCTAATTCTTGCCTAATCACATTATAATTACCCCTCCCCCAATTATAAACCTTGCCCTGCCGCATGGCCCTATCCCTCTCCATTGCAATAGTGAAAGACACCGAATTGTGGTCACTATCTCCAAAGTGCTCTCCCACAAACAAATCTAACACTTGGCCTGGTTCATTACCCAGTACCAAATCCAATGTGCCCCCCCCCCCCCCCTGTCAGCCTATCCACATATTGTGTCAGGAAACCCTCCTGCACACACTGTACAAAAACTGCCCCATCCGAACTGTTCGACCTATAGAGGTTCCAATCAATATTTGGAAAGTTAAAGTTACCCATGACAACTACCCTGAGACCTCCAGACCTATCCATAATCTGTTTTGCAATTTCTTCCTCCACATCTCTATTACTATTTGGGGGCCTATAGAAAACTCCTAACAATGTGACCACTCCTTTCCTATTTCTAACTTCGGCCCATATTACCTCAGTAGGCAGATCCGCTTCGAACTGCCTTTCTGCAGCCGTTAAACTATCCTTGATAAACAATGCTACTCCTCCACTTCTTTTACCACCTTCCCTGCTCTTACTGAAACATCTATACCCCAGAACTTCCAACAACCATTCCTGTCCCTGTTCTAACCATGTCTCCGTAATGGCCACAACATCATAGTCCCAAGTACCAATCCATGCTCCAAGTTCACCTATCTTCTTATGGCCGGGCCGGAGAATCGGCGGGCCGGCCACATAGAGCGGCCCGCGACCGGCGTCGCGTCAACCATGCCGGTGCCAATGCTCTGCAGAGAATCACGTGCCGTCGTCGGGGCGGCATGGCGCTATTCGCGTGGCCCGCCGGCGATTCGCCGACCCGGCGCGGGGTCGGAGAATCCCGCCCAGTATTCTTCATGATGCTATTTTCTTAAGATCTACTGAATAAGCATGTAGTTGAAGTGACGTCTACTGCTATGCTATGAATAAGACCAATCTATGGGCTGTGCGCATAATCCCTATTCTTCATTTATTAGCTGCAGCTAATTCTTTCCATGCTGAAGAAAACAATGTTTGATCATCACTGCTGGACAGATGTATCCAGACCTGGCTTTGCCATTATGGCCAAAGCATCTCCTGTGGTGGCACTGACCCAGCTGGTTGTGACTCCTGATGAGTCGGTACCAGCTGTTGCAATGTTTCTTCTATTCATACACCATAGAATCATAGAATTTACAGTGCAGAAGGAGGTCATTCAGCCCATCGAGTCTGCACCGGCCCTTGGAAAGAGCACCCTATTTAAGCCCCACGCCTCCACCCTATCCCCTTTATCCCCGTAACCCAACCAAACCTTTTTGGACACTGAGAGCAATTTAGAATGGCCAATCCACCCATCCTGCACATCTTTTGACAGTGGGAGGAAACCAGAGCACCCGGAGGAAACCCACGCACACACGGGGAGAACGTGCAGACTCCACACAGACAGTGACCCAAGCCAGGAATTGAACCTGGGACCCTGGAGCTGTGAAGCAACTGTGCTAACCACTGTGCTACCGTGCTGCCATATTCCAGCGGAAGATATAGTAGTTTAGATAATGCCAAAACATTGGCTCTTGTGGATGCAACTTAAGTATGCATAACCACTGGAAATGTTTGAGACATCTTGGCATTCAACTTTTTTTTTTGCAAAAACTTTACACAGCACAATTTTCCTTCTCTACTGAGCCAAATCTATCCATGTCTAGGCAAGTGACTGGCGAAAACACCTTTGTGTGGGCTCCACAAAGTTTGAGCTTTTATATTTTAGGCTTCGACCAATAAAACAAAATTATCCAGTGTGCCTTCTTGACCACCTTACTACCTGCCTTGTGTCCTTTGGGGTATGTTAGGGGCCTTTTGGAATTGTGAAATGTCGCCATAAATATACATAAAAAGTGCATAAACCCATGACTGTCAAGCTCATTGCAACTGTCAACAGACCTCTCAAAATCAACTGTCAAAACTGAGAGAAGCACCTGTCAAAACAATACCAAATAAAATATACAATTCTGATGGAAATGCAGGAACAAAGAGACCTGGAGGTTTTTGTGCACAAATCATTGAAGGTGACAGGGCAGGTTGGCTTTGGTCAACAAGACATGTGAGATCCTGAGCTTTATAAATAGGTTACAAAAGCAAAGAGGTTTATAAAACACTGGTTCTGCCTCAAGTGAAGTATTTGCCCAAAGCTGAGCATCAGATTTTATGAAGTATTTGAAGGCTGTAGAGAGGGTGCAGAAAATATTTACATAAATTAGTCCAGAGATTAAGGACTTCCGTTAGGTGAATAGAAACTGGAAGAGCAGGTTGGTAGGAGATATTGGAGAGATGTTCAAAATCTTGAGTGGGCCAGATACAGAGAAACAGTTCCTATTGGCAGAAGGGTCAAGAATCAAAGGACATGGATCAATAATGATGAGCAAAATAAGCCAACAGAAAGACAAGGAAAAATCCAGAGGGTGGTTAGGATTGGGAATGCAGTGCCTGAAAGCATGTTGGAGACAGATTCAATCGTTATTTGAAAAGAGATTGGGAAGCACCTGACAGGAAAATATTTGCAGAGCCACAGAGAAAAGTGCTTCCAGCTATATTTCTCTTGCAGTAATCTGGTACAGAATTCATGGGTTGAATGGCCACCTTAAGTGTTGGAACCATTCTACGGTCGGAATTTTCTACTATTCCCGCCGACTGGATCTTCCGGTCCCACTGATGGCAGATCCCCACCATGGGTTTCCTGGGCTGTTACCTATTAAGAAAACTGTCATGATATGCAAACATGCAACCAATGAACACTCAGAATAGGACACAACCAATGGGCAGTCAGGACACTCAGAGGTGGCATCACCACAAGGGGGCATGACATAAACACTATAAAAGGGATGAGGCACTCACACCCTGCCTCTTTCCACAGACAGACATCTAGAGAGTTAGACAGGGTTGATCAGCAGCATCACACCCCAGCACGTGGTTTAGAGCAAGCTGGTACAGTAAGACTGAGTTACTACAGTTAGATTAGCAGAGAGTCGAACTTATTTGAGAATTGTGTTAATAGTTCAATAAATATGTTGAACTCATTTCAGAGTCTGGAGCATCCTTTAGTTAAGACTGCATCAAGTAGCAGCCTGTGTTATCCAAAGCAGCATAACACAACATGATACCAGGTGTGACTGTTCAATCTATTTAGTTCAACTCAGCAAGATCCGTGACAACCAGCTCCTGCATACAGGCACAATTGACAAGATTCAGGCTCCTCATCAGCTCAGGACCACCGGCAATCTTAGTGGCAACTGGCGATCATTCAAGCAGAAATTTCAACTATACGTGGATGCATCCGACCTCAATGGCACGACCGATGCTCGGAAGATAGCCCTTCTACTCACCACTGCGGGTGACCATGCAATAGAGATCTTCAACTCCTTTCACCTTTCTGAAGGGCAGGACAAAACGAAGTACCAAACCATCCTGGACAAATTCGACAGCCACTGCGAGTTGGACACCAACAAAATCTTTGAGCGCTACATCTTCAAGCAGAGGATGCAAGGTAATGACGAATCCTTCATCTCCTAGCTAACTAACCTTAGACTGCTAGCGGAATCCTGCAACTTCGATGATATCACTGACTCCATGATCAGAGACCAAATCGCTTTTGGAGTCCACTTTGATCCTCTGCGAGAGCAATTGTTGAAAATCAAGCACCTGACCCTCCCAGTTGATGAGCACTCTAAAAATCGCTATTCACAGTACAAAACGGCAGAAAGTGAAAAACAAGACTCTCAAGAGGTGGAGAGTGTTCAGGCCATCTCCCGGATGCAGCGCCTCCACATTGACGAAAGCGGCCATTTTGTGCGCTCTTCGGGGGGCCCGACGCATGCGCAATGCGATCGGGAACACAAAGCGGGCGAAAACCGCACTGCACAGGTGCAGACCTCCGAGAACCGCACCGCAGAACGACACACTGAGCGTCATGACGCCAACATCATGACGTGTGCGAACTGCGGCACCGCCCACTTAAAAAATAAGACTGCCCTGCAAGAGGCAAACGCTGTTTAAACTGTGGGAAACCAAACCACTATGCAGCCCTGTGCAGATACACCACCAGTCAGAAGCTAGCGCTCCCAATTTCGACAGCGGCGCATCAGAAGTATGCAACACCGAATGCATGACCCTGATCCAGGCAGTGCGACGGATCCAGATGATGAATACCCGGACAACACTTACTGAGTGGGTATTATTACAAAGTGCAAATACATCACACCGGACACTTCGTGAGTCCAATCAATCCTGGCCGTGGATTTCGAGGACGAATGGCATGCAGTGATAACGGTCAACCACTGCCCCTTCCAGTTCAAACTGGATACGGGTGCCTCCGCCAACCTGATTTCGCAGCTGGACTTCAAAAGAATCAAGAAGCCCCCCACAATCCTTCCAGCTGCTTGCAAACTCCTGGACTACAATGGAAACGCAATCAAGTCACTGGGGTCCTGCAATCTGCAAGTGTCCAGCCGACACACACAAGCAAGTTTACGCTTCGAGATTGTTAAACCAGACAGGGCGGCCCTGCTAGGTGCGCACACCTGCAAGCAACTGAACCTCATTCAAAAGGTCTACACCACGACACCGTCCCATTCGGATCTTCAGGCCAGCAACGACGACATCCTAACCCAGTACCCAGATGTATTTAGCGGGATGGGCACGCTGCCGTACGAGTACAAGATTCTACTGCAGCCAATGCCAAGCCAGTGGTCCACGCACCACGACGTGGCCCTGCTCCACTGAGAGAGTGCCTGAAGGCAGAGCTCACGAGTCTACAACAAAAAGGCATCATCTCCAAGGTCACTGAACCAACCGACTGGGTCAGTTTGATGGTGTGCGTAAAGAAGTCTTCGGGGGACCTACGCATCTGCATTGACCCCAAGGATCTAAACAAAAACATTATGCGGGAACATTACCCCATCCCGAAGAGGGAAGAAACCACGAGTGAGATGGCACACACGCGCTTCTTCACAAAATTGGACGCATCCCAAGGATTTTGGCAAATCCAACTTGAAGAATCCAGCAGAAGGCTTTGCACCTTCAACATGCCTTTTGGCAGATTCTGCTACAACCGAATGCCATTTGGCATCATCTCGGCATCAGAGATTTTGCATCGCATCATGGAACAGATGATGGAGGGAATAGAAGGGGTTCGTGTCTATGTTGACAATATCATAATCTGGTCCACAGTCCCAGAGGAACATGTGTCACGACTCAAGAAAGTATTCCGACGCATACATGAACATGGCCTCAAGCTAAACAGGTCCAAGTGCTGTTTTGGGACATCCACGCTGAAGTTCCTGGGCGATCAGATTTCGCAACACGGTGTGCGCCCAGACACAGATTAATTAAAGCCATCGAGGCAATCAAAGTCCCCGAGGACAAGAAGGCAGTACTGTGCTTCCTGGGAATGGTCAATTTCCTTGGCAAGTTCATCCCGAATTTGGCCACACACACCACGGCCCTACGTAACCTGGTGAAAAAATCAACCGCCTTTGAGTGGAAGGCGGAGCACCGAACAGAGTGACTGGAGCTGAAAGCCAAGCTTACCACTGCACCAATCCTTGCATTCTTTGACCCACACCGAGAGACCAAGATATCCACAGATGCAAGTCAGGATGGCATTGGGGCAGTGTTGCTTCAAAGAGACGACACGTCATCCTGGGAACCAGTAGCATATGCGTCACGGGCAATGACACCCACTGAGACCAGGGGTGAAATTCTCCGGAAACGGCGCGATGTCCGCCGACTGGCACCCAAAACTTCGCAAATCAGACGGGCATCGCGCCGCCATAAAGGTGCGGAATACTCTGCATCTTTGGGGGCCGAGCCCCAACATTGAGGGTGGAGGAATTTCCGCCCAGCCAGCTGGCGGAAAAGGCCTTTGGTGCCCCGCCAGCTGGCGCGGAAATGACATCTCCGGGCGGCGCATGCGCGGGAGCGTCAGCGGCCGCTGACAGCGTCCCACGCATGCGCAGTGGAGGGAGTCTCTTCCGCCTCCGCCATGGTGGAGACCGTGGCGGAGGCGGAAGGGAAAGAGTGCCCCCACGGCACAGGCCCGCCCGCGGATCGGTGGGCCCCGATCAGGCCTCGAGCCAGGCCACCGTGGAGGCACCCCCCGGGGCCAGATCGCCCCCCCCCCCCCCCCCCCCCCCCCCAGGACCCCGGAGCCCGCCCGCGCCGCCTTGTCCCACCTTTCAAAAGGTGGTTTAATCCACGCCGGCGGGACAGGCAATTTAGCGGCGGGACTTCGGCCCATCCGGGCCGGAGAATCCAGCGGGGGGGCCCGCCAACCGTCGCGGCCCGATTCCCGCCCCCGCCGAATATCCGGTGCCGGAGACTTCGGCAACCGGCGGGGGCGGGATTCACGGCGGCCAACGGCCATTCTCCGACTCGCTGGGTGTGCAAGCACTCTCCCGGCAACAGATGAGACGATCGTTCTCATCCGAAAAGAGACGGCCAAAGACCCCCTGCTGCAGTGAGTCATCCACAACCTCAGCAAGATGCTGGCAGAAAGAGCAATGCCCTCAATTCTACATTGCCACGAACGACCTGACGCTGATCGGCGGCATCCTGCTCAAGCTGGACAGGATAGTCATCCCGCTACTTCTCCAGAGTATGGTGCTGCGGCAGATTCATGAGGGATACCTTTGCGCAGAAAAGTGCGGACGCAGGGCCCGGCAAGCTGTCTACTGGCCCGGCATCAACCAGGGCATCACGGACATGGTCCTGAACTGTGAAACCTGTCAGAGGTTCCAACCAGTGCAGAGCAAGGAGACGCTCCAACCACATGACCGAGAGACCCCTCCGTGGTCCAAGGTTGGCATTGACCTATTCCACGCTAATGGTCGCGACTATGGCTGGGATTCTCCCCCACCCGGCGAGGCGGGGGGGGTCCCGGCGGGCTGGAGTGGCGTGAACCATTCCGGCGTCGGGCCGCACACCAGGTGCGGATCTCTCCGCACCTTTAGGGACCAAGCCCTCACCTTGAGGGGCTAGGCCCACGCCGGAGTGGTTGGCGCGCCGCTAGCCGGCGGGAAAGGTCTTTGGCGCCACGCCATCCGGGGCCGAAGGGACTGCGCCGGGCGACGGTCCTCACCTCACGGACCATCATCAAAGCGTGTAAAGAGACATTCTCATGGCATGGCATCCCGAACACCGTCATGAGCGACAATGGCCCGTGCTTCTACAGTCGAGAATGGTCCACGTTTGCCAAGAGCTACAATTTCAGGCATGTCACCTCCAGTCCGCACTATCCGCAGTCCAATGGCAAAGTCGAAAAAGAGGTGCACATTGTTACGGAGCTCATCCACAAGGCCTCGGACTCCGCTTCCGACAGGCACCTTGCACTACTTGCGTACCGGGCGATGGACAGGGACCTACGGACGACACTTCCAGCCATACACCTCCCCAACCTTGATCACCTCCCGGTGCTGCAGAAGATGCAACAGCTTCGTGACAGCCAGAAGCAGGCTATGACGCACATGCCACCAATCTGGACATGCTATCCCCGGCAAACAGTCATCCCCACGCATGCGCAGGGGGGGGGTCATCCCCGCGCATGCGCAGGGGGGGGCGTTATACATATGGCTGATGGCTCCATTGTGCGAAGGAATCGAAGGGCACTGCGAAAAGTTGCATGCCCACAACCACTTTCCCCTCCATTTCCACATGTCGAATTGCCAACTCCAGACACCTCGAACCACAAGGCCACCAGTCGTGCCTCCCACTCGCCTGTCAAGACACCGTCATCCCCTCCACCACCTCTCCGGTGGTCGACGAGGATCAGACGCAAGCCTCAGAGACTGGAATTATGAGCATTTGTTTTGTTTGTTCTGTTCTGTATTCCTCAGTCAGTCACATTAGACAGTCACATTCACATGTATATACATCTAAACAAAAAGGGAGATGTCATGATATGCAGACATGCAACCAATGAACACTCAGAATAGGACACAACCAATAGGGCAGTCAGGACACTCAGAGGTGGCATCACCACAAGGGGGCATGACATAAACACTATAAAAGGGATGAGGCACTCACACCCTGCCTCTTTCCACAGACAGACATCTAGAGAATTAGACAGGGTTGATCAGCAGCATCACACCCCAGCACGTGGCTTAGAGCAAGCTGGTAGAGTTAGACTGAGTTACTACAATTAGATTAGCAGAGAGTCGAACTCATTTGAGAATTGTGTTAATAGTTCAATAAACACGTTGAACTCATTTCAGAGTCTGGAGTATCCTTTAGTTAAGACTGCATCAAGTAGCAGCCTGTGTTATCCGAAGCAGCATAACACAATAAAAACTCCCAATCAAAAGAAGCAAATTTCATTTTGAACTCTGTCTTCAACTTTGTCCAATTTTAGATTCTAATTGTTTCAAAACCTTTTAGAGTTTGTAAGACGTTTCTCACCCAAGATGAGGGCAGCATGGTAGCATTGTGGATAGCGCAATTGCTTCACAGCTCCAGGGTCCCAGGTTTGATTCCGGCTTGGGTCACTGTCTGTGTGGAGTCTGCACATCCTCTCCGTGTGTGCGTGGGTTTCCTCCGGGTGCTCCGGTTTCCTCCCACAGTCCAAAGATGTGCTGGTTAGGTGGATTGGCCATGATAAATTGCCCTTAGTGTCCAAAATTGCCCATAGTGTTGGGTGGGGTTGCTGGGTTATGGGGATAGAGTGGCGGTTGTACCTTGGGTAGGTTGCTCTTTCCAAGAGCCGGTGCAGACTCGATGGGCCGAATGGCCTCCTTCGGCACTGTAAATTCTATAAGATTTATTTTTGGTACACCCAGGGTTTTGAAACCAAAGGAGTTAAAGAGAGACACCTTGGGCGAGATTCTCCGACCCCCCGCCAGGTCGGAGAATCGCCGGGGGCTGGCGTGAATCCCGCCCCCGCCGGTTGCCGAATTCTCCGGCACCGGATATTCGGCAGGGGCGGGAATCGTGCCGCGCCGGTTGGCGGGACACCCCCCGGCGATTCTCCGGCCCGGATGGGCCGAAGTCCCGCTGCTGGAATGCCTGTCCCGCCGGCGTGGATTAAACCACCTCTCTTACCGGCGGGACAAGGCGGCGCGGGCGGGCTCTGGGGTCCTGGGGGGGGGCGCGGGGCGATCTGGCCCCGGGGGGTGCCCCCACGGTGGCCTGGCCCGCGATCGTGGCCCACCGATCCGCGGGCGGGCCTGTGCCGTGGGGGCACTCTTTTCCTTCCGTCTTCACCACGGTCTCCACCATGGCGGAGGTGGAAGAGACCCCCCTCCTCTGCGCACGCACGGGGATGCCGTGAGCGACCCCTGATGCTCCCGCGCATGCGCCGCCCGGCAAAGTCATTTCCGTGCCAGCTGGCGGGGCACCAAAGGCCTTTCCCGCCAGCTGGCGGGGCGGATATCAGTCCGGCGCGGGCCTAGCCCCTCAAGGTTAGGGCTCGGCTGCTCAAGATGCGGAGGATTCCGTACCTTTGGGGCGGCGCGATGCGGGACTAATTGGCGCCGTTTTTGGTGCCGGTCGGCGGACATCGCGCCAATTGCGGAGGATTTCACCCCAGCTTCTTTAAAAGATAACATGACAATCATACAAACTAACTGCAGAAGAGAATAGAACATAGAACATTACAGCGCAGTACAGGCCCTTCGGCCCTCGATGTTGCACCGACCTGTTAAACCACTCTAAAGGTTGGGGGGGGGTCCGTGCCGGGGTGGAGGTTGGGGGTTGGGGTGGGGTCCGTGCCGGGGTGGAGGTTGGGGGTTGGGGGGGGGTCCGTGCCAGGGTGGAGGTTGGGGGTTGGGGGGGTCCGTGCCGGGGTGGAGGTTGGGGGTTGGGGGGGGTCCGTGCCAGGGTGGAGGTTGGGGGTTGGGGGGGTCCGTGCCGGGGTGGAGGTTGGGGGGGGGGTCCGTGCTGGGGTGGAGGTTGGGGAGGGGGTCCGTGCCGGGGTGGAGGTTGGGGGTTGGGGGGGGTCCGTGCTGGGGTGGAGGTTGGGGGTTGGGGAGGGGGTCCGTGCTGGGGTGGAGGTTGGGGGTTGGGGGGGGGTCCGTGCCGGGGTGGAGGTTGGGGGTTGGGGTGGGGTCCGTGCCGGGGTGGAGGTTGGGGGTTGGGGGGGGTCCGTGCCAGGGTGGAGGTTGGGGGTTGGGGGGGGTCCGTGCCGGGGTGGAGGTTGGGGGGGGGTCCGTGCTGGGGTGGAGGTTGGGGAGGGGGTCCGTGCCGGGGTGGACGTTGGGGGTTGGGGGGGGTCCGTGCTGGGGTGGAGGTTGGGGGTTGGGGAGGGGGTCCGTGCTGGGGTGGAGGTTGGGGGTTGGGGGGGGGTCCGTGCCGGGGTGGAGGTTGGGGGTTGGGGGGGTCCGTGACGGGGTGGAGGTTGGGGGTTGGGGGTCCGTGCCGGGGTGGAGGTTGGGGGTGGGTCCGTTCCGGGGTGGAGGTTGGGGGGGGGGGGGGTCCGTGCCGGGGTGGGTGATGGGAGGGCAAATGAGTTGGTCCACCTGGCCAGGTGCCAGCCTCCAACAGTTGGACCCATGCGGTCCATGCCACCTGGCTGGGGGGAGGAGGGGATATGGGCAATGATGACATGTCGTCGTTCCCCTCCCCCCCACCAGGCCGTCATGTTTTCAGACCATCCAGCGATGTTGGCCGCCGTGGTGGCAGCCGCTCATGTCTATGTTGCCCTGGATGAGGAGGAGGAGGAGGAGGAGGATGAGCGTGCCAGAGAGGCGGCGCAGGCTGCCGCAGAGGGGCAGGCGGCAGCCGCCCAGGCTGGAGGGACACCTGACCGACAGGACGAGGAGGGGGAGGAGGACGTCGCGGCCCCACGGCAACGGAGGCACCCGAGGGCGCCCTGTGTGTACCGGCCCCGGCAGTCATACCAGGACCTCACGGACCGGGAATGCAGGAGGAGACTCCGGATGAGCCGGGAAACCGTGGCACACATCTGCCACCTGCTGGCACACCTGTCACCGCGTGGCACTAACGGGGGACACCCTCTCCCCGTGTCCGTCAAGGTTACGGTGGCCCTGAACTTTTATGCAACGGGGTCATTCCAGGCACCGAGTGTGGACCTGTCCGGCATATCGCAGACATCGGTGCATCCGGGCAGTGACAGATGCCCTTTATGCCATGGCGCACCGCTACATCCGCTTCCCCGTGGACCGGGCCAGCCAAGATGCCCGGGCCGTGGGCTTCTCTGCCGTGGCCGGGTTCCCCATGGTCCAGGGCGCGATCGATGGGATGCACGTCGCCGTGCGGCCACCTGCAGATAACAGGGCCGTGTTCACTAATAGGAAGGGGACCTATTCAATGAACGTACAGGTGGTCTGCGACCACCGCATGATGATCCTGCACGTCTGCGCCCGTCATCCGGGCAGTGTACACGACTCATTCGTGTTGTCGCGGTCATCCATCCCCGGCATGTACGAGGGACGCCATCCCCGGCTGAGGGGCTGGTTGCTGGGCGACAGGGGCTACCCATTGCGATCGTGGCTGATGACGCCTATACGGAGGTCATGCAATGAGGCGGAGAACCGCTACAATGATGCCCATGTAGCGACAAGGGGAGTGATCGAGAGGTGCTTTACCGTGCTGAAGATGCGTTTCAGGTGCCTGGACCTCTCTGGGGGCGCCCTCCAGTATCGGTCAGATAGGGTCGGCCGCATCATTGTGGTGTGCTGCGTCCTGCATAACATAGCCCAGCAGAGGGGCGATGTGCCGCAGGCAGAGGAGGGCGGAGTGGAGGAGCAGCAGGAAGAGGCCCAGTCCTCCCCAGATGAGGGGGATGGGGGCAATGGTCAGGGCAGACGGGGTAGACACAGGCGGGTGGCTGTCCACCGTTACCGGCTGGCCCAGCGGGCACGGGACTGACTGCTAGACGCCCGCTTCACTGACTAGATGGGCGTGGGAATCGGGTAGTATGGCCACAGACCGCACACCATGACAACAGCCGACCACCCACACCCCCCACCCATCCACCCACCCAGCACCCTCACCCCCCTCCCCAACCCCACCCACCCCACCCGCATGCACACCACCCCCCCACCCCCAATTGCCGATCCACCGGCGGCACAACGGGCCGGGCTCACCCAGTTGCGGGTGGACGCGTGTCTATCGCAGGCCATGGAGAATGATGACAACCCGCCTCCGATGAGCTCCTGGCTCTACATCGTTGGACTATGTCTGACCCATGGCCACAGTACCACCATCCACCCGGACCATCCCTGCATGCGGCTGTGACACTGCAGCGCACGGTCCCGTCCTCTGCCTGGGGGATGTTGATGGCGGCCAGGGGGAAGGGGGCAGACTCACCTGGGGCTGAGGTAAGACCACCCGTCACACACACACTTGCGCTCAACGTACATGACACGCCCGCACACTTTGGACAGAGCACAAAGGCAGCTTCGGTAGGTGTAACATTGACTTTAATAACCAAAGGAGTTCATGCACGTGCCCTAGCCCCTAAAACTCATCTGTGCCCTGCACCCGTGCCAACTTACTCAGTGTCTAATTGTTTGGCCTTACGGGCCCTTTGACTACGTCTACGTGGTTCCCCAGACGGTACAGCAGAACTGGAGGTGGACTCCTGTGATTCCTGCCCTCTGACACTGGATCCCTTTGGCGGCCGTTTCCTGGGGCATCCTGGCCTAGATGGGCCAGGCTGCGGCCCGGGCGACTGGGATGGCGAGCTGCCAGCCTGTCCTGCCCGTTGCCCACCCGATGCACCTGGGACGGAAGGGGGGGAGTCCGAGGTGTCGCGGTGTACCGGGACCTCCCCTACAGAGGGAGCCGGGACAGACCACACCACCTCCTCCTCCCTCGGGGTGCCCGATGGCCCCCAGGCCTCTACATGGGTGGAGGATGCGAACGGACTGGCCATCCAACGCGCCCCCGACATCTGGCGCTGCCAGTCCTGGAGGCCCGTGCTGGTATCGACAGGGGTCTGCAGGTTTGCAGCCATGGAGCCCAGGGGGTTGTCGAACCCTGTCTGCGACAGTGCGACGCCAGCTCGCACATGGCCACTGGCGCCGATGCCCTCAGCGATGGCCTGCTGAGACTGGGCCATGGCCTGCAGAGACTGGGCCATGGCCTGCAGAGACTGGGCTATGGCCTGCTGAGACTGGGCCATGGCCTGCTGAGACTGGGCCATGGCCTGCTGAGACTGGGCTATGGCGTTGAGCGCCTCTGCCATCTGGCGCTGGCACTGGCTCATGGCCTCCTGTGAGAGGGCAGCCATTTCCTGGGCCACAGACGCCGCCTGCACGGAAGGCCCCAGGCCTCGCAAACCGTTCCCCATGTCTGACACCGTCGCACCCATTGCCTCCACCGCGGACGCCACCCGTGCGGTGTCAGCCTGGGTGGCACGCATGATCAGCACCACTCCCAGCTCCTGGACGTGGGTGGACTCCTCCACCTGCGACCGCAGCCGCCGCAAGCCACCCGTCACCCAATTCGCTCGTCTCCGTGTCGGTGGTTGCATCGGATCTATGTGTGGGTGTGGTAACTGCAGGAACCCGGGATCCATTGTGCGCACCAGTGAGTGTACCAGACGCCTCATCACTAAAGTGCCCAACCGTGGTGAGTGTTTCTGCGATGGTGGAGGGTGTTGGTGACAGCAGTGGCGTTGTGTCGTGCTCTTCGTCCCACTCTGAGTCCATGGCACTTTGGGGTGGGGGTTCGTCTCCACCCATCCACTCTGAGTCACTGTCCGGTATTTCGTCTTCCCGGGTAGGGGTGTCCTGGGTAGTGCTGTCCCGGGTAGTGCTGTCCCGGGTAGTGCTGTCCCGGGTAGTGCTGTCCCGGGTAAGGGTGTCCTGGGTAGTGGTGTCCTGGGTAGTGGTGTCCTGGCTCGGATGTGACGGGGGCCTGTGGCTGCCCCCCTCATCGCTGGGTGGTCGCTCCCGCACGTGACGGGGGTGTCGTCTCCCTGTTGCTCCAGGTCTCTCCGTCTCCCGTGGTGTGCGAGGGGCATCCTGCGGGCGTCGCATGCTGGAGGGTCCGGGTCTCTCCGACTCCCGTGGTCTCCGAGGGGCATCCTGCGGGCGTCGCATGCTGGAGGGTGCGGGTCTCTCCGTCTCCCGTGGTGTGCGAGGGGCATCCTGCGGGCGTCGCATGCTGGAGGGTCCGGGTCTCTCCGTCTCCCGTGGTCTCCGAGGGGCATCCTGCGGGCGTCGCATGCTGGAGGGTGCGGGTCTCTCCGTCTCCCGTGGTCTCCGAGGGGCATCCTGCGGGCGGTGTGCATCTGCGGGGATGGGTGCCTGGACGTTTGGTCCTGCGATACACAATGAAGCATGCATGGTTAGACATCAGGCAGTGATCAGGTGATACGGGGGAGGGGGATATAGGGGAGGGGGGATATGGGGACGGGCTGTTGGTGGCTCACTTGCTCGTGGGGCCCCGACCTCTGCATCAGCAACCTCCCGGTCCTCAGGTCCGCCAGCCAGTTCCAGGGCCCTTTCCTCGTGTACGGTCAGTGGCCTCTCATCAGCGGGCCCTCCTCCAGTCCTCACATGCTCCCTATTGTTGTGTGCGCGCTTCTCCTGTGGGGGGGGGAGGGGGGGCTGGTGGCAGGGGTAAAAGGCAACAGTGTTAGGCAGGTATATGAATGCACGCCATCGGTTGCGCGTGCATTGCAGAGGTTAAGGTTAGGGCTGGATTCACTTGGGGATATGGGGGATATGGGGGAGGGGGGATATGGGGGATATGGGGGAGGGGGGATATGGGGAGGGGGGATATGGGGAGGGGGGATATGGGGGATATGGGGGAGGGGGGATATGGGGGAGGGGGATATGGGGGAGGGGGGATATGGGGGAGGGGGGGATATGGGGGAGGGGGGATATGGGGGATATGGGGGAGGGGGGATATGGGGGATATGGGGAGGGGGGGATATGGGGGAGGCTCACCCTGCCTGCTCTGACGAGGTCGTTCACCTTCTTGTGGCACTGGGTGCCTGTCCGTGGTGTTAGGGCCACAGCGGTGACGGCCTCTGCCACCTCCCTCCACAGACGCCGGCTGTGGCGTGGGGCAACTCTGCGGCCGTGCCCGGGATACAGGGCGTCCCTCCTCTGCTCCACCGCGTCCAGGAGCGCCTCCACATCGCGTGACTCGAACCTCGGGGCTGAGCGACGGCCAGCCATCAAGTCGGGTGTTGCGGTCGGCTGTTCCGGTCGGGTGGGGGGGAGCTGCGCGGCATTATGAGCCGTCACGCCGTGCAGCGCGTATGACGCTGCACGGCGTGAACCACTGCGCAAGCGCGGATCCCGTTACGTCGCTGCTAGCCCATTTCGGGCCGCAGACTATCGGCCCATTTTTATGACGTGACGCAAGTGGGATTTGCGCCGTTTTTTGCGCCGATCGGCGGACTTTCCGCCGATAATGGAGAATTTCGCCCCCTATCTCTGACATCTGTCTTATATCTATCTCCCCTCAATTTAAAGGTATGTCCCCACGTGCTAGACATCACCATCCGAGGAAAAAGGCTCTCACTGTGTACCCTATCCAATCCTCTGATCATCTTGTATGCCTCAATTAAGTCACCTCTTAACCTTCTTCTCTCTAACGAAAACAGCCTCAAGTCCCTCAGCCTTTCCTCATAAGATCTTCCCTCCATACCAGGCAACATTCTGGTAAATCTCCTCTGCACCCTTTCCAATGCTTCCACATCCTTCCTATAATGCGGCGACCAGAATTGCACGCAATACTCCAAATGCGGCCGCAATCTTTCCCATTTATGCCTTGTTTATCCTTTTTTTCCTTTCAGATAATTTCAATTTTTGATGCTTGCCACTTAACCAAATTTGAAAAAAAAAGTCATTAAATTGTGTCTTTAATTTAAATTTTAATATTTTCTCTTTAATTTTTGCTGCAAATATTTTGAAAGTCCAAAGTGGATTTCTTTCAAACTTCTTCAAGATTTATCTTTCTGTTTTGCAAAACAAACTGGAGCCTTTTCATAGCAGTAGAAGTAAATTTTAATTCTTTCTTTCACCCAGTAACACTATGTTTATGAAGAAAACCGCTTTAACAATGACTTTCTGTGGTTTCAAATATTGGTATACTCTCAGCTGGGTAAGAGTACTGTGTCGAAGCAAGCATGGAGTTAGCTTACTGCTTGCTCATATGTATGTAGCTGTGTGCTGTCAATAAATACTTAAATGTTCGACCATATAAGACTCTGAACCTTTTCTTGAGGCCTACTGAACATTCCAAAATGTCAATATGCACCTTAGGCTAACTTGTTCCTCACCCTCTTTAACTTAATCTTGCCTTTCTAAATCTCTTTCGAAAGTCTCTCAACAACCCTCACATAAGGCGAAATTCTCCGACCCCCCCCCGCCAGGTCGGAGAATCGCCGGGGGCTGGCGTGAATCCCGCCCCCGCCGGTTGCCGAATTCTCCGGCACCGGAGATTCGGCGGGGGCGGGAATCACGCCGCGCCAGTTGGGGGCCTCCCCCCCCGCGATTCTCCGGCCTGGATGGGCCGAAGTCCCGCCGCTAAAATGCCTGTCCACCTACCTTACCGGCGGGACAAGGCGGCGCGGGCGGGCTCCGGGGTCCTGGGGCGGGCGCGGGGCGATCTGGCCCCGGGGGGTGCCCCCACGGCCTGGCCCGCGATCGGGGCCCACTGATCCGCAGGCAGGCCTGTGCCGTGGGGGCACTCTTTCCCTTCCGCCTCCGCCACGGTCTCCACCATGGGGGAGGCGGAAGAGACTCCCTCCACTGCGCATGCGCGGGAATGCCGTCAGCGGCCGCTAACGCTCCCGTGCATGCGCCGCCCGGAGATGTCATTTCCGCGCCAGCTGGCAGGGCGCCAAAGGCCGTTTCCGCCAGCTGGCGGGGCGGAAATTCCTCCGGCGTCGACCTAGCCCCTTAAGGTTGGGGCTCGGCCCCCAAAGATGCGGAGCATTCCGCACCTTTGGGGCGGCGCGATGCCCGACTGATTTGCGCCGTTCTGGGCGCCAGTCGGCGGACATCGCGCCGTTTCCGGAGAATTTCGCCCCATAATCGCCGCTGCCCTCTTCTATAGCTTTCAGGATACCCCTCCATCTAAACACGTCTGTTTTCTTAGACCCTCTATCGTTCCCTAGCTTATACAGGGCATTGTGACTCTTGGCCTCGCTTGACAACTACTCCACCTGCATTTAAATACAGCTGATATAAATAACTAGTTCCTGGTTCATGGTAATATTTTGAAGGCAAATTTAAGTTCTGGGAAACTTAAGAATAAAGTTTAAGCATAAAAATTGGGATAAAGGTAACTAAGGCAGCTTCAAAAGTATTAAACTAAAAGGTTAGACCATGAGCAAGGGTTAACAGCTGGAAAGGTAAGATTGTAAAACAAGCAGGCTGGTTTACTTAGTTGGAGAATTGGGGATGAGGGCTGGAATTTTGAGGGTCCCCCCCATGGCATGTTTTCCGGCGACAAGATGCAGCTTGCCATTGGCCACACGGCGAGATCTTCCAGTCCTGTTGAAGTTCGTGGACATTTGCTTTGCTCGGAAATCTAGGGGAATGGAGTCTCAATTGAAGCAGTCTGAGTTGAGGCGCCTTTTGGAGAGAATTCCAAAGTGAGATACTTTAGACAAAAATTGGAATCCTTTGTGAGCGAATCAGAGGTCCAACCTGATTGGTTGACTTCTGCGTATGCTGTTGAGAAATCCGTGGGATCTGTCTTGGTTGTATTTGCAATTTATTTTGCAGTGTGGTGTGTTCGAATATAGTTTGCTTTTTAATTTACAAGTACCTCATGTTAACCCTGAATATTAATGTATAAGATAGATCTGGTAATTTGTTTTATCCTCCTGACCTTGTAAAGTAAAGTTCATTTTTGTTTGTTCAAAACCTGTGGAATCATGTGGCTTTTTTCACTTAGCAAGTGTCTTGAACCTCAAACCTTATCTACTTTAACCAAAATGTTATTGGTCTGTAATTCGTTTGCACCAAAAACCCTGACGATCTGGTCAAGGTTCTTAACATATTTTAGGGGCTCGTCCAGGATTTTGAATCCACAGACAAATACAAGTACTTGTACTTGCTGATATTAAGGTTGATAAGTGAATTTTACTATACTGTTTAAAATGCAGAATGGCTTTGTCATTTGTAACAACTTTTCTAGAGAGTTACAGCTTATCTCAGAGTGATTTATGGTTAATTGTATTAGATGGGGTTCATTGTATTAAAAGCAGGGGCTAAGAAAGTAGACAATATTTGAACCAATGATACCTCGACCACTGTAGATCTCACTTCTCATGCCAATTTTAAGATTTTGAGTTTGGGAGCCATAGATACCTATGCAGTCGCATATTCTTATTCTTATATAATTTTAAGGTAGTTGATTAGAAGCAACCATTTTGATATTGTAAGGAACCTCTTTTAAATCCTCGTCTGAATCTGGCTTCCTTTTAACGCCTGTCCTGCTGGCTGTTTTTAAAACGACAGACTTCTGTTTTTAAACAGAAGTCGCCCCCCTCCCCCCCCCCCCCCCCCGCCCCACCCCCGCCCCCTGCTGCAGGCTGCAATTTGTACTGGCCCAAGCACACCCCTTAATACTATTTCTCCGTGGCATAGCTTGTGGTGTCATTTTGATGGACTTGGCCTCTCCTGAACTCTGGGACATTTTCTGTTTTCCATTGGGATTGGTAGAACTTTTCAGAAAATTCTAGAGTAAAAGGCAGGTTCCATTTTTGCTTTCAGTTTAATTCTAAGAAGGTACTGGGCAGAAGCCTGTTAAATATTTCTTCCGGAAAGGCTGGAATTTCTCTCTCTGATATCTCGGCTGGAGTGACCAGGTTTGGACACATCATCAGTCCTGTGAAGGTTTAACTCCTGATTTAAATACTGTAAGCATTCTCTATCCAGCCAGACCTGGGAAGGCTGAACACTTGATTTAAATGCTACAATCATTCTTTCCAGCCAGCCCTGTGCAAGTTAAACCTCTGTGAGAAAGGCTGGGAAAATCTCAGGCTGATATCTCTCCTTAAAATCTAAAAAGAGTCCTGCCATCCAGGTCCTTTTCTCTCTCCCTATACCACAACCGGAAACTCTGTACAAAGAGCGGAGGCAGAGTGGACAGAAACCCCCTCCTTTAAACTCTCAGGTAGAGAATTCGAGTGCTATCTGAGTGAGACTAAGAGTCGATCTTGTCCAAGTGAAGGTGACTCTCCAGAGAATTCTTGAAGACTATGAGGTCTAACTGAAGCCAGATTCTAAAAGATCCAAGCCAACCGATGATTTCAAGATCGCCGATTACAAAGACTACAACCTCGGCAGCAAAGATTCATCTCAACCCTTTTGATCCCTGCTATTTTTGAACATAGAAACATAGAACTGGGCCAGCATTTATTGCCCATTCCCAACTGCCCTTCATTTTCGAGGGCATTTGAGAGTCAACCACATTGCTATTGATCTGGAGTCACATCTGGCCAGAGCAGTTAAGGATGGGAGGTTTCCTTCCCCGAAGGACATTAGGGAACCTGATGGGGTTTTATGACAATTAACATGATTTCATGGTCATCATTAGACTTTTACTGCCAGATTTTCTTTACTAAATTCAAGTTCCACCACAAGCCATGCCCAGGTCTTGCCCTGGGTCTCTGGATTACTAGTGCAGTGCCAATACCACTACGCCACTGTCTCCCCAATGCATTACTAAATAGACAGGAAAAACAAATGATCCTTGGCAGATATGAGAGCGGTTCGCTGATCTCAGAGGACGTACAGACGGTTGGCACAGTTGATCACTGTAGCTTGTGGTGGCAGCATTCTGCTCCAGCCAAAGTATTGGGGAACTCTTTCCTCAGAGCCCCCCCTCCATCATCCCTGCTCTTCCATATGAAGAAGATGGTTGCCTGACGAGGACAGCCATTTGACAAGGACAGTCCCCTGTGCCCGAGCACTCATTAATGTACTTTATTTCTAAGGGCAGGCAGTTTACTCTGTGTCAATCACTTGTTTGAAACTTTCTTACCAATGAATACAGCACAGGCATCTAAGATGTCAGGTGAATCACCTGCTATCTATCCATCACTTGGTCTGAGGCCATAGTTTAGTTTACTTCATGTTGAGAGGGACAGCATTGAGAGGCACAGCAGTGAGAGGGACAGCATTGAGGGGGACAGCATTCTGAGGGACAGCATTTAGAGCGACACATTGTGAGGGACAGCATTGAGAGAGGCAGCGTTGAGAGAGACAATGTTGTGAGGGACAGCATTGTGAGGGACAGCATTGAGTGGGAGAACGTTGCGAGGGAAAGCATTGAGAGGGACAGCATTGAGAGGGACAGCATTGTGAGGGACAGCATTGAGTGGGAGAACGTTGCGAGGGAAAGCATTGAGAGGGACAGCATTGAGAGGGACAGCATTGTGAGGGACAGTATTGAGAGGGACAATTTTGTGAGAGACAGCATTATGAGAGACAGCATTGTGAGAGACAGCATTGGATGGATGGATTTGTTTATTGTTACGTGTACCAAGGTACAGTGAAAAGTATTTTTCTGCGAGCAGCTCAAACATATCATTTCGTACACAAGAAAGAAAATAAAATAAAGAGAAAATACATAATAGGGCAATACAAGGTCCACAATGTAAATACATAAACACTGGCATCGGGTGAAGCATACATGAGTGTAGTATTAATTAGGTCAGTCCATAAGCGGGCCGTTTAGGAGTCTGGTATCAGCGGGGAAGAAGCTGTTTTTGAATCTGTCTGTGCGTGTTCTCAGACATTTGTATCTCCTGCACGATGGAAAAAGTTGGAAGAGTGAGTAAGCCGGGTGAGAGAGGTATTTGATTATGCTGCCCACTTTTCCCAGGCAGATGGAAGTGTAGATAGAGTCAATGGATGGGAGGCAGGTTTGTGTTATGGACTGGGCTGTGTTCACGACTCTCTGAAGTTTCTTGAGGTCTTGGACCGAGCAGTTGCCATACCAGGCTGTGATGCAGCAGATAGGATGCTTTCTGTGGTGCATCTGTAAAAGTTGGTAAGAATCAGTGTGGACATGAGAGGGACAGGAGAGGGTCATCTTTGAGGGGGACAGTGTTGTGAGGAACAGCATTGTGAATGACAGCATTGTGACGGACAGCATTGTGAGGGACAGTTTTGAGAGGGACAGCATTGTGAGGGAGAGCTTTGAGAGGGACCGCGTTGAGAGGGACAGCATTATGAGGGAGAGCTTTGAGAGGGACAGCATTGTGAGGGAGAGCTTTGAGAGGGACAGCGTTGAGAGGGTCAGCATTGTGAGGGACAGTGTTGTGAGGAACAGCATTGTGAGGGACAGCATTGTGAGGGACCGCATAGCGAGGGACAGCGTTGAGAGGGACAGCGTTGTGAGGGAGAGCGTTGAGAGGGACAGCGTTGTGAGGGACAGCGTTGTGAGGAACAGCATTGAGAGGGACAGCATTGAGAGGGACAGCGTTGTGAGGGACAGCGTTGTGAGGGACAGCGTTGTGAGGAACAGCATCTTGAGGGACAGCATTGAGAGGGACAGCGTTGTGAGGGACAGCGTTGAGAGGGACAGCATTGAGAGGGACAGCATTGTGAGGGACAGCATTGAGAGGGACAGCATTGTGAGGGACAGCATTGTGAGGGACAGCATTGTGAGGGACAGCATTGTGAGGGACAGTATTGAGAGGGACAATTTTGTGAGAGACAGCATTGAGTGGGAGAACGTTGCGAGGGAAAGCATTGAGTGGGACAGCATTGAGAGGGACAGCATTGTGAGGGACAGCATTGTGAGGGACAGTATTGAGAGGGACAATTTTGTGAGAGACAGCATTATGAGAGACAGCATTGTGAGAGACAGCATTGGATGGATGGATTTGTTTATTGTTACGTGTACCAAGGTACAGTGAAAAGTATTTTTCTGCGAGCAGCTCAAACATATCATTTCGTACACAAGAAAGAAAATAAAATAAAGAGAAAATACATAATAGGGCAATACAAGGTCCACAATGTAAATACATAAACACTGGCATCGGGTGAAGCATACATGAGTGTAGTATTTATTAGGTCAGTCCATAAGCGGGCCGTTTAGGAGTCTGGTATCAGTGGGGAAGAAACTGTTTTTGAATCTGTCTGTGCGTGTTCTCAGACATTTGTATCTCCTGCACGATGGAAAAAGTTGGAAGAGTGAGTAAGCCGGGTGAGAGAGGTATTTGATTATGCTGCCCACTTTTCCCAGGCAGATGGAGGTGTAGATAGAGTCAATGGATGGGAGGCAGGTTTGTGTGATGGACTGGGCTGTGTTCACGACTCTCTGAAGTTTCTTGAGGTCTTGGACCGAGCAGTTGCCATACCAGGCTGTGATGCAGCAGATAGGATGCTTTCTGTGGTGCATCTGTAAAAGTTGGTAAGAATCAGTGCGGACATGAGAGGGACATGAGAGGGTCAGCTTTGAGGGGGACAGTGTTGTGAGGAACAGCATTGTGAGGGACAGTTTTGAGAGGGACAGCATTGTGAGGGAGAGCTTTGAGAGGGACCGCGTTGAGAGGGACAGCATTATGAGGGAGAGCTTTGAGAGGGACAGCATTGTGAGGGAGAGCTTTGAGAGGGACAGCGTTGAGAGGGTCAGCATTGTGAGGGACAGTGTTGTGAGGAACAGCATTAAGAGAGACAGCATTGAGAGGAAAAGCATCTTGAGGGACAGCATTGAGAGGGACAGCGTTGTGAGGGACAGCGTTGTGAGGAACAGCATCTTGAGGGACAGCATTGAGAGGGACAGCGTTGTGAGGGACAGCAATGTGAGGGAGAGCTGTAAAAGTTGGTAAGAATCAGTGCGGACATGAGAGGGACATGAGAGGGTCAGCTTTGAGGGGGACAGTGTTGTGAGGAACAGCATTGTGAATGACAGCGTTGTGAGGGACAGCATTAAGAGAGACAGCATTGAGAGGGACAGCATTGAGAGGGACAGCATTAAGAGAGACAGCATTGAGAGGAAAAGCATCTTGAGGGACAGCATTGAGAGGGACAGCGTTGTGAGGGACAGCGTTGTGAGGAACAGTATCTTGAGGGACAGCATTGAGAGGGACAGCGTTGTGAGGGACAGCAATGTGAGGGAGAGCTTTGAGAGGGACAACATTGTGAGGGAGAGCTTTGAGAGGGACAGCGTTGAGAGGGACAGCATTGTGAGGGACAGCATTGTGAGGGACAGCATCTTGAGGGACAGCATTGTGAGGGACAGCGTTGTGAGGAACAGCATTGTGAGGGACAGCATTGTGAGGGACAGCGTTGAGAGGGACAGCGTTGAGAGGGACAGCATTGTGAGGGACAGTGTTGTGAGGGACAGCGTTGAGAGGGACAGCGTTGAGAGGGACAGCATTGTGAGGGACAGTGTTGTGAGGAACAGCATTGTGAGGGACAGCATTGTGAGGGACAGCATTGAGAGGGACAGCGTTGAGAGGGACAGCGTTGTGAGGGAGAGCGTTGAGAGGGACAGCGTTGAGAGGGACAGCGTTGTGAGGAACAGCATTGAGAGGGACAGCATTGAGAGGGACAGCGTTGTGAGGGACAGCGTTGCGAGGGACAGCATTGAGAGGGACAGCATTGAGAGGGACAGCATTAAGAGAGACAGCATTGAGAGGAACAGCATCTTGAGGGACAGCATTGAGAGGGACAGCGTTGTGAAGGACAGCGTTGTGAGGAACAGCATCTTGAGGGACAGCATTGAGAGGGACAGCATTGTGAGGGACAGCGTTGTGAGGGACAGCGTTGTGAGGGACAGCATCTTGAGGTACAGCATTGAGAGGGACAGCGTTGTGAGGGACAGCGTTGTGAGGGACAGCATTGAGAGGGAGAGCATTGTGAGGGACAGCGTTGTGAGGGACAGCGTTGTGAGGGACAGCATTGAGAGGGAGAGCGTTGTGAGGGACAATGTTGTGAGGGAGAGCGTTGAGAGGGAGAGTGTTGAGAGGGACAGCGTTGTGAGGAACAGCATTGAGAGGGACAGCGTTGAGAGCGACCGCATTGAGAGGGACAGCATTGTGAGGGACAGCGTTGTGAGGGACAGCGTTGTGAGAGACAGCATTGAGAGGGAGAGCGTTGTGAGGGACAGCGTTGTGAGGGAGAGCGTTGAGAGGGACAGCGTTGAGAGGGACAGCGTTGTGAGGGACAGCGTTGAGAGGGACAGCGTTGTGAGGAACAGCATCTTGAGGGACAGCGTTGTGAGGGACAGCATTGTGATGGAGAGCGTTGTGAGGGACAGCATTTTGAGGAACAGCATCTTGAGGGACAGCATCTTGAGGGAGAGCGTTGTGAGGGACAGCATTGTGAGGGAGAGCATTGTGAGGGACAGCGTTGAGAGGGAGAGCGTTGTGAGGGACAGCATTGTGAGGGAAAGCGTTGTGAGGGATAGCGTTGTGAGGGACAGCGTTGTGAGGGACAGTGTTCTGAGGGACAGCATTGTGAGGGACAGGATTGAAAGGGAGAGCGTTGTGAGGGACAGCATTGTGAGGGAGAGCGTTGTGAGGGACAGCGTTGTGAGGGAGAGCGTTGTGAGGGACAGCGTTGTGAGGGACAGTGTTGTGAGGGACAGCATTGAGAGGGACAGCGCTGTGAGGGACAGCGTTGTGAGGGACAGCATTGAGAGGGAGAGCGTTGTGAGGGAGAGCGTTGTGAGGGAGAGCGTTGAGAGGGACAGCATTGTGAGGAACAGCATCTTGAGGGACAGCGTTGTGAGGAACAGCGTTGAGAGGGACAGCGTTGAGAGGGACAGCGTTGTGAGGGACAGCATTGAGAGGGACAGCGTTGAGAGGGACAGCATTGAGAGGGACAGCGTTGAGAGGGACAGCGTTGTGAGGGACAGCATTGAGAGGGACAGCGTTGAGAGGGACAGCGTTGTGAGGGAGAGCATTGTGAGGGACAGCGTTGTGAGGAACAGCATCTTGAGGGACAGCGTTGTGAGGGATCGCATTGAGAGGGACAGCGTTGAGAGGGACAGCGTTGTGAGGGACAGCGTTGTGAGGGACAGCATTGAGAGGGACAGCGTTGTGAGGGACAGCGTTGTGAGGAAGAGCGTTGTGAGGGACAGTGTTGTGAGGGACAGCGTTGTGAGGGACAGTGTTGTGAGGGACAGCGTTGTGAGGGACAGTGTTGTGAGGGACAGTGTTGTGAGGGACAGCGTTGAGAGGGACAGCGTTGTGAGGGACAGTGTTGTGAGGGAGAGCGTTGAGACGGACAGCGTTGTGAGGGACAGCATTGTGAGGGACAGCGTTGAGAGGGACAGCATTGAGAGGGACAGCGTTGTGAGGGACAGCATTGAGAGGGACAGCGTTGTGAGGGACAGCATTGTGAGGGACAGCGTTGAGAGGGACAGCGTTGTGAGGGACAGTGTTGTGAGGGACAGCATTGAGAGGGACAGCGTTGTCAGGGACAGCATTGTGAGGGACAGCATTGTGAGGGACAGCATTGTGAGGGACAGCGTTGTCAGGGACAGCATTGAGAGGGACAGCATTGAGAGGGACAGCATTGAGAGGGACAGCATTGTCAGGGACAGCATTGAGAGGGACAGCATTGTGAGGGACAGCGTTGTGAGGGACAGCGTTGTGAGGAACAGCATCTTGAGGGACAGCATTGTGAGGGACAGCGTTGTGAGGGAGAGCATTGAGAGGGACAGCGTTGTGAGGAACAGCATCTTGAGGAACAGCGTTGTGAGGGACAGCATTGTGAGGGACAGCGTTGAGAGGGACAGCATTGAGAGGGACAGCGTTGTGAGGGACAGCATTGAGAGGGACAGCATTGTGAGGAACAGCATCTTGAGGGACAGCGTTGTGAGGGACAGCGTTGTGAGGGAGAGCGTTGAGAGGGACAGCGTTGTGAGGGACAGCATTGAGAGGGACAGTGTGGTGAGGGACAGCATTGAGAGGGACAGCATTGAGAGGGACAGCGTTAAGTGGGACAGCATTGAGCGGGACAGCGTTGTGAGGGACAGCGTTGAGAGGGACAGCATTGAGAGGGACAGCATTGAGCGGGACAGCGTTGAGAGGGACAGCGTTGAGAGGGACAGCGTTGAGAGGGACAGCGTTGTGAGGGACAGCATTGAGAGGGACAGTGTTGTGAGGGACAGCATTGAGAGGGACCGCATTGAGAGGGACAGCGTTGTGAGAGTTAGCATCTTGAGGGACAGCGTTGTGAGGGACAGCGTTGTGAGGGAGAGCGTTGACAGGGACAGCGTTGTGAGGGAGAGCGTTGTGAGGAACAGCATCTTGAGGGACAGCGTTGTGAGGGACAACGTTGTGAGGAAGAGCGTTGTGAGGGACAGTGTTGTGAGGGACAGCGTTGTGAGGGACAGTGTTGTGAGGGACTGCATTGAGAGGGACAGCGTTGTGAGGGACAGTGTTGTGAGGGAGAGCGTTGAGAAGGACAGCGTTGTGAGGTACAGCATTGTGAGGGACAGCGTTGAGAGGGACAGCATTGAGAGGGACAGCGTTGTGAGGGACAGCATTGAGAGGGACAGCGTTGTGAGGGACAGCGTTGAGAGGGACAGCGTTGTGAGGGACAGTGTTGTGAGGGACAGCATTGAGATGGACAGCGTTGTGAGGGACAGCATTGAGAGGGACAGCGTTGTGAGGAACAGCATCTTGAGGGACAGCGTTGTGAGGGACAGCGTTGTGAGGGACAGCATTGAGAGGGACAGTGTTGTGAGGGACAGCATTGAGAGGGACAGCGTTGTGAGGGACAGCATTGTGAGGGACAGCGTTGTGAGGGACAGCCTTGTGAGGGACAGCGTTGTGAGGAACAGCATCTTGAGGGACAGAATTGTGAGGGACAGCGTTGTGAGGGAGAGCATTGAGAGGGACAGCGTTGTGAGGAACAGCATCTTGAGAGACAGTGTTGTGAGGGACAGCATTGTGAGGGACAGCATTGAGAGGGACAGCGTTGTGAGGGGCAGCATTGAGAGGGACAGCGTTGTGAGGGACAGCATTGAGAGGGATAGCGTTTTGAGGAACAGCATCTTCAGGGACAGCGTTGTGAGGGACAGCGTTGTGAGGGACAGCATTGAGAGGGAGAGCGTTGTGAGGGACAGCGTTGTGAGGGAGAGCATTGAGAGGACAGTGTTGTGAGGGACAGCATTGAGAGGACAGTGTTGTGAGGGACAGCGTTGAGAGGGAGAGCGTTGAGAGGGACAGCGTTGTGAGGGACAGCATTGAGAGGACAGTGTTGTGAGGCACAGCGTTGAGAGGGACTGCATTGAGAGGGACATCATTGAGCGGGACCGCGTTGTGAGGGACAGCGTTGAGAGGGACAGCATTGAGAGGGACAGCATTGAGCGGGACAGCGTTGAGAGGGACAGCGTTGAGAGGACAGCGTTGTGAGGGACTGCATTGAGAGGGACAGCATTGAGAGGGACAGCGTTGTGAGGAACAGCATCTTGAGGGACAGCATTGAGAGGGACAGCATTGTGAGGGACAGCGTTGTGAGGGACAGCGTTGTGAGGAACAGCATCTTGAGGTACAGCATTGAGAGCGACAGCGTTGTGAGGGACAGCGTTGTGAGGGACAGCGTTGTGAGGGACAGCATTGAGAGGGAGAGCATTGTGAGGGACAGCGTTGTGAGGGACAGCGTTGTGAGGGACAGCATTGAGAGGGGGAGCGTTGTGAGGGACAATGTTGTGAGGGAGAGCGTTGAGATGGAGAGTGTTGAGAGGGACAGCGTTGTGAGGAACAGCATTGAGAGGGACAGCGTTGAGAGGGACCGCATTGAGAGGGACAGCATTGTGAGGGACAGCGTTGTGAGGGACACCGTTGTGAGAGACAGCATTGAGAGGGAGAGCGTTGTGAGGGACAGCATTGTGAGGGAGAGCGTTGAGAGGGACAGCGTTGAGAGGGACAGCGTTGTGAGGGACAGCGTTGAGAGTGACAGCGTTGAGAGGGACAGCATTGTGAGGAACAGCATCTTGAGGGACAGCGTTGTGAGGGACAGCATTGTGAGGGAGAGCGTTGTGAGGGACAGCATTTTGAGGAACAGCATCTTGAGGGACAGCATCTTGAGGGAGAGCGTTGTGAGAGACAGCATTGTGAGGGAGAGCATTGTGAGGGACAGCGTTGAGAGGGAGAGCGTTGTGAGGGACAGCATTGTGAGGGAGAGCGTTGTGAGGGATAGCGTTGTGAGGGACAGCGTTGTGAGGGACAGTGTTCTGAGGGACAGCATTGTGAGGGACAGCATTGAGAGGGAGAGCGTTGTGAGGGACAGCATTGTGAGGGAGAGCGTTGTGAGGGACAGCGTTGTGAGGGAGAGCGTTGTGAGGGACAGCGTTGTGAGGGACAGTGTTGTGAGGGACAGCATTGAGAGGGACAGCGCTGTGAGGGACAGCGTTGTGAGGGACAGCATTGAGAGGGAGAGCGTTGTGAGGGAGAGCGTTGTGAGGGAGAGCGTTGAGAGGGACAGCGTTGAGAGGGACAGCATTGTGAGGAACAGCATCTTGAGGGACAGCGTTGTGAGGAACAGCGTTGAGAGGGACAGCGTTGAGAGGGACAGCGTTGTGAGGGACAGCATTGAGAGGGACAGCGTTGAGAGGGACAGCATTGAGAGGGACAGCGTTGAGAGGGACAGCGTTGTGAGGGACAGCATTGAGAGGGACAGCGTTGAGAGGGACAGCGTTGTGAGGGAGAGCAATGTGAGGGACAGCGTTGTGAGGAACAGCATCTTGAGGGACAGCGTTGTGAGGGATCGCATTGAGAGGGACAGCGTTGAGAGGGACAGCGTTGTGAGGGAGAGCATTGTGAGGAACAGCATCTTGAGGGACAGCGTTGTGAGGGACAGCGTTGTGAGGGAGAGCGTTGTGAGGGACAGTGTTGTGAGGGACAGCGTTGTGAGGGACAGCGTTGTGAGGGACAGTGTTGTGAAGGACAGCGTTGTGAGGGAGAGCGTTGAGACGGACAGCGTTGTGAGGGACAGCATTGTGAGGGACAGCGTTGAGAGGGACAGCATTGAGAGGGACAGCGTTGTGAGGGACAGCATTGAGAGGGACAGCGTTGTGAGGGACAGCATTGTGAGGGACAGCGTTGAGAGGGACAGCGTTGTGAGGAACAGTGTTGTGAGGGACAGCATTGAGAGGGACAGCGTTGTCAGGGACAGCATTGTGAGGGACAGCATTGAGAGGGACAGCATTGAGAGGGACAGCATTGTGAGGGACAGCATTGTGAGGGACAGCGTTGTGAGGGACAGCGTTGTGAGGAACAGCATCTTGAGGGACAGCATTGTGAGGGACAGCGTTGTGAGGGAGAGCATTGAGAGGGACAGCGTTGTGAGGAACAGCATCTTGAGGAACAGCGTTGTGAGGGACAGCATTGTGAGGGACAGCGTTGAGAGGGACAGCATTGAGAGGGACAGCGTTGTGAGGGACAGCATTGAGAGGGACAGCATTGTGAGGAACAGCATCTTGAGGGACAGCGTTGTGAGGGACAGCGTTGTGAGGGAGAGCGTTGAGAGGCACAGTGTTGTGAGGGACAGCATTGAGAGGGACAGTGTGGTGAGGGACAGCATTGAGAGGGACAGCATTGAGAGGGACAGCATTAAGAGGGACAGCATTGAGCGGGACAGCGTTGAGAGGGACAGCGTTGAGAGGGACAGCATTGAGAGGGACAGTGTGGTGAGGGACAGCATTGAGAGGGACAGTGTGGTGAGGGACAGCATTGAGAGGGACAGCATTGAGAGGGACAGCATTGAGAGGGACAGCATTGAGCGGGACAGCGTTGAGAGGGACAGCGTTGAGAGGGACAGCGTTGTGAGGGACAGCATTGAGAGGGACAGTGTTGTGAGGGACAGCATTGAGAGGGACCGCATTGAGAGGGACAGCGTTGTGAGGAACAGCATCTTGAGGGACAGCGTTGTGAGGGACAGCGTTGTGAGGGAGAGCGTTGACAGGGACAGCGTTGTGAGGGAGAGCATTGTGAGGAACAGCATCTTGAGGGACAACGTTGTGAGGAAGAGCATTGTGAGGGACAGTGTTGTGAGGGACAGCGTTGTGAGGGACAGTGTTGTGAGGGACTGCGTTGAGAGGGACAGCGTTGTGAGGGACAGTGTTGTGAGGGAGAGCGTTGAGAAGGACAGCGTTGTGAGGGACAGCATTGTGAGGGACAGCGTTGAGAGGGACAGCATTGTGAGGGACAGCATTGAGAGGGACAGCGTTGTGAGGGACAGCGTTGAGAGGGACAGCGTTGTGAGGGACAGTGTTGTGAGGGACAGCATTGAGATGGACAGCGTTGTGAGGGACAGCATTGAGAGGGACAGCGTTGTGAGGAACAGCATCTTGAGGGACAGCGTTGTGAGGGACAGCGTTGTGAGGGACAGCGTTGTGAGGGACAGCATTGAGAGGGACAGTGTTGTGAGGGACAGCATTGAGAGGGACAGCGTTGTGAGGGACAGCATTGTGAGGGACAGCGTTGTGAGGGACAGCCTTGTGAGGGACAGCGTTGTGAGGAACAGCATCTTGAGGGACAGAATTGTGAGGGACAGCGTTGTGAGGGAGAGCATTGAGAGTGACAGCGTTGTGAGGAACAGCATCTTGAGAGACAGTGTTGTGAGGGACAGCATTGTGAGGGACAGCATTGAGAGGGACAGCGTTGTGAGGGGCAGCATTGAGAGGGACAGCGTTGTGAGGGACAGCATTGAGAGGGACAGCGTTTTGAGGAACAGCATCTTCAGGGACTGCGTTGTGAGGGACAGCGTTGTGAGGGAGAGCGTTGAGAGGGACAGCATTGAGCGGGACAGCGTTGAGAGGGACAGCGTTGAGAGGACAGCGTTGTGAGGGACTGCATTGAGAGGGACAGCATTGAGAGGACAGTGTTGTGAGGGACAGCGTTGAGAGGGACTGCATTGAGAGGGACAGCATTGAGCGGGACAGCGTTGTGAGGGACAGCGTTGAGAGGGACAGCATTGAGAGGGACAGCATTGAGCGGGACAGCGTTGAGAGGGACAGCGTTGAGAGGACAGCGTTGTGAGGGACTGCATTGAGAGGGACAGCATTGAGAGGGACAGCGTTGTGAGGAACAGCATCTTGAGGGACAGCGTTGTGAGGGACAGTGTTGTGAGGGAGAGCGTTGAGAGGGACAGCGTTGTGAGGGACAGCTTTGAGAGGGACAGCATTGTGAGGGAGAGCATTGAGAGGGACAGCATTGAGAGGGACAGCGTTGTGAGGAACAGCATCTTGAGGGACAGCGTTGTGAGGGACAGTGTTGTGAGGGAGAACGTTGAGAGGGAAAGCGTTGTGAGGGACAGCATTGAGAGGGACAGCACTGAGAGGGACAGCGTTGTGAGGAACAGCATCTTGAGGGACAGCACATAAATCGACCGCATTGGGAGGGACAACATTGAGAGGGACAGCATTGTGAGGGACAGCATTGTGAGTATTAGGGACAGCATTGTGAGAGATAGCATTGTGAGGGGCCACAGAGAGCGGCAACATTGTGAGGGACAGCATTGGAGGGACAGCATTGTGAGGGACTGCAGTGTGAGTATTGTTAGGGACAGCATTGTGAGGGACAGCATTGGAGGGACAGCATTGGAGGGACAGCATTGTGAGGGACAGCGTTGGAGGGACAGCGTTGGAGGGACAGCAGTGTGAGGGACAGCATTGTTAGGGACAGAATTGTAAGGGACAGCATTGAATGGGACAACAATGTGATGGACAGCATTGAGCTGTGTAAGAATGCTGGGAGTGACTCTCGAGTGTCTGGTTAAGGGGTGTGCGACTGGGTGAGTGATGGGGATATGGTGCTTTGGACAGTGTTACAGGAAGATGATTTGGGCAATGTGAGATGTGATGTGTAGATGCAGATACAGTTGCTCACCTTAGCCACCTGGATGAGGTATTTAAACTTTTAGTTGTACTGCTCCTATGTCTTGGGTGTCACACTCCAGGCATTAAACCCCCTCATCTTGTGTTCCTATTCTCTCTGGAATAGGAACACAAGACACTCACCTGAAAGGAGCAGTGCTCCGCAAGTTAGTGATATCGAAACAAACCTGTTGGACTTTAACCTGGTGTTGTAAGACTTCTTACTGAGCTCACTCCAGTCCAACGCCGGCATCTCCACATCATTCCCTCTGGAAACATGGCCTTCTTTGTTGCTTCCAGCTCTCTGACCCTGGCATCCAGGGCAGAGTCATTAAAGTAGGGAGCTGTTTCAAAGGCCTGGTGTGACATCCTCCTTCTCCCTCAATGCTTCAATGTCTGTAGCGCACCACAACTTTCCATAGTTAGGGAACTCTGCAATTTTAAAACAGAAAGACTGCTTGCTGGCCTGGTCTCTCCAGAGCAATACTCAGTCGCTTGCCCTGTGCAGAGGCTGCCAGCAGCAGACCAAACCAGCGTGAAGCCACTTGTGGCCATGTTATAATCAGAGAAATAAGTTGGGTATGCAAATTCAACCTACTACTCACCTCGAATCAAACCAGCATGGATAGATCGCAAATCATGACCTTTGTACCTAAATATCGGCACAAATGTATTTCTAGTCCATTGTTTTCTGCAGACTATTAATTTTGACACAAAATATGATAGAACTCATATGAAAGAATATTGGTTGTTTAAATCTGTAATTTATTCCTGAATAAAAATAAATATGTTGATTGGGAACAAAATCTTCTGCTAAAAATTGTTTTGTATATTGTAGGTGTAATCTCGCACCCCTTGTGGAATACGCTGATGATGTGGGACTCAAATCTGATTTTGTCACAATGAATCCATCAGTCGTGCAAAGAGCTTTTGGAAGTCTTCGAAGTGAGACAGACAGGGAGAAATTTGTCGACAGACTAGCGGTGTTGAATGACAGTGTTCTGTGGATCCCAGCGTTCATGGTTAAAGGTGGAGAAAAACATGTTGAATATGTAAACGAGTTGATCTTGAAGAACCGACTGAACATTCAGACAGCCTATCCATCCTTACGACTCATACATGCTGTCCGAGGGTAAGTATCATTCCATGGTTCAGACTAGGTTAGCTGTATGCTTTGGACCATGAAACAGACAGCATCTTCAACATACGCTGGCAGGGATGTATAACTTTGATCCATAAACTTTAAACACTCAGCTATCAATATGAATTCAATTTTAAGACAAATGATGAGGGTATAAAAAAGTATTTAAACATTTCCTCAGATCTGCCCCAATTTGTATAATCCGGGCAATTTCTTTTTTTAATGTTTGGATTAATAAGTGCTGGGATCTTGCAAAGTTTTACCACATGAGGCCTGCTTGACCTGTGAAGTATAAATAATATATCACCTCCATTCAAACCAATCATCCTCTATATATAGTGCTTGAATTGAAAAGGGTCGATCAGTAGCATTCCCAACATCAAATGAGATAAAGAATAGACGACGTTAAGGAAACTCTGATTGGAACCTGGCATTATTTTGAATAATGCACAAAAACTAATCCATTCTCAGTGAAATAGTGGGCAAAGGGCTTATGATTGATAACATAATTTAAATTTTCTGCAATTGGAAACTTTCCTGACCATAAACTCATTTATCAACTATGTTCAGAGGCTGTGAAAATTGGAAGATTACTATGAAAAGTTAATAGCCATACACCACTCCGCCATACATACTCCATTATGTCTGATGAATGTCTGCCTCCATGAAGATGTATGGACTAGTAATGAACTTAGTCTGCATATAATCCTAATTGGCATTAAAAATAGTTGTGGTATGAGTAATAAATATCATATCCCTATCTCAAATAATATAAATAAATAATGTTTTATACATAATTGGGTTTCAGAGGCCGCATGGTTCCTGATAATTATTTTGTCAATCTGCCTGTATTTATGTTTTAAAATGTTTTTCAGAAAGTTATTTGGTTCAAAGAGGAAGTATGTTGGATAAAATTCCCTCAAAGTCCCTAAATGAGATGAGGGAAGATACTTGCGTACTTTTTCTCAGCGATGACTCGTTATCTTTATACTCTTTATACTTTAAAATTGCTGAGTAGCAGCAGGTTTCCGTCATTCAACCCACAGTTTTCATTCCACTCTTTGGGGAGTCATGACGTTTGATGAGGGGAACTTCTGTACAAAGTTTCCATTCCCATACTGCCTCTAAAACATAAAACACTGTAATACGTGACCAGAGAGAATCCAGAAAATAGGCAAAAGTCTTCCTTTTACAATCTTGAGGGACAGTGAGGCAACTCAGTGGAATGCAGTTTCCCGTTTAACTGCTTATTTATAAGGATACAGCAATGGTATTGATGAATGAACTAGGTACTAGAACATGTTGACAGCTCAGATGCAGGTTGAACATCAGACCACTATAGTGAAGCAGAAGCATTTGTAATGTTTGACAAATTAGACACAATTCCAAAATTTAATTCTGCTGTATGTACTATAAATGGTGCAACGTAATCATTGTATGTATTTTCCAAATAATATAGATGTGATCATGATCCAGGTTGTTCAACTATTGATCAGACAAAGGCAAAATTTGTTTTAATCGAATTAATTGAGTTTACTGATGAGGTAACAGTGGGATATAGTAATGCGGGGCGGGATTCTCTGACCCCCCCCCCCACCCCCCTCCCCCCGTCGGGCCGGAGAATCGCCGGGGGCGGCGTAAATCCCGCCCCGACCCTGCTGCCGGATTCTCCGGCGCCGGTTTTTCTGCGGGGGCGGGAATCGCGTCGCGCTGGTCAGGGGCAGTTGGCAGTGGCCCTCCCGGCGATTCTCCGCTCCGCGATGGGCCGAGTGGCCGCCCGTTTTCGCCCAGTCCCACCGGCGTAAATCAAACAAGGTCCTTACCGGCGGGACCTGGCTCTGCGGGCAGCCTCGGGGGTGGGGGTGGTGGTGGGGGGGGGGGGGGGGTGGTGGTGTGCGCGGTGGGATCTGGCCCCGGGGGGCCCCCACGGTGGCCTGGCCCACGATCAGGGCCCACCGATCTACGGGCGGGCCTGTGCTGTGGGGGCACTCTTTCAATACGCGCAGGCCGCTGTAACGGTCCGCCATGGCTGGCGCGGAGAAGTACCCCCCTGCGCAAGCGCTGGGATCACGCCGGAACATACTGGCACTCCCATGCATGCGCCAACTCGCGCCGGCCAGGTGAGGCCCTTCGGCGCCAGTTGGCACGGTGCCAACCCCGCCGGCGCCAGCCTAGCCCCTGAAGGTGTGGAGGATTCCGCACCTTCCGGGCGCCTCAACGCCGGAGTGGTTCATGCCACTCCTCGGCACCAGGTACGGCCCGCCCCGCCTGTTAGCAGAGAATCACGCCCATGGTTGATATGGTATGCATAGACTTCCAAAAAGCGTTTGATAAAATTTCACATCACAACTTTGTCACAAAGTCAAAGCTAATGAGATAAAAAGGACAATGGCAGCAAAGATACAAAGCTGGAAATGTCAAAATTTGAAGATGACACAAAACTTGGAAGTATTCTGAACTGTGAGGTGGATAGTGATAGACTTCATGAGGACATACTCTGGCTGGCAAATTGGGTGGACACGCGGCAGATTTAATACAGAGAAAACTGAGAAGTGATACATTTTGGTGGGATGAAAAAAGTGGGACAATAAAAGGCACAATTCGAAAAGGAGCAGAGGGGAATATATACACAAGCCATCGAAGGTGGTAGGGAATGTTGAGAAAGGAAGTCATATGATATGAGAGATCCCGGAATCATGGAACCATAGAAAGGCTACGGCACAGGAAAAAGGAGCCAACTATTCAAATCTCACCTTCCAGCATCTGATCCATAGCTTTGCAGGTTACAGCATTTCAGATGCAGATCCATGTACCTTTTAAATGAGTTGAGGGTTTCTGCTTCAACCATCAATCCAGGCAGCAAATTCCAGACATCTGCCACCCTTCGAGTGAAAAGGTTTTTCTTGATATCCCCTCTAATCTTTCTACCAGTCGCTTTAAATCGGTGCCATCTGGCAACCTCTCTGCTGAGAAAGCAAGCCTTCCCTGTATGCTCTATCTAGGCTCCTCCTAATTTTGTACACTTCAATCAAGTCACCCATCAGCCTCCTCTGCTCTCTGGAAAACAGCCCCAGGCTTCTTAATCTTTCCTCATAGGCATTCCTCAGCTTTATAAAAAAGAGGCATGGGGCGGAATTCTCCCCCCCCCCCCACGCTGGGTGAGAGAATTGGCGGGGCGCCGCGCAAGTCCCACCACGCAGCCCCGACACCTGCACGAGATTCTCCCACCCCCCCAAACCAGCGCCGCGAGAATCACGCCTGGCCGCTCGGAGAATCGCCGTTCGCCTTTTGCAAATGGCGAGCGGCGATTCTCCGGCCCGGTTGGGCCGAGCGGCCGCTCCGACATGACAGGTTCCCACTGGCACTGTCCACATCTGGGGCGAAATTCGCCCCAAACGGCGCGATGTCCGCCGACTGGCGCCCAAAACGGGGGCCGCATCTTTGGGGGCCGGCGCCGGAGGGATTTCCGCCCCGCCAGCTGGCGGAAACAGCCTTTGTTGCCCCGCCAGCTGGCGCGGAAATGACATGTCGGGGCGGCGCATGCGCGGGACCGTCAGCCGCCGCTGACAGTTTCCCGCGCATGCGCAGTGGGGAGAGTCTCTTCCGCCTCCGCCATGGTGGAGACCATGGGAAAGAGTGCCCCGACGGCACAGGCCCGCCCGCGGATCGGTGGGCCCCGATCGCGGGCCAGGCCACCGTGGGGACACCCCCCGGGGTCAGATCGCCCCGCGCCCCCCCCAGGACCCCGGAGCCTGCCCACGCCGCCTTGTCCCGCCGGTAAATAGGTACTCTAATTTACGCCGGCGGGACAGGCAATTTATCGGCGGGACTTCGGCCCATCCGGGCCGGAGAATCCAGCGGGGGGGGCCCGCCAACCGGCGCGGCCCAATTCCCGCCCCCGCCGAATATCCGGTACCGGAGATTTTGGCAACCGACGTGGGCGGGATTCACGGCGGCCAAAGGCCATTCTCTGACCCGCTGGGGGGTCGGAGAATGACGCCCCTGGTCGCTGCCGGCGAGAACTGCGTGGGAACGCTGGGGGGGGGGGGGGCGACCTGTGGTGGGGGGGGGGGGGGGGAGGAGGGGGGTTCCTGCACCCGGAGGTTGGGGCCTCCGATGGGGTCTGGCGGGCCGGCCTCTCTTACGGAGGACCTCCTTTCCTCCGCTGCCCCGCAAGATCCATCCGCCATCTTCTTGCGGGGTGGCCGCCTAGCGACGCGACACCACTCCTAGCCCCCCCTGGGGGCGGGAGAATAGGGTGCTGGGAGCGGGCTCCGACGCCGGATTGAAAAACTCCGGTTTTCACTCCGGCATCGGCACTTTGTCTCCATTTCGGAGAATCGCGCCCTGGGCCGGGATTCTCCGAAATCCCGGGCAAGTGTTGACGCTGGCATAAACACCGGAGTGGACCCGCACGGAAGGAGGTAGGCCCGCTCCAGATCACGGCCGCCTGCCGACCGGAAGCCTCCGATCACGGGCCTGGACCCCATGGAGGCCCTGAAGAATCGGCGGCCCGGCATCGGAGTGGCGTGGCAGGATTTTCGTGTTCCCCCCCCCCCCGCCAGCGATTCTCCAAACGGTCGCAGGCTCGGAGAATCCTGGCCAAGAACTCCTACCACTGTCAATGGTATTTCCCATTGAATCCACCCCACAGTGGGGGGGTGCCATCGGCGGCACCGGAAGATCCAGCCTGCGTGAACTGTCGGTAGGTCTCATCCAACACCACAGAAGTTGAATGTTGCTGAAAAGACAAACATGCTGCCAAAGCTTTTTGCCATGTCACATCAGGACAAATGTAAGAATGCCAAATTTCCAACAATCACAACAATTTATGTTGCAAGAGGTGAGGGTGCTTTGCAAAAGTTCAATTGTTCATGGGATGTGGGCATTGCTGGCTATGCTGCATTTGTTGCCTATCCCTAATTTTCCTTGAGAAGGTGATGGTGAGTCACCTTCATGAACTGCAGCAGTCCAGTTGTAGGACCATGAACAGTGTTGTTAGGGAGGGATTTCCAGGATTTTTATCCAGTGACATTGAAGGTGATATAGTTGCAAGTCAGGATGATATGTGGCTTGGAGGGGAACTCCGAGGGGAAGTTGATGCTGTTCCTACGCATCTGATGCCATTGTCCTTCTTGGTGGTAAAGGTTGCTGGTTTCAGTGCTGTTGTCAAAAGAGCCTTGGTGAGTTGCAGCAGTGCATCTTGTAAAAGGTACACACTGCTTCCGCTGTGCATTATTGGTGGAAGGAGTGAATGTTGAAGGTGGTGGTTGGAGTGCCAATCAAGCAGGCTGCTTTGTCGTGGATGGTGTCAAGCTCCTTGAGTGTTTTTGGAGCTACACTCATCCAGACAAGTGGAGAGTATTCATCACATGCCCGACTTGTGCCTTGCAGGTAATAAACAGGCTTTGGGAAGTCAGGAAGTGAGTTATTCGCTGCAGAATTCCCAGCCTCTGACCTGCTCTGGTAGCCACAGTATTTAATTGGCTGGTCCAGTTCAGTTTCTGGTCAATGGTAATCCTTCGAAATGTTGATAGTGGGGAATTCAGTGATGGTAATGCCGTTGAATGTTGTGAGGCAGTGGTTAAATTCTCTTGTTGGAGATGGTCACTTTCTGGTTTGTGAGGCGTGAAAGTTACTTGCCACTTGTCAGCCCAAGCCTGGATATTGTCCACATCTTGCTGCATATGGACACGGACTGCTTTAGTTTCAATTGCCTAATGGTGCTGAACACTGTGCAGTCATCAGAAAACATCACCACTTCTGACCTTACGATGCAGGGAAGGTCATTGATGAAGCAGGTGAAGGTGGTTGGAACGAGGACACTACCCTGAGGAACTCCTCAGTTAGCAAGTTGATTCTGATTGGCCGATGCATTGCCATGTTAAAAAAAAACAGGGAACTAACTATAGGGTCCACATGCTACTGGATAATTCAAACAAGGCAAAGGGGTCCCTGCATATGAATGTATGTCACTTGTAGCAAGCTTATATGACACATGTTAAAAACTTTGTTGATTATCTGAAATTTATTGTTGGTGGATCTATCAATACTAATCTATCAGGAATGTTCAGCAAGTGCTCTTGAGATGATGTTGACACAACATTTCAGAGGACAGTCATGAATGCTGGAAATACTTGGCCGAATTGTCAGCATCTCTAGAAGGAGAGAGTTAACTTTTAACTTCCAAGACCTCTCATCAGAACTTCCATCAAGACTACTGATGAAAGTAATTTACCTGAAAGTTAACTCTTTCCACAGATGCTGCCTGACCTGCTGAATATTTCCAGCATTTTCTCCTTTGTTTCAGCTTTACAGCATCCACAGTATTTGGCTTTGTAGTTGTCAAGCACATTGATGTTAGACTCGAATCAGGCATAGGCCAGACCAGCTTAGGGCAGCAGGTTTCCTTTCCCTAAAACAAACAGTGAATCGAGGGCAGCATGGTGACGCAGTGGTTAGCACTGCTGCCTCATGGCGCCGAGGTCCCAGGTTCGATCCCGGCTTTGGGTCACTCTCCGTGTGGAGTTTGCACATTATCCCCTTGTTTGCGTGGGTTTCACCCCCACAACCCAAAGATGTGCAGGGTAGGTGGATTGGCCATGCTAAATTGCCCCTTAATGGGAAAAAATGAATTGGGCACTCTAAATTTATTTTAAAAAAAACAGTGAATCAGCTATCCTTTGTGACAATCCAACAGCTTCACGGTCACTTATTATCTTCAGACTTTCTTTCGTGATTGCATTCTTAAACTGCTGTGGATGGATCTGCATGCTCACTTTCTCTGACTTATTAGCCCAGATCTCAGGATTACAAGTCTAATAACTTGGACATGATGCTACCAATATACAAGTAATATCTTCATGCCAGTCAGGATATATTGCTTCAGTGGAACTGTTACATTAGAACAAACCACTAATGTGTTTTGGCTTCGGAATAACTACAGTAAACATATGAAACCACAATCCAGGTTACTGACTGCCCATGAGCAACACCATGACAGACAGACCTACTAAAATGGAATACTGGGGAATGAAAGATATTGCTCATAAAAACATTCTTTGGGAGATACAGTGGCACATTAATAATTTAGCTGTTCACATCGATAGTTCCGAAACACATGTAGTTTTGAATTCTTAACAACAATGCACAACAAATATCATATTACAGCCATAGCTTATTTGCAAGTTTCACAGGAAGCCTGAAGGATACCAAGAAACTAAAATAAGTTATGTTGGAAAACCTTTCCCCAATAATATTTAAGCGTGAAAAAGCACAAAGCAAAAAAGATTACCAAACCACTGAATGTGTGTTCAAGAACAATTCAACAACATTCAAACTTCAAACACAACCACATTAAAAATTAAAAGATTATAGCAATTTTTTATTTAGTCATTTATGGGATGTGGGTGTCACAGGCTAGACTAGGTGTTATAACCCCCATGGAGGTCAAGGGATAAGGACCATCCAGTTTCCTGTGACCTCTATAGAATATACACTTCCCCGGTAACGGGGCACGGCTTCCCCTTTAACAAGGAGAGCCTGTACTTGTAAAAAACTCCCGACCTGGGTGCAGGTTGGAGAAGGAGACCCTTGGGGGAGTGGAGACGTGTTATATTGCTAATAAACATATGTTCAATATTCTCTACCTGCCGTTTATGTGTGCTACTTTGTACGGATTCTGCACAAGCATTGCCCATTCCTGATTGCCGTTGGGAAGGAGCTGCATTTTTGAATCGCTATAGTCTATGTTTTGTAGGAACACCCACAGTTCTGTGAGGGAAGAAGTTCCAGGATTTTGACCCAGCGCAGTGAAGGAACGGTGATATGGTTACAAGTCAGGATGGTGTGTGGCTTGGAGGCAAACTTGCAGGTGGTGGTGTTCCCATGCACCTGCTGACCCTGTCTTTCTGGATGGCAGAGGAAGGTGCTCTCTGAGGAGCCTTGGTGTGTTGCTGCAGTGCATCTACACACTTCTGCCACTGTACATCAGTGGTGGAGTGAGTGAATATTGGATCGGGTGCCAATCAGGTGTATGGCTTTGTCGTGAGTGGTGTCTCATTCCTTGATTGTTTCTGGAACTGCATTTAACCAGGCAAGTGGAGAGTATTCCATCACACTCCTTTCCTATGTCTTGTCGACGATGGAGAGGCTTTGGGGAGTCTGGAGGTGTGTTACCCTCTGCAGGATTCCCACCCTTTGACCTGCTGTTGCAGCCACAGTATTTGTAAGGCTTATCTTGCTCCGTTTCTGGTCAGCAGTAACCCCTCGGATGTTGATAGTGGGGGATTCAGTGATGGTAATGTCATTGAATGTTAAGAAAAAATGGGTAGATTTGTTCTTGTTGGAGATGGTCATTGCTTGGCACCTGTGTGGTGCTAATGTTACTTGCCTCTGAGCAGCCCAACACTGAATGTTGCCCAGGTGTTACTGCATTCGCTTCAGTATCTGAGGAGTGACAAATGGTGCCAAACATTGTGCAATCTTCGGCTAACATTCCCACTTCTGACCTTATGATGGATAGAAGATCATTGAAGAAGCAGCTGAAGATGGTTGCGCCTAGGGCGGTACCCTGAAGATCTCCACCCAGGAATGAAATGATTGACCCCCTCAACCACAGTCTTTTTTGTGCTAGGCGTGATTCTCACTAAAAGTATCAGTACTAGAGTGGCATGTGGCACAGTGGACAGCACTGGGACTGCGGCGCTGAGGACCCGGGTTCAAATCCCGGCCCTGGGTCACTGTCCGTGTGGAGTTTGCACATTCTCCCCACGTCTGCGTGGGGCTGGGTCTGTGAGGACTGCGTTTACTGTAGCAGAGAGAGAGACAGACTTCCAACACTTGAAGAAATGCAACTATATTTTATTAAACTCTTAATTATTAAACATGCTTGAACTGTGGGTTGACACTATGCTGAGTTGACTGGAGACCTGAGGCTAACCTGACCAGACTATCTTACTCCCACATGGTGGATGTTCGAGTTGTTGCTCACAGGCTCTGACTGTCTCAGAGGCTGCATCCCAAGAGAGAGGGAAAACTAGTGCTCCCTGGTTATATAGTGGCCGTGTCCTGTCTGGTGATTGGCTGCTGTGTTCTGTATATTCATTGGTCATCCTTTGTGTCACTCACTATCTGTCTGTGCCCCATCATATACTTGTGTGTATATTATGACATCTCCCCCCTTTCAGAAAATGTATGTATGTGTCAATAAATAGTGGGTGTGTGTATGAGCCTGACTATGTACAAAGTATGTGAGCTTATTTACATGAGTAGGAGCTGACCTATATACAAAATACGTGAACATATTTACATGGGAAGGTGTCTGGTGCAGACAGAGTGCATACAACAAATTAGGAAGAAACAATATGTACAGATGTGTAAACGAAGCACAAGGCAATCAACATTCAGTCTATACGTTCAGTCTCTGTGGCGGGCGACAAATTCTGGTTGACCGCCTCAAGGGTGGGTCAGGGGCCGCCTTCACTGGAATGGGCGGAGCTGTGTCCAATGTAGACGGTGGCAAAAGAAGCGGCAGATCGGTGACCTCTTGGAAGGGTGTGTCCTGAGGAATCAGCAGACGAGGCGGGACATCACGTTCAGATGGCGAGCGTGGAAGCAGCCGCAGTGCCCGCCTATTACGGTGAAGAAAAGAGCCATCATGCATGCGAACGAGAAATGATCTGGGGGCCACTTGCTTGACCACCACAGCTGTGGCAGACCAGCCACCGTCAGGTTTTTTGACACAAACCATGGAGCTAACCCAGTCCGTGGGTTCCGTGACCTTAGAAATTACACCCTGGTCCTGGAGGTCTTGCAGCTGCTGCTTGAGGCGGTCCTTAAAGGGTGCCGGCACCCGACGCGGTGCATGAACCACGGGTATGGCATTCGGTTTCAGAAGTATCTTGTATGTGTAGGGGAGTGTGCCCATACCCTCGAAGACGCTGTGGTATCGTGCTATGATGTCATCTAATTGGGTTTGAAAGTTGGCACCTGGCGAGGCTGCTGACTCAGCGGGCGACATGGAGTGAACCCGCTGCACAAGATTCAGGATTTTGCAGGCCTGAGCACCGAGCAAGGAAGCTTTGTTGGACTCTTGAGGAACAATTAGAAACCACGTGATGGCATGAGCCACTGGCAGCAATGGCATTGCCATTGTTGTCGATAAGCTGGCAGGCCGATGGAAGAATGCTCGGCTTGACGTGGATGGTATCCAGGTCAGACTTCAAAATGAGGTTCGCTGAAGCGCTGGTGTCCAGCCTGAAGCGTATGCGAGATTCATTGACCGTAAGGGTGGCACACCACTCGTCGTCCGGATCAGTGCTCAGCACTGGGAGTGGATTAGCCTTTTTTTTGGAAAGCATCGTATGCTTGGTGATGATGCCCACCCGGAATGGGGATGTAAGATCCTCGGTGTCGGGATCTGGACCCCTGTCGGAGTCTGCAATGGGTTGCTGTACTGACCGGACGTTCCTGCGCTGCGGCTGGGATCGCTGTGTGGCGGGCAGTTGAGCAGATCTGCACAGGGCTGCGTAGTGGCCAAGCGTGCCACACTGGAGACAGTGTCGAGATTTCGCGGGACATTGACGCTTTAAGTGGGCGGAGCCACAGTTGTTGCACATCATGACGCCAACGTCGGGACGTTCCATGCGCCACCACGCATGCGCGGTGCGGTTGAAAGATGTGCGCACATGCGCAGTTCGATCCTCGGCCTCGCCGTCCCCTCGGTCATTGTGCGCATGCGCAGGAGCCCGGGAAAAGCGCGCGAAATGGCTGCCCTCATCCAGACTCATGTCCTGGAGCTGATTTACGGCCTGCACCCGCTCCGCATCGTTGGGGCCTTGCCGCGCGCCGTCTCTGCCGTCTTGATATGGGAGTACCGGTCATTAGCATGCTCATGTAGGACGCAGGTTTCGATGGCGATGGTGAGGGTGAGCTGCTTAACTTTGAGGAGTTGCTGGCGAAGGGGATCAGAATGGACCCCGAAAACGATCTGGTCGCGGATCATGGAGTCGGAAGTGGAGCCGTAGTTGCATGATTGCGCGAGGATACGGAGATCGGTTAAGAAGAACTGAAGAGGTTCATCCTTACCCTGAAGCCTCTGCTGGAACACACAGCGTTCAAAGCTCTTGTTGACTTCGATGTCACAGTGGCTGTCGAACTTCAGCAGGATTGTTTTGAACTTTGTCTTGTCCTCACCTTGAGCAAAGGTGAGGGAGTTAAAAATGTGGATAGCGTGGTCGCCAGCTGTAGAGAGGAAGAGGGCAATCTTTCTGCTATCTGATGCGGCCTCGAGGTTGATGGCTTCAAGGTATAGCTGAAATTTCTGCTTAAAAATCTTCCAGTTCGCACCGAGGTTGCCGGCGATGCGGAGCGGCGGGGGAGGGCGGACGCTGTCCATGTTACCGGATGGCTGGTCGCTGGTCAAGGGTAGACTATCTCAAGGTGGGTCCGTCAAACTCAAACATAACTCACTGCCATGATGTGTTGGGTAAGCTGGGTCTGCGAGGACTGCATTTACTGTAGCAGAGAGAGAGACAGGCTTCCAAAGAAGAAATGCAACTATATTTTATTAAACTCTTAACTATTAAACATGCTTGAACTGTGGGTTGACACTATGCTGAGTTGACTGGAGACCTGAGGCTAACCTGACCAGACTATCTTACGACCACATGGTGGATGTTCGAGTTGTTGCTCACAGGCTCTGACTGTCTCAGAGGCTGCATCCCAAGAGAGAGGGAAAACTAGTGCCCCCTGAATATATAGTGGCCATGTTCTGTCTGCTGATTGGCTGCTGTGTTCTGTATGTTCATTGGTCATCCTTTGTGTCACTCACTATCTGTCTGTGCACCACCATAGACTTGTGTGTATACTATGACAGGTTTCACCCCCACAACACAAAGGTGTGCAGGTTAGGTGGATTGGCCAAGCTAAATTGCCCCTTAATTGGAAAAGAAAATAATTGGGTACTCTAAATTTTAAAAAAGTATCAGTACTAATATGCAAACAACACTGTCATTGATCCCTCCAGGATTACGATGGCTATCCACGTGCTAGCTCCTAATTATCACTGTTGATCTCAACAGTTGAAGTGCATACAATGGAAAGCATTTGCTTCTTCAGATGAACAAACAATAAGTTCTATTTATTGTAATGTCATTAATGTAATTGACATCCTAAGGTGATAAACTCGAGTGTTATCAAATTAAATTTGACATTGAACCATGTAAGAACACATTTGGAGAAGTGACTAAAAGTTTGTTTGAGGGATAGGTTTCAGGGACTGTGTTAAAGGGGGGGGAGAGAGACAGATTGGTGTCTACTGTGTCAGATAAAACCACTTCCTTTGTTGGTGGTCTGAATTTGTACTTTGTTGTTTGCAATGGATTCTGCTCTCTGTTCTTCTTATGAGAATCAGATCAAGTGTTTTCTCTGTAAAGCATCCAAATATAACATGCTTAGTCATCACTTTCAGCGTCAAACTTTTTCATAGATTATCATAGAATTTACAGTGCAGAAGGAGGCCATTCGGCCCATCGAGTCTGCACCGGCTCTTAGAAAGAGCACTCTACCCAAGGTCAACACCTCCACCCTATCCCCATAACCCAGTAACCCCACCCAACACTAAGGGCAATTTTGGACACGAAGGGCAATTTATCATGGCCAATCCACCTAACCTGCACATCTTTGGACTGTGTGAGGAAACCGGAGCACCCGGAGGAAACCAACGCACACACGGGGAGGATGTGCAGACTCCGCACAGACAGTGACCCAAGCCGGAATCGAACCTGGGACCCTGGAGCTGTGACGCAATTGTGCTATCCACAATGCTACCGTGCTGCCCTTGCATTTCTTGCAGCATTTTCTCACATAAACCTTGACAGCAACACTCCTTTAGCTGGATCACAGACATCATAATGTTTTCCCAAGGGAAACCCGCCTGCCCAATTTCACGGTCCCAGCACCCTTCTTTCAGGGATGATTGATAGAATTCCCCAGAAATTCCACCAACTGTACATCTTCATAAAATACCTGAGCTGCACAATTCCCATTTCAAAAATTGGCAGTCAATTCAAGAGGGATAGATGGCAATTTAAATAGGAGCATCAAGAAAGTGGTTGTGAGGTCTTCAATCTTTAGGCAGGTCAACCTCGTCCCCAACACTGTTAACTGGATGGAACGGAAAGGTGTTGCACTGAAATCTCACTAGGATTTGGAACAGGACCAAAGTCGTTCCCGCCGTGTCTGCGTGGGTTCCACTGGGTGCTCCAGTTTCCACCTACAGCCCAAAGACATGTAGGTTAAGTGGATTGGCCATGCTAAATTGCCCTTGGTGTCCAAAAAGCTCAGGTACAGAATGAAGGCTGCTGGGCCAGCACAAGCTCTTATACCCCGCCTAGCAGGGTGGAGCTACCATGCAGCTTGACCAATAGGAAGCATACAATTTCTACCGATGGTGTTCCAGCATTACCAGGTACCATAATACCTCTACTACCACATGGGGATAGGGCGGAAGTGAGGGCTTATGTGGGTCGGTGCAGACTCGATGGGCCGAATAGCCTCCTTCTGCACTGTATGTTCTATGTAAGACCAGACCCAGTAGACCTTTCACTCTGTCACATGTCCATGCAATGCTGCTGCTGAAACTTCCAAGCCAAGTTAATTAAACATGTTGTGGAGCACCATGGAGAGATGAAGAACGTTATGACATAGAAACATAACATCCCTCCCTCTGCTTCTCTAAAAAAGAATGGCATCATTGCGGGTTAATAGCAAAATCTTTCCAGCTGAAAAACAACAATTTACCATCCAACTTGTTAAACCTATGCTGCCTCCTTTAAATAGGCCAGAACAGCTAATCTTTCAGGCCTACCTGACCTTGTCTTGCAGGGAAAAAGAAGTTAATTTACTGAGAAAATTGAACGTTGGTCTTCAATTCTTCTTTAAATTTGGCATTGACGTAGTTGCCGCCATACTTTTAACGTGGAGACTACTACCAATTCACAGAATATTTCGCCGGCAAAAAAGGCAAGGATGCCATCACCAGGACCTCCATACCCATTCCTCTACATGACCCAGACTCCATCTATACCCAACTAACTTCTTGATCCCCAAACCACGGAGGCACTTTCTTCGCAAGGTGGGCCCCAATCTCTAGGAGTCACTTATTTGAGCCAACTAGGTTGGATGCTGCAATCGGGATGGAAACATAAGGGGCTGGAGAGGAGAGTAGGGATTGTTTTTAGATGGGCGGTTTGCGAGTTGGGAGAATTTGAAGAAGAAAGCAGAGCTTGGGAGATCAGATAGGTTCAGATATTTTCAGTGCGGGACTTTGTCAGGTGAGCATTTCAGACTTTCCCGGAGGCACTGCCGTCCACTTTGCTGGAAAGGTTACTCTCGTGTGTATGGTGAAAGGAGGGCTGCATGTCTGGGATTTATAGATGGATTATGGGAGAAGAGCAAGTTCTGGAGGATGAGATGGAGGCCAGGTGGGAGGAGGAGTGAAGACCCATTTTGGAGGAGGAGGTGTGGAGTGAGTCCCTTTGCAGGATAAATGCTATATCATCCTGTGTGAGGTTGAGCCTGATTCAGCTAAAGGTAGTATTTCGGACTTGCCTCACCAGGGCCAGGATGAGTCGATTCTTTAAGGGGGTCGAGAATAAGTGTGACCAATGCTCGAAAGGGCCTGCTCATCATACGCACATGTTCTGGTCCTTTCTAAATTGGTGTGCTGTTGGAGGTCCTTGTTCCGCACTATTTCAGCAATCCTGAATATTAACTTCGAGATGCCCGTTTGTCGCTATATTTGGAGTGTCAGACCAACCAGCGCTGAGGACTGGGGGGGGGGGAGGATGGGTGCTCTGGCATTTGCACCGCTGGTGGCACGGGGTGACAAATTCTGCTGAGCTGGAGGCAGGCGACGCCACCCAAGCATGGCTGGATGATTAAACGGAAGTTTTGTCCCTGAAGAAGGCTTTTGTATCTCACGATAAGGGGTCAATTGACAGGTTCTATCGTAGATGGCGGCCGTTGATTTTGCACTTTAAAGATTTTGTCACTGTTAGCTGTTCGTGGGAGGTAGGGGAGAGGGGGGTCATTATTCTGGGCAGTATTATGGGTGTTGGGGTTCATGTTACCGTTGCTTATTTTTTCTGATATATGTGTTGGTATTGTTGTACTGTGTAACCTTTTCTCCTTTGATATAATATGTTAAAAGTGCAATACAAGTATTGTTTTCAAAAAATTTGACTTGACCCACAAGCAGAAATATTAGGTCAAATGACCAAAAGCTTGGTCAAACTGTTTGAAGAAGTTGAACATGAATAGATTTAGGGACCATTTGCACAGGATTGATAGCTGGTCAATAACATGCACAAGATATGGAACTTGATAGGCTGAACACCAACATAGCTTCCTACAAGAGAGGCTGACCAAGAGCGTATCACTGAAAGAAAAACATCTGGCCAGGGAAGAGTTCAGAGGAAGAACTGAGTGAGGGATAGGCTTCACTGTAAGGAACTCACTACTGTTGAGGGTAGAACCTCCCATAAACGGCTGTTAAATCTCAAAATAAATCACTGCTGGTTAAGTATCATGTGATGTGTGGTGACAGCAGCAAAGTATGCGGGCTTTTCAGTTTTCCATCTTAGATTGAACAAATAATAAAGAAAGAACAAAGAAAAGTACAGCACAGGAACAGGCCCTTCGGCCCTCCAAGCCTGTGCCGACCAGGCTGCACGTCTAAACTAAAATCTAAAATCTGTATCCCTCTATTCCCATCCTATTCAAGTATTGTCAAAATGCCCCTTAAACGTCACTATCGTCCCTGCTTCCACCACCTCTCCAGGCAACGAGTTTCAGGCACCCAGTACTCTCTGTGTAAAAAACTTGCCTCGTACATCTCCTCTAAACCTTGCTCCTCACACCTTAAACCTATGCCCCCGAGTAGTTGACTCCGCTACCCTGGGAAAAAGTCTCTGACTATCCACCCTGTCTATGCCCCTCATAATTTTGTAGAACTCTATCAGGTCGGCCCTCAACCTCCGTCATTCCAGTGAGAACAAACCAAATTTATTCAACCGCTCCTCATAGCTAATGCCCTCCATACCAGGCAACATCCTGGTAAATCTCGTCTGCACCCTCTCTAAAGCATCCACATCCTTCTGGTAGTGGGGTGACCAGAATTGAACACTATACTCCAAGTGTGGCCTAACTAAGGTTCTATACATATAGATTCTATAGATCGCTGCAACATGACTTGCCAATTTTTATACTCAATGCCCCGGCCAATAAAGGCAAGTATGCCGTATGCCTTCTTGACTGCCTTCTCCACCTGTGTTGCCCCTTTCAGTGACCTGTGGACCTGTACACCTTGATCTCTCTGACTGTCAATACTCTTGAGGGTTCTACCATTCACTGTATGCTCCCTACCTACATTAGACCTTCCAAAATGCATTACCTCACATTTCTCCGGATTAAACTCCATCTGCCAACTCTCTGCCCAGGGGAGAAATTCTCCGGAAACGGCGCAATGTCCGCCGACTGGCGCCCAAAACGGCGCAAATCAGACGGGCATCGCGCCGCCCCAAAGGTGGGGAATGCTCCACATCTTTGGGGGCCGAGCCCCAACATTGAGGGGCTAGGCCGGCGCCGGACAAATTTCCGCCCCGCCAGCTGGCGGAAAAGGCCTTTGGTGCCCCGCCAGCTGGCGCGGAAATGAAATCTCCGGGCGGCGCATGCGCGGGAGCGTCAGCGGCACCTGATGTGCTAGGCAGGTGGGTTCGATGTGGACTGCACTCGATGCAGGAAAGTTAGAAACAGGGGCGAAATTCTCCGGAAACAGCGTGATGTCTGCCGACTGGCGCCCAAAACGGCGCAATTCAGTCGGGCATCGCGCCTCCCCAAAGGTGCGGAATGCTCTGCACCTTTGGGGGCCGAGCCCCAACCTTAAGGGGCTCGGCCGGTGCCGGACGAATTTCCGTCCCGCCAGCTGGCGGAAAAGGCCTTTGGTGCCCCGCCAGCTGGCGCGGAAATGACATCTCCGGACGGCGCATGCGCGGGAGCGTCAGCGGCCGCTGACGGCATTCCCACGCATGCACAGTGGAGAGAGTCTCTTCCGCCTCCGCCATGGTGGAGACCGTGGTGAAGGTGGAAGGGAAAGAGTGCCCCCACGTCACAGGCCCGCCCGCGGATCGGTGGGCCCCGATCGCGGGCCAGGCCACCGTGGGGGCACCGCCCGGGGCCAGATCGCCCCGCGACCCCCCCAGGATCCCGGAGCCCGCCCGCGCCGCCTTGTCCCGCCGGTAAGGTAGGTGGTTTAATCTACGCCGGCGGGACAGGCATTTTAGCGACGGGACTTCGACCCATCCGGGCCGGAGAATCGCGCGGGGGAGCCCGCCAACCGGCGCGGCCCGATTCCCGCCCCCGTGAATATCCGGTGCCGGAGACTTTGGCAACCGGCGGGGGCAGGATTCACGCCAGCCCCCGGCGATTCTCCGACCTGGCGGGGGGTCGGAGAATTTCGCCCCAGGTCTCCAAACGATCTTAATCCTGCTGTATCCTTTGACAGTCCTCATTGCTATCTGCAATTCCACCAACCTATGTCCTCGTCCGCAAACTTACTAATCAGACCAGTTATATTTTCCTCCAAATCATTTATATATACTACGAACAGCAAAGGTCTCAGCACTGATCCCTGCGGAACACCGCTAGTCACAGCTCTCCAATCAGAAAAGCACACTTCCATTGTTACTCTCTGCCTTCTATGACCTAGCTAGTTCTGTATCCATCTTGCCAGTTCACCTCTGATCCCGTGTGGCTTCACCTTTTGTACCAGTCTGCCATGAGGGACCTTGTCAAAGGCCTTACTGAAGTCCATATAGACAACATCCACTGCCCTACCTGCATCAATCATCTTTGTGACCTCCTCGAAAAACCCTTTCAAGTTAATGAGACACGACCTCCCCTTCGCAAAACCGTGCTGCCTCTCGCTAATACGTCCATTTGCTTCCAAATGGGAGTAGATCCTGTCTCGAAGAATTCTCTCCAGTAATTTCTCTACCAATGACGTCAGGCTGTAGTTCCCTGGATTATCCTTGCTACTCTTCTTAAACAAAGGAACAGCATTGGCTATTCTCCAGTCCTCCGGGCCTGAAGACAGTGAGGATCCAAAGATTTCTGTCAAGGCCTCAGCAATTTCCTCCTTCAGTATTCTGGGTTGGATCCCATCAGGCCCTGGGGACTTACCTACCTTAATATTTTTCAAGACGCCCAACACCTCTTCTTTTTGGATCTCAATGTGACCCAGGCTATCTACACACCCTTCTCCAGACTCAACATCCACCAATTCCTTCTCTTTGGTGAATACTGATGCAAAGTATTCATTTAGTACCTCGCCCATTTTCTCTGGCTCCACACATAGATTCCCTCCCCTGTTCTTCAGTGGGCCAACCCTTTCCCTGGCTAACCTCTTGCTTTTTACGTACGTGTAAAAAGCCTTAGGATTTTCCTTAAGCCTATTTGCCAATGACATTTTGTGACCCCTTTTAACCCTCCTGACTCATTGCTTAAGTTCTTTCCACATTTCCTTATATTCCACACAGGCTTCGTCTGTTTCCAGCCTTCTAGCTCTGACAAATGCCTACTTTTTCTTTTGGACGAGGCCTACAATATCTCTCGTTATCCAAGGTTCCCGAAATTTGCCGTATTTATCCTTCTTTCTCACAGGAACATGCCGGTCCTGAATTCCTTTCAACTGACATTTGAAAGCCTCCCACATGTCAGATGTTGATTTATCCTCAAACGTCCACCCCCAATCTGGGTTCTTCAGTTCCCGCCTAATATTGTTATAATTAGCCTTCCCCCAATTTAGCACATTCACCCGAGGACCACTCTTATCCTTGTCCACCAGCACGTTAAAACTTACTGAATTGTGGTCACTGTTCCCGAAATGCTCCCCTACTGAAACTTCTACCACCTGGCCGGGCTCATTGCCCAATACCAGGTCCAGTACAGCCTCTTCCCTAGTTGGACTATCTACATATTGTTTTAAGAAGCCCTCCTGGATGCTCCTTCCAAACTCTGCCCCGTCCAAGCCCCTAGCACTAAGTGAGTCCCAGTCAATATTGGGGAAGTTAAAGTCTCCCATCACAAGAACTCTGTTGCTTTTACTCCTTTCCAAAATCTGTCTACCTATCTGCTCCTCTGTCTCCCGCTGGCTGATGGGTGGCCTGTAGTAAACCCCCAACATTGTGACTGCACCCTTCTTATTCCTGATCTCTACCTATGTAGCCTCGTTGCCCTCTAAGGTGTCCTCCCGCAGAACAGCTGTGATATTCTCCCTAACCAGTAGCGCAACTCCTCCATCCCTTTTACATCCCCCTTTATCCCGCCTGAAACATCTAAATGCTGGAAAGTTCAGCTGCCAATCCTGTCCTTCCTTCAACAAGGTCTCTGTAATGGCAACAACAACAATACAACAATTGTATGAGCAACACCTCTTATTAAAACGCCTCATCGTGTTTTGAAAGAATCCAGAGTGTGGGCACCTCCATACCCTTTCTCTTTGCGGCAACATAGAAATATTACAGAAGAGAAACTGGCGATGAGGTTTGAGGCAGGAAAAATCTTTGGATTTTGTTGACTAAACAGTGGAAACATTGGGCGCAAAGGAAGATTCTCTGGTCTGGACACACACACATGCGAGTAAAGCACTGCGGCCGATGTTGAAGGTTTAAAAAAATTTGACTGAAACTGTGAGTAAGAGGACTGACAGACGGGAAAAACGTGCTTGCGTTGACGTGAGTGGGGTCTGAGAGCAGGGGCTGCCAGATTTTGAAGTCTGCTGACTCTGCATGGGCCATTACTCGGGGAAAAAAGTCGAACTACAGTCAGACAAAATGGAAAAAAATTCTATTTGCTTGTAACAAAGGGAATCATTAATGCCATACTTTCCATAAAAATCGGAAGGGAAGAAGTTGGTTGAATATAAACCCTCGAAGCCGGGATCTCAAATGGCGAGAAAAACGAACGGCATGGGTCCATTTGATAAAAACTGTGAGACTTGGAACTCATCAGAGGAAAGATTCCAATGATATCTCATAGTGAATCAAACTCTGGAGGACTTAAAGGTTACAACATTTCTCAACTCGTAGGGTGTGAAATTTTATGTTGCTGAAAAATGTAGTTCACACTGCAAAACCAGGAGTTAAGTCCTACATTGAATTAATGAAAATCTTGGAGGGACATTTTATCCTAGACCATTACTGGTTTTTGTTTACACAGCCATTGTCAGGAAGAAGACGAAAGCATTTTACAATTCATAGCGACTTTAAGAATGTTAGCAAAATATTGAATTTGATGCAAGACTTGATGATGCTCTTCATGATAGGTTGGTTTGTGGACTCTGTCGTGGAGCTATTCAGACAAAGCTGCTTACTGTAATTTATTTAACTCTAGAAGTTGCTGTGAAACCTAGCTAGTAATAAAAGAAGCTTCACAGATCGAGGCTGGTGTAAAGATCCACAAAATGGTTACCATAAGGAATAAGACTGCAAGGTGCAACCATGTCACCAATGTACGAGGTTGGACATTCGGTGGGGAATGCTGGAGTAAAACAAATTCATGAAAGAACTGTGCCACGAAGGGCCATCTCGGCAAGGCATGTTGGGCTCAGAAAATTTCTATACTAGGAATTTGGAAGAAAAACACGTCCAAACAGACTAGTTGTGTCAATCAACCAGTTTTAAAACTTACTGAGTTGTGGTCACTGTTCTGAAATGGGAACATTTCGCATATCCAATTTGGGCATATCCAAAACTCAAAGGTCATGAAATTAAAATGGAAGTGCGTACGAGCACAGCAGTATCGCTAATACCTGAGGCAATTTATCATCAAAAGCTGAAGCATCTGCCTTTGCAACCTCAAACGTGATCCTGAGGATATACACTGAAGAGGTTATAACATTAAAAGGATACATTGTGGTAAAATTAGAAACAAATGTACAGACGGTGAAGTTGCCTCTTCATGTTGTACCTGGAAATTTTCATGCTCCATTTGCCAAAGCATAGTTAGCAAAGAATAGGTTGAACTTGGAAACAATATATCAACTAATGGATTCAAAGAACAACATCTAATGAAGTATGGAAAGGTGTTTGAAGGTTTGTTACATTCTGAGGTACATCTAAAAATCAAGCTGGAAAGCATACCCAAATGCCTCAATGTTTTAACCATACCATACGCCATCAGGCTAAAAGTTGAACTAGAACTAGAAAGACTAGTATGAACAGGAGTCGTGGAACTTGTTGCAACAAGTGAGAACAGAATCCATTGCTAAGAGCAGTGCAAATTCAGACCACCAACAGAGGAAGCAGCCTCATCTGACATAGTTGCGGATCTTACAGGGGCACCTACAGCTGATTTTGAGAGCTTTCTACAGTGGGTTGTCTTGGAACCTTGAGTTTTTAATCCACCTTCCCTGGTGAAATAAAAGCAAAATATTGCGGATGCTGGAAATCTGAAATAAAACCCCAAAATGCTGGAAATACTGAAGTCCTCATTCCAGGTAGCTGACCGACAAAGAAATTATTGATGTTGTGCTGAAGAATGCTGCTCGGCAGATTAAAGAAGAGGCCAAAACAGATGAAGGCAAAGGAACTGAGTCCCACGTACTCTCCCCCTCCACCAGCCGCCACCTCCATCGCCATAGATTGTAATTCTGTACAATTAAAGAGGAAATGGCTAACCACTGAGACAGAAATGTTGTCTTTGGCAAGAGGATTATCAATCTCACTGCATTTCTCTCAGCTAGACATAATTAATAGTATTATGGATGAAATGTTGACAGGAAGCAAGCCACAATCACATAGCCTGTTCTGAAATGACTGTACTGTACCTTGTATATTTTGTATGGCACTCAGAATTTTATCATGCACATCTCAATCGCTTTTTTGATGTTTTATTACGTGTATTAAATTTCCTGTAAAGTTTCTTTCACATTTGACTGGGTTAGCTTATAAAAAATGCTTAACTTGAACTCACTGATCATTTGAATTCTTCTTGAACAAAATGAATTCTAAACTAATCGATTTGACTGTGCAAACTATTTCATGTGTTAGCCTAGTGTTCTCTTCTTCCTGATCTTCTCATTTCTGTTTTGCTCTGAAGCACTCATGGTAGTTCTGTGGTTCCACAGACAGCAGGAACCTACTCAGATACTCAGGTCTGGCCGTGGTGAGCGGAAGTCATCACAGTCAGACCTGATGCAGTCCTCATTGCCACTTCCAACAAGTAAGAAGTCTTACAGCATCAGGTTAAAGTCCAACAGGTTTGTTTCGAATCACTAGCTTTCGGAGCACTGCTCCTTCCTCAGGCGAATTAACCTGGTGTTGTAAGACTTCTTACTGTGCTCACTCCAGTCCAATGCCGGCATCTCCACATCATGGCTCATAATAATAATTGCTTATTGTCACAAGTAGGCGTCAATGAAATTACTGTGAAAAGCCCCTAGTCGCCACATTCCAGTGCCTGTTCGGGGAGGCCGGTGGGGGAATTGAACCCACACTGCTGGCCTTGTTCTGCATTACAAGCCAGCTGTTTAGCCCACTGTGCTAAACCAGTCCCTTCCAACTTCCAACAATAGTGTAATTTCCGATTTCTCACCCACCAATTTTTCATTAATCAATTTAAGTGATCCTCTTACCTCATGACCAAAAATTAGTTCAAAAGGACTACATTTGGTAGACTCATTAGCTGCATCCCTAATTGCAAACAATACGAATGGGATTCCTTTATCCCAATCCTCTGGATAATCTTGACAATACTCCCTCAACATTGTCTTTAATGTCTGATGCCACCTTTCTAACGCTCCCTGCGATTCTGGATGGTACGCAGTTGATTTAAATTGTTTTATTCCTAACCTATCCATAACTTCTTTGAATAACTTTGAAGTAAAATTTGTTCCTTGATCTGATTGAATTTCTGTGGATAGTCCATGTCTAGTAAAGAATTTAAGTAACTCCCCCACAATCCTTTTAGCTGTAATATAACGTACTGGAATGGCCTCTGGAAACCTAGTAGACATATCCATTACAGTCAAAAGATATTGATTCCCACTTTTTGTTTTAGGAAGCGGTCCTACACAATCGATTAGGACCCTTGTAAAAGGTTCCTCAAATGCTGGAATGGGTATTAAGGGCGCTGGTTTTATCAGTGCTTGAGATTTCCCTATCACTTGACATGTGTGACATGATTGACAAAATTTAACTACATCTTTATGTAGTCCAGGCCAATAAAAATGATTCTGGATTGTAGCTTGAGTTTTCCTTATTCCCAAATGACCTCCCACTGGTACCTCATGTGCAACTCGCAACACTTCCTTTCTATACCCTCCCGGCAATACTACTTGATGAACTTCTGCCCACTTTTCATCCGCCTGCATATGTACAGTTCTCCATTTTCTCATCAAGACATCACTTTTACGGTAATAACACTCTGGTATACTCTCAGATTCCTCTTCCATATATGCTTTCTGATATATCCGTTTTATTTCTACATCTTTCTGTTGTAACTCCACCAATTTTCCTGAACTAAAAATATCCGCCTCATACTCCACATGTTCTTGTTCTTTTTCAACCATCTGATCAAAAATCGTTTCTGATAATTGCACTTCAACTTCATCTTTACTCTTTGATTTCTCCTCTTGTCTTAACCTGTGACTTTGCGACCTTGTTACTACACAATCCGGAAAAATCCCAGGATATTCGTCCTTCAACACTTCAGTTGTCTGATATTCCACTGGCTTATCAACCACAGTAGGCATCACTCCCACCTGCGATCCAGCTATATCATTACCCAAGATAAACTGTATTCCTGGACAAGATAGTTTATCTATTACTCCTACTACCACTCTTCACTAGACTTTCCAACTTTACCTCATATAATGGGACACTACTCCTCTCACCCTGAATTCCACATATCACCACCTTTTCTGGCAACATTCTTCCCAAACTACATAATTTCTCATCTCTTACCATTAAAGATTGACTAGCCCCTGTATCTCTTAAAATTGTGACTTCTTTACCTGCTCCTCCTGATACACATGAGCAAACTTTACCCACACAAGTAAATTCTTTAAATACATCTGGCACCTTCTTAACAATTACGTCTTGAACAGGCTGTACAATCGTTTGCACCGCCTTCGCTTCCCTTGGGCTTTCCTTTACCACTCTAACAAACCCCACTGTCTTATCCTGTTTTACCACATCAGCCTTCCCAGTGCTTTTCTTCAACCACCAACACTGTGACTTTACATGGCCTAGTTTAATACAGTGAAAACATTTGAAAGTTTTCATTTCTTTTCCACTCTCCTGGATTTCTTTTTTAATCTGCGGTACACTCTCTTTATTGTCTCCCATCAGATCACCTTTACCTTTACCACTTGAGTATTTCTCTGTCCCCAGTCTGTATCCCTCACAGGCTGAAACTGATGTCGGAAACCAATTTTTGATTTATGAACTAATTCATAATCATCTACCATTTCCGCTGCTAATCTCGCAGTTTTAACCCTCTGTTCTTCCACATGAGTTCTCACTACATCAGGAATTGAATTTTTAAACTCCTCCAAAAGTATAATTTTTCAGAGAGCTTCATACGTTTGGTTTATTATCTAAGCCCTTATCCACCTATACAAAATTTGAGCCTTTCAAACTCCATGTATGTTTGACCAATTTCTTTCCTTAAACTTCTAAACCTTGTCTGTAAGCTTCAGGCACTAGCTCATATGCACTTGAGATGGATTTCTTCACCTCCTCATACGTTCCAGATACCTCCTCCGGTAGTGATGCAAACACTTCGCCAGCCCTACCTACCAGCTTTGTTTGAATCAGTAACACCCACATGTCCTGTGGCCATTTCATTTGTTTAGCTACCTCTGGAATGGAGAGTAGGTCTTACGATGAAAGGTTGAGAGTGCTAGGCCTTTTCTCATTAGAACGGAGAAGGATGAGGGCCGACTTGATAGAGGTTTATAAGATGATCAGGGGAATAGATAGAGTAGACAGTCAGAGACTTTTTCCCCAGGTGGAACAAACCATTACAAGGGGACATAAATTGAAGGTGAAAGGTGGAAGATATAGGAGGGATATCAGAGGTAGGTTATTTTCCCAGAGAGTAGTGGGGGCATGGAATGCACTGCCTGTGGAAGTAGTTGAGTCGGAAACATTAGGGACCTTCAAGCAGCTATTGGATAGGTACATGGATTACGGTAAAATGATATAGTGTAGATTTATTTGTTCTTAAGGGCAGCACGGTAGCATTGTGGATAGCACAATTGCTTCACAGCTCCAGGGTCCCAGGTTTGATTCCGGCTTGGATCACTGTCTGTGCGGAGTCTGCACATCCTCCCCGTGTGTGCGTGGGTTTCCTCCGGGTGCTCCGGTTTCCTCCCACAGTCCAAAGATGTGCAGGTTAGGTGGATTGGCCATGATAAATTGCCCTTAGTGTCCAAAATTGCCCTTGGTGTTGGGTGGAGGTGTTGAGTTTGGGTGCTCTTTCCAAGAGCCGGTGCAGACTCAAAGGGCCGAATGGCCTCCTTCTGCACTGTAAATTCAATGATAATCTATGATTAATCTAGGACAAAGGTTCGGCACAACATCGTGGGCCGAAGGGCCTGTTCTGTGCTGTATTTTCTATGTTCTAAGTTTCCAGGATAATGTTGAGGACTGGTAAACCTGGCCAGTCTTTCTTCTTACCTCAGAGTACTAAAGGCAGTTACTCCACACTCTTACCCTGCCATAGTGTAAAAGCAAATGACTGCAGATGTTGTAATCTGAAGCAAAAACAGAAAATACTGGACAATCTCAGCAAGTCTGACAGCATCTGGAGAGAGAAGGGTGCTGACTTTACGAGTCTGGATGACTCTCAGAGCTGCAGAGAACTGGAAATAGGGTCAGATTTATGCTGCTGTTGGGGGTGAGGGGGGGGGAGCGTGCAGTGTTGGGGCTGAATAGCGGGCCTGCGATAGGTAGAGATTGACAAAGATATTGTGGACAAAAAGACAAAGGAAATTTAAATGGCGGGTATCATGGCTAAGAAGGGTGCTGATAGTGGCACATTAAGAGATTAGAATGTGTTAGTGGCAAAACAAAGGTAAGCAGTGTGTCAAAGGACAACCTGGAACAGGGAACAGATGGACCCAGTAGGGTGGGTGGGGGGAGGGGAGACAATGGTGAGGGGAAAAACGTATCAATGGAAGAAATGAAAATAAATTGATAGAAATAAAAATGCGGTGACGGTGGAGGAGGGAGTTCACATTCTGGCGTTGTTGAATTCAGTGTTAAGTCCGAAGGCTGTAACATGCCTCATCGGAAAATGAGGCGCTGTTCCTCCAATTTGCATTGGCAGTACCCTGCCAGTTGACTGACTGTGATGTTACTAACTCAGCACAGAATAAAGATTGAACTGAGAGTGTCTTGTTGTTCTGGTGCTGCAGTAAATGAAGCATTTAGGAACCTAGAGACAGCAGCATGCCATTCAGCCTTTTGAGCCTGCTCTGCCATTCAATTAGGTCATGGCTGATCCATCCATATCCCTTGGTATGTTTACTGCACAAAAACACCTCTAGGGAAATATACATTGTATATTGTTGCAGTTTTATTTGAATCCAGTCAACTTGAGCTGCATAGTTTTGGCATCAGCTCTCTGCCTTGTACTGGTTGGCCTAATACCATTTTTCATTAAAGTGAAACACGGCATTGAAGAAACACCAGTATTTTCGTTTCTTTGAACAATCTTATTCACTGTTGACTGACACTCGCAAAAAAAATGATGTACAAGGAGTACCTGAATCACTTTTGTTAGTGGGAGAGAATCTCAAAGAAATCATTCAACGCTCAGGGCTGGTACTCCCATCAAATGGTTTATTACGCCGGTGGGGAGATGCCGTCTGTTAAAACCACTGACTCCACCGAACAAAGGAAAAACATCCGTTCTTATACATTTTTCAAAACATCTAGACAGCCCATTACGGCTGGACCTTGTCTAATAATATCAATTATAGATTACATACATCAGTTATATATCCAATGAAGTTTGAATTACGTAAAGTGAGTTGGTACATGATCAGCCCATGACCCCAGGAACATGAGTCATGGTACCATGTGAAAATTATCTTCGCTGTCTCCATCTGGAGTCCTTGGCCGGGATTCACCGATATCGCGGCCAAACGTTGACACCGGCATCAAAACCGGCGCGAGCGACGCCGTCGTCAACGGGCCTCCAGGCCCAGAAAATCCTCCTCTTCTTTGGGGGCTAAAACGGCGCCAGAGTGCTGTGTGCTGCTCCAGCACCAAAAGCCAGTCCTACACGGCCGGCGCGGGTCCGCACATTCACGCCACAGAAGGCGCGGGTCCGCGCTGACGCATCCACGTGGTTGTCGTCTCCGCACTGGCCCCCGGGCAACATGGCGGAGCCCTACAGGGGCCGGCGCGGAGGAACATAGGACCCCCCTCCCCGGAATGAGCACGCCCGCCGATCGGTAGCCCCCGATCACGGGCCTGGCCACCGTGGAGGCCCCCCCCCCCCCCCAGGACGGCCCCCACAGTGAAAACGCCGAGGTCCTGCCAGGTAGGACCATATGTAAACCACGCCGGCGAAACTCGGCGGGCACTTGGCCCGTCGAGAACAGAGAATCACCGCGGGGCCAACTTTCAACGGGTGCCACGCCGACCGCTTGGGAGCGATTGCCGCCGATTCTCCGGTCGCCGGAGAATCGATGGCCTGGTGTCGGAGCGGCGTGTCGGGATTCTCGCACGCCCCCCCCCCCCCCCCCCCCCCCCCGCCGATTCTTCAACCCGGCGCGGACTCGGAGAATCCTGGCCCTTGAGTCGACAGGGTTTACAATGCTCCTTTTTCTGGGGCCTTGTTATCACTTCTTTGTGAATGCATCCCTTAATCCCACATGTCTTTTTTCCATTTAAGACTCTGGACCATCTGCTAATATCTGCCACTATTATCTCACTGATCATTCCTTCTGCTTGTAATTGTTTCTGTTGTTTTTACCAGCTTGCGACTTACCCAGCTAATTATGTTCAGGAATGTGGCTAACTCAGCTAACAGCCATTTTGTGTTTTTAGTAACTGGGTTCTTGTCAACATGGCTGTTAACATAGTGGAGCCTTTCTGATCATATAGCGATTCTTAGAATATATTACACACGTTCGGGTTTATGCAATGTCTATTCCTACAAAAATGCTCCTGTACAGGTTCCCTTGTCTAAAACCCTCCTTCTAAATCTGTCTTCAGCAACTATACTACAAGGCAGTTTGTTATAACTGTTGTTTACTTAAATATTGTTGGTAATTGAGATTCCCATCTTTTTCACCTATTTCTGGAATTCCAGATTTGGTTGCGTTCCCAATTTCTGTTTTCAAGATTAAGCACTGCTGCTTCATTTGACATCTGTGATCAAAGAAAAAGTATAGCGTTTGTTGAATCGCTGCAATTGATCGGTGTCACGTATCTAGAGAAGGCAGAGCAAAGGAAAACTCAAAGATAATCAATTGCCACTTATTAGCATAAATAATGGAAGACTTCAGATTTCAAGAGCAGGAATGCACAGGGCAGACATCAGAATGTCATAATTTTTGTAAACTAGCACAGTGGCTCAGTGGATAGCACTGCTGCCTCACGGCGCCGAGGTCCCATGTTTGATCCTGTCTCTGGGTCACTGTCCGTGTGGAGTTTGCACATTCACCCCCACAACCCAAAGATGTGCAGGGTAGGTGGATTGGCCACACTAAATTGCCCCTTAATTGGAAAAAATGAAATGGGCACTCTATATTTTTAAAAAAATGTTTGTAATGTTAGTTTTAATGTTCATTAGTTTAAATAGAGACCTTTGTGCTGTGCTCCTCGAATGGATAACATCACTGCACCTGGAGAATGCTGAATTTGGTATTTCATTTAAAGTTGAGATGCGAGGCCACAGGTGTTACTATTCGTTGAAAGTTGAGTCCTAAAGCAGTTAGAATTCTTGCCATCTTGTTAGCAATCTAGCATTAAATTTGAGTAGCTATCTATAGATGTATATCTATCAGTCAATCTTATTAAGGACAGCCCAATAGCAAGGTGACAAAACACAAGGGCAGCACAATAGCACAGTGGGTAGCACTGTTGCTTCACAGCTCCAGGGTCCCAGGTTCGATTGCTGGCTTGGGTCACTGTCTGTGCTGAGTCTGCACGTTCTCCCTGTGTCTGCGTGGGTTTACTCCGGGTGTTCCGGTTTCTTCCCACAAGTCCCAGAAGACGTGATGTTAGGTAATTTGAACATTCTGTATCCTCCCTCTGTGTACCCGAACAGGCGACGGAATGTGGCGACTGGGGGCTTTGCACAGTAACTTCATTGCAGTGTTAATGTAAGCTTAATTGTGACAATAAAAATTATTATTATAGCTAAGTCTGTTCTTTGGAATCCATACCTGACCAACATTAAACTTATTGACACTCTACTGGAGTATGCTCCTAGTCAGGATAAAGAGGCTAGAGCAGAGAAAGGCAAAGGAGCCAAGCCTCACATATTCTGAGCTGATAGATTGACCGTCAACATAATCTTCTCCACATACTAGCTACAAGAGAAGTGTAGGTAACAGGGTTTATCTCTTTACCTTACTTTCATAAATCTCACTGAGGTGTTCAACATTGTCAGCAGAGCAGGTCTCTACAAGTGTAATAACCTTCACAAGACCCATGGGGCCGACCCAATTGATCTCCCCATGGGGCTCATAGAATACGTGCTCCCTCCACTGATTGGCGGGGGCCTATCAGCTGGGGCTCGTGAAACCAACACTAAAAAGCCAACCTGGATTGGGGCGGCATGGCTTGTCGTTCTGGTTGGAATTTTGTGCTGTATGCCACATTACGGCCATTTCTTTAGACTAGAAAATAAACCTATGTTTAGTTCACCTTCTTGGGCCTCCTGAAGATTTAATAGCACATAGGTGACCAGAGTATCATTGTTCTCATACTGATTAATGGTTCTCCAGTATTCGCTGTGCCTTGGTAATCCTTAGGCTCAGGTGCTGGATCCCCGTGGAAATTTTCCGGTGCGTTTGTTGTTCAATGACTGAGACATCAGTCCCTGGATCTATTTCCATATCCAGGGGGTGGCCATTCACCTGAATGGTTACCCTGATGGAGCTGCTTTCGGAGCCGTAATTCAACTTAGTTGAATACAATCATCCTCATCGGGCTGGGCTAAGTGTAGAGCTCTGGCCCAGGGCAGTTGTGTTATCCGACCAGGGCAATGCACTCGCTGTTGATTTTGCCATTCCTGGCCCCCTGTGGATCCTGCGAGCACAAGTGCAGCACCGTAGCGACTGTCATTGGGCTACGGTAGCTCTTGGCCAATGGGTCCGACCACAACATTGCTCAAGTGATGATTGAGTCCCATAAGCCGGAATGTGGGGCAGCCAATGCTATGTATAACCATCCACATGGAGCCCTGGAGTTCCTGGACTCCCATTTCTGTATTTTCACACAAGAGATATAGTTCTATGGCCCTTTTTAGGTCCAAGGAAGGATCTGCCAACAATTTACGTTTGGGCGCCATGTTGTTAATGCCTCACACTAGGTGGTCTCGCAACATCTCTGCTGGGAGGGATGGCCGCATGCTTGGACAGTTTGCAAAGGCGTGCCAGGAATTCTGTGACCGATGCCCCCGGCCATATTGAACTGCTACCTCTGCACGATCACCGATATTTTGGGATTTAATGGTCTCGAACAAGCGCTGCCAGCTCATTCAAGGTCTTTGAATCTGGGGCTGCCGGGTAGGTAAGACTTTTGACCACACTTGAGGTTGGGACTCCGCAGGCATTCAGGAGTATTACCTTTTGCCGGTTGTCTCCTACAATAGCATTCGACTGGAGGAAATACCACATCCATTCAGTATACTACGCCCAATCTTCCATGCCTACATCAAAGGCCTCAAGCCTGCCAAAAAGCAGTATTTTTAAATTCTCTCTGACCTCGCCCTCGTGCTGAGGAATTTAAATGTGGTCTGGATGTCCAGAATCGCAGCTGTTTTCCTCATCGCCAGTATAAAATCTTTAGGAGACCCGAGAATAGGCCTCCGCCCATTAGTGAGGGAATTCGTATTCCATGAGATCCACGAGGAGATCAATTGGTTCATCTCTTTGGGTCTTGTGAGGGTTATTACAACAATGTTTTGGGGGAAAATTGGCCGTCCAGCAAAACTCCTCAGTCTCATCCCTCTTTCCATGACAATATACATTGCACTGTCCAGCTTGATGGCTCCACTGCCAACAGTTTCAGAGTGAAGAATGGAGTGAAACAGGGATGTGCCCTCGCCCCCACTCTGTTTGACATCTTCTTCTCCATGAATGGGGCAATTCTCTCAAAGGCAGAGCCCTCACATTTGTTAGCACTTATCAAATCGAGGCAGCTTTGTTGGCTCAGTCACAGCTGCAGCATGGAAGATGATAGTGTACTCTGGACCTTCTATACGGTGAGGTAGCCAGAGCTGACTGATCAGCACTACACCCAATGCCATGGACTTCAAGGACTCTAGCAAGCATGCCATGAAGGCCCTACATCATATCAATTATCATTCCTGGGATTCACTGACTGATGACAGAGCAAAATGGCAACACCTCCAGTAGGCTGACATGCACCATCACGATGGCCAGTGGCTGCAGACTTGGCAGCAGATGCCAGCATCAAAAACAACAACCCACAACAACACTTATAGGAATTTCATGTGTGGCACTTTTGGCAGAACTTGCTGCTCAAGGGTTTGCCTCTTCAGCCGTCAGCAATGGTGCAGCATATGAAGACACCCTATCTAAAATGGAATGCTTGCTGCTTGTCCATCATCTTTTATAGATGGTAGGATGCTGACAGGACAGATAGTTCATACTGATTTTTTGTTTGCAATTCCCTCTCAAAGGCTACTCTATCTTAAAAGGTAAAACATTATAAATCTTCCAACCTGAGGCATAATTTCAAGAGTTCTGCTATCTTATGAGATCCTGTGGCAAGCACATCATTTCAAGTCTGATAGCTCAGCTATTACTGTAGAAAATACAGGATTTGAGGAAAATAAAACCTTCACTAACCAATAAAGTCAGTATAAATAATGCCACATAGGTTTCAGCTGTACAGATGACAAATGTTAAGTGTTCAGCACACAAACAATTAATTCTAATCAGTTTTGTATTTTGAGTCCCTTGATCAGAGGTTTTAAATATTTCTTAACTGAAAAAAGAATTGCTTCATAACACAGAATAAGTATTTTATTGTTATGTTTCTGGGACTCCTTCACTGATGCAATCTTCTATATCGGTTTCATTCTCATAATGTTCCGCAAATACAACTTGTTTCTCCATTAAATAGCCAGTGACCAAAACCAAAATTAACAAGGATATCGCCTGGGTCAATGAATTGAGTCGGCCAAATTCAGTCAGGATTTAAAATGAATAAGTGGAGGGCAGCATGGTGGCGCAGTGGATTAGCCCTGCTGCCTCACGGCGCCGAGGTCCCAGGGTCGATCCCAGCTATGGGTCACTGTCCGTGTGGAGTTTGCACATTCTCCCCGTGTTTGCGTGGGTTTCGCCCCCACAACCCAAAGATGTGCAGTCTAGGTGGATTGGCCACGCTAAATTGCCCCTTAATTGGAAACAAAATGAATTGGGTACTCTAAATTTATTTTAAAAAAATGAATAAGTTGATGCATACTTTTAACACGGAAAAGGTGAACACGCATGTTAATATAAAATGTGTAACTGCAAACCTTGATATCAAGTATTTATCAACTGCTTCGTGCTTTTATTTAGTGAACCAGGCTCATTGTAGCATAAGTTGTTCAAGTGGAAGAGATTTGCAATATCGTCTTCCTGTTCTTCAATGTTTTGATGTTTATAGCATGGGGAGAATCAGAACATCAGTGGCAATGTCAGAATAACTCTGCAAGGAAAGGGTTTGCATTTAATATTGCCTTAAAGTCACTTTAGAAATGTTACCATTCCTCTTGCTGAGCGTCTTCAGTGACTGGGAAAGCCAATGGAGGCAAATTTCTGAAAATCGCATTGTTGCCTTGAGTGGACTGACACATGGTTGGAATGAAAAGGCAAACGCAGTGTTCATCCCTGTATGACACTGGTAGGAAACAAGACCATGTTGCAAGCTAGCCTCTGGAAGCATATGCTTGCAGGATCTTAGATACTTGCTGAGGAAGAAGACTGTTTAGTCCATATTAATTTATTAATCAGGGAGTTCTTATCACCCTTCCATACTGCATTGAATTGTTCCTTAAATAACTCCCACAATTTTACTTTCATGGCTCTTTCTGAAAATTTATACAACATTGATCATAGAATCATTTATGGCACAGAAGGAGGCCATTCACCATGCCTATGTCAGTTTTGATGAGTGATCCAGTCAGTCCCACTCACCTGCCTGGTCCCCTTTGCGCCGTAAAGTTTAATTCCTACATATGCACATCCAATTTCCTTTTGAAATTATTGATTATCTCTGCTTCTACCACCCTTATGGGAAGAGAGTTCCATTACCACTCGCAATATTCTTCCTCACAATCCCTTCGATTCTTGTCCCAAATTTTGAGCTTGTGTCCCCTAGTCCTTGTTCCATACGCTAATAGGAACTGTTTTTCCTTGACTACTATATCCAAACTTATCTTGTAGACCTCTATCAGGGACTGAACTCTCCAGTCCCCCAGCCGCTATTTCTCATGATGCAGCTGGCCCAATCTGAGGCCTGTCAGCTTGGACGCAATGGGATTTCCCATTGAAGCAACCCAACGCCACCAGGGAATCTGCAGGCAGGGGTGCACTGCCAGAATATTCAGGGACTTCCAAACGTCAGAGAATTTCGGCCCAAATTTCCCTTCAATCTCATTTGCTCCAAGGAGAACAAACGTCTCCGACCTAAACTTGTAGCTAAAATCACTCTTTACATCTGCAGGAATTTCCTGATGTTAGTCTTAAACTGTCACTAAAATGCCTCCTTATCCTCCTCCTATATTTTAATTTGAAGAAATGCAGTATTCTAAGTTAACTTTTTCTATACTCTTTAGAAATCCTGCATATTGTTTAGGAAATCACCCATCAAAGCCCCCGGTTTCTTTATCTTTTCTCCTAACTCAGACTCCTGACACTAGTATACAACCATTGATGAATGGTTGTTCAGCGGAGGACAAGCTGCCCAAAGGGAGTTGGGAGGGAAGTGCTCTCAACAGGAGGCTACATCCACACAGGGTCTTCAGGAAACAATTTTCCTTCCTCACTCGAAGCAAGGAATAATGGCCTCATCACTGATCAATGCACTTGCAATGAAACCCAGCCAAGCCTCCTTTTCATCCATCAGAAAAAGTTTTCATTCGCATGAAGAATGTAGGAGATCAAAGTGAGATAATTTCAGAGTTCTTAAGAGCCACTGAAATAATGTTTACAAACAACAGATCACTTTTAAAATGTTAAGTCCTTCAGATTAATGCTCGCAGCAGTGGCATACAGTGGCAGCAGTTACTGTAGACTAATAATTTCATCTTTCTGTAATTATGAATCAATATAAACTCAGGATTGTCAGAGGGATGATGTGGACAGATACAAAAATGATTATGTGTGGTAGCTCAAATTCATTTAGTGTTAATTGGAGATTTGATCAACAGCAAGCTGGGCAGACTAAACATTGATTGTACCGTTTCACTGTCATTAATGAAAGAAGCGTGGCAGAGTTAGAAGGAGATACATTTCCCTTCATGCTCTATTAAGGCCATTAAAATACAACAGCAGCAAAGTGCTCATGGAATCATTGAACTGGTAGTTGTTGAACCAGTGAGACTCCAGGAGTCTTACTAACAGGCTGCTCGGCAGACAGTAAAGAGCTGTTTTGATCCATCCAATATTGGCTTTTATTTTTTCCTCCAAGAATTCATTTTAAATTGTCTTCAATATTGTTTCATTTGTTGCTAACTCAGCTTAACCACAAAAGTGAGCATTGCAAATAACACCACTTTCCTCAGAAGCAGAGGGTAACATTTCCCGATCCTGAAGTGGTGGGGGCCAGAAAGACGGCATTTTCCTGGAGTCAGACCGTCATGTTGATCATCTGGCACCATCAGCCTGCCAACCTAATTGACGTTGGCACTACTGCAGCAGTCTGGGTATGGGATCATCACAGTCGGCAGCTTCGACCTCCAAAGCTGGAAGCGCTGGCAACAACGGCTGCGTTCTATGGCCAATCGCTGTGACCGGAGGGGATTCCCGAATGAGTGGAGGAGCCAGCCTGCTTGGCCCTCCGAAAACATAGACTAATTATCAACCGTCAAAAGGGCGCCTCCATATGAAAATACCCTTGCATTCTCACACTGCCTCAGCAATGCTCAACTCTCCTAGTAGTGCGTCCGAGCTGACAGGCCTCAGATTGGGCCAGCTGCATCATGAGCTCACCCGCCATCCTTAATTAAATGGAAAGCTCAGCAGCAGCCAAACAGGAGGCTGCCTCTGGGCAAATCGTTCCCTGATCTGTCTCACTTGATGACTTTGGGGTCCCGAAGTCTGTAAGAAAATCTTCCCCAGTATTCATGAAGAAGTCTGGAAATTATTCAGATGTGATGGAAAGAATACAACTGATTCCACAGAGCTGAAATCAAAACTCAATTAGTGGAGACCTTGATGAAGATTTCGTTTTCTTGGTTCTTTGATTGTATACTTACATGCACAATTTCTACCTATCCATTGGAAATAAAAGCTTATAGGACTCCATTGGCAATTTCCTCTCTACCCCATAAGAAAACATAGTGGGTTGGATTTCACTGTAGATGTAGCTAACAGCATTGCCCATTATTTGCGTGTCCAAAGACAGCAGGACAGGTAAATAAGGTTGTTAAGAAGGCATTTGGGACACTTGCCTTTATTGACTGAGGCATAGAATATAATTGTCGTCAGGTTATTTTTGAAATGTATTGAATGCTGGTTATGCCACAGCTGCAGCCCTGTGTGCAGTTCTGGTCCACTCGATTGGAAAAATGTGATTGCTCTAGAAAGGGTGCAAGGGAGATTCACCAGGATGTTGCCTGGGCTGGAACGTTATCGTTATGAAGAGAGAGACTAGCTGGGCTGGGGTTGTTTGGCTTCAAGCAGAGAAGGCTGATGGCGGACATGATCGAGGTGTATCAAACGATGAGGGCATAGATAGGAAGGAACTTTTCCCCTTAGTGGAGGGGTCAATAACCAGGCAAAGATTTAAGGTAAGGGGCAGGAGATTTAGAGGGGAGTTGAGAAATATCTTTTTCACCTAGAGGGTGGTGGGAATCTGGAACTCTCTGTCTGAAAGGGTGGTAGAGGCGGGAACGCTCACAACATTTAAGAAGCATTTAGATGTGCCCTTGAAACTCCATAACATACAAGGCTATGGGCCAAGTGCTGGAAAATTGAATTAGAGATTTGTAAACTGTTAAGAGTAAGTAGGTGTAAAACTACTTACTACTTTTTTGGTGTAAAACTCTATGACTCTATTGTTTAAGTGTAATCAGTCAGCAACATTTTGCATTGCTCTTATTTACACTGCCTGGTTCAGACCCTTTGTGGTCTCAAGTTCCAGTGCTAGACCCCACTGAAAGTCTGTGGGCTCCCTAAATGCAAGAAATGCCTGGCACCATAGGTTGCATGTTTGTTCTGGAGTTGGGACCCCGGCATTGGATGCATATCAGGGTTCTGTACCCACATCATGTGATGCCTGGTGCCATTTGTAACATGCAGGTCAATTAGTGGTCAGTCTGGATGCTTACTGTCCAATTAAGGATGGTAGGCAGACTACTGAGGTTGGAGGACCCGTTGGAGGCCCTCCAGCATTGAAAGGTTGGCAGGCGCACCATCAGAGCTGGCAGTTCCCATATACCTCAGGATGGAGGTGCTCGCTGAAGTCTTCATAAAAAATTGAAAGTAAAAAGAGGGCACATCTGTCAGGCTGTTTCTAAGAAGGGGATATTGTGGCCACAGCTGCAGCCATCTCATAGTTAAGGCCATGAGTGGAAGGTGGGGATGGGGAGGGTGGGGATGGTGTGTTTAAAACAGTAAATGTAGAATTGGCCGTGCCTAGTCTGCCATCTCTATTCATCAGCTGGAGCTTAATCTCCAGTGGAGGCCTGACAGCCAAGTGGAGGTAAATGCACTGCAACCTTAATTGGCGGCCCAACACCTATCCCTCCAAAGTATTTAAACATGGTGATGAGGTGGGAACATGACAGCAACCTGGTGCACCAGCCAGCAGCCAGCTATTGTGTGCCAGTCCTCCTCCATTGCCAAGTCTTGAGTCCTTCTAAAATCCAGCCCCCTTTGTTCATGGTTGAGATCAATATCTAACCCATTCCTGAGCTGCATCAACCTCTATGCTCTCTAAATGAACAGCTTACAAATCTCAAAGCTATAAGAGGGTAAAGCAAATATGGGCCCATTACCTCTGATCTCGAGAGGGTCATTCCCAGGACGTACTCCAGAGGATGCACTGGGGGATCCCCCTCTCCCCAAGAAGTCACCAGGGAAACATTAGAAGAAATGAAATCACTTCTAACTCTTCAGTACCTGAAATACTGACACTCCCGTCCAAGACCTCCCAACTGACCTCCCAACTCTCATGGAAACCCTCCTCCGAGACTACCACCTATTCCGAATACCTTCATGACAAACTGACTACCCCCCACACCTACCAACTACCCTGCTGACACCAACGACTCCTCTCTCAACCCTCCACTGACCACCCTACCTCCCAACAAATCTTACGCCCCACTGACCACCCCACCCCCAACCTATCCTGATCCCTCCACTGTCCATCTGAAGCACCTGATCCCCAAGACCCATCCTCCCCCTCCCCTCTTACCACCTGACACACCCCTCCACTGGCCACCTGATATTCCCCACCATCCTAAACACTTACTTTGACTTCTGAAAGTTGCTGGGACCTTTATACCTACCTACTTTATAGCAGCTAATACAGTAAGAAAGGGAGCGTGGTTTCCATTCATCCAACTCTGCTGTCCTTGACTGAAGGCCTTGGGAACCCGTTGTGCTACACTTTTCTCATCTGGCCAAAGTTGGAAGGTCAGACAACAAAGGTGCAGTCCCCGACTAAGGTAGTGAAGAGGGAGCAGAGGGCAAATCCGACTGTGATTGCCACATCTTGGAAGCTCTCGCTCATGAAGTACACTTGAGTGAGAATAACAGAGAGTGAAATATGCTCAAAATAGTCAAATTCTCAGTCGGCTGGAAGAGGAGAGAAATTTAAGGATGACTGAAATTGAAGGGCGATTGCAGATGAAAACAAAAAGCAAATCAAATTCTGCCTTTTTAAAGAAGGACATTGAGCACAAAGGTAAGGAACTGATGATATATCTGTACAAAAGATTTGGGATCATGTTGATTTGTGGCATGGATGGAAAGCTGGTGATTGTAGATCGGTTGGCACCATGCCCAGTTTTCCTTTTCATTGACAAGCTTGTTGGGCACCAGTAGGGTATTATTTGTAGTTTAAAGTACCCTAACAGAAGGGGTATTGAGGCAAAGGAATAGGTGCAAATTATATTCATTTGAATGATTGGGTGAGAGGTTACGATTATAATGAGAGATTTGAATAATTAGTGCTGCATTCACAGAAGAGAATGCCAAGGAGGTAATCTGTTCCTGCCAGTTAAGTGTCCTTCTTTTGTTACTTGTTGGGCAGCTTCCTATTGATATCTGCAGGCAGCCAGAATGGTGCACGACAGCAGATACTGGTAACTGAAGACAACTCTTTTACTAATTTACCATCCCGCTGTTTCTTTCTATTGGATCTTTTTGAGGACGAGAGGAGCCACATATCACTTTTTCCTCTGCCTTTTAATGGCACAAAAATGACTTTGGATCATTTTGCAGGCCGAGTATCCTGTCCCTGTCACTAACAGCAGGTTAGCAGCAGAAATACTGCTTATTCTTTACACTGATTTAATTATTCCTTACCTTTTCAACTTTGTTTCAAAATTTGAAAAATTCGTGGGCCCAGTTCTATGACGCGAGTGCATGTTGGCATCTCGGTTACTTTTTGTTCAACTGCTGTGGTTTAAGTATAAATATTAGGGGCTGTTTGCAAGAGTCCACTGCTAGCACAGGTCAAATGTAGAGTTAGAACAGTATGAACCCAACTCCCTTGACCCATGCTTGATGCTAGCAAGGCCCTGTGTCTATTACAGATTTTCACAAAATCCTATTTATTCTTTTGTTTCTCAGTGGTGTGTATTTTAATTGCATCTTTCCGCATTTCATTCTAAAAGCAATTTCTCTTCAATTACATTATCATCCAATGTATTTTTCCAATTAATCCTTTGTGATTTCTTGTCGCAGTATTAACATTTAATTTTCTGAAGTCTGACAGTTTAATCGTAATTGTCCTTAATTCTCTTCAGTAACTCTCATCCTGTATTATGATCATGTATCTAAATGCCGAGATTTAATGGTTTAATTACTTTCTTTCTAATTAGTAAATAATGGATTTGTTTGGTTCAAATTAAATAGATCTTATAATGCACATTAATCTATGTAAATATATTGTAAATAAAGCAATCTATAGAGATCAAGACTGTGATATAATTGGTGGATGCAGTTTGTGATGAAGAATCATTATCAAGTCTGAAACACCATTGTTGGTGAGTGTAAACACCCTGTGAATCTCAATAAAATAAAATGGTGGAACCAGATATTTACATTGAGCCTCATCTATCTCAGGTTAAGAAAATTAATCATCTCTAAGGCCATGACTACAGTTAAATAAAATAGAAAACACTGACACCCTTGAAATCATATGAATCATCAACTGTTTAGCTAACTGATCTCTGCAGGGGTCTCACTACTGCACTTAATTAAAAGTTAACAAAACTGCATGTTACTGTAGGCAAAACCATCCCAAAAATCAAATCTGACTGTCTTTTATCTTACCTGCTAAATATTGTTCATCTTTCTGTACAGTCTTCATATTCAATTTGATCACCTTGTGAAGAAGTTAACCCTGTAGATTTCCATAGCTTTCCCAGAGAATATTGAGCACAGAGAATAAGTAAACCTTACCACATGATCTGTGTGCAACTCATTTTAAGAAGTCTTACAACACCAGGTTAAAGTCCAACAGGTTTGTTTCGATGTCACTAGCTTACGGAGCGCTGCTCCTTCCTCAGGTGAATGAAGAGGTATGTTCCAGAAACATATGTAGACAGAATCAAAGTTGCCAGACAATGCTTGGAATACGAGCATCAGCAGGTGATTAAATCTTTACAGATTTAATCTATATATATAAATTTCTTACTGTGCTCACCCCAGTCCAACGCCGGCATCGCCACGTCATGGCAACTCATTTTAGGAAGTGTTGGTGGATTTAGCAGACTGAATGTTGAAGCTTGACGCTGAGGACAGTCACTCTGTACAGTATCAGCTAGCAATGCAGCCAAAGAGATCCTGGTAATGGGAGATTTAAATCGCTTCCATGGGCCAGCTGGAGCAGGGTTGCCCTTTTGGTCCCCACAAAAAGGTCTGCTGCTGGCCTGGGCTGGGCACGCTCGCCAACTCTTCCCCCCTTCCAAGGGTTTATACCAGCACATAGAACTGATGTCCCAACCAGCTGGTACTGCTGTGACCCAAACTAGTGAACTATGATGTAACACCCATTCAGTGTCTGAAGTTTGGTTGTAGGGTTCATTGCGGTAGCCTCAATATTGCAGCTGGAAAAGGCAGCCTCCCAGGCAATATGCTGGTTTAGCCTCCCAGAAACCAAGGTCAATCCCAGGATGTGCCATGTAAATGCAGTCAATATCTGGAGGTATTTGATTGCGTCATTATAACTTAGTGGTTACCATAGATGGGTAGGTGGAGTTCAGCATGTCACTGTTGTATGCTATTATGTTTTTGTTTGGAATCTACTTGCCGTTTTGAAATTGTAATACAAAGGAGGTTACTCTGAACTTATCAATACCACTGCATGTTTTTCTTCCAGATACTGGCTGACAAACAAGATTTACATCAAGCGACCAAGCACAGGCTTACTGATGTATACACTTTCAACTCGATTCTGTGATGAGATCCACCTTTACGGATACTGGCCTTTCCCAAAAGATTCAAAGGGGACACCAGTTAAATATCACTACTATGACAACTTAAAGTACAGATATTTTTCTAATGCTGGACCACACCGAATGCCACTGGAGTTCAAAACATTAAAATCTTTACACGACAAAGGAGCTCTGAAACTAACAACAGGGAAATGTGTGTAACCCTAGACTCCAAAGCTGAAAAGCAGAGTTGGTGCGATATTTGCACACTGTAGATTTTATGTGAAAAGGTAACTCCTCGGTGATAATTGCAACAGTGCTGTAAAGTACCCATTGCCCAGTTACTTTTACAGCCTCAGATTGTTGTGATGAAATAATATAATCTCACTGTTAGGAGCAAAGATCAAACAGTGATGTGTTAAAAATGATTAAATATTGATTGACAGAATGGTTCAGGTCTGTGAGCACTGTCACCATCAGTAGGGATCTGCATTTATTGTAGCCGCCGAAGTCCTGAGGACTAATCAGACTTGGTGTTAACTCGAGGTCAGTATTTGTCTTGAGAAGCTATCTCAGCAAGCAATCAATGCCAAAGTGCTTTCTGAGTGTAACACGACTGAGTCATAGATACACTGTTATTGTCTGCATATGTGAATCAGCCAAGGGTTATCAGTTATAAAAATTAAAAGGCCATGAGAGGACTGAAGGTCTGATAGCACCCCAGCTCGGTGTTGTTGGTAGTTTTATAGCTCAATGAATGTAAAGAAGTTGTCTTATGTGGTGTGCTGAATGTGAACTGTAAAAAGTTAAAGGTGCCCTTTCTGCTGGTACCAAAGATCTTTATATACTGACCATGTTAGAAGTTGCTTGTAAGGACTGACATTTTGGAAATTATAGGGTAAAGTGTTTTGTGCAATTACTACATTTGTGGTTTCAGCAGGAGGAATCTGGAGAAAAAGGAAGATTGGACAGAGTAAAAAGCACAAGTCTTATTTAAATAAAAGCACAGATTACCAGGTCCTTAAAACACGGGGAATTCTACTCTAATTTTTTTAAATAAAATTGGTACATTTGAAAAGTTCACTCACTAACACGTTCCTCTACTAAATGTTCTGAATCCAAGCTGAGTGGAAAAATCATACTTCTTACCTTGCAATTTCCCATTCACCACGCAGCCTGCATCAGCACCATTTCTCCTTTCTGTAAATATTATGTAATGTATATTCTGAGGTAACATTGTAAATGTTCTGCTTCCTTTTAAATTATTTGTTCATGCAATTCTTTAAAATCTACCCAGGAGGATCCCAGGTTAATTGTGCCTGATTCATTCCAGTTCCTAATGTTGAAGTTGGTTTCCTGACTGCACAATACCAAACAGAACTGCGGTTGCCACAAAGCCCTGCCTGCAGACCTGGGAAATGGCAGGAGTGACTCAGGACCTTCCCAGACTTGGAGCCCTACAACATTTAATTTTATTTCTGTAGATTGTCTTCTGCAAATGTTGGAATAGAACCACAGTATCTGGTCTCTTGGAATGCCACTGAGCTACACTGCTGTTGCTCCTTTGAAAATATGTACACTGGAAACTTCTAGAGACAGTTATACATACATTAGCTGAGTCGTTTACATTCCCACTGGTTGATGTGAAAATACAAAAGAGTTGTAAGCAACTGAACTGCCTGGAAACTTCTGCACAGCTTTTAAAAACAAATTTGAACAGACTGGACGATGAACAGACAAGTGAGGAATGATGCTTGGCTCTTTTCACTTTCAAATAATTTCACTGTCTGTCTTAGCAATTTTTTTTCCTTGAACAGAATATTGACTATTTTAAAACCATCTGTACAGAGAAGGCAGCAGGATGGAGAATCAAACCAGAGACAAGGAATGTACAGTTTTATGCCATTCAGGCCTCTTGAGCCATTCAGCAAGGTGAACAGGCCCCAAAGTATGAATGCCACTAACTGATGAGAAGTGGCATTGACACTGTTTATCAACTCTTTCATCCCCAGACCACGGAGCAGTGCCACACAAATTCCACAACCTTAACTAGTCAGGAAAAAAAACTGTCTCAAACCGCCCCCTTTTCCTCTCACCCTCTTAATACAGCACTTGCCCAATGAATCCTTCACACTGCTGTCTTGTTAAGGGGCTTCAGCTTGTACTATGGCTATCCAGCTCCTCTCACTGGAATTGCATGTCAAACTTTCAAACCGCTCCCTCAACTTTAACAGCCTCATATTCCCAAATTTCTTACTTCACCTTTTCCATACTGCATGCCGCACGATGTTCAATTGCTAGCCTTTTTTCGGCACTCACTCTCTATCATAGGGCACTGGGACAGAGAGGGGAGAGGAGAGAATGTACTTCTCTTAATTGTGGTACATCATGACCTTCAAGGAGAAGACATGCAGTTCTTGCCTTGCAAAATGTTCAGCATGGCTGCATCTAACTGACACCAGGTCACTGAGCACCTTGCACTGTCATGTTGGTGCCCAATGTGGAGCACCAATTGACGAATGCAGACAAAATTGAATACTCACTGCCAGTTGAATTAATACAAGTTTATTATAGCTATGTGCTTATTTAAACAGTTACAAAAGTTTCAAGACTCACGACTTGAAAAATATACTCCCCCAATGGAGAGCACTTGGCCAGTTTTCTCAGGAGGTGTGCGTTGTGAGCCTTCAAAATCAGGTCTGATTGTATGATGGTTGATCCCTGGGGCTATCACTAACAAAATCTCGGTGGTGCTATGTATTATAAGGTTTCAGTTCTTAGTTTATATTTAATTCATATAAACATCCCGGAGCACACATAGGCCTCATTCATCCTAGTTGTTCAACCCGTTCCCAGAAAGGTTGTTCTGATGAGAAGCAATTAGTTTCACACAGACAAGTCTGTTGGCATCTTCACCATCTTGCTTCACGGCCCAATGTTAGCCATTGACCTCTTTTAGCATCAAAATGGCAGAAAATTAGCAAATGTTCCACTCAGCAGTCACCATGCCATCACACTGAAGCACCAGCTTCCACAACATTCTCTGTCTAAATCCCAAGAGGGTGGTGCTCACATATTCTTAGCTTCTGTCCTCCTTTCCTGCAGATCCACAACAGCAATGGACACAGGAGGTAGAAGAGGAAGATGATGGGAAGAGGATGAGGAGCAAGCCAACTAGCAGTCAGAACTGCAGAGTATTGCAATTCCTCAGGACAACAGCACATAGCAGATCTCCAGCTAATCCCTCGTAGCATTACACCAATGGAACATAGGAGGTACTGCCAAGCTGGCATGAAGGCCATCAGTCATATGAGTCTTCTGTACAGCATGTGCAGCTAACCACTTCCAATAACCCGGACCCTCAAACAAGCTGCTGTAAAAAAAAAAATGTTCTGCCTGCAGAAATCTATATTCCGAGATCTCCAGGCTGTTTTGTGTCAGGAACTTCTTGCTTCCACCTTCAGCAGCTGGACATGGAAGTTTCTGGAAGAAATCAGAAATGAGTCAATGAAAAAGGTTGGTTGTGACCTATACTGTCAAAGTGACCAAATGTGGGATAAATTTAATATCATAGAGTAAGAAGCATTCTCATAGATTCTTGTAGTTCGTTACCGATACATTGGTAATGACCATACTTGAAAATGTTGAGGAAAGTACTTAGTCCAGCTAAAAGGACAAACATGGCTTGTTCCACAGTTGTGTACTGCCTTCTGCAATGCGAGTGACCTAACTGTGAGAAATTCTTCATCTTTGCAGGTTCATGTCCTTTTTTACCGATGTTTCATTCATGATTGCTGGAAGTTTTATTACATTTGTTTGCAACTCTGTAATAAAGTAAATAAAGGTTTATGAGGGTTTACTATCAAACATCTCAAATGTTCAGCATTTGTCTTTCAAATTTCCTCTCTCCCTCTCTCCCTTCCAGAGTGGTCAGGAATGATTTTCACTGGTGTGGATGGAAAATGAGTAGTTATGGATTCACCACAAGTATATTGTGCTCGATGAGACTTTCTTAATAAGCAACCAATCTACAGTCACCGAATTTACAACCATGACAAAAATGAGGGCAACATCTATTTGCTCCTTGCTGAAAAACAATTCCATTTTCAAGATACTATCCAGTATCTTAGACCACAGACTATAAGACATAGGAGCAGAATTAGGCCATTCAGCCCATCGAGTCTGCTCTGCCATTCAATCATGTTTCTCATCCCCATTCTCCTGCTTTCTCTCCATAACTCCTGATCCCTTGATTAAATCAAGAACCTATCTATTTCTGTCTTAAAGACACTCAGTGACTTGGACTCCACAACCTTCTGCGGCAAAGAGTTCCACTGATTCAACACCCTCTGGCTGAAGAAATTCCTCATTGTTTTAAAGTATTGTCCCTTCAGTCTGAGGCTGTGCCCTTGGGTTCTAGTTTCTCCTGCTAGTGGAAACATCCTCTCCACGTTCGCTCTCTCTAGGCCTCTCAGCATTCTGTAAGTTTCAGTGAGGTCCCCCTGATATTTCTAAACTCCATTGAGTACAGAGCCAGAGACCTCAACTGCTCCTCATATAAGTCCTTCATTCCAGGGATCATTCTTGTGAACCTCCTCTGGACCCTTTCCAAGGCCAGCACATCTTTCCTTAGATACAGGGCCCAAAACTGCTCACAATATTCCAAATCGGGTCTGAGCAGAGCCCTGTACAGCCTCAACAGCACATTCCTGCTCTTGTATTCTAGCCCTCTCGACATAAATGCTAACATTGCATTTACCTTCCTAACTGCAACTGACCCTACATGTTAACCTTAAGAGACTCCTAAGACCGTTTGTGCTTCTGATTTCGAAAGCTTTTTCCCATTTAGAAAATATGCCTCTATTCTTCCTATCAAAGTGCATAACCTCAGGCGCCGGAATGTGGCGACTAGCGGCTTTTCACAGTAACTTCATTTGAAGCCTACTTGTGACATTAAGTGACTTTCATTTCATTTCACTTTTCCACATTGTATTCCATCTGCCACTTTGTTGCCCACTCTCCTAGCCTTTACAAGTCCTTCTGCAGCCCCCTGCTTCCTCAATACTGTTGCGTTATTCACCCTGGGGCAACACGGACTGCAACAGGATGCAGATGAACTTTGGGCTGAGCAGGCTGGAAACGCTGGCAAGTCACACAATTGAGGACCATGTTGGATATGTCCTCGTTGATGCCAGGCCAATAAATAACCCTGCCGGGCCCTGCGCCTGCATTTCTCGATACCGAGGAGTCCCTTGTAGATCTGTTTGAGCACTAAGCTCTGGAGGCTGCGAGGAATAATGATACGATCCAGCTTGAGGAGGATCCCCTCGGCAACTGTTAGGTCATCCTTGACATTAAAGAACTGGGGGCATTGCCCTTTCTGCCAACCATTTGCAAGGTGATGTATGACCCGCTGCAGAGGAGTGTCCTTGGCAGTCTCTTCTCGAATGTTGATGACTCGTTCGCCTGCAGCCAGGAGGTTGCTGGCACACAGTTGCACCTGTGCCTCAATTTGGCGGATGAAGTCGACTTGTTCACAGGGTGGGGTGATGGCGCGAGACAGGGCATCCGCAATGATTAACTCCTTACCCAGTGTGTAAACCAATTCGAAATCATACCTGCGGAGTCGAAGGAGAATGCGCTGAAGCCTGGGCGTCATGTCATTCTAAGTCCTTGTGAATGAAATGGACTCGGGGTCTGAGCATACCTCTGCTCAGTGGGAGTCATGGCCCTGGACGTAAAGGCCACTGGAGCCCAGGACGAGGAGTCATCCCTCTGGAGGAGCACGGCAACAATGCCGTCTTGGCTGGAGTCCCGCTCTTGGTCAAAAAACGCTGGTACCGGAGCAGTGGTGAGCATTGCCTTTAACTCGAGCCACTCTGGGTAGCCACTGAAAGGCAGTGGACTTCTTCTCCAGATGCCTGAGAGCCGTGGTGTGTGATGCGATGTTGGGAATGAACTTTCCCAAGAAGTTAACCATACGCAGCAAGCGTAGTACCGCCTTTTTGTCTTCTGGGCTCTTCATGGTGTTGATGGCCTTGACTTTGTCCGAGTCTGGTTGCACACCCTGCTGGGATATTTGATCACCCAAAAACTTGATTGATGATATGCCAAAGGAGCATTTGGCCTTGTTCAACTTGAGGCCATTGGCATGTATGCGTCTAAAGACTTGTTGGAGACGAGATATGTGTTCCTCTGGGGTCGTGGACCGTATAATGACAACATAAACCCGTACACCCTCAATGCCCTCCAGCATCTGTTCCATGATCCTGGGAAAGGTGTATTAAACGTGCAGAGCTTCCTGCTGGACTCGTCCACTTGTATCTGCCAGAAGCCACGTGATGCATCTAGCTTCGTGAAGAATTTGGCATGTGCCATCTCACTGGTTAGCTCCTCCCGCTTCGGGATCGGGTAGTGTTGCCGTATTATGTTTCTGTTAAGATCCTTGGGATCTATACATATGCGCAACTCTCCTGAGGGCTTCTTCACACAGACCATCAAGCTGACCCATTCAGTTGGTTCCGTCACTTTAGAGATTATACCCTGGTCTTGGAGCTCCTGCAGCTGCACCTTTAAACGGTGTTGCTCGTTTTAGCCTCAGTTTAATTGCTCTTATTCTGTCACATTTGCTCTTGAGTCGCCAGGTATCTTTCTGATACCGCCACGTGGTTCAAGTCCGAGTAATGATTAATAATCCAACACACCGCTTAGTAAGAGTTAAATCAACGCTCATTTATTATATACAGCAATTAATACTTACACATTAATTCTACCTCTAAGCTACTTCCTACAACAGGCCACTACTTAACTTTGGAAATGGCCCACCAGGTCAGGGAAACGAATGGCCTTTCGTATGGGTTCTGAGCCTGCGGGATTCAAAGCTGGTTCAGGTCGATAGTCAGGAGTGTCTATCTGGAGCGATCGTTGGAGTAAAACTTACGTTCTCTTGCAGAAGGGTCTCGAAGGGTGCGGAGAGGAGAAGAAGGGTCGATTTGAACTTGGCCCCTATTCTTATAGTCCGCAGGGGCTTCCCGCCTCTCGGGGCGGACCTTGAACCTGGTTCCAAGTGATTGGACTTGGTCCCAATCGCTTGGTTCGATTTTCTCCAATGCTGGAGCGATTCCTTGATCGAGGGGTGGTCGTTTACCTCACTTTGTGTCAGCTCCTGCTGGCGCGAAAGGTCTGGGTTGGCTTTGTGTGTCTATTTTGTATCAATTGTTCCCGAGGATTGCTGATTAATATGCAGATGGCTGGGGTGTTGTTATGTTGATGGCTGCAGGTATCAATTCGGTCTGGCTTCCCCAGAGGCGAATACACTGTTTTACCTGCAGCTATCTGTTTGAGTCCTGTTGGCTGATTTTCCCATAAGCCTCTTCCGTTTGCCATTTTAAATCGGGGTTTGGCCATTCTAATCGGGAGTCAGCCATTTTACATGGCTACATTCCCTCCTTGTGATCCTAACGCGAAGCGTGAAGGATCACATCATGTTTGTTACTTTCCATTCCCTGACCGGGGGGGGGACACCTCCTACATGGCCTCTGCACTGATCATAGCTGTGCACAAAAAATTTAACTAACAATTCTAAGGGCGCTATGTCAGACAGGGACATGCATTACAAAATAACAAACTTGGAACCTCTAATTTTTCCTTAATATACTACACTGGCTAAACACTCCATTATCCTACCTTCCTCAATCATACAACAAAGATCACAACATTTCATACAGTCCTGGCTTGGCAGTCAAGCTCAGGATCAAAAAAATTGTTTTTTTTGTTCATGAAAAAGTTTTTTACATCTCTTTATTTACAACAATAAACGCAAGTGAATGCACTTTATTATTTTATTATAGATCGCGGGGGTCGGTGGTCTGGTCGTAACCGAATATAGGGGATCTGATCCTATATACCGGGGTTCGAGCGCGGTAGGCTCTCCTCCATTTACGTAGGCGCATAGTCTGCATTACACAGCAGAGTATCGCCAACGCTAGTAGTGTTTCGATCACGTAGGACAGGGAGTACCAGGTTATGAACCTGGCACACCAGGAAGATGCAGTGTCGCTGGTGACTGGGCTCTGGGTACTGCGGGGCAGTGAAACATTAACGGCTGGGGGGTTTGAAGTCATGGGGTTCGCGGTCACGCGCAACCAAATGTCCATAAGCACAAGGGTGATCCACTTGAAGGAAGTCCTCATGGCTGTTCTTGGTCCTTTTCTTTCTTTGTGTTCTCTTTATTTTCTCCGGTCCTGGAGCTTCTGGAGTTCTGTAGAAACAAGCATAGTGTCTGTAACTATCTTTGTTTAATATCTGGGAGGCGAGTGTGTCTGTCCTTTGGTGCCAATTATTCCCTTTATAATTGGTCACTGTAGCCATGTAAAATGGCTGCGTTCCGTTTAATCTGGCCAAAACCCCGTTTAAAATGGCTAACCCGAAAGACTGCTGGGAAAAGCAGCCAAGAAGACACAAGCAGGCAGCTGCAGGCAGGTTTGCATATTTCAGCTCTGGGAACGTAGCCCAGATCGATACTCAGGACTGTTTACACCTAATCAACTCAGACATCCACAGCTAAATCGGCTATCCCCGGGAACAATTGCAGCATATTAGCAATTGAATACCGGGCCAGACCTGTCGGCGCCTGCAGTGGCCGAAACAAAGACAGGTGAGCGACCACCCCCCGATCAAGGAATCGCCTCGCCATTGGACACATCGACCCCAGAGACTGGGGACATAATCCAATCACTTGGGACTCAGGGTCAAGGGCCGCCCCGGGAGGCGGGAAGCCCCTGGGCCCTATAAAAGTAAAGGTCCAAGTTCAGATCTCTCTCATCTTCACCTGCTCGAGACCTTCGGAAGACCAGCCACCGATAGCAGTAAGTTTGAGTCCAACGATCGCTATCTGGTAGAGACACCTAGCCACCGACCTGTAGCAGCCTTTTGAATCCCGCGGGCCAGATTTGATTGGACAAGCCATTCATTTCCCTGACCTGGTGGGCTCTTCCTAAGTTAAGTATTGGCCAGTAGTGATAGGTTTATTGTATAGAAAGTAGTATTAGGGTATTAATACTGCTTGTTGTACATAATAAATGACCGTTGTTTTAATCCTTACTAAGCGGTGTGCTGTGTTATTAATCATAACCTAAACTTGAACCATGTGGCGGTATCATAAAGATACCTGGCGACTCATGAGCAAAGGTGACCGAAACAGAGCAAATAGAATAAAGCTAGAAAGAGCAACACACTATGTGTGACTCCCTCATTTTTTTTCAAAAAACAAATTTTAGGACACGGCACACTTCCCAATGACGAACCAGTGCTGAATTACCATCCACAAAGTTCCAGGATGTAAATAGCAGATGGCGGGCAACCTGAAGGTTCCCTAAACAAACAAAACTTTTTGAAATTAAAAATGCCAAATGAGGTGTGTATGGGCTGCGACGGGTAAGGTTTGGATGGAGTCCCCGGGTAGGATGGCTACCAATGCCGTATCTCCCCTACCCGAGCTTGATTGACCAGCGGGGGGGGGGTGCCCAGGCAGGGCGGGTCTCAAGCCGTTTCCCCACTGCCTGAGCAACCAACAAGAACGGGCAAAAATGTAGTCATCGTGGTGGGGCTGCCGTAGTGGTTCTATCCTTCGAACCAGAAGGGCAGTTACGATCGGGCGTCTGATACCCGAACAAGTATCAGCTGAAAAGCTAGTTCCTCTGAACAAGCGTGTGGTCTGTTGACCAGTATTTGCAGATAAACTAGTTCCGCCGAACAAGCGTCTGGCAACGGTGGGTCTCTGAGAGCAAGTCCTCAGATGTTTCTGCTGAATAGGCGTGTGGCAGTGAGAAAATTCTCCTGTCGGACATACAACATGTAACAAACTTACAAAACAACATAAAACATTCTGCAGGTCCCATCAGAAAGGACAACACTTTTCCCAAGCGGTTCCTTTGAAACATCATCTAGACACCTCAGTTCTCGGTTACGAACAGGGTCGCAAAGGGGTTGGCAGTTTGGGAGTCAGACCCAAGGTCGTCATCTTCTCCCGGGTGCCAAACTCTGGAGTGGATTAGGGCTGAAAGGGCTGCATGGTGTGAGTTGGGGTTGCTCTCGTCGTTGCGGACGAGTCGGTATGAGTTGTCACGGTGACAATAATTGGTGTCTAGTTGTGTGGGGACAAAATCGGGGTCATCAGCGTGGTTCGGTGGTCGGTGGTGGGGTTTATTCAGAAAAGTGATCAGGGGGGGATCACTTAGATCGTAGTTGGAGTCGCTGGGTGTGGGTCCGGTTGCATGGGGATAGTAGGGAGGCGTGCTGTGGCTATCGTCCGAGTCACAGTCGCTGTCTCTGCTGATGCAGTCTGTGGGCGTTCCGGGGCGAAGTGTATATTTCGGGGGTGGAGTCGAGGTCGAGTCCGTGGCTGGGCTGGACATGGTGGGGGTTGGTCGGGTTACGTTGGCTGTGGGCGGGGTGTGGTCTGCTGCGTCAAGCATGACGTGGTGTGCGTGGTTCGACTGTGTTCCATAAACCTTCAACTGGTTTATATGAAACCACGCAGTCTTACCATTGGGGTACTTTATTTTGTAAACGGATGGGCATACTTTGTCCGCAATAGAATACGGACCCGAGTATTTAGGTGACAGTAATGTGCTGGGGTTATATACAGACAGCATCACTTGCTGGCCAATATCGTACTCAGCCGCATGCACTGTCTTGTCGAAACAAGCCTTGCTCTGTTTCTTTTTGGTGCCCAATTTTACTGCGGCTGCTAACTGAGCCGTTTTAACATTTGCAACTAATTGCTCCACGGCTTTCTCGTGTGTGAGGGCCGTTACTTTGGGGCTGGTCAGGTCTAAACCTAACAAGTATTCTGTCCCTTTCATGGGGCGTCCGGTCATGAGAGTGTGTGGGGTGTAACCTGTGGATGTAGAAATAGTGTTACGCAAAAACATCAGCGCAAAAGGGAGGACTGAGTCCCAAGTGGTGTTGTTCTGCTGGACCATTTTCCTGAGGGTGGTTTTTAGGGTCCGATTCATGCGCTCCACGATACTACTCGACTGTGGGTGGTATGCAATGTGGAATTTTTGGGTGATGCCAAATATCGTGAGGACGTTCTGCATGACACGTCCCATAAAATGAGAACCTTCGTCCGATTCAATGCTGCGGGAGAGTCCCCATCTTGTAAAGATGTGGTGTGTTAGAATCTTGGCTGTGGTTTTTGCAGTGTTTGTGCGGGCTGGAAATGCTTCCACCCATTTTGTGAATGTGTCTATGACCACAATTACATATTTATAGCCATTCCTGCAAGGGGGCAATGGACCTATAAAATCAATCTGGAGGTCAGTCCAGGGGCCGCTAATGGGTCGGGTGTGGCTGAGTTGGGTCTTTTTGGCATATCTGTCGGGGTTATTCTGCGCACAGATAAGACAATTTTCTATGTAATGGCTTACATCTTCCTTAAAATTTGGCCACCAACAAAGCTGTTTGAGATGGGCTGTAATGGGATCGATTCCCTGATGTCCATGACCATCATGGAACAAACAAATCAATTGGTTCCTGTCCTGTTCAGGAACCACATAAAGGGTGTCCTTTAACACCACACCGCCATGTGTGGTCAGTGTATTTCTAAACCTCTCGTAGGAGGCGGGATACTTTCCTTTTACAATCTCCGAGAGATTGCTGTCCTGCTTCTGGGCCTCTACCAGATCCTCGATTCTAGTCTGTGTGACCTGAACTGCACTCACTGGCGCGCTTTCGGGGGGTTTCCAAAAATACCCATGTCTGGAACCTGCCTTAGCCAGTGTGTCGGCTTTTACATTTCCAGGGGGGCAGGAACGATGGTGGCTGCGGACGTTTATGATCCCAAAAGCCCTGTTCTGGGCTTTTTCTAAAATATGGCGGAGTAATGGGGCTGAGGGGAGGGGTTTCCCATCTGCGGAAACAAATCCTCTTGCTTCCCACAGGGGCAGAAATTCCGTGAGGCTGTTGCAGACATAGAGGCTGTCCGAGTATATGTCTGCTGGGCTGGGGAAGGAATCTGGGTGCTCAACTATGTATGCAATGGCCGCAAGCTCTGCTGCCTGTGCGCCTAAGTGTCCGGGTAGTTTTAACGCTATTTCCTCAAGGGCGCGTCCCTGCGCGTCCTCGACATAAATCCCGCAACCTGTTATGCGCTTCCCATCTAAGACTGTGGAAGATCGATCCACATAAATCTTAATGGGCTCACACGTGTCCGTGTGCAGGGGGCTCTGAGTTGAATTTTCTATCTTTCTGGGGGGTGTTTCAGCGATAAAGGGGCCTGTGTTGTGGTGTGGCGAGATCATCTCACATTCATGGGGGATTCCGGGCTACTGTAAATTGTCGGCTAAGTAGGTGTGTGTCTTTGTCCATTTCACAGTGATGTCCCGTCCCTGCAAGAGAAGGGTCCACCTGGCTGATCTTATTTGACTTTACTGTACCGTCCTTGAGTCGTCCGTCCAGTAAAAGTTGGGTGGGGGTGTGTTCGGTGAGAATTGTGATGGGGTTCAGTCCGGTAATATATGAAAAGTACTGGACTGCCCAGAAAACTGCGAGCAGGTGCCTCTCACAGGCTGAAAATCCCTGCTCCACAGCATCTAAAAGTCGGGAGGCGTAAGCTACGGGTCTTAACTGGTCGTGCCGTTCCTGCAGGAGCACGGCTGAAAGGGTGCGGCCTGTGGTCGCTACCTCTATGGCGTAAGGGGAAAGCGGGTCTGGAACTTGTAGTGCGGGGGCTGCTATGAGTGCCTGTTTTAAAGAGTCCACAGCATCCGTATGCTGTGGAAGCCATTCCCAGGGGCTCCTTTCTTTAGGAGGTCTGAGAGGGGCGCTGCCTTGCTGCCGAAACCATCAATGTGGTTTCGGCAATAGCCAACCAGTCCTAAAAACGACCGGAGGGCTGAAACGTTCTGGGGAAGGGGCAATTTAGCAATCGAGTCAATTCTTTTATGTTCGATCTCGCGTTTACCGTGCGTGATAATTGTTCCCAAATATACCACTTTTTCTTCCAAAATCTGGGGCTTTTTGGGGTTGACTTTACAACCGATTGAGTGTAATAGTTCCAGGAGTTCAGACAGAAGCTCAATGTGCTCTTCCTTGGTGTCTGTCTGCAGTAGTAGGTCGTCTACATACTGTACCAGACATTCGGGGCGAGAGAATTTCGCTAATCCATTTGCCAGCTGTCGGTGGAAAATGGAGGGGGAGTTGTGGAATCCTTGTGGCAGGCATGTCCACGTGTACTGCTGTGCTTTAAAGGTGAAGGAAAATTTGTACTGGCACGCCTTTGCCAATGGAATGGACCAGAATCCATTACTGACATCCAAAACCGTGAAGTAGCGGGAATTGAGTCCCTGCTTGAGCATGGTCTCGGGACTTGTTGCTACGGTGGGGGCTGCTGCGAGGGTGACTTTGTTGAGCTCCCGATAATCAATGGTCAGTCGCCATGATCCATCGGGCTTTCTCACTGGCCAAATCGGGGCATTATTAGTGGAGGCTACTGATCTAAGTACGCCCTGCTCTAATAAGCTCTCTATTACTTTTGAGATTTCTCCTTCTGCCTCTAGGGGAAACTCGTACTGTTTTTGGGGTCTATGGTCAGGTCCTGTTACTTGTACGGAGCCAGTCATCCGTCCACAGTCGTGCTTGTGGGTCGTGAATGCTGCCCTGTTCTTTTGCAGGACTGCCCTAAACTGCTTGTCCGTACTAAGCGTGGTCGGGTTGAACCAAAATTCGCCTACGGCGCTAAATTTGTTCATATATTCGCCTATGTTGAGAGTTGCGGGGGCTCTAGCGGATTTTGCCATCTTCCAGACACACTGGTTGACTGGACCGAATGAAAGGTGGTGGGAATTCATGAAGTCAATTCCCAGAATGTGTTCTGCTGTGTGGGGCAGGTCTACTAAAAACCACGGGGTGTTTGGTGGTAATGTTACCAATTTGAATGGGTACAGGGGCTGTGATGTGTCCCTGCTGTGAGTGGCCTGTAAAGCCGCTGAGGGTGATTGTGGCTGTAGTGGGCCACGTGTCTTTTTGAAATAGGGTGGAGGAATTTATGGTGGTGCGGGACCCTCCTGTGTCCTAAAGAAATTCGATAGGCTGTCCCCGAATTTTCGCTGCGACTACGGGTCGTCCTGACCTATCCCAAAGGGTGTTGCAGACCCAACAGGGGGAGCCCGTTCACCGTCAGTCCATTCCGGTCAAGTCCGTCTGATCCGAACGGGCGCTCACGCTATGGATGGGCTCTGTCTTTTTCTTAATCAGAGTGCCTGTCTGTTGGGCTCTCTGTGGCTTTTTAGGGGCATTGCACTTTTTGACGAAGTGTCCTAACTGTCCGCAGTTGTAACACTCTAGTGATTTGGGTGGGGGACTGTTCTTTCCCTTATTTACCCAGGCGGGGTTGTGATGTGTTGCTTTTACTGCCTGCATGTCTGCGGCGGCCTGCTTTTCTTCGGTGTTTTTAACTGTGGGTTTACTCTGAACAGATTGCTCCCAAACGCGGGACAATCTTTTAACCACCCACTTCTCGTTATGGGCCTCCTCTGAGGGATCATAACTATTACAGGCTTTCTGTCCTGCATCTGTGGCATGGGAGATAAGGGTGCGGGTCCATTTGGCCATGTTATCTGGGGACAAATGGGCACGGTCTACGTTTCCGAAGACTGCTGCGAAGTGAATCCACAGGCGTCCAGCGAACGCTGTGGGGTGCTCAGATTTCTTCTGCCTACATTTATTGAGGCCATCTACGGGGTCACCCCGGTTATACCCGATCGCATCCAGGATCGTGGTATGCTTTTCTGCAAGGGTGCCTCCTCCTACATTCTGTGGGTCGGGAAGGGCTGTTGCTACCGATGGATCTAAACTTAAAACCATGAGCTTTACATGCTGTCTCTCGTCCATGCCGTACATGTTCGCGTGGTGTCTAACTGTGGCAAAGAAATGGTGGGGGTCTGAGGCGGGGAGGAACGGTGTGATCTTCTTCCACGTGTCCTGTAATTGGGTCACTGTTAAGGGGGTGGAATATAGATATTCCGCATCGTCCTATGTGGCTGTGCGGTGGGTGGTTACAGGGTTCATTGGAGCTTGAACTATCTGCTGTGTGGGGGGTTGGGGTGCTTTTCTCTTTTGGGGCTTTCCCTGCGCACATGTTCCCTGAACATATCTCTGCGCTGTTTCGTGTAACTCTTCCCAATCAGGGCCGTCTTCCTGGTCTAACTTTTCCCCAAAGGTTTCCTGGAAACCTTTCTGAACAGAAAGCAGTGATTGCAGCTCTGCAATCTGCTTCCGGCACTTTGCATGATCTATGGTGCTCTGTCTTTGTTCTGTGGTGGCAGCGTGGAATGCTCTTAAGGCTGCCTTGGGATCACTACACTGTTTCTGTAGTGTCTCTACCTGTTTCTCTGTCTCTTTTCTTACCAGGACTGCACGTTGCCTGTCCTGGTAGGCCTTTTCATACTGTGATTGGAAACTGCTTAAATGCGCCAGACAAGACTGGTGACCCCGTTTGGCGTCAGCCACCTCTTCATCCTTTGCTGCCAATTTCCTCCTTAATTCTAAATTCTCTTTCTCAACTTTGCTTACATCGACTTTACTCATCCGATGTATGCCCTCAACTTCTTTGCGGAGCGTCTTGCCGACCTCCTCTGTGCCTCGCAATTGTGCCAAACAGGACACGATTGCCATCGGCTTGCGAGCTTTTCCCAAGCTCTTCTTGTGTATCACGCTCAGGTTCTCCCACCAAGTATGCCCTATACTTCCGGGACCTGATTCCTCGTTATTACAGAAATCATTCCACAGGGGCCATCCTTTCCCCTTGAGATATTTCCGGATTTCCTCCTCCCAAATGGGACACTGTCCCACTCTACTGCTGCTGGTCGCTGCGACCGCAAATTCCTCAGGGTTCATGAGGCGCTGCATTGCCTGCATGGCCATCTTTCCTATCCGACTGCTTCTTCTAAATTTGGAACAGGGGGCTAAGGCGGTGTTGTAAATGCGGGTACGGCTTTCGCTATTTTCCGAAAATACAGACTTCCGACAGTTTTGACGCAACAAAAATCTATCAGTTTTACCTTATAGCCCTGTTAGTTACGCATGCATACACACACTTCCGAATTATGACTATTGATCAGAACTGCTTGAACACTTGTGGTTTTCTGTTTCCAATTGGGTTTCTAATTCAAATTTCTTGGGTTCTCCCGGAGTGGTTTTCCACTTCTAGATCAGGTCCCGTCAGGATGTCGCCAAAATGTTGCTCATTTTAGCCTTAGTTTAATTGCTCTTATTCTGCCACCTTTGCTCTTGAGTTGCCAGGTATCTTTCTGATACCGCCACGTGGTTCAAGTCCGAGTAATGATTAATAATCCAACACACCGCTTAGTAAGAGTTAAATCAACGCTCATTTATTATATACAGCAATTAATACTTATACATTAATTCTACCTCTAAGCTACTTCCTACAACTAACAGGCCACTACTTAACTTTGGAAATGGCCCACCAGGTCAGGGAAACGAATGGCCTTTCGTATGGGCTCTGAGCCTGTGGGATTCAAAGCTGGTACAGGTCAATAGTCAGGAGTGTCTATCTGGTAGCGATCGTTGGAGTAAAACGTACGTTCTCTTGCAGAAGGCTCTCAAAGGGTGCGGAGAGGAGAAGAAGGGTCGATTTGAACTTGGCCCCTATTCTTATAGTCCCCAGGGGCTTCCCGCCTCTCGGGGCTGACCTTGTACCTGGTTCCAAGTGATTGGACTTGGTCCCAATCACTTGGTTCGATATTCTCCAATGCTGGAGCGATTCCTTGATCGGGGGTTGGTCGTTTACCTATCTTTGTGTCAGCTCCTGCTGGCGCCGAAAGGTCTGGGTTGGCTTTGTGTGTCTATTTTGTATCAATTGTTCCCGGTGATTGCTGATTAATATGCAGATGGCTGGGGTGTTGTGATGTTGATGGCTGCAGGTATCGATTCGTTCTGGCTTCCCCAGAGGCGAATACACTGTTTTACCTGCAGCTATCTGTTTGAGTCCTGTTGGCTGATTTTCCCATCAGCCTCTTCCGTTCACTATTTTAAATCGGGGTTTGGCCATTCTAATCGCGAGTCAGCCATTTTAAATGGCTACAACGGTCCTTCAGAGGAGCCGGCACCCGGCGTGGTGCATGGATCACAGGCGTGGCATCAGGCCTGAGTAAGATTTTATAGTGGTACAGCAGCGTGCCCATCCCACTGAACACATTCGGGTATTGTGACAGGATTTTGTCAATGTCAGCCTGAAGATTCATATTGGCAGAGGACATGGCATGTACTCGCTGCACGAGATTGAGTAGCTTGCATGCATGGGCACCAAGCAGGGAAGCCTTGTCAGGCTTGACGATTTTGAATCGCAGTGTGGCTTTGATGGCCTTGTTGGAGACTTGCAGGTGACAAGACCCTAACGCAGCAATGGCATTGCCATTATAATCAAGCAGCTGGCAGGCCGGCGGAAGAATTTTTGGCTGCCTTTGGATGCGAGCAAGATCTGCTTGAGATATGAGATTGGCTGAAGCACCAGTGTCCCGCTTGAACCGGATGCTGCATTGGTTGACTTGCACGACAGCACGCCATTCGTCCGCAGAATCCACGTTGAGGATGGGTAGGCGTGTTGCCTAATTTGTGGAGGCCTTGTCATACGTGGCAATGATGCCCATACAATATGGGGACTCCAGGCAGTCATCTTCTGGATCCGTGGTGTTACCAGGTTCCCGAATCCAGCAGCCCTGGCTGCACACTTCGAACGCGTTTGCGGTGGAACTGGGATCGCTGGCCCACGATCGGAGGTGCAGACCTGCACAAGGCTGCATAATGGCTAGGCTTCCCACAATTTAAACATCGCCTGCCTCTTGCAGGGCATTGCCGCTTTCAGTGGGTGGTGCCGCAGTTCGGGCACGTCATGACGTTGACGTCGTAACGCTCCGTGCGTCGTCGCACATGCGCAGTGCAGTCAGCCACCGCTCGCACCTGCGCAGTGTGGTTTTCAGCCGTTTCGTTCTCCCGTCTGTGGTGCGCATGCGTGGGACCCTGGGAAAAGCATGCAAAATGGCCGGCTTCATTGATGCTAAGGCGCCGCATTCGCGCGATGGCCTGTACACTCTCTGCCTCGTGGGGGGCAAGTTGGTCCTGTTCTGCCGATTTAAGACGGGAGTAGCGACTTTTGCCTGTTCATGCACTTTACACGTCTCGATGGCTACTGGCAGGGTCATGTTTTTTATTTTTAGGAGCTGCTCCCGCAGGGCGTCAGAGTGGACCCCAAACACGGTCTGATCCCTGATGAGGGAATCAGCGGTGTCACCATAGTTGCAGGATTGCGCTAATATGTGGAGATGAGTTAGAAAGGATCGGAAAGACTCATCCTTACCCTGAAGGTGTTGCTGGAAGACATAGGACACAGCGCTCAAAGCTCTCATTCATTTCGACTTCACAGTGACTGCCGAATTTGGCTAACACGGTCTGGAACTTGGTCTTGTCCTCACTGTCGGCAAAAGTGAGCAAATTGAAGATTTGAATGGCCTGGTTCCCCGCAGTCGATAGGAGCAGCGCGATTTTTCTGGCATCGGACACATCATCGAGGCCTGAGGCCTCAATGAATAGATTGAATTTCTGCTTGAAGTCCCACCAGTTGGCACCGAGATTTCCGGAGACCCGGAGCTGTGGGGGGGCCTGGATCTTCTCCATGCCGCTGGAACCACTTGCTGGTCGTCACTGAATTATTCAAGGTAAATTACTTAGATGAAGTAGACTCCTGGTATCATGTCGTGTTATTCACCCTGGGGTAACATGGACTGCAGCAGGATGCAGATGAACTGTAAAACATACACAAAACGTAGGCGTTGGTTCAATACGATTTATTGAACTTCTGTAACAATGCACCCAGCTGGCTGTGGGTTGACACTCTACTACTCTAAGTGTACTAACTCTAACTTACTAGACCAGGCCAGCTCTGATCCACGTGTAGAAGGTGCTGACTGATATATACACCCTGACTGTCACTACAGTTGTCACCAGTGGAAAGAGGAGGAGTGCTGATGCCTCGTGTGTTTTATAGTTGGAAGCCCCCCTCTGGTGTTCTGTCTGGTGATTGGTTGTGTTCTGTCCTGTATGTTGATTGGCTAACCTGGGTGGCTGTCACTGCCTGTTTTTACCTCATGATGCGCATATTATGACAAATACTACCTCTCCCTCTACATATCTTTTTATTGTTTGCAAACTTAGCAACACTGCCCTCGGTTCCTTCTTCCAGATCATTAATGTACATCGTGAATAGCTGTGGTCCCAACACCAACCCCTGCGGAACACCCCTAGCCACCGGCTGCCGTCTCTCTGCTTTCTGCCAGTCAGCTATCTATGCCAGTACCTTGCCCCTAACACCATGGGCTTGTATTCTATTTAGCATTCTCCTGTCAGGCACCTTGTCACAGGCCTTCTGGAAATCTAAATAAATCACGTCCACCAGTTCTTCTTTGTCTAACATCCTTGTTACCTCCTCAAATAATTCTAACAGATTTGTCAAGCATGATTTCCTCTGGACGAATCCGTGATGACTCAACCATATTTTACCATGCACTTCTCACAACTCCGTAATCTTACCAACAACTGAAGTCAGGATAACAAGCCTATAATTTCCTGTCTTCTGCCTCCCTCGCATCGTAAACAAGAATTAGCCATTTTCCAATCATCTGGGAGCCTTCCTGCCTCCAGTGATTAATGGAAGATAACCACCAATGCCTCCAGAATCTCCTCAGCTATCTCTTTTAGGACCCTGAGGTATAGCCCACCCGGTCTGGGTGATTTGGCCAGCAGCACGGTTCGATTCCCGTAACAGCCTACCCGAACAGGCGCCGGAATGTGGCGACTAGGGGCTTTTCACAGTAGCTTCATTTGAGGCCTACTTGTGACAATAAGCGATTTTCATTTCATTTATGCACCTTTAAACCTTTCAGTTTCTCCAGTACCTTTTCCTTAGTGATGGCCACCGAACTTACCTCTGCCCCCTGACTCTTGAAATTCTGGTATGTCACTGGTGTCTTCCACTGTGAAGACTTCCCCAAGTGGCTGTGAGTCTTGGCATTGACTGGACAGAAGGACTATCAGATATAAACCTGGGTTTGCCCTCACCTTCAGTCCATACACATACTTCCAGTATGAGTCACTGAATAGCAAACCACCACAAAGCCAGGGAACAAAACATGTAGCATCTGTCCCTTTCCTAGTTACATTTGTCTGCATTCAGAGGAATTAATGCTTGCATTTTTGTGATAGCCAAAGGAAAGGACTTCAAATGACACCAGGTAGCCAGGATAACAACTAGGTTTATTTACTCTACTCACTACAATTACATTACGCCTCACCCCGCTGAGTCACCCTCCCCAACCTGCTCCCAGGTCCAGGTTTATATCCTGTGAGGCTCCGAGGCTGCACCCTCCCAATCAACTGGGCAGTTCACACTCTGAGGTATAGGACGGGAACTCTTTGCAATATAGGGTGTGGCCCCTGAGGGGGACATTCACCCCTCTCCCCAAGTCTAGAAAAACATCTATTGCTTCAGGTATTGATTTTCTTGACCATTTGGGAAGCGGACAGTGGTCCAGTGGTGGTAAGGTCGGTCTGGGAGGTGTGTCGCGCATTGGCGATGGGTGTTTTTGTGAAGAGCGCCGAGTTGCGAGTGGCTCGGCTGGCAAATGGCGCTGTATGCTTTTGTCAGGCGGGTTGTTGTCCATTTCGGAGCCAACGTCGTTGGACAGGTGCATTGGGTACCTCAGCTTCCCAATGTCTGACAGGCGGCGGCGATAGCGAGTAGTGCTTCGGGATCCTCCTAGGCTGTAAAGGGGATTGTGCTCGGACCCTGGTCGGGCAGCCTGACTTAGCTCCAGTGGATCTTGCATGCGTCGTTGAATGTGGTCATGGTGTCAGTTAGCTTAATTCCCTCGTGTCTGGACCGCATAGGAGACCGGGCCCGCCGCTCGGAGGACCACATCAGGGATCCATGTGGCTCCGGTGCAGAAATTTTGAAAGTCGAACGTTTCACCGGCTTGAAAAGTGCACTGATGTGAGTCTGCCTTGGAGCAATCCTGCTGTTATAACCTGCCTGCTTACCATTGGCTGGGGACTAATGACAATCCCACAATCCTGTGGGAGTATGAGCTTCCCCAATGAGGGGGGCGGAGAAACCATGAGTCAACTCCAAGTATAAATAAAGCTGGCCAGTTTAGGAACCAGCAGGAAGGAGTGTGCAGCAAGGGTAGTTGCTGCTGCTGTTATATATATATGTTATTGTAAATAAATGTTATTACTTTGTATCCTTAAACTCGTGCTGGATTCTTCGTGGCCCTTACAAAACTGGCGACGAGGGTTAAAGTGAATAGCTGTCTACACTGCTGAAGCCACCTCCCTGGATTTTTGTTGGATACAGGTTGGAAGTTGTTTTCTATTATACCATGCCTCTGTATGGATGTTTGGATGTTTTGATGCTGCACTGGAAAGCTGGAACCAGTACACACAACGGATGCGTTACTATTTCCGGGCATACAATATCACTGAAAACGAGCGCCAGGTGGTCATATTGCTCACTGCCTGCGGCCCGCATACAAAGAACAAAGAAATGTACAGCCCTTCGGCCCTCCAAGCCCGTGCCGACCATGCTGCCCGACTTTTGGGGTGTTTAGGAGCCTTACGTACCCAGCTGCGCCGGACACCAAAACGTTTGATGAACTTGTGAATATAATGGGTCAACATTTTAACCCAACCCCGTCCATGATAGTCCAGCGTTACCGGTTTAATACCGCTGAGAGGACCCCTGGAGAATCCCTTGCCGATTTTCTATCCAGGCTACGCAGGATTGCGGAGTACTGTGACTATGGTGAGACCTTGTCAGAAATGTTACGCGACCGTTTGGTTTGCGGTATTAACAATGCGGCCACCCAGAGAAAGTTGTTAGCTGAGCCAACATTGACTTTTAAACAGGCAATTCAAATAGTATTGTCCCGAGAGAGCGCAGAACGAGGAGTGCAGGAGCTACAGGGAATGGAAGTGCATGCCTTGGGGCACAACCCCTTCCGTCCAAAAATGTCCCCTGCGGTACCTTGGGCGAGGCGACGTCCGGACCAACGGCAGTGGCCGTCGGATATTCCTCCCTGAAGGGAGCCTTCTCCAGAACCAATGGGTGAGAAGCCATGTCCGTGTCAAACTTGTAGGCGCCGACCCCGTCGCGGACGTCGGTCCTGGGGGCGCCAGAGGCGCCGTCATTCCGACCGAAACTGGGACCAGCCCAGTGGCCGTAACTGGGACCAGCCCAGGGGCCGTACCTTCAATGTGGATGAACCTGCAGTGACTACACCTGAGGACGTGGAGACGGAGGACGACTGCCTGCAGCTGCATTGTGTGACAGCTGCCCGTGTGGCCCCCATTAAGTGACAGTACGAGTCAATGGTCACCCGCTTGAGATGGAGTCGGACACTGGCGCAGCGGTCTCCGTGATCGCCCAGAGGACATTCGACCGCATCAAGCAGGGTATACAGACCCTTACATTAACCTACACGGGGGAACCACTGGACATTGCAGGAACTACAATGACCCCTGTTGTTTATGGACGCCAGGAGGAGCGTTTCCCACTTCTCGTGGTGCGCGGCCATGGGCCCAGCCTGTAGGGTCGGGACTGGTTGCGCCATTTGCGGTTGCAATGGCAGCACATCCTCCAAACAGTTTCTGAAGGGTTGGCTGAGGTGCTAGGACGATACCCAGATGTATTCCAGCCTGGTTTGGGGAAAATAAAAGGGGCCGTAGCCCGTATCCAAGTCGAACCAGGAGCCACGCCGCGCTATTTCTGGGCGCGCCCGGTGCCTTACGCCTTGCTCGAGAAGGTAGAAGGGGAGCTCACTCATTTGGAGAGTTGGGGTATTATCAGGCCCATCTGTTTTGCTGACTGGGCAGCACCAATTGTACCTGTAATGAAGCCAGATGCCACAGTTCGCTTGTGTGGCGACTATAAACTTACAGTGAATACGGCTTCCCGACTCGACCGATATCCAATGCCTCGCATAGAGGATCTCTACGCGAGGTTTGCAGGTGGACTCTCGTTCACAAAATTAGATACGAGTCACGCCTACCTGCAGTTGGAGCTGGACCCTGCCTCCCGACCATATGTAACGATTAATACACACTGGGGCCTGTATGAATATACACGGTTGCCCTTTGGAGTATCCTCTGCCTGTGCTATTTTTCAACGTGTTATGGAGGGCATTTTGAGAGGTTTACCATGTGTTGCTGTCTACTTAGATGACGTTTTGATTACAGGGACGTCGGAGCAGGAACATTTGGAAAATCTGGAGGCTGTCCTTAAGACGCTTTTCGGAGGCTGGAGTCCGTTTACGTCGCACAAAGTGCGTATTTCAGGCAAAGGAAGTAGTCTACCTGGGTTATCGGCTGGACCGCGAAGGTTTGCACCCCGTCGCAGAGAAGGTGCGTGCGATTCAACAGGCCCCCGCCCCGACTGACACTTTGCATCTTCGTTCTTTTCTCGGTTTCGTAAACTATTAAGGGAAGTTCCTCCCCAATCTGGCAACTACGATAGCACCTTCTGCTAAAGAAAAATCACACCTGGGTTTGGGGTCAGCCGCAAGAAACCGCTTTCCGGCGGGTAAAGCAACAATTGTCATCGTCTGGGTTACTAACCCACTCTGATCCTGGAAAGCCTTTGCTCGTCACATGTGATGCATCCCCGTATGGTATTGGGGCCGTCCTGTCCCACAAGAAGGAGAACGGGGCCGAGCGATCGATAGCTTTCGCCTCCCGCACATTGACTGCAGTGGAGAAAAAGTACGCGCAGATCGAGAAGGAGGGCCTGGCAGTGGTTTTTGCGGTGAAATGCTTCCACCAGTACGTGTATGGCCGCCATTTCACTATCGTGACTGATCATAAGCCTCTGCTGGGACTTTTCACAGAGGATAAGCCAATACCACCCATTGCTTCTGCACGGATCCAGCACTGGGCTTCGTTGCTTGCTGCATACGGGTATTCTCTGGAGCACAAACCAGGAATGCAGATAGCAAATGCCGACGCACTGAGCCGATTGCCTTTATCGACCAGCCCCATGTCGACCCCCACGACCGGTGAGGTGGTTGCAACCCTAAATTTTATGGACACCTTGCCTGTCACGGCATCACAGATCCGTGAGTGGACCCAGACGGAGCCAGTCCTGTCAAGGTTCGGCATATAGGCCTTCCGGTGATGGCGGGCGGGAGGCGGCCGCACAATGGAGGGCTCCCGGTCGGCAACGGCATTTTCGGGGCTTTAAGCCCGGTCCCAGGGTCCGCGGAGGCGGCAGAAGAAGGGAGAAGGCACGGAGGAGGCACAATGGAGACACAGGAGGAAAAAAGGAACAAAGAAAAATGTCGAGGGTGAGCAAGAAAACAGTCGGAAAAAAAAACAGCTGGGGGTCCATCGGGGAGTGGAAAGGTCACCGCGGGGTCACCAGGAAAAATGGAGGCTGGAGCACCAGGGAAGGCCACACTGCTTACGGCTGAAGAAATAACTAAGGTGATGGCTGCGGAATTTGAAAAGCAGTTGGCGCAGATTGCGAAATGCATGGAGACGGTGAGGAAGGAGATGAGGGAGGTTTTGAGTGTGCTGGTGGAGGAGGCGGTTTCCCCGGTGAGGACGGAGGTGGCGAGCGCAGTGGCAGAAGTGCGAGAGCAAGGGGAGACGCTGAAGGAAGTGGAGGAGACGTTATTGCAGCACAGTGATCAACTTGCCTCGATGGGGAAAGAGATGCGGAAGGTGATGGATACTAACAAGGATCTGCGAGGAAAAATGGAAGACCTGGAAAACAGATCCAGGCGACAGAATTTGAGGATTGTGGGGCTGCCCGAAGGAGTTGAAGGACCGAAGCCGACTGAGTACTTTGCCGCGATGCTGGCAAAATTATTGGGGGAGGGGGAGGATCCCTCCCGATAGGAACTGGATCGGGCTCATCGGTCGTGGAGGCCTTTACCAAAGGCGAGTGAGCCGCCAAGGGCAGTGACTCTGTGCTTCCGTAGGTACAGGGTGAAGGAGAAGGTCCTGAGCTGGGCCAAGCAGAAGCGGGTGGTGCAGTGGGCTGGAGCTGGTATACGTGTATACCAGGACTTTACGGTGGAGCTGGCAAGGAGGCAGGCTGCCTTCAACCTGGTGAAGAGGGCACTGTACATTAACAAGGTGCGGTGCGGCATTGTATATCCAGCGAAGCTGAGGGTGACTTACAAGCTCAGGGACTTTAATTTTGGAACGGCGGAAGCAGCGGAGGAGTTTGCGAAAGCAGAAGGACTGTGGCAGAACTGACAAATTGAGGAATGGCCATGTGCCGATGTAACCTCATGACTGACTGTATTTTCTTCTTTTTTGTATCACTGCGCGCGGGTGTAGAGATTAATGGAGCCAATGTGGTATATATTTGGACAAGGGAAGGGACGGGACTTTCACTCGAAATGAGAGTTCTTTGGCTGTGTAGGTGGATATGCGGGGTTTGTGTGCTAAAAGGGGATCTTTGGGCTTTCCTAGGGCCGGGCAAGTGGGAAAGGGACCCGGGCGGTGGCCTCCACGCTGGCCGGTTTAAGCCGGCCAGTGAACGGGAGGTGGGGGGAGGGGCTGCGGCCATCGGAGCCTGGCAGAACAGGGTCTGAGTGGTCTAGCCGGGGTGGAAAATTGGGGGGAAGGAACCGAGGTTGGGAGGAGGAGTTTTACAAGAGGCAGTAGACAGGAGGAGCTGGAGACCTGCGGTGGGGGGGCGGGAGAGCTGTGTAAGATTAAGGGTGACTACGGGTAATCCCTGATTCCTTTTTGCCATTTGTTTATGTAAACATGCGGGTTGAGGTTTGGGGGTTGGTGGGTAGATGGGATCGTTGTTATTATGGGGACTGACATATCTTGCTGATTATTGTTTATTGTTGATGGATGTAAATGTGGGAGAAAATGTGAAAAAGGAGAATAAAAAAAATAAAAATAAAAAAAAAGGTTCGGCACATAGTCCTGTATGGTGGGCAGCATAGACAGCTCCCAGGCGAGTTGCGGGCATTTTCCTCCAGGCTGTCAGTATTCAGCGTGGAAGACGGCATCCTCTTGTGGGGGACACGTGTGATTGTCCCGGAAAAAAGCCAGGAGCTGATACTAAGAGACTTGCACAATGGGCATCTAGGTGTGACCAAAATGAAAATGTTGGCCCGGAGTTATGTCTGGTGGCCAGGCCTCGACACCGACATTGAGAAGGTGGCCCAAAACTGCGCCATTTGCCAGGAGCATCAGAAGCTTCCGCCGGCCGTGCCCCTACATCACTGGGAATGGCCAGGGCGGCCTTGGGCACGCTTGCATGCAGATTTTGCAGGTCCTTTTCAAGGATCCATGTTCCTTCTATCAATCGACACCCAGTCTAAATGGCTAGAGGTGCATAAGATGTAGGGGACAACGTCCTGCGCAACAATTGAAAAGATGCGTTTGTCCTTTAGCACGCATGGCCTCCCCGAGGTGCTGGTCACGGATAACGGCACTCCATTCACGAGTGAGGAGTTTGCGAGGTTCATGAAGGTGAACGGCATACGCCATATCCGCACTGCCCCTTACCACCCGGCTTCAAATGGGTTGGCAGAGCGCGCAGTGCAGACATTCAAAAGAGAACTAAAGAAGCAGTCTTCCGGATCAATGGACACGAGACTGGCTCGCTTTTTGTTTATGTATCGGACCACCCCCCATGCGGTGACTGGGGTAGCTCCCGCAGAACTCCTAATGGGCCGGAGACTTCGCACCCACCTTAATATGGTTTTCCCGGACATTGACGCAAAAGTACGCCGCACACAAGAACGGCAGGGACAGGGATTTTCTCGGCATCGGCCGATTCGGCAGTTTGCACCCGGTGACCCAGTGTTCGTTCGGAATTTTGCTGGTGGTGCCCAGTGGGTTCCTGGCGTAATCTTTCACCAAACGGGCCCTATATCTTACCAGGTGCAAGCCCAGGGTCGTCTCCAGCGCAAACACGTAGACTACGTTCGGTCCAGAAGACTATCCCCTCAAAAGATTCCCCGCCCCCGGAGCTCATTTCTACAGCCGCAGAGACCAGAGACAAGGGAAGGTAGTCCTCACAATCTTCTACTGGTGCCTCACTCAAAGCCTGCGCAGGTCATTACAGGACCGAATGGAGATAGAGACGCTGACATGACGGAGGCAGCAGACTCTGACTCCGAGATGGAGACACAGGACGCATCAGAGGGGGAATCCTCGGGTCCACGGGCCGTGGACGTACAGCCGTTACGCCGTTCATCACGGAAGCACCGGTCTCCGTCTTGTTACACGCCGCCTGATTCAGCGCTGCGTACAAATGGTGTCCGGCCTACAGCAAAACGAGTCCGACGCCCTCCTTCGCCAGGGTTTTCGGTGGATTCCTTGGACTTTGGGGGGGGGGGGGGGGGGGGTGGGGGGATGTTATAACCTGCCTGCTTACCATTGGGTGGGGACTAATGACAATCCCACAATCCTGTGGGAGTATGAGCTTCCCCAATGAGGGGCGCGGAGAAACCATTAGTAAACTCCAAGTATAAATAAAGCTGGCCAGTTTAGGAACCAGCAGGAAGGAGTGTGCAGCAAGGGAAGTTGCTGCTGCTGTCATATATATATGTTATTGTAAATAAATGTTATTACTTTGTATCCTTAAACTCGTGCTGGATTCTTTGTGGCCCTTACAAAACCTGTCTACATCGAGGGACACGAGACTGAGGGGAGTTCTGAGCCATCGTCCCATGAGCAATTACGCCGGTGCAATTGCAGTAATGACATGCTGCGCCATATGGCAGCTGAAGAGGAAGTGAGCCAGCCATGTCTCCCAAGGTCAGGTGGTCATCTTCTTCATGGCCCGCTTTAAGATCTGGACTGCCCGCTCGGTCAATTCATTGAGGTCAGGGTGGTACGGGGCAATCCTCAAGTGCCGGATTCCATTCGCGGCCATGAATGATGCAAAGTCTTGACTGGTGAACACTGTCCCATTATCGGTCACCAGGGCTTTGGATATTTCATGTATGCTAAAAGTGTGTTGTAGCCTGTCTACAGTCATCCATGTAGCCGTGGTTTGTACCCGGTGGATCGCAAGCTATTTGGAATGGTCATCTACCAGGATAAGGAGTGTGGCCCCTGTAACATGCTGGCGAAGCCCATGTGGATGCAGGACCATGGTTGCCCCAGCCATTACCATGGGTGCATCAGGGCCGCTGGTGGGGCCTTCTGATGCTTCTGGCAAGGGTTGCAATGTTGCGTCACTCTCTCAATCTCGGAGTCCATCCTGGGCCACCAAACGTAGCTGTGAACCACCATCTTTTTAGCCACCCCAGGGTGCCCATTGTTGAGGTCCTTCAACAAGGACGTGCGACCCTCTTTGGGGACGACCACAAATGGATGCTATCTTCTACGCTCTGCTCCGGTAGCTACGTGGTGTAGGCCCCCAGATCGTCCGCAGTTCTCTGCGCTGGGCCCCGTATAGAACCATGTGCCAGACACATGAAAATTGTGGGTCAGTCTGGGTCCACTGCTTGATACAGGCCGCTGTGACCAGCAAGGTGTCCATGAAGTGGAGGTTGGCAACTACCTCTGCGGCCGAAGTGAGCACTGGCGGTTTTGTGGAGAGGGGCAGGTGGCTCAATGTGTGGAATGTGGTATTTTTGTGCCCAGGCAGTGCTCCAAGGTGTATTCTAGGTGGCTAATAGCAAAGTCCACTGTTGTACCCGGGCGGATGCAATCGGCGGAATCACCCTTCCCTCTTTAAATAATCCCAGCTAGTGCTTGTGGTCTGTGTAAATCATGAAGGCACGGCCATAAAGGTACTGACGGAACCTCCGTACTGCAAAAACGACAGCCAAATCCTATTTTTTAACCTGCGCGTAATTTTGGTCGGCGAGCATGCGGAAAGCATCCAATGTACCAGGGCCTCCCCGGCGGTGTAAGACGAGGTGTCTCATCTGAGGAGCACCGGCTTTGATGGGTCAAAATGCGTCAATAGTTTATTTGATGATAGACACTGCTTGACCTCCTGTAAGGCCTTCTGGTGTGAGGGGCCCCAGTCCCATCACTGCCCTTTCTTTAAGAGCTGGTGGAGTGGGTTGAACATTCTGGGTATAAATCTTCCACAGTAAATTTCCGAGAAAGGAGTGGGGCTCTGTTGGGTCATCTTGTTCCTCCACCGGCTGGAAACCCCAGTGGCACACCCAGTTACCCAAGTCAGTGACTTCAGTGGCATGAAAAACGTATCAAACCTCTCGACGACTTCAACGAGATTCTCCATATGTTCTTTTTCGGAGGTGCCTGTTATTAGGAAACCGTCCATGTATTCGGCCATTCTTGGCAAACCCCGTAAAATTGCGCCAGGTGAGGAAATCCAGAGTGGCAACCCGGTATATTCGTATAGCCCCCTATTGGTGATCGTTATGAATTTTTGGAATCCTGGATCCTGCACCCGCTGCAGGCATGCATGGCTCATATCGAACTTTGCAAACATCTTTCCCCCACTGAGCTTAGCATTTCAGTCTTCGATACAGGGGACCGGGTAATGGTCAAGGTGGTGGTCATTGGTCCTGGTTCATGGTCATTTTGTAATCGCCGCAGAACGGCTCCATCAGGCTTCAATACCGGTGCAGCCGATCTCCGAAGTGGACGGGGCGGATGATACCCAAATGCTGTAACTGGCCCAACTCATGTTCGACTTTGGGGCACAGTGTAAAAGGTACTGGGCAGGCACGAAAATACCGAAGTTGAACGTTCTCGTTAACGCTGATCGGGGCATTGTTCCCTTTATGGCATCGAGGCCCTTGGCGAAAACTCCCGGGAACTTGGCCAGCACTCCCTCCGGCCCACCAGGGTACATCCAATATATGCGCTGCCAATTCAACTGCAGGTGACAAAGCCAACCGAAAAATGAAAATGAAATGAAAATCGCTTATTGTCACAAGTAGGCTTCAATGAAGTTACTGTGAAAAGCCCCTAGTCGCCACATTGCGGCGCCTGTTCGGGTAAGCCGGTATGGGAATTGAACCCGCACTGCTGGCCTTGTTCTGAATTACAAACCAGCTGTGCAGCCCACTGAGCTAAACCGGCCCAGCAAGCTGGGTCTGTTGCTATGGACCACTACCAATGGCAAGCATGTTGATTGGTTGCTGCCTACTACGGGCACATGGGCAGCACCCTCGATGGCCAAGGCCTCCCTGGTGTAAGTGGCCATCCTGGCTCCCGTGTCCCGAAGTTTCAGCATCTGGAGGCCGGTCCAGATTATGACGGACATCAAATGGCTGATCACCAAAACCGCCACCCCAGTGTCAAGTTCCATCTTGGTGGGATGTCCATTTAGCTGTAGCGTGAACCAGGTAAGTGAGGTCCTGGAGCCCGTACCACAGTCCAGCGGCAGGGGAGCGTCCTCTGCTTCTGGGTTGCCCATGTAGTACGTCTGGCCTCACGGGAGGTAGCGACTGGTCTGTTTCTGGGGAACAACGTCCCCACATGATCTCCAGGACCCTCAGACCTGGTCGTGGCGTCCCGCTCGATTTCGGTGACTGCCATCCTGGGTCGTTGGGTCGAGGGAAACTCCAGGGTCGCTCCGGGTGAGTCGCGGCAACTGTTGTAGAACCGACGATGGGTTCGTCCTCGCGAGAACCCCGGCTGATCACATCAGGTTGCGGCCGGCCAGTGGTCCTGGTGATAGCCGATAGTGAGAACTGCTAGGTCCTGGAGACCACGCCCGGCACTCTCCCTGGAGAGTGCTATGTCTACTGCTCTCTGGAGGGTCAGGGGTGTGTCTTCATCCGTAATTTGCACTGCGTCTCTTGGTACCTCAGTCATAGACAAAAAGGCTCTGGAGCGTTTCGACCAAGGCAGCATCAAATTTGCAGGGGTGGGGAGCGCCCGCAGGTGCTCCAAAAACTCCCCGTTGGATTTGGGCGGAGGCAGTGTGGAAACAATACCGCCGGATCATGACTGGGGCTGGAAGTTTAAGTGTCTTTTGACCAAGTCGACCGGCGTTGCGAAAGGCAGCGTGTCTGGCCTGTGCCAGGTCGGCATAGCAACGGCGGTTAGCAGTGTGCCGTTCATCACCCGCTGTTCATCACCCGCGATGGCGTTTGTCCGAGAAAACAGTCATACCCGCTCGAGGTATTGGGCCCAATCATCGGTGTCAGCGTCAAATGGTCCCAGCTTCCCAATGAGCGCCATCTCTCTGCTCGGGTTGGAGGCCTCTCCAAGCCTAAATGAAGCTGGTCGGTGATCAAAAAGTCCGGTGGCTGTGGCAATGCCTCTTTACCCACGTTGCCATAGCCTCGTTGTGAGAGCCGAAGATAAGGACTTCGTACAACATCAGATAGGTAGAATAACAACTAGGTTTAATTACTCTGCACACAATACTACAATTACATAACTCCTCATCCCGCAGGGTCACCCTCCCCGCCCTGCTCCAGTCCTGTCAGATTCCTCCCAATTTGGCAGAGCTGGGGTGGGGGCGTGCTGCGGGAGTTTGTACTCCAAGGTGTTGGTGGGGAACCGTATACAATATTGAGTTTGGCACCTGAGGGGGGGTCATAACTATTGTCATTGTGCTTCACCACGTTGAAACATCTCAAAGTGCTCCCCAATCACAATTAACTATCTTGAAATGCAGTTATGGAGCTATTCGAAAGTAGCAAAGGTCCACTGATAGCAAGGAGATTAGTTTGCAATTAATTAATTTTTTGATCGTTGGATGAGGATAGAATGTTGTCAAGGATATATGGAGAATCCCCTGTTCTTTGAAGAGTGTAATGGGTCTTTAAATGCCACTCAAAACGATTGAATCTTATTTATTTTTGCCATATGTGGAGAATTGCAGATTTTCTTCTCCAACTGTGATTAAGACAATTTGACAAAACATAAGCTATTTCATAATTTGCTATTTGAGCCATGGGGTAAGCTTGGCTTCAAAGATCAACATCAGTGTTCATTATTTTAGTAAATGTTCCCCTTTGTGGGGCAATCTGGAGTGAGAGGTCACAGACAGAGGTTGAGAAGTGGTAGATTTAGAACTGAGATGAGGAGGAACTACTTCTCGCAGAGGGTGGTGAATTTGTGAAACGTGTTGCCCCATAGTGTTGTAGAGTTTGAGTCAGTAAGTGGTTTCAAGAAGGAGATAGATATATTTCTGATTTTACAAACGGGTCAAAGAGATATGGGAACAGGTAGGGAGGTGGATTTAAGACGAGGATGTGATCAGCCATGATCTGATTGAATGGCGGAGCAGGCATGAAGGGCTGAATTGCCAACTTCTGCTCCTAATTTCTATGTTCCTATGGAGTGTATGTAATCATATTTGCTACATTTCAAGGAGAGCATTGATTTTTTTTTGTGAAAATGACAAACCAATATTCTGGTAAAATATTTTTAATACTGACTTCAAAAAAATGAAGAAGGACGAAAAAGACATTACATTACATGCTAATGATGAGAAAACAATTCTTGCAATAGGAGTATTCTAAATACAATTTAAATACAGTTTCCCTAGGCGATTGAGGAACAATTAAACCTGACGATTTTAAAATGTAATTGCCTGTTTTGTCCTGCCTCCATTTTAGGAACGGTATTCAGTTCTCCAGCTGCAGTACTTAGTCGTACATATTTTCTTCTTTTTGTTGTGAAATGTGACCGATATCGGGTACAGTTTCAAAGACAACATCAACATTGCCCAAGGTTTCAGGTGTAAGCTTGAGTTGTTGGGGGAGAGGTAATTCTCCACAATTCCACTTCAAACTGCCTCCATTTTAATGCCACAACCAGGACTTTTCTTTCTAACCAACACATGAAAATAGCAAGTTAGGGATGAAGCCACTCCCCAGGGGATTTTCAACCCATCTTCCCAGGTCTGTCATGTAAAAGATGGTAATAGGCCTCAGGATTTAGAAATAAAGGCCCCAGATTTCCCAACGTAAGTAAAAAGTAAGTTTCAAATTCTCAAATCCCAGTAAAAATTGTGGTGATATGCATCACTGTAAATACACAAGGGATTAATGTAGATACATTAGGACTAACTAGGACTAGAGGGAGCACCAGAGACATCATGACATGCCGACATACAGCTAATGAACACATAGAATAGGACACGACCAATGGGCAGTCAAGACACCCAGAGGTGACATTACCACAAGGGGGCAACCCATATAAAAGGACAGGGCACACATGCTCTTTCTCTTTTCCACAGGCGACACTCAGAGAGACAAGGGCAGATCGGAAGCATCACACCCACCGCATGGCTTAGAGCAGACTGGTTAGTTAGACTGAGTTACTATAGCAAGATGAGCAGGAGAGTCGAACTCAAGTAGGAGAATTGTTAACTGTTCAATAAATGTGTTAAACCTATCTCCAAGTCTGAACCTTCCTTTGTCAGAGTATACATCAAGGAAGCAGCTTCTGCTACATGAAGAACCATAACACAACATGGTACCAGTTGGTGCCTGTTAAATCTCCATAGTTCAACTCAAGATCCGTGACTACCAGCAACAGCACCCAGGCAAGATGTTCGAGATTCCGGTTCCACAGCAGCTCAGGTACCACGGCAATCTAAATGCAAACTGACGTGCATTCAGGCAGAGATTTGAGATCTACCTGGTAGCGTCCGATCTAGATGGCATGGCGGATGCAGAGAAAATAAAGCTTCTGCTCACCATTGCGGGTGCAAGTGCAGCAGAAATCTTCAAGACCTTCAAGTACTCCAAAGGGCAAATCAAGAGAGACTTCCAGGCAGTCCTGGAAAAGTTTCAAACATACTGCGAGGAAAACACAAGTGAGAATAGTAAAAGAGGCGCCAATAGTCATCATGAGGCGAAGGTAGGCCTGCAGATGCAGAAAACGGCAGTTTTCTTTGGCAGCCATCTTGCGAAAGGAGCTGAACATGCGCAGTTCACCAGAAGACGCGAAACGGCAAAACAGTTGTGCAAAGAGCGCACAGAAAAGGAAGGTCCGTTTGCGCAAAGAGCACACAGTAAAGGAACAGTGATCTGCGCATGCGCAATCCATTCCTACGCTCTACGTCACTAGCGTCATGACATCAGACGCCCCGGTCCATGCCCACTTAAAGGGGAAATGTCTCAAAATAGTGAAAAAAAATTTAAAGCCGGAAAACACAATTCTTTCACCTGGAACGACAGCACAATGCCTGTAGTTGAAAGTAACCTCCGCAGAACCCTGCAACAAGCAGTTAGCATCGCCCAAAGAAATGATTTGTTCCTTGAAGACTATGACTCAGACATTGATTTCTTCTTTGGACATTGTGAGCACAATGACAGCTCCGACACAGCAAGTGATGATATGGTCCTTGAAGACTACGACTCAGACGATGATTTCATCATTGGATGTGGCGACCTCAGTACCAAATCCAAACCGCAACGAGATGTGTACAGTGAAGAATCCGACACAGACATGGACGAGTTCTTCGGATTTGAGGATCCTCAGCCCAGCACAGACGACATCCAAACCCAGAAGTACAGGATTCTGCTGCGGCCTGATGCCAGAAGACAGAGAGCGGTACAAGCCCACAGAGAGCGGCCTGAGATCAAGAGACAGAGAGAGGTCCAAGCCCACAGAGAACGGCCTGACGCCAAACCAGTGGTCCATGCACCACGAAGAGTGGTCCACGCACCACGAAGAGTCCCCGACTCGGCACAGAAAGCGATGGCAGACTCCACAGCGAGACCACTGCACGTCTCCACACAGAGAACACAGAAAGACTCCACAGCGAGATCACTGCACGACTCCTTTGAGAACGCACAGATTGACTCCACAGCGAGACTACTGCATGACTCCATACAGGGAATGATGCCAGACTCCAAAGAGAGAGCGATACAAGCCTCCACAGTGAGCTCGTTGACAGACTCCACGATGGAAGCAACGCAAGACTCCAGGGCGCAGTCCTTGCATGAACATGACCGTGAAGGTCTCGCAACCTTATCTGAGCAACCAGCAGCAGATGATGCAAATCTGCCACACTTAAGTGCACAGCAAGACGACTATGACAGTCTACCACGCACACGTGAACAACAAAAAGACTATGACAGTCTACCCAGATTACTTGAGTCACCAGAAGAAGACTCTGACAGTCTCCCCAGCTTATCGAACCGACAAGAGGACACTGAAGGTCTACCCACTGTATGTGCGACAAGTGACAAAGGCTTCACAATCCCATACAAGGTGTGCGACATCTCAGCGAGACTGACAGATCTCAGCTAAGTGAGGCTACCAGTGACTCCAGTGACACCAGGGTAATTCAAACCTCATCCACTTGAGCCTCTCCACAAAAAAATGCATTCCTGAACGTTTTGACTCCGGATAGGGGGCATCAAGACACCTCAGATGATTCAAGTGACACCTCAGATGATTCTAGTGAACCTGAAATGACTCCGGACGGGGAGTGTCAAGAAACCAAAGCTGATTCAGGTGAACCAGAAAAGACTCCAGGTGGGGACATCAACAAGCCAAAGATGATTCCAGTGAACTGGACATGACTCCAGATGGGGAGCGCAGAAGTATCAGAGACGGCACGCTCAATGAAACAGCAGATGCCACAAAGGACACTGACACAAGTAACTTTGTGAAGGACTCGAATTTTCCACTCAGTGTGGTCATTGAGCGCAACAAACACAACAAAACCTACGAAAACAACAACAAAGACAACAACAAGAAGCGTACCAAAGACACCAACGTCAACAACAAGCATGACAAAAACAACAACACTGGAACAACAACTGCTACGACATGGTACAACTCTGCAAATGCAGGACAATGTAACAGCATAGCTCCTAGTACTGGTAAGAGTACGGACATGCCATGGCATGACAGCTAATCTTACCGATCCATGTTTGCTCCATTGCAAACCAGCAAACCAGCTTTCAAGGCAGATGAGTTTGCACCACTACGAACAAGCAAACCAGCTTTCAAGGCAGATGACATACTGCATCAATATCGCAATCACAAGAAACAGTCCAGGCCGGACGACACAAATTACACACTACATTGTTACCACAAGCATCGGAAAAAAAGAGTCCAAATCAGACAACGAAGTGATTTGACCACTTCTTGGTTCCTTAAGCACAGGAACACTGACGGCGTTCACAAGGGAATGACAACATCAACATCGACACTTCCCTAATAGCACAAGAAAGCCACTCGACCATATTAATTCATGAACTTTGGACTCGTAAATATTATTTGGTATTGTCTACTCAGCACTGTCATCATGATTTGTACATGTCATCACGTATCTACCTATTTTGTTCAATTTTCTTTAACACTGTACAGAAAATATGCAACACGCAAAAAGGGGGGATGTGATGATACGCATCACTGCAAATCCACAAGGGGTTAATGTAGATACACTAGGATTAAGTAAACACTAGAGGGAGCACCAGAAACATCATGACATGCCGACATACAGCTAATGAACACATAGAATAGGACATGACCAATGGGCAGTCAAGACACCCAGAGGTGACACTACCACAAGGGGGCAACCCATATAAAAGGACAGGGCACACATGCTCTTTCTCTTTTCCACAGGCGACACTCAGAGAGACAAGGGCAGTTCCGAAGCATCACACCCACCGCATGGCTTAGAGCAGACTGGTTAGTTAGACTGAGTTACTATAGCAAGATTAGCAGGAGAGTCGAACTCAAGTAGGAGAATTGTTAACTGTTTAATAAATGTGTTAAACCTATCTCCAAGTCTGAACCTTCCTTTGTCAGAGTATACATCAAGAAAGCAGCTTATGCTACGTGAAGAAGCATAACCCAACAGAAATCAGCAATGTTAGCACCAGTAATACTGGAGTTCTATTTTAAGGTATACAAGGCCGGTTCAGACAAGTTTTACTGGGACCCTTCACTTCACGTTCCACGGTTATTTACTTCTGCTAGGAGAGGGAGAGTGCCACGTGGCATCCTCCTCCTCCAAATCATGGCAAGGCCTTCTATGCTTCCATTGCAATCATCTTTGGGATGCAACTGCTTCTTTAAGGTCCTTCCCCACCTTTTGTAGATTTTCTGACCTGATAGTGGGGGATTCCTTCTTGACGGAGAAAACCTCATGGGGAGCCGATCAGGCACATTCAATGAATGTTAATCTAGGGAAATTGGGCATACAAAGTGGCTCTTGCACCAACAGTCCCAAAGTGCGGAGATGATCTTCCACTGATACTGTAAATCTGGAGGGCACCAGCAGGATTGTGACCAGCCATATTTCCATCTTTATGTATCTACCCCTCTTGCGCTGATCTGTTTTTGTGTTTTACTTGGAGGTTTCACTCACAGGTAAGCAGTTAATTTAATTTGGACTGACATTTGTTGCTCAGTTTGAGATGTCTATCTCTGGCTTTTATACAATGATAACGGGCGGGATTCAATGTCGGTAACGCGATTGAATAGAGAATCGGGTCCGACACTGAAATAGCCGATTTGACGCCAAATCGGAATTCTCTATCGGCTTGACAACGGTGCCAATGTGTCCCAGAGCACACATGCATTAAATACTATTTGCATATCATTAGCGGGCCCAACCCGATATTCTCCGGGGCCTGAGCAATTCCATGCCTCCAATGGGACAAATTCCTAGTGGCGAGGTTCACTTGTGTTTTTAAAATCATGAAAACGGCGTTGTGGCCGTTTCCAAGAAAGAAAAAGGAATGAGGACACGTGGAGGCGTGACTGTGGGCTGCAAGGCCTGACACTGGCCAGGCTGGCTGGGGGTGGTGGGGGAGGGCCTGCCAGGGCTTGGGGGTGGGGGTTTATGGGCGAACGGGACGTGTGGGTGGAGTGACCCTCCATGGGACTGGGGTGGTGCCCAGGCACGAACCGCCATTGCCGTGGCCTGCAAGGCAGCCATCTTGCTGTGCATCCCACTGACCCCTGTGCATCCCACCTTGGCCCCTAGATCTGTAGAGTGACACCGGCCATACATATGCCCCCACTCCTGCACCCCACCCTCCGCCATACTCCCCACCAACCAACCAGCTGCCACCTGCTGGCAGGGCATCATGCAATCCACCCACGGCAATGCTCACAGTAGCCCCTATAGGGGTCCCGGGTGTGGGCCGCAGACCATAGTGCTGGCAAGGGCAGCACCAGCCGACGCTATCCCTGACATGAGGGATGGGCGATGGGGCCAGGGATGCGGTTGTGGTGGGGGAAGGGTGGGGGCAGAGCCCGCCGTGCCAACTGGGGCCACCATGTAGCCCATTGGACCTGGTTGGGCACGGGGGTACACACCATGCTAACATGTCGGGCTTTCACCCCCTGCAGAAAATGGATATCGGAATTCCACCAGCAATGGTGGCCTTCCTACTAGTCGCCGCAGCCCTGTGGGATACACTGTAACTGTACTAGCAGGCACTGCCCAAGGAGGAGGACACTGCAGCAGTGGAGCATGTCCCAGAGGAACAGGAGACAGCTGCCCAGGATGGAGAGCCGGCTGCCCTACAGGCCGAGGAGGAGAAGGTGCCAAGGAGGCGCCTCATGAGGCCTCGATTATACCAACCATGCCTGTCATTCTAGGACATGCTGGACTGGGCATGCCGTCGAAGACTCCAGCTGAGCAGAGGGACATGCAACAGATCTACCAGATCATGGCACACCTGGCACCACGGGGGAATAGGGGAGCACACTCGCTCCCCATGTCCGTCAAGGTGATGATTGCCCTGAACCTTTACATGATGGGGTTTTTCCAGGCGCCGAGTGGGAACCTGTCCGGGATTTCACAGAGCTCAATGCACAGATGCATCCGCGCCGTCACGGAGGCTCTATATATCCGGTCAGCACAATACACCCATTTCAATGTGGACCGGACCCACAGGATGCACGGGCAGCGGGGTTCGTCGCTATCGACGGGGTGCCCCAGTTCCAGGGCGTGACCGATGGGTGCATGTCCCCCTACGAGCGCCTGCAGATGACAGGCCGCTCTACACAAACCAAAAGGGTCCCACTTGATGAACATGCAGTGGATATGTGACCATCAGCTGCGGACCATGCACATCTGCGCCCGATAGCCGGGCAGTGTGCACGACACCTTCATCCTGGCACACTTGACCATTCCAGATATATTCGAGATGTCCCCCCGGCTGGTGGCTTGGCTCCTGGGGAACAAGGGTTATCTCACTGCAGTCATGGCTGATGACATCGATCTGGAGGCCACAGACCGACGCCGAGACCCGCTACAACGCGGCCCATGCGGTTCGGGTGCCTGGACCGCTCTGAATGGGCCTTCCAATATGACGCTGAGAGGATAACCCGTATTGTGGCGGCCTGCTGCGCCCTCACAATATCGCACAGCAGAGGAGGAGGATGAACAGCAGTCCTCGTCCGATGAGGAGGATGCGGGGGAGTGAGATGATGGGCAGGACATGGGGCCCAGGCAGGCACGGGAGACAGCACAACGCATGCGTCAGGGCCAGTGCGCATGGGACACTCTGATTGCCTCCAGCTTCACCGACTAGGGGGAGTTGGAAACTGGCCAGGACCATGGACATCGCATCACACCCCCACGGGTGGCGTTTGTGGTGGAGAAACTGGGGGCGGCGGTTTGGGCCCTGGATCAGCATGTCCAAGGCCTGGGGCATTCTGTGCGGGCACTGGCTGAGGCCCAGGACAGGGCTGCCACCTCACAGGCAGCCATGTACCAGAGCCAGGCCCAGTCACAGCAGGCCTTGGCTAGAAATGTCAACGGCATTGCCCAGGCAGACACAGCGGGAGGTGGCCTAGTCCTAGAGGGAGATGGCACAGTCGCTTGCTGAAGTGGCACAGATCCAGAAGGTGGTTGCACTGTCAATGGGTGATGTGGCGCAGTCCCAGACAGAGATGGTCCACTCCCTGTGCTCCATGGCCGCGAGCAAGCAGAGCCTGGTTGAGAGTAGAATGGGCCTCCAGGACTGGCAGCGCGGGTGAGCCTCAGGGGATAGCTCTACTCACCCCCCCCCCCCCCCCCAATGGAGTAGCCCGGGGATCATCGGGCAACCCGAAGGAGGAGGAGTTGATGGGACCTGTGCCGGTGACTCCCGCAGGGTCGGTGCCGAAACACTGCAGCACCTCGGACTCCCCGCTGCATCTTGTGGACATCGGGCAGAACAGGAAGTCATCACGTGATTTGGGACACCCAAGCAGCAGCCGGGCCCATCCAGGCCCAGTCGCCCCAGAAGACGGTCGCCAAAGGGGACCCAGGTCACAGGGCAGGAATCACAGCAGGCTGCCTCAACACCTCATGTACCCTCTGGGGATCCACCAACACGCATCGTGAGGGCCTGTAAGCCAGAAAGTTACATACCAGTTAAACTCAGAACTGGGTGTGTTCCTGTTGTGTTCCTGTCCCAATGTCACATTTTGGGGCTTCAACCCCCGCTCCCAGCACTTGATCACACACCTCACCCTTTGGCAGCTAAAACTCTGTGCAATGTTCCTTTTACAGAGGGCCAGGAGGTTCTCAAGCTGCCCTGGAAAGTGAATAGGGGCAGGTGACCAGGGAAGTCAGTTTGCAGAGCCTGACCTTGAGGATCTAGCACAGTAATGGCTGTGAAGTTCAATACCTTCACATGGGCTATCAAGGTCAGTGAATGCAGCCATACCTGACATTTCCTACTCACCACAGCCTCTCTCCCATTATTCAGTACACCACATCCTCTATCCCTCACCAGACAAACATTTCTAGCAATCAGGTTTCATGCCTAGCTTTCTGGTACTCCACCTCACCATTGTACATCTACCAATGCTACTAGCCTCAAACCCCCTATTACTGCTTCCACAGACTCCCAGTTTTTCAACAATGGCAGGCACATCAAAATATATTGCAAAACACTCATTGACATTTTCCCCTCTCTTTTCCAAGATAAAGGTGTTGCAAAACTGTAGCAAGCAGCAAAGGCAGAGGACAATGAGGCCATTGCATCTGCCTTCACCAAGACCATTTAAGATGTTGGTATGTTCCTGTTTTATGCCTCTTCTCAAATCCTATGAAGTGCAGCCTTCCACCCCATCCCCTACACTCATGCCAATCGGGCCCTCTCCAGGCCAGTCACTGACACCTCCTAGAAATGCATTAGTGGATGACTATCGGCCTCCATTTTGGAAACACGTTCACTTGCTTCTCATTTTTAGTTGCAGTTATGGCTTATGTGATTTGTGTGAAAAACCACTTCCTGAGATGTCTTTTTTCAATTTGCATTTATGGATCCTTATCTTACAATCGTGATTCATCTTGAAAAAGAAAGCAGAATTAACCTGTTCCTTCCCAGTTCTTAAGGGCTTCCCTTTAGAATCATAGAAAGCTCAGAAGGAGGCCATGTGGTTGAGGTCAGCTCTCTGCAAGAGGAGCTCAGTCATTCCCACTCCCCCACCTTTACCCCAAAGTCGTTCAAACATTTTCTATTCCAGTAATGGTCTAAAACCCTCTTGAAAGCCACCATTAAATCTGCCTTCACCACACTCTCAGGTGGTGCATTCCAGATACTAACCATTCACTGTGTTAAACGTTTATTCTCTTGTAACATGCAGTTCTTTTGCCAGTCACGCGTGACCCTTCCACCAATGTGAACAGTTTCTATCTACTTTGTCCATATTATTGTGAATACCTCGTTCAAACCTCTTCTCCAAGGTGAACAACCCCAGTTTCTCCAGCCTATCCACCTAACTGAAGTTCCTTATCCCAGAATCATTCTTGTAAATCTTTATCGCATCCCTCTTGAATGCCTTCACATCCTTTATAATGTGTGGTGCCCAGAACTGGACATAATAATCCAGTTCAGGCTGAACTAGTGATTTATAAATGTTTATCATAACTTCCTTGTTTTTGCACTCTGTGCCTCTCTTTATAAAGCCCAGGATCCAACATTCATAGTCAACTGTACTCTCAACTTGCCTGCAACCTTCAATGAATTGTGCACATGTATCTTCATCAACCTTTTCTGTTGTCTCATCAGGAAAATCCAGCAAGTTAAACATAATTTGTCCTTAACAACTTCATGTTGGCTTACCTTGATCAATCCACATTTGTCCAAGTGACTTTTGTTCAAAAAAGGGACTAGGGATAACCCTGGGAATTACAGGCCAGTTAGTCTTACTTCGGTGGTCGGCAAAGTAATGGAAAGGGTACTGAAGGATAGGATTTCTGAGCATCTGGAAAGACACTGCTTGATTAGGGATAGTCAGCACGGATTTGTGAGGGGTAGGTCTTGCCTTACAAATCTTATTGAATTCTTTGAGGAGGTGACCAAGCATGTGGATGAAGGTAAAGCAGTGGATGTAGTGTACATGGATTTTAGTAAGGCATTTGATAAGGTTCCCCATGGTAGGCTTCTGCAGAAAGTAAGGAGGCATGGGAGAGTGGGAAATTTGGCCAGTTGGATAACGAACTGGCTAACCGATAGAAGTCAGAGAGTGGTGGTGGATGGCAAATATTCAGCCTGGATCCCAGTTGCCAGTGGCGTACTGCAGGGATCAGTTCTGGGTCCTCTGCTGTTTGTGATTTTCATTAATGACTTGGATGAGGGAGTTGAAGGGTGGGTCAGTAAATTTGCAGACGATACGAAGATTGGTGGAGTTGTGGATAGTAAGGCGGGCTGCTGTCGGCTGCAAAGAGACATAGATAGGATGCAGAGCTGGGCTGAGAAGTGGCAGATGGAGTTTAACCCTGAAAAGTGTGAGGTTGTCCATTTTGGAAGGACAAATATGAATGCAGAATACAGGGTTAACGGTAGGGTTCTTGGCAATGTGGAGGAGCAGAGAGATCTTGGGGTCTATGTTCATACATCTTTGAAAGTTACCACTCAAGTGGATAGAGCTGTGAAGAAGGCCTATGGTGTGCTCGCGTTCATTAACAGAGGGATTGAATTTAAGAGCCGTGAGGTGATGATGCAGTTGTACAAAACTTTGGTAAGGCCACATTTGGAGTACTGTGTACAGTTCTGGTCGCCTCATTTTAGGAAGGATGTGGAAGCTTTGGAAAAGGTGCAAAGAAGATTTACCAGGATGTTGCCTGGAATGGAGACTAGGTCTTACGAGGAAAGGTTGAGGGTGCTAGACCTTTTCTCATTAGAACGGAGAAGGATGAGGGGCGACTTGATAGAGGTTTATAAGATGATCAGGGGAATAGATAGAGTAGACAGTCAGAGACTTTTTCCCCGGGTGGAACAAACCATTACAAGGGGACATAAATTTAAGGTGAAAGGTGGAAGATATAGGAGGGATATCAGAGGTAGGTTCTTTACCCAGAGAGTAGTGGGGGCATGGAATGCACTGCCTGTGGAAGTAGTTGAGTCGGAAACATTAGGGACCTTCAAGCAGCTATTGGATAGGTACATGGATTACGGTAAAATGATATAGTGTAGATTTATTTGTTCTTAAGGGCAGCACGGTAGCATTGTGGATAGCACAATTGCTTCACAGCTCCAGGGTCCCAGGTTCGATTCCGGCTTGGGTCACTGTCTGTGCGGAGTCTGCACGTCCCCCCCGTGTCTGCGTGGGTTTCATTCGGGTGCTCCAGTTTCCTCCCACAGTCCAAAGATGTGCGGGGTAGGTGGATTGGCCATGATAAATTGCCCTTAGTGTCCAAAATTGCCCTTGGTGTTGGGTGGAGGTGTTGAGTTTGGGTAGGGTGCTCTTTCCAAGAGCCGGTGCAGACTCAGGGGGCCTAATGGCCTCCTTCTGCACTGTAAATTCAATGATAATCTATGATTAATCTAGGACAAAGGTTCGGCACAACATCGTGGGCTGTGCTGTATTTTCTATGTTCTATGTTCTATGTTCTATGACTGTTAAATTTGTCCTGGATTATGTTTTCTAAAAATGCTCCCACCACTGACTGCCATGCAGTTGCTGGGTCTTTTGGCATCACCCCTTGATCTAACGAGGAGCGGAAGATTGTGGTCAGTGTTTCCGCATTTCGAGCCTCAGATGTATATGATCTGGTCCTGGACTTATCAATCTTAAATACACCCAACCTTTCTAAAACTTTCAATTTATCAATTTTACATCCGATGTTTTGGGGAAGGTGGTGAACATGAGAACATAATATAACATAACATAATAACTAGGGGCAGGAGTAGGCAATTTGGGCCCTCAAGCCTGCTCTGCCATTCAATAAGATCATGGCTGATCTTTTTGTGGACTCAGCTCCACTTACCCACCCGTTCATCATAACCCTTAATTCCTTTACTGTTCAAAAACTTATCTATCTTTGCCTTAAAAACATTCAACGAGGTAGCCTCAGCTTCACTGGGCAGGGAATTCCACAGATTTACAGCCCTTTGCGTGAAGCAGTTCCTCCTTAAGTTGCATATACATTCAGCCAGGTTCTCACTTGGTTATCAACCTGACCTCCATCATTCACATTTTGGCTTCATCTTACTCTACGGGTGGGATTTACCGACCAACCCGCTGCATGTTTTGCAGCCATGGAGGCAGCCCGCCAGTGGGATTTACCTACCTCGCCGTTATCAATGGGATTTCCAGATGACTGCACCCCTTGTTGCCAGGAAAACCGAGCGCCAGTGTGGGTCCGGAATATCCCACCGGCGTGAAGAGTCAGTAGATTGCGCTCAATATTTCTATCTTCATCCAGTTTAGCTCAGTTGGCTAGACAGCTGGGGCGGGATTCTGCACTGGCGGGATTGTCCGTTTTGCCGTGGGTTTGCCTTGAGCTCGTGGGTTTCCCGACAGCGTGGGGATGCCCCACAATGGGAAACCCCATTGACCGTCCGGCGTAACGGAGAATCCCGCCGGCGGGTCGAGGCAGAAATGTGGCGCGACGGAGAATCCAGCCCCCTGTTTCTGATACAGGGTGAGATCAACAGCATGGGTTCAATACCTCTACTGGGCTGAGATTACTTGAAGGCCCGCCTTCTTAACCTCACCCCTTGCCCTTGATCCTCAGGTTAAATCACCACCAGTCAGCTCTCCCTGTCACAGGGCAAAGCAGCCTATGGTCATCTGGGACTATGGCAACTACTTTTTTTTTATACTTGGACAATTAAAATCAATATGAAAATCTTCCAACACTTCAATGATGTCAATTCAATCAAACCTCTACAATGTCCCACAGCTCTATATCCCATCATGCACCTTCTGTTTGTCATCTCTGGTCTTCTATTTCCATTCCATCCTGCAGGTGGCACTGTCTTCAACCATTCCACTCCAACATTGGGGATCCTGAATATCATCGGACCATGATCTTCATAGTTATTGTGGGATTGCAGCCACCAGTGCCTCCAACACTAACCCTGTATGTAGAGTTTGTGGTAACTTGTTTACATCCCGTAACAGCCTCCCCGAACAGGTGCCGGAATGTGGCGACTAGGGGCTTTTCACAGTAACTTCATTTGAAGCCTACTTGTGACAATAAGCGATTTTCATTTCATTTTCATTTCATCCCTGCAGCAGGAACCCATGGCCCAGGGTACACAAAGTATGTGCACCATATCCCATTTCCACCCAGCCAGAAACTCTGGTGTTCGGCTGTTTATTTATTTATTATCTGTTGGTGGGGTGGGAGTGATGTGAGTGAGAGAAGACAGGGGCCCCACCTGCCCTGGAGAATTATTATTATTTTTTTCATTCTTTTGGCTTCCTTACTAAGGGGATTAATAGGAATGCATAGTAAATTCTATCTTTGGGTAGGGCGGCTCAGTGGCGCAGTGGTTAGCACAGCTGCCTCACGGTGCCGAGGTCTCAGGTTCGATCCTGGCTCTGGGTCACTGTCCGTGTGGAGTTTGCACATTCTCCCCGTGTTTGCGGCGCAAAACCAGTGCGGAAGGGGCTTGGCACCATGCCAACCAGCTCCAAAGGGCCTCCGCCGGCTGGTGCGAGTTGGCGCATGCGCGGGACCGCCAGCGTGTGCTGGCGTCAACCCAGCACATGCGCAGGGGGGTTCATCTCCGCACATGGCCATGGCGGAGGTCCACAGCAGCTGGTGCGGAGGGAAAGAGTGCCCCCACGGCACAGGCCCGCCCACGGATTGTTGGGCACCTTTCACGGGCCAGGCCACCGTGGGGGCTCCCCCCGGGGCCAGATCCCCCGCGCGCCCCCCCCCCCCCCCCGAGGACCCCAGAGGATGCCCGCAGACTGGCTCCCGCCGGTGAGTACCAGGTCTAATTTACGCCGGCAGGACCGGCTTAAAACGGGTGGCCGCTCGGCCCATTGTGGGCCGGAGAATCGCCGGGGGGGGGCACTGCCAGCGGCGCCGACCGGTGCGGCGCGATTCCCACCCCCGCCAAAACCCCAACACGGGTGAATTCGGCAGCGGGCGGGGCGGGATTCACACCGGCCCCCAGCAATTCTCCGGCCCGGCGGGGGGTGAGAGAATACCGTCCCGAGTGTCCGTAACATGAGGTGAACTAACTACATATTTAGACCTATGATAGTCAAGGGAGTTGTGTAAATTCTGTAGGAGGGAATTTAGTGAAAGCCGGACCCCTAACTCAGATGATTCCCACACACCTGTGACAAACCTTCCTCATTCACCTGAGGAAGGAGCAGTGCTCCGAAAGCTGGTGATTTGAAACAAACCTGTTGGACTTTAACCTGGTATTGTAAGACTTCTTACTGTGCTCACCCCAGTCCAAAGCCGGCATCTCCACATCAAACCCAAAGGAGAGAGAGAGAATAAGAAAACAGTAGCGAAATGGCAGCGTGCCCAGAGTAGAATTGACCCAGTGGGTCACATACTACAGTAAATTTGAAAGTGTTGGGGACCAAAGTCAATAATTAGGCTACGGATCCTCGAGGTTAAAAAGTGCAGCACAGGTGCATCAGCGCTCCTCTCATCGGGTGGTGGCTGTTTACCCACCCCCTCCTGTACTATTTGGCACTGTTAACCATCCTGTAGTTGGTAAGTTTGTTAGTATTGACGTAAACCGGGCCTGCTTTCCGTATCTGTACTGTTAGATACTGAGTAGAATAATTAGCTGAGAAACAGTTAAAAGAAGTGAACAAAAATCAAGGGTCCCAGATCTGAAGTCTAGAAATAGGGAAAGGATATTCAAATCACCTTGTGGAAGGTGGCCAGTGACAAAAAGCTCCTCGAGGGATCCTTTGTGTCAAAGGGGCGAGGGGGATATAGGTTTTAGAAGAAGTCAGTATGGAAATATGAGTTTCAGTAGCAGTCAGTGAGGAAATCTGTTTTCGGGATAGCTCGGGATTATCTCGAGATTAAAAGAAACACAAGTGCGTCTTGTTACATGAGTTTTAAAAATCAGTGTGAAAATTTGTGCCCTGGATAGTCTGGGATTATCCAGAGAAACAAAACTAGTGAGTCATGCGGCAGGATTCTCTGTTTCTGAGACTACGTGTTGACGGCAACACAGAATACGTGGGGCGGGATTCTCCGATCCCCCGCCGGGTCGGAGAATCGCCGGGGGGCGGCGTGAGTCCCACCCCGCCTCCCCGACGCCGGCTGCCGAATTCTCCGGCGCCGGGGTTTTGGTGGGGGCGGGAATCGCGCCGCGCTGGTTGGGGGCCATTGGCAGCGCCCCCCCCCCCCAGCGATTCTCCGCCCGGCGATGGGCCGGGCGACCGCCCGTTTTCGGCCGGTCCCGCCAGCGTAAATCAAACCAGGTCCGTACCGGTGGGTCCTGGCTCTGCAGGCGGCCTGCAGAGTCCTCAGGGCAAGACGGGGGGATCAGGCCCTGGGGGTGCCCCCACGGTGGCCTGGCCCGCGATCGGGGCCCACCGATCCGCGGGCGGGCCTGTGCCATGGGGGCACTCTTTCCCTCCGCTCCGGCTGTTGTCAACCTCCGCCATGGCCGGCGCAGAGAAGAAACCCCCTGCGCATGCACTGGGATGACGCCAGCACACGCTGGCGCTCCGCGCATGTGCAAACTCACGCCGGTTGGTGCGGCGCCATGTCCTTCCGCGCCGGTGTGCACGGTGCCAACCCCACCAGCGCCGGCCTAGCCCCTGAAGCTGCGGAGGATTCCACACCTTGCGGGCGGCCTGATGCCGGAGTGGTTCACGCCACTCCTCGGCGCCGGTACGGCCCGCCCTGCCGGGAAGGGGAGAATCCCGCCCGTGGACTTTGACGTCAGAAAAACTGGCGCCGTACCTGGACCGATTCTGCTGCTGTTAAGGGGCTTGAACTGGCGCCATGTGGAATACAATCGATTCCAAACAGAAACAGTGCGGGATTCGGTGGTTTCGCGATTGAGACTCAGGAGACTGACAAGCTGCAGCCGCATGTACACACTGCATTCCCCACACACATCATCCCAGCCAACAAGCTGACAGCAAGGAGAGCGGCACCCGGTTTCACGGACGCCAAGCTGGAGACCCTGCTGGACACTGTGAAGAAGAGGAGGGTGACCCTATACCCTGGCCCGGGAAGGAGGCTGCCAGCTGCCGCCGTTCGTGGTGCCTGGGCGCAGGTGGCAGAAGTGGTCAGCACCGTGGGCAACGTAGTCAGACCGGCCGGCACAGCCGGAAGAAACTGCACAACCTCCTCAGGGCGACCAGGGTGATTAGGCAGCATTGTACTCCCGGCATTAACCCCCGTCCCCCCACAAACCCGTAGCCCTATACCACCCAACCCGGAGGGCAACTGAACCCTCACCCTGCACTACAGGCCGGTACCCATACCAGCTGCCATGGCCGGGTGCCCTGGCTACTGAGGGCAGCAGCTACCCATCCCCTAGGCTGCATGCATCGGACTGTTTACACTGTCTTTTACTGTGTTTCTCCCGCCCCCTGCCCAGACCGCGCACAACCGCCGGGAGCGGGAGAAGACAGGATACCCCCATCGTCCCATCCTGTCTTCTCCCGCTCCCGGCAGTCGTGCGCGGTCTGGGCAGGGGGCGGGAGAAACACAGTAAAAGACAGTGTAAACAGTCCGATGCATGCAGCCTAGGGGATGGGTAGCTGCTGCCCTCAGTAGCCAGGGCACCCGGCCATGGCAGCTGGTATGGGTACCGGCATGTCGTGCAGGGTGAGGGTTCGTGGCTATGGATCAGCCTGGGGCATTCTGTGCAGGCGCTGGTTGAGGTCCAGGACAGGGTTACCGTCTCACAGGGAACCATGAGCCAGAGCCACCTGGACATTGCAGCGGCACTCCTGAGCGTGGCCCAGTCACAACAGGCCATGGCTGGAAACGTCGGCGACATTGCTCAGCCGCTGGCTGATGGGGTGCAGACACACAGAGAGGTGGCCCAGTCCCAGAGGGAGATGGCGCAGTCACTGGCTAATGTGACGCAAACCCAGAAGGTGGTGGCACAGTCAATGAGTGACTGTGAACGTGCAGACCCTGGTCGAGACCAGAGCGGGCTTCCAGGACTGACAGCGGTAGGGCGGGAGAGCCTCAGGGTTCGCTCAGCCCACTCCCCCATCCCATGCAGTAGCCCGGGCATCCCAAGGGAAAAGAAGATGATGGGGCCCGTGCCGGTGACTCCCACAGGGGAGGTGCTGGATCATCGCAGCATCTCAGTCGCCAACCCTCACCCTGCGCTGGTGCATCTGGTCAGCAGAGGGCAGAACAAGGCCGCACCATGCCCCCTGGGACACCCGCCAACAGGGACCCAGGTCGCAGGGTAGGGATCACAGGAGGCACCTCCACTCCTGCTGTACCGTCTGGGGAACTACCTAGGTGAAGCGTTAGGGCCCGTAAGTCCAGGAGGTTAGACGCCTTTTAAGTTGGCACAGGTGCAGGGCACAGTTTAGTTAAAGAGGCGAGGGCACAAATCTGTAAATACGTTGTCACATTAAATACCTGTTGCCACTGTTACAACCTGCCTCGGTGCTCTGCTCTCTGATGGGTGTGAGGGGTGGGCAGGAGAATGGGCGCACCTTGGGGTCGAATGGGTAGACCTTCTTGGCTTCACCAACCCCCCCCCCCCAACCACCCGACCATCCCCACCACTGCCACCTCAGGGATTCGATGGCACCGTGTGATGGAATGGCCACCTCACATGCAGGGATCACCCAGGTAGATGGTGATAAGCGCTACCGTGGACAGCAGTCAAACGTTGCCAAACTATGTGGAGCACCAGAACTCATTGCAGAGCGGGTTGTCATCATCCTCCATCCCATGGACCAGACCAGTGTTACTGCCAACCCAGGGCCCCCACCTTATAGTGCGGCAGGTATGGATCACGGAGTGATTTGCAGGCGGAGGATGAGGAGGATGTGGAGGAGGGTGAGGGTGGGGGTGTGCAGTGAGGGAGTGGGATGTGGTGTCCGTGCCCCTGGTCAGTCCCCCCCTCAGTTGGTGAACTTGGAGGCAATCAGAACGTCCCGTGCATGTTGGCCCTGGTGCACACGTTGTACAGCCTCTTATGCCTGCCTGGGCCCATGTCTGCCCACCCTCACCCTCCTCTGCATCCTCCTCATCAGACGACGACTGGCATTCTTCCTTCTCCTCCAGCACATCGCCACTCTGCTGCGCGATGTTGGGGAGGATGCAGCAGGCCACCACGATGCGGGCGACCCTTTCAGCATCATACTGGAGGGCCCCTCCAGAGCGGTCCAGCCACCTGAACCATATCTTCAGGAGGCCAAAGCACCGCTCAATCACGCTACTAGTCACTGCATGGGCGTCGTTGTAGTGGGTCTCTGCATCGGTCTGTGGCCTCCAGATAGGTGTCATCATCCACGACCTTACTGGATAGCCCTTGTCACCCAGGAGCCAAACCTCAGCTTGGGAGGCTTCTCAAACAAGTCAGGAATCATCGAGTGTGCCAGGATGAAGGCGTCATACACACTCCGGGCATCGGGTGCCGACATGCATGATGCGCATCTAATGGTCACATAGGTCACATATCAGCTGAATGTTCATCAAGTGGAGCCCCTTTTGGTTTGTATAGAATGACCTGTCATCTGCAGGTGCTCACAGGGGGTCATGCATCCCGTCACTCACGCTCTGGACCTGGGCATCCCAGCGATGATGGTGAACCTCGCTGCCCAGGCATCCTGGTGGGCTCGGCCCACATTGAACTGGATGTATTGTGCTGACTGGGCAGATAGGTCCTCCATGATGGCACGGATGCACCAGTGCACCATGGTCTGTGAGATTCCTGACAGGTCCTCACTCGGCGCCTGGAAGGACCCCATGGCGTAAAGGTTTAGGGCAACCGTCACCTTGACATCCACTGGGAGCGGGTATCTTTCCCCATACCCCCATGTGTGCCATCATCTGGCAGATATGTTGCACTGTCTCCCTGCTCAGCCGGAGTCTTTAACAGCATGCCCAGTCCGGCAGGTCCTCGAATGACAGGCGGTGCCGGTACACACGAGGCCTCATGTGGCACTTCCTCCTCCTCAGCCTGTTGGGCGGCCAGCTCTCCATCCTGGGCAGCTGCCTCCTGTTCCCCTGTGGCACGCTCCACTGGCCATGGTTGGCACCGCGGGCTCTCGCCACCTCCCCCCCCCCGCCCCCCCCGGGACCAGCCCCACACCTCTGGCCCCGGGGGGGGGGGGGGGGGGGGTGCGCGCTCTGGCCCCAGCACCTGTCCCTGATGGCAGGGGTACTGTCGGCTGGGACTGTCCTCGCCAGGGACATGCACCGCGTCCCCTGGAGGGGCAACTGTGGGTGTTGCCTTGGGTGGGCCGCCGGTGGCTGGCGGGGGTGGCGGAGGTGTGGGGCTGGGGGTACCCAGACTGCCGGTGTCACTCTGCTAAAGCAGGGGCCACAGTGGGTGGTCAGTGGGTGCACAGCTAGATGACTGCGGTCATGCCATCTCAGCCTGTTCCCCCCATTAACCCCCTCCCCGGCCCTGGCAGTGCCCTGTACCCTATCAGCCTAGCCAGTTTCCGGCCCGGCAGCTCACAATCACACCTCTCTGTGTCCTACCTCCTCTCTCTCCCTCATTAGCCACAACGCTGGTTCCACGATTTTTAAAAGCACAACTGAACCACACTATCGGGAACTTGACCCATCGGAGGCAGAGAATCGCGGAGGCCCCAGATAATACCGGGTGGGGCCCGCTTATGATATGCAAACTGTATGTGAGTTCCGGTACACTTTGACGTCGCTGTTGAGGTGACAGAGAATCGTGATTTGACGTCAAATCGGCACCCACTGAGGTTTTGACATCGAAATCTATTCTCCGCCCAATCAGGTTTCGCGATTTCGGCATCGGCAAATGGAAGATCCTCAATCCACAATCAGCAGGAGAGGACTCAGACTGGTAGAGGAGTGTCAGACATAAGAATCCTCACCTCCTTCGCGTGCGGGCCCTGGAGGTGACTGGTGTGGCCGAGGACATATCGGCCACCCACCCGGAGGCTGGTGGACGCTGCAGAGGAGAGGAACCACCTGGGAGACCTGTCAAACCTGAGTAGTGATTGCTTTACTGATTTACTCATTCCTCCCACTGACCACATGTCCATCCTCTTGCAGGTCCTCCAGCCGATGGTGCCGGCCCATCCCGGGTGGCACTCTCTCCTGCCTCCCATGAGAACACCTTGGAGGGGAGCTCCGAGGATGCCAACATGGTCACTGCACAGCTGTCACCACCACCCTCCACCAGTGCAGATTCACGCACTTCGGTGGAAAATGTTCGTGGTCAGGCATCTGGGGCACAATCTGGTGAGAACTGCAGGAACCCGCAGATGAGTCAGCAGTCGGAGTGCTGCTGGATCCCAGAGCCCAGCTGGGTCCCAACCTAATGCTGAACCTCTGGAAGTGGTTTGCCCGGTGCTGATGGAGATGATAGCGAGCAGCTGGGATGTTCAGAGGGAGATGTCAACGTCAATCCAGCATATCCATAGCCGCTTGGAGGAGTCCCAGAGGCTACGGGCACAGGAGATGGTGCCGGCAATGAGTGGCACCGAGGCCAACACTGCTAGGGTGGTGACTGCAGTGGAGAGCCTGGTGCACGACATCGGCACCACGAGCGAAGGTATCCAAGGTGTCACGCAGTCGGTGACGGCCATAGCTGAGCGTCTCGGCAGGATGACCGCCTTGCTGGGGGATATCACGCAGCACCAAGTCGACCTTGATGAGGTTCTGTGAGACATGTCCTCTCAGATGGGCATGGCCAAGGTGCTGCGGAGCTTGTCCCAGTCACAGGTGGACATGGCTGAGGCACTGCAGAGCATGTCCTAGTCACTGAGGAGCATTGCTGAGGGCGTCGACACGATGGTGCAGACCATGGGGAACCGCCAGGGTTGGCAGAGACAGATGATGCAGGCTCAGCCGGGGCTCGAACCAGCTGTCCCTCCGTCCGAAGGGCACCAAGAGGGAGGAGGAGGTGCCAGGCCAGACCCGTCCCATAGAGTGGTGCCGGAGGTCACAAACCCCCCCTGAGTTCCACCCCTCTGATGAGGCCGTGTTTTGCAGTCAGCATACAGGACAGGGTGGCACAGCTGTGCATGTGACGCCGACAAGTGAGCCGGGCCTTCCAGCCCCAGAGCCCGCAGATAATGCCCGCCAGAGGCATCAAAGGCCATGGATGAGGGAAGCAGCTGGCTGCCTCCACCTCTGATCCTGGGGACACACCAAGATGTAGTGGTAGAGCTAGGAGGGCAAGTCACGTTGAGGACCACTGAGGGTAATGGGAGGGAGGAGGGATTGGGGGTGTGGGGGCTTGTTGGGGGCTGGCAGGGTTTGGGGGATGGCACCATCGGAAGTGGGGCATTGTACACAGCAAACAACATTTTGCACAATCACTATGATGCCTCTGTTACTTGCTTCTGCAATGATGGCTGACCCAGGGATCCTTTGCCCAATACTCCAGGCAACCCCCCCCCCCCCCCCCCCCCCCGTTGTGATTGGGATGCTAGACATGCTACATGGCCTGCCCACCCATGGGAATCCACTTAGCATGCATCAAGGAATTCCCGTAACAGCCTCCCTGAACAGGTGCCGGAATGTGGCGACTAGGGGCTTTTCACAGTAACTTCATTTGAAGCCTACCTGTGACAATAAGCGATTTTCATTCATTTTCATTCATTTTCATTTCAAGTGCTCACTTGACCATAATTGCCAATTCACTATTAGCGATAGCCTTCAGCCACACAGCCAAAGTTCTCAGCAGTCAGTAGGGATTATGAGTGATCTGTGGTGCAGACGGGCAAGGACTCGATGGGCCGAATGGCCTCCTACTTCACTGAAAATTCTGTGGAAAAGGGTTGCCCCGGAATAGGTTTGGGGTCCAGGGGTTGGCATGGTGTGCAGCAAGTGATTGTCCAAGGTTGCCACCCCCCCAGCTCCTCCCCCCACCCGCCCATGGCAGCCCACCCCTGCGGAGGGTCCACCACCCCCTTGCCGAGCACTGGGGTGACAAGCCCAGTGTCCCCGGGCTCGTTGCCTGTGAGCAAAGATGGCTACTCACCTCCTCGGCTCCCCACAGAAGCCCTTCCGCCTAGTTCACGTTTTTAAAAGGAGCACTCATCGGTGCCAGCGTGAGCACTTGCTGGTGAGGCCGCTGAATGACGGGAGGCCGTTGGATATGGGGTGGCACTTGTCATAATATCCACTCATGTATATAATGAGATGCAGACAGGCAGTGATTGACACACAGGATGACAAGTAAGCAGACAACACAGCACAGCCAATCACCAGACAGGACACTACCACCATAAAACCAGAGGGCACTAGATTTTCCGCTCTCTCGGGACCCAGCTACTGAAACAGTCAGAGTCCACGAGCTAGCAAGCACAAACACCATGCGGTAGCCAGTAAGTCTGGTCAGGCTACTACAAGGTCACTAGTCAGATCAGTATAGTGTCGACCCACAGCTGAATATGTACAGCAGTTCATCTAGTTGAATAAAACAGTGTTGGATCTTCTCTTGTGTTAGACGACTGTTTCTAACGTCCCTGCATCGAGTGCAGTCCACATCAAACCAACCTGCCTAACACATCAGCGCTTGTTGATTGTATGGAAGTGGGGCTTAAGTGGTGAAAATTGGTTTCTCGCCACAGTACAGCGAGATCCCGATTTCGCCTAGGGGAACGGGCCAGTTGCAACGCAAACTGTTTGCCGCCCGGCGCAGATCTAATTTTTGGCCTCTCCCACAATTCACCAGCCTCATTACGCTTGAGCGAGAGCGCAATGAGGCCAGAGAATCACGCCCAATGTTAAGTGTAAATAAAGGTGCATCAGATGGCGGGATTCCTCAATCACTTAATTACCTGGGGTAAGGGAATGGCAGTCAAAACCTTTAAAGAAATAACTTGGTGGGACAATATTTGGAATTGGGGTTTAACGTGGAAATACACCCTTGGATATAGGTCATGTTGTATTTTGCTATTATTGCTGTTCTCGTTACCATACATCAAGCTTTTACAATGATTATGTTAAAAGATGTTAAAAGGTCATTGACTTCAGGAAACAAAGTGTCGTCCACTCTCCTGTCAGTATCAATGGTGCCGAGGTGGAGATAATTGACAGCCTCAACTTCCTAGGTGTGCACATCACCAACAATCTGACTGGGTCCACCCATGTCGATGCTACGACCAAGAAAGCACAACAGCACCTTTACTTCCACAGGAAACTAAGGAAATTCGGCATGTTCACATTGACTCTTACCAACTTTTACAGATGCAATGTAGGAAGCATCCTAACTGAACAAAGAACAATACAGCACAGGAGCAGCACAGCACAGCTTCAGCCTTCCAAGCCTCCACCAGTCATGATACCAACCTTTGGCAAAACCCTCAGCACTTACTTTTGCCGTGTCTCTCTATACCCATCCTATCCATGTGTTTGTCCAGATGCCTTTCGAACACTGTTAATGTATCTGCTTCCACAACCACCCCTGGCAACGCGTTCCAGGCACTCACCACCCTCTGCGTAAAAACCTGCCTCACACACCTCCTCTAAACTTTGCCCCGCGGACCTTAAACCTATGCCCCCTAGTGACTGACCCCTCCACCCTGGGAAAGAGTGCCTGCCCATCCACTCTATTCATGCCCCTCATAATCTTGTTGACCTCTATCAGGTCACCCCTCAACCTCCGTCTTTCTAATGAAAACAGTCCGAGTTTATTCAACCTCTCCACATAGCTAACACCCTCCAGACCACGCAACATCCTGGTAAACCTCCTTTGCACCCTCTCCAAAGCCTCCACATCCTTCTGGTAGTGTGGCAACCAGAATTGTACACAATATTCCAAGTGCAGCCTTACCAAGGTTCTATGCAACTGTAGCATGACTTGCCAGTTTTTATTCTTGATGCCCCGTCCAATGAAGGCAAGCATTCCGTATGCTTTCTTGACTACCTTGTCCACTTGTGTTGCCACCTTCAAAGCCTGGGTTGGCAACTGCTTGGCCCAAGACCGTAAGAAACTACAAAGAGTCGTGAACACAGCCCAGTCCATCACACAAACCCGCCTCCCATCCATTGACTCTGTCTACACCTCAAGCTGCCTTGGGAAAGCGGACAGCATAATCAAAGACCCCTCCCACCCGGGTTGTTCACTCTTCCAACTTCTACAATTGGACAGGAGAAGACGAGACCCTGGGATTCGAAGCCAGGAGAAGACATCCACAACGAGTGATTGTAGCCTCGCCAGCATCCTTCACTAAGTCCGGGTAAAGCCTAAAGTTCAACTGTGAGTCTGAGTCATACTTGCTGAGTGAGAGAATTGTGAATAAAATTGCGTTAAACCGTGAACCTGTTTTGTCCTTTGATCATCTCGCAAATAAGGGCATCTGGGTAAATTTTTGATTAATACATTTGCCGAAGTATCTGAGGTTATACAAGTAAACAGAACAAAAACTGTACAGTTGACTATTGTATCTGTGTTTTCTTGATCAGAAAATCTGAAGATTGCTGATTGCTGAATCTCACTACATATTTTCAAGATGTGGAGATGCCGGCGTTGGACTGGGGTGAGCACAGTACGAAGTCTTACAACACCAGGTTAAAGTCCAACAGGTTTGTTGCGATGTCACTAGCTTTCGGTGTTTCTGGAACAGACCTCTTCATTCACCTGAGGAAGGAGCAGCGCTCCGAAAGCTAGTGACATCGAAACAAACCTGTTGGACTTTAACCTGGTGTTGTAGGACTTCGTATTATATTTTCAAGATTGACTACAATGGATCTTTATCATGATATTTAATTCCTCAAAAAACTCAGAAAAAGCATCAAGATAAAATGGAGTAATAAGCAAATAGACTGAAGGATAAGATTGAAGTCAATGGAAAAGACTCCAGAGAATCATTTGCATGATTATAAGTACATTATGCAGCCTGACTTTGCAAGTTCACCCCACAAAGCCTGCTCACAGTAAAGAGGAAATCTAGCCCAGTTCTTCTCATCCATCCAAAATGACATAGAAACATAGAAAATAGACGCAGAAGGAGGTCATTCGGCCCTTTAAGCCTGTTCTGCCATTCATTATGGTCATGGCTAATTATCAAGTTCAATACCCTGATCCCGCCTTCCCCCATATCCCTTAATCCCTTTAGCCCCAAGAGCTATATCTAATTCAGATATATAATGATAATCTTTATTATTGTCACAAGGAGTACATTAACACTGCAATGAAGTTACTGCGAAAATCATATGTGTATATGTTTATATACATATAAACATATGTATTAGAATCAGGAGTAAGCCATTTGGCCCCTCGAGCCTGCTCCGCCATTTGATAACATTGCCTACATTATACAGTGAGTATAACTCAAAAGTATTTAATTAGCTATAAAGTGATTTGGGACATCATGAAAGGTGTTGTATGAATTTTGTCTTTCATTACATCTGCATGTAGTAAGCAGAGTGACTGTCGTAATGGTGAAATTGGAGGCCCAATGCTGATTCGCTCCGGATGATTAATCACAGAGTAATCAACTTATTTTAGAAAAACAGTGGAAATAAATCACTGTGTTTACAAAAGCAGTCCAACTCTGTAGTCAGTACTACTATTCTGACTTCTCAGGTACCAAGCCACAAAATACCACCAATGGCATCTGCTCCTTTTACACTAATGACACGATCCCCAGGATCTGGCATTCAGACACTGACCTGCAGCTTAAGAAAAATGTAGTTTATATGAATTTTTAAAAGAATGATACAAGGTACATAAATTCAGTATGGCCTTAAATCAAGAACCGGATTGCTTCCCCTTCTCCCAGAAACTGTCAAATAAATTGTGTTGTACATTTTGAATTTACAGCCTAAAATAGAAAATGTAATTAATGAATAAGAAACTCCAACAGCAAAAAACAGTGACACCCCTGTACACCCCCCAACCTACCCTATGTTACCTTTGTCAATCCATCTCCCCAACACCACCCCTCTGATACCTCCAACATGCCCCAACATCCCAATATCCTGCAACACCCCGAAGCCTCCACACCACCCCTCCAATAGCCCCAACCGCCATCAGCTCTCCAACAGCCCCCTACCTCACCCCCATCAACAGCTCCCTATCTTGCCCCCATCAACAGCCCCCAATCTCACCCCCAGCCCGCCAACAGCTCCCAACCTCACGCGCAACTCTCCAACACCCCACAATCTACCTCCACCCTCCAATGCTCCACAACGTCCCTCACTGCTTCTCCAACAGCATCCAATTAATTATAAAATAGAGATTTTGCTAACCATCTTTTAAAACTGAACTCTCAAGCAGTGCTGCTGTTGACCTTCAGGAGCTTTATAGTGTGTTGGCAGGCTTTAAAAAAAAATCGGAGTAGCGAAGCTCCCCTACAGACCAAAGCACCAACTCAATGAAACGGACCCTAAATACCCACTGTTAAAAAATCTGAACTCTCAGCCTGGATGTTCTGATTTGTTTTTAAAGTCGGTCTTTCAGGTTTGCAGCTCTGCTTTGGGCTGCTCAGACTGGGGGACAAGAAACTCTACTGAGAGCAAGATTGAAAATCCTGAATGGTCTTGACAAGGTTGATGCGGAAAGAATGTTTCCTCTTGTGGGTGAGTCCAGAACTAGGGGCATTGTTGTAAAATTAGAAGTCGCCCTTTTAGGACAGAGATGAGGAGAATATTTTCCTTCAACAAACTATTTGGGGTGGCACAGTGGTTAGCACTGCTGCGTCATAGTTTCAGGGATCCCGGATTCAATTCCGAACTCGGGTGACTCTCTGTGTGGAGTACTCACTTTCTCCCCATGCCTGCGTGGGTTTCCTCTGGTGCTCCGGTTTCCTCCCACCGCCCAAAATATGCAGGTTAGGTGGATTGGCCATTCTAAATTGTCCTTAGTGCCCGAAAGGTTAGGTGGGGTTACTGGGTTATGGGGATAGGGTGGATGCGTGGGCTTAATTAGGGTGCTCGTTCCAAGGGCGGGTGCAGATTCGATGGGCAGAATGGCCTCCTTCTGCACTTTAAATTCTATGATTCTAACTCCAGTGCGCAGCCTCACTGTGTGTGCCCTTCTCCTGCACTATTGAAAACTAGGGGCGCCGAAATACAGTGGGGTTCCCTGAATTGGATCCCAGCTGCTATTTTTAAGGTCCGCTGGGTCTCCCTGACTGCGAAAATCCAGCCAATCTGTCTGTTCACAGTCTGGGGGCTGGATTCTCTGACTTTGAGGCTATGTCCCCCACACCGACGTGGGAACGGTGGCATTTTACACCAGAAAAATAGCGTAAAATGTCCCATCGATCCTCCGTTTGCCTGGGAGCGAGCATGCCGGCAGCATAGAGTCCCCGGCTCTAGCTGCCGATAGGGCCTGGAGAATTGCCGGGTCCTTGGCCGCGCATGCGCACAGCGGTGTCCTGCAGCGGCCGCGCCGTGCTACTCGGCGGAGGCCGCTCGCCGACCCGGCCCGCAAAATATTGCCCCCCCACCTTGGCCGGCTTGCGCATCCTGGACCACTCCCTCACAGTGCCCCCAGCCCGTGGTAATGTCCCCCTCTGGCGCAGATCGGCCCTCCCCCAACTGTGGTGGCGCCATGCCGAGTTCCCGATGGATCAGGCCACATGAGATTGGCGCCCTTGGGAACTCGGGGCGGAGCATCGGTGGTGGGCCTCAGGCAACGTCCTGAGGCCGTCGATACGTCGCTTTGGAGGGGGCGGAGCATCACGAAAGCGGTGCTGCCCCCCGATTCGGTCGGGAACTTTGACTAAATGCGATTTCGACGTCGGCGACCGGAGAATCCAGCCCTGGATTCTCAAGCTACTAATAGAAAACTGCTGCTTGTTGTAAGGGTCCTGTTCAACTTCGCAGAGCTCCGAACATGAACTCATTAAGTTTTCCGAGAATTCAGCCATGGGGTTTATAGCAATATATTTTGGGTTACTTTCCCTATCTTCGTCACATTTTCTTACCTCCCAGCCTTCAGTTCAAGAGCCGTACTGGTAGTTGTTGTGTTATGTACTCTGGGATAACACAGCAACTCGATGCAGCTTTGACCAAAAGATACCCCAGACTTTGAAGTAAGTTCAATGTGATTTATTGAACCATTAGCACAGTTCTCTTTGAGTTTGACTCTCCTGCTAATCTTGCTGTAGTAACTCAGTCTAACTAACCAGTCTGCTTAACCCATGTGGTGGGTGTGATGCTCCTGACCTGTCCCTGTTCTAAGTGTCGCCTGTGGAAAGAGACAGAGCATGTGTGCCCTGTCCTTATATATGGGTTGTGTAATGCCCCCTTGGTAGTGTCACCTCTGGGTGTCTTGACTGCCCATTGGTTGTGTCCTATTCTATGTGTTCATGAGTTATATGTCTGCATGTCATGACGTCTCTGGTTCTCTCTCTAGTATTTACTTAGTCGTAGTGTATTTACATTAACCCCTTGTGTATTTACAGTGATGCGTATCACCACATCCCCCCTTTTGTCGTGTTACATATTTTCTGTACGGTGTTAAAGAAAAATTGAACAAAAACAGGTAAATAAGTGATGACATGTACAAGTTATGATGACTGTGATGATGATACAAGATCAAAGAATAGTTATGATTGTCATGATATGCAGACACACACATAATGATATACAGACAAGCAGAATGGACACAGAACTGGACATGACCAGTAAGCTGGCAGGACACTCAGGGGTGGGATCTGACTATAAAAGACATGAGGCACTCACACTCCGCCTCTTTCCACTGATGAACATCTAGAGAGTCAGTCAAGGGTGTTGTTACAATCTCACACCTCCACCACGTGGCTAAGAGCTAGTCTGGTTCAGTCAGACAGAGTAACCACACTTAAGTTAGTAGAGAGTCGAACTCACAGAGAACTGTGCTAACTGTGCTATTAGTTCAATAAACCTGATTGAACTAACTTCAAGGTCTGGAGTATATTTCTGATGTAAGCTGCATCCAGTTGCAGCCAGTGTTAGACCAGTGTACCTAACACGACTATGATACATTGAGGATTATACAATACCAAATGATAGTTACGATGACGTTGAGGATTATACAATACCAAATAATAGTTATGAGTCCAAAGTTCATGAATTTACACGGTCGAGTGGCTTTCTTGTGCTGTTATGGAAGTGTCGATGTCGATGTTGTCATTCCCTTGTGAACGCCGTCAGTGTTCCTGTGCTTAAGGAACCAAGAAGTCATCAGGAGGTGTTCAAAAGGTCAAATCACTTCATTTCCTGAGGTGGACTCTTTATTTTTTTATGCTTGTGGTAGCAATTCTTGATGACATCTTTCCTGAAAGCTACTTTGCTTGTCCGTAGTGTAGCAAACATGAATTATTAAGATGCGTTGACATGCCATGGTATGTTTGCACTCTCGCTGTTGTTCTGAGCTGAGCAGTAACATTGTCCTTCATGGGCAGACTTGTACCATGTCATACCAGTTGTTGTTCTATTGTTGTTGTCATTGTTCTTATTGATGTGCTTGTTGTTGTGTTTGTCGCGCTCAATGACCACACCGAGTGGAGAATTTGAGTCCTTCACAAAGTTACTTGTGCCAGTGTCCTTTGTGGCATCTGCTGTTTCATTGAGCGTGCCGTCTCTGATTCCTCGGCGCTCCCCGTCTGGAGTCATGTCCGGCTTACTGGAATCATCTTTGGCTTATCGATGTTCCCCGTCTGGAGCCCTTTCTGGTTCACCTGAATCACCTTTGGTTTCTTGATGCTCTCCGCCTGGAGTCATTTCAGGTTCTTGTGGAGATGCTTGAGTAGATGAGGTTTGAATTAACGTGGTGTCACTGGAGTCACTAGTAGCCTCACTTTGATTGTCAAGTGCCTCTGTACATACTAGCTGAGATCTGTCAGTCTCACTGAGATGTCGCACATCTTGTATGGGAATTGTGAAGCCTTTGTCACTTGCCGCACATACAGTGGGTAGACCTTCAGTGTCTTCTTGTGGTTAGATGAGCTGGGTAGACTGTCAGAGTCTTCTTCTGGTGGCTCAAATAATCTGGGTAGACTGTCATAGTCGTCTTGCTGTGAGCGTGGCAGACCTGCATCGTCTACTGCTGATTGCTCAGATAAGGTCATTCGGCCTTCATGGTCTTGTTCATGCAAGGACTGCACTCTGGAGTCTTGCGTTCCTTCCATCGTGGAGTTTGTCAACGAGCTCGCTGTGGAGGCTTGTACTGCTCTCTGTCTCTTGGCGTCAGGCCGCAGCACAATCCTGTACTCATAGGTCGGGATGTCGCCTATGCTGGGCTGAGGATCCTCAAATCCGAAGAACATCCATGACTGTGTCGGATGCTTCAATGTACAACACATTTCGTTGAGGTTCGGATTTCGTACTGAGGTCGCCACGTCCAATGATGAAATCATCGTCTGAGTCGTAGTCTTCAAGGATTAAATCATATCTTAGGATGGTGCTAACTGCTTGTTGCAGGGTTCTGCGGAGGTTACTTTCAGCTATTGGTCGAAGTTCAGGCATTGTGCTGTTGTTCCAGGTGAAAGAATTGTGTTTTCTGGCTTTAAAATTTTCTTTCACTATTTTATGACATTTCCCCTTTACGTGGGTGTGGTCCGGAGGCTCTGACATCATGATGCTTGTGATGTAGAGCGTAGGAATGGATTGCGCATGCGCAGATCGCTTTTCCTTCACTGTGCACTCTTTGCGCAACTGCACATGCGCAAAATACTGTTTCGCCGGTTCGCGTCTTCTCGGGAACTGCGCATGTGCGGTTCCTTGCGCAAGATGGCTGCCAATCAAAATTGCCGTTTGCCTCTGCTGCAAGCCTACCTGTGCCTCGTGGTGAGTATAGGTGCCAGTTTTACCGATTTCTGTTGTGTTCACCTCGCAGTAGTTTTCAAACTTGTCCTGGACTGTCTGGAAGTTTCTCTTGTCCTGCCCTTTGGAGTACTTGAAGGAGTTGAAGATTTCTATTGCACTTTCACCCGCAATGGTGATTAGAAGATCTATCTTCTCAGCATCGGATGCTACCATGTAAATCTCAAATCTCTGCTTGAATGCACGCCAGTTGGCACTAAGATTGCCGTGGTACCTGAGCTGCTGAGGAACCGGAATCTCGACCATCTTGCCTGGGAGCTGTTGCTGGTAGTCACGGATCTTGCTGAGTTGAATATATAGATTCAACAGTCACTACTGGTATCATGTTGTGTTATGTACTCTGGGATAACACAGGCTGCAACTCGATGACCAAAAGATACTCTAGACCTTGAAGTAATTTCAGTGTGATTTATTGAACCATTAGCCCAGTTCTCTATGAATTCGACTCTCTTGCTAATCTTGCTATAGTAACTCAGTCTAACTAACCAGTCTGCTCTAAACCACGTGGTGGGTGTGATGCTTCTGATCTACCCCTGTCCTACTCTCTAAATGTCGCCTGTGGAAAGAGACAGAGCATGTGTGCCCTGTCCTTATATATGGGTTGTGTAATGCCCCCTTGTGGTAGTGTCACCTCTGGGTGTCTTGACTGCCCATTGGTTGTGTCCTATTCTATGTGTTCATTAGGTGTATGTCTGCATGTCATGACGTCTCTGGTACTCCCTCTAGTGTTTACTTAGTCGTAGTGTATTTACATTAACCCCTTGTGTATTTACAGTGATGCATATCACCACCGCAGTCATCTTTGCAATTGGCTAGACCCACCCTCAATCTCTTGCAGAATAACTTGCAAAAGAAATCAAGTTGTATGCATTCCAGATTCAAAAGTTTTAGAATCATAAGTCAAATGAAATTTGAAACGATACTGTCATTACTTTTGGGAAAATGCATAAATTGATCAGTGGAGATAGATATTTAGTGAGGTTATGGAGAAAAGACTGCAAGGATCATTCCTTTGTGTCTCCCGATGCCAGTCTTTTATTGCATTCTGTTTTTTTAATATGCCCACGCTCTTTATTCCAGATATCAATCTGATAAAATGTTTAAAAAGCTGTCTGTGAAAATCAATGACAATGCTCGACATTCTTTGGTCACCTGGATTCACTTTTCCCGCTGGCAGTGCACCCCTTCCAATGGTTTCCCGGCGGCACGGGAAGTCCCATTGACAAACAGCGGGAGGATAGAATCCCGCTGCCAGCAAACTGCGTGCCGCCCAGAATCATGGGGTTGGGGGACCGGAGAATCTAGCCCACTAACACTGGACTTCCAGTCACTTCAAGTCATGCGATGCCCATGTTTCAGGCCAAGGTGATTTCACAGAGCTTATTTTAACATTCAGAAAGCACAGATGTACAAACTACACTTGTAGAATAGAACAGAATCCTTCCAGTGCAGAAGGAGGCCATTCAACTTATCGAGTCTGCACCGACTCTCTGAAAGAGCATGATATCTAGACCCACTCCCCCACCCTATCTCCATAATCCCACCTAACCTACGGTCAATTTTATCTCGGCCAAGCCACCTAATCTGCACATCTTTGGACTGTGGGAGGGAACCGGAGCATCCGGAGTAAACCCACACAGACAGGGGAAGAAAATGCAAACTCGACACAGTCACCCAAGGCCGAAATTGAACCCGGGCAGCAGTGCTAACCACTGTGCCAACATGCCACCCCAATTGTACTTAAATTGTATTCCATTAAAGGCACACTGAACTTAGTATCCTGTCAACACATGAATTCAACATGACCAAAACGCCAGCTTTATCAAGTTTATTTACCGTATTTGCAGTGAAGATTGGCAATGCTGAACTAGCTGAATTGTGAATAATTCAAGAGGTCAGTCATCACCTATTGCAGAACAGCACAGAGGAATGTGAAAACCTTGTATCGGGAAAACATATTCATTGTCCATTGTTACTGCAGAAATGATTGAAAGACTATTCACTCAGATATAAAAATAACACCAAATGATTGATTTGGCAGATTTCCCTTGGCAAGACAGCTAGAAGGAGCATCCAATATTTCTAACTGTTAAAATGGTAATGAATGTCGCCCATGCATGCACCTTGCACAATATTTGGGTCCAACCAACATTATTAAGTTTTGAGGAATTTCAACTGTGTGGATAGTTTATAAACATTTTATCAGGTTGATATCATGAATAACTAAAGTGAGTCTAATGTGGAAATGGAATACTATAAAAGACTGACATTAGGAGGCACAAAGCAACAATTCTTGCAGTATTTTCTCCATAATCTCACCAAGTATCTATCTCTACTGATCTATTTATGTATTTCACCCAAAATAAAATGACAATATTCATCCAACTGTGCAGGATTGTATCCACCAGTATATCATTAAACAGTAATAGAATCATAGAGATCTACAGCACAGAAAAGGTCCTTTGGCCTCATGTCAGCGCCGGTCAAAAACTACCACCTACTATTCTAATACCATTTTCCAGCACTTGGCCGATAGCCTTCTATGCCTCGGCTTCACAATGAACATCTAAATATTTCATAAATGTTATAAGGGTCTCTGTTTCCACCATCCTTCCAGGCAGCGAGATCCAGGCTCCCACCACCCTCTGGGTGAAAAGGTTTTTCTTCATATCCCCTCTAAACCTCCTAAACCAAGGGGAAAGTTTATTACTGTCTGTCCATGCCCTCATAACTTTATACATTTCAATCATGTTCCCCTTCAGTCTATTCAACCTTTCTTCATAACTCAAACTCTCCAGCCCAGGCAACAGCCCCGCAAACTTCCTCTGCACCTATTCCAGTGCTATCACATCCCTCTTATGAAGCGGATTCCAGAAATGCACACAATACTCTAGCTGAGTCTTACACATTCCTTTTACGGTTACAGCATAACCTCCATTCACTTAAACTCTATGCCTTCGCCAATAAAGGCAAGTATATTAAATGCCTTCATAACCAATTTATTCACCTGCTCTGCTACCTTAAGAGACCAGTGTGGTCCCTCTGATCCTCAGTGCGTCCCAGGGTTCTGCCGTTCATCATTTATTCCCTTATCTTGTCTGTCCTGCCCAGTGAATCACCTCACACTTATCCGGATTGAATTGCATTTACCACTGATCAACCCATCTGACCAGCCCGCCTATATCCTCCTGTAATCTAAGGCTATCCTCCTCACTACTTATCATCCTACCAATTTTTGTATTTACAGATAAACCCTCCCACATTCATGTTTAAACCATTTAACCAACCATAAACAGCAAGGGCCCCATGCAGGGCCCCACTGGATACAGGCTTCCAGTCAGAAATATACCCCTCGACCATCACTCTGTGCTTCCTGCCACTCAGCCAATTCTGGATCCAATTTGCCAAATTCCCTTGGATCCTATGGGCTCTTACCTTTGCTATCAGTCTCCCATGTGGGATTTCATCAAAAGTTTAGCTGAAGTACAATTTAACCACGTTAAATACTTTGCACTCATCTACCCACCAAATCACCTCTTCGAAAAATTCAAACAAGTGGGTGATTAATCCCTGCCTCTCCAAATGCAGATTAATTCTGTCTCAGAATTGCTTCCAACAATTTCCCCAGCATTGAGGTTAGACTGACTGGCCCGTAGTTTCCTGCAGGGCCCCACTTCCTGCAGGAAGTTAATCCCTTCCTCCCTTCTTGAATAATGGCTACACATTGGCCAGCCTCCAGTATGCTGGCAACTCTCCTGTGGCCAGAGAGGAATTGATAATTATTGCCAGCACCCATTCTATTTTCTTGCTTGCCTCAGTTAACAGCCTGGGATATATTTCATCTGGCCCTGGTGATCTGTCTGCTTTTAAGGCTTCCAGACCACTCAAAATCTCCTCTCTATGTTAATTTCTTCAATTTTAATCACAGTCAATCTCCCTGATTTCTATACTCATACTGTCCTCTTTACCCTGAATATACTTTGAATGCAATTTAGGATTTTCCTTTATTTAACCTGCCATTATCTTTTCATATTGGTGGTGGAATTCTCCGAGCCTCCGCGCCGAAATTATGATTGGCGGGAAGGGCGGAGAATGGGCGTTGATAGCAAAATCCCGGAGAATCGCCACGAATTGCGTGCGGGGTCTACACGGTGCTGATAAGGGGCCATTGACAGAGGCGATTCTCCAACGAAAACTGGCCGAGTTCCCGACGGTGTGGTTCTAACCACGTTTTGCCTGTCGGGAACGGCCAATGGTGGCTGCAGAGTCAGTCCGTGGCTGCCCTGGTGGGGGGATGCTTCACCAGGGGGTGGGTGGGGGGGGGGGGGGGGGGGGAGGCCTCACGGATGGCCAGGCTAGTGATCGGGGGCCACTGTTCCGCGGGCGCACGTGATCGCGGAGAGTCTGCCATTTCGCACGGGGCGGCCGCCGAAGGCCGCCGCCGTGCGCATGTGCGGACTCCCGACCAGTAGTGCAGTGCCCTATATTGGCAGCCAGAGCTGCGAGGAGTACTCCGGGGCCCTGCAAGCCCCCTTCAGGTAGGAAGAAAGTCCAGCGTTTTGACGCTGGAGTGGGGAAGTAGCCCAATTATTGGAGAATCTCGCCCCCTATTTTTGCTATCCTGCTCTCCTAATTTCCTTTTTAAGTTCCCTTTTGCACATTCTATATGCCTCCATGGCTTTTGCTGTTTTGATCCCTCGATATCTGCCACACGCTTCTCTTTTTCTCGTCATCCATTGCTGTATATCCCTCAATATCCAGGGTTCACTGGATTTGTTGTTCCCACCTTTATTCTTGATTGGAACATGTTGGCCCTGTACTCTCGCTATTTCCTTCTTGAGAATGTCCCACTGTTCTGTCACAGATTTACCTAAAAGTGCCTGCTCCCAATTCACTCTGGCCAAATCATGGGCTGGATTCTGTGCTACTCAACACCGGCAGCAAGAATCGTGATCGGGCGGAGAATGTTTTGTGGAGTCAAAGTCGGGATTTACGCCCAGCGCCAAATCAGCCTTCTTGCTCTGGCCTCCTGTTGGCTGTGGCAGTGAGGGTCAGATTTGTCATTGGCATGGATTTTACTGTGATTAACGGGTAGGACACCCCTCTCAGGTGAATTGGTGCAGGTATTTACAAGAAGGATCTGGGCATCATGGCTGTTGAGGGGAAGCAAGAATGTAAGAAAACTCTCATAATGTGCTGAAAACTCCGGAATGGTGGACTGCCAGAGGGTGTCTTCCTGGACTACAGGGAGTGGTGGGGAATAACCTGTTGCCAGGTCTGTGCACTCAAAGTGTCCCCCTCGGGATCGGGGTCGCTAAGCTCAGACTTCCATTGCTGCAGTTCAAACCCACTCATTAGCAAAGCTCACCCCCAACAAAGGACAAATGTATCATCCTTGCTGGACCCCTGCCTGGCACACAGCCCCTCTCAGAGTAGAAGTCTCATCAGTGACACTATCACAGCCCACCCCTGAGGATCACAAGATGTCTCCAAGTGCTGCATGTCCACCGCACCACTGATCCCATCCGTCCTGCCCCCGGCCAGGAAACCTGACCAGCTCTCTGTTACAACCTATGTGTTAGACCGGGGTCCCACGTCACAATGCAAGTAAGGTACCAGGAAACGCACACATCACTCGCTCAGCCCCATTTGTAGCACCTACTTGCATACCAGCCTCTTGGCATGGAGGCAACTGGCAGGACACTGTGACCATCTCCACCACACAACCAGTTGCCACCCTGCTGGCGGGATAACACATGGACCACCCAGTCAGGATACTGGAATAGACTCCACTGGTGGAAACAGGACACGAGCCACAGAGTCTGTCGTTAGCACAAGTTGCAGCAGCCACCGGTTCCCTAAAGACCATAAGACATAGGAGCAGAATTAGGCCACTCGGCCCATTGAGTCTGCTCCGCCATTCAAGCATGGCTGATATTTTTCTCATCCCCATTCTCCTGCCTTTTCCCCATAACCCCTTATCCCCTTATTAATCAAGAACCTATCTATCTCTATCTTAAACACACTCAGTGATTTGGCCTCCACAACCCTCTGCGGCAAAGTGTTCCACAGATTCACCACCCTCTGGCTGAAGAAATTCCTCCTCATCTCTGTTTGAAACGATCGTCCCTTTAGTCTGAGATGGTGTCCTCTGGTTCTAGTTTTTCCTACAAGTGGAAACATCCTCTCCATGTCCACTCTATCCGGGCCTCGCAGTATTCAATAAGATCCCCCCTCATCCTTCTAAACTCTAACGAGTACAGACCCAGAGCCCTCAACCGTTCCCCATACAACAAGCTGTTCATTCCAGGGATCATTCTTGTGAACCTCCTCTGGAACCTTTCCAAGGCCAGCACATCCTTCCTTAGATACGGGGCCCAAAACTGCTCACAATACTCCAAATAAGGTCTGACCAGAGCCTTATACAGCCTCAGAAGTACATCCCTGGTCTTGTATTCTAGCCCTCTTGACATGAATGCTAACATTGCATTTGCCTTCTTAACTGCCGACTGAACCTGTATGTTAACCTTAAGAGAACCATGAACAAGGACTCTCAAGTCCCTTTGTGCTTCTGATTTCCTAAACATTTTCCTGTTTAGAAAATAGTCTATGCCTAAATTCCTCCTTCCAAAGTGCATAACCTCGTAATTTTCCACATTGTATTCCATCTGCCACTTCATTGCCCGCTCTCCTAAACTGTCCAAATCCTTCTGCAGCCCCCTTGCTTCCTCAGTACTACCTGTCCGTCTACAGATCTTTGTATCATCTGGAAACTTACCAACAGTGCTCTCAGTTCCTTCTTCAAGGTCATTAATGTATATTGTGAAAAGTTGTGCTCCCAGCACAGAATCCTGAGGCACACCACTAGTCGCCAGCTGCCATCCTGAAAAAGACCCCTTTATCCCCACTCTCTGCCTTCTGCCAGTCAGCCAATCCTCTATCCATGCCAGGATCTTACCCTTAACACCATAGGCTCTTAACGTATTTAACAATCTCCTATGCGGGACCTTGTCAATGGCCGCATGGAAATCTAAATAAATCTTGTCCACTGGTTCTCCTTTGTCTAACTTCCTTGTTACCTCCCCAAAGAACTCGTCCTTCACTGGGCGAGATCCAGATTGACATGTTTATAAGTCTGCGCCGGATTCTGCCGAGGCCCGGAAACTAACAGCGTCGTCTGGGCGATCTCGCCATGCACCGTACAACACTGGTTTCCACAAATGTGGACAACTTGGGGTGGTTTCCAAGGCCATTTGAGACCCCTGGGCGGTCGAGCTCTGGGCAGACTGGTACCCTTGTACTCCCGCTGACATCTGGGTCCCTTGGTACTGCCAACCTGGCACATTGGCTGTGCCACCTGGTCACCATTGCGATGTCAACCTGACACTGCCAGGGTTCCGAGATGCCACTACCAAGCTGGCAGTGTCAAGGTGTCTGAGTGCTAGGTTGCCCGTACCAGGGACCGGTCAGGGGGTGTCTTGCCTATAAAAACTATGTTGGTTTTTAAAATTCATTTACGGGATGTGGGCTTCGCTGGTTAGGCCAGCATTTATTCCCCATCCCTCGTTGCCCTTCAGAAGGTGGTGATGATTTGCCTCCTTGAACCGTTGCACTCCTTCTGGTGTAGATGCATCCACTATGCTGTTAGATAGGGAGTTCCAGGGTTTTGCCACAGCAACAGTGAAGGAACAGCAATATATTTCCAAGTCGGGGTGGTGAGTGACTTGGAAGGGAACCTCCAGGTATTTACAGCTCTGGTCCTTCTAGATAGTAGTGGTGGTGGGTTTGGAAGGTGCTACCCGAGGAACAACTAGTCTGAGACAGCTCTCCCAACTTTGTTAGTATGGATGGCTTTGCACGGTCGACAGGGCTGGGTTTGCCGTTGTCATTTCCGGTGCCTGGTTCAATGCCTTTTGTTCCGTCCAGTTTTATTTCTTTCTTGTGTTTTTATAGTGGTTGGATACAACTGAGTGGCTTGCTAGGCCATTTCAGAGGGCATTTAAGAGTCAACCACACTGCTGTGGGTCTGGAGTCACATGTAGTCCAGACCAGGTAAGGATGGCAGATTTGTTTTTTCCCTAAAGGACATTAGTGAACCAGATGGATTTTTACAACAATCGACAATGGTTTCACGATCGTCATTAGACTTTTAATTCCAGATATTTTATTGAGTTTAAATTCCACCACCTGCCGTGGTGGGATTTGAACCTAGGTCCCCAAATCATCATCCTGGGTCTCTGGATTACTAGTCCAGTAACAATACCACTACACCACCGTCTTTCCTGCAGTGGATGGGGTTCCAGAGGCCGGGGTGGGCTGGCTGAGGGGGGTGGAAAGATCAGGGCAGCATTTAAAAATGCCGTTCCGATCCGCACCTCTTTTTCCAAGCTCAGCTTGCCAGTGCAAGAAATGATGTAAGTACGGCCTCGGCGGGTCGTTCGTCGCTGAGGCCAAAAGAAAATGGCAAAGTGCCGTTAAATAGCGATGTCTTTTTCGGCGCTGCAGGCACCAAGAAACACACCACTAAACGCGCCCAAAACGGGACTCTGTTTCTACATGGTGCCAAAGATATTTGGGCTAAAATGTTTAGTTCCAACTGCCGTGCTTCTTTGCTGGTCGCTTCATTCACACTTAGTGAACTGGCAGATGCTATTTTTTTGCAATTTCCAATTGTAATTCATTGCAAATAAGTTTACCCAGTTCATGCAAATGATGTAAAATTATTGAAATTCAACAGCTTAAGGCCTTTATTAATCAGAAACCCTTATCCCTGTGGGAAATCTGGAGAATGTGGTTCCATTCACATATTGCCAAATGACCTGTGCACCAGTAGTAATACGTGATGTCGGGGGAGGGCGCAAGAAGTGACTCTTGTCATGATATTCAGATAAACATCATGGTGCAAACACACATACACACTGATGGACAGATCAACGGACCAATCAACACACACGCAACATCACAGCCAATCACAAGCAAAAGCACACGCACTATAAAACGGGGAACACCACAGTTCCCGCTCATTCCAGCAGGAGACAGCTCTGGGCACAGAGCTCACAGCAAGCCACTCAGACATTCACCATGTGCTGAGTGCCTCTCTAAGATAATGTAAGGGCTGGGTCCACAGGTTAAAGGGTAAAGAACGAACCACAGTCATAAGTTTACAGATGTTGTTATTGATAGTAATAAAACAGAGTTGTACCATCTGCAACTGTGTTGGTTCGCCTGTATAGCAGAACACACAACACGACATAGTACCAGGATTGGAACCCAGCAACTGTGAGACCTACCTACACATCTTCAGGAATCCGCCATCCTGCGCCATGGACACCATCAGCCCGCCGCAGCCGCTCCAAATCGCTGGAAACCTCGGCGTCAACTGGAAGCTGTTTAAACAGCGCTTCCAGTTCTTCCTAGAAGCCACAGCAAGGGAGAATGCTTCGGACACCAAAAAAATCGCCCTCCTCCTCTCCACGGCAGGGCAACATGCCATCCACATCTACAACTCCCTGGTATTCGTGGACGGCGAGGACAAGATGAAGTACAAGACGGTCCTTTTTAAACTTGAGCAGCACTTCAGCGTCGAGGTGAACGAGAGCTTCGAGAGGTACCTCTTCCAGCAACGCCTGCAGGGTAAGGATGAGCCTTTTCAATCTTTCCTGACACACCTCCGTATCCTGGCGCAGTCCTGCAGTTATGAGGCCACCTTCGATTCCATGATTCGGGACCAGATAGTTTTTGGCGTCACCTCGGGCACCCTACGCCAGCAGCTCCTCAAAATTAAGAGCCTCACCTTAGCCACCGCCATCGAAGCCTGCATCCTCCATGAAAACGCGACCGCCGGTACTCCCAATTCCAGGCGGCCGAATCGGCACGGCAGGTGTCCTACGAGGCCGAGTGGGTCCAGTCGATTGAGTTCCTCCCGGCCCCCGGCCCAGACGAGGGTGGCCATTTTGCGTGCTTTCCGCAGCCTCCCGCGCTTGCACGCGCCAAAAGAGACATCGACGCAGAGGGACGCGACGCGCAGGCGCGCTCTAAGCAGGACCGAACTGCGCATGCGCGATGGCGCAACGAACGCCATGACGTCACGACGTGCGGCAACTGTGGATCCGCACATTTAAAGCGGCAATGTCCAGCAAAGAATCGACAATGCCTCCGCTGTGGCAAGATGGGCCACTACGCTGCCTGCTGTCCAGCAGCTCAACCTGCCAATGCTCCCCAATTCCGCCAGCCTCGCAGGGATGTGCGGGCCATTCAGCCTCCATACACCGAGTCATACCCTGACGATGTACAGACCGGTGATACCGACGACCGGGAAGCCTTCCGCGTCGCAGTCATTGACAGGAACCGGATGTCCCCAAGCAGAACCCACCAGCCGATGCCAGTGAACAGCTTTAATCCGGGTGATGAATGGTGTGCCACCCTAACAGTCAACCCGAATTCGTCGCCCACCTACTAGCCTGGACTTATGAGCCTGTTTGAACATTGGACTCACTAAAGTGTTATGCCACAATGTTAATATGTTTCTCTTTTTGTCGTTACAGGAGTTTGTTTTTGATGTTTGATGATTACACTTGTTTTGTTTATGGTACAACCTCGTTGCTATGTTACACCTGACACCTTCCTATGTATATAGTTTAGCCTCATGTACATGTTGTAGATATTGCACACACACATTCAGCTGCACTCAGTACACATCTATATTTATTACCACATAGGCACATATTCTTGTAAAAAAGGGGGGATGTCATGATATTCAGATAAACATCATGGTGCAAACACACATACACACTGATGGACAGATCAACGGACCAATCAACACACACGCAACATCACAGCCAATCACAAGCAAGAGCACACGCACTATAAAACGGGGAACACCACAGTTCCCGCTCATTCCAGCAGGAGACAGCTCAGGGCACAGAGCTCACAGCAAGCCACTCAGACATACACTATGTGCTGAGTGCCTCTCTAAGATAGTGTAAGGGCTTGGTCCACAGGTTAAAGGGTAAAGAACGAACCACAGTCATAAGTTTACAGATGTTGTTATTGATAGTAATAAAACAGAGTTGTACCATCTGCAACCGTGTTAGTTCGTCTGTATAACGGAACACCCAACACGACAACTCCCACATGGCTACAGGCACAGTATGTAAGAACAGTCAAGAACATTTGCAAAAACTGTTGCAGTTATCGCCTGTGTCTTCATTCCTACACGACCACACAATAATATGTGATGCCAGGAGCTGGTTGAGATGGCACAAAGCCACTGGCGCATCGGCCACTTAGTTTTGATTAGAAAGTTGCCGACATCTGGAAAAAGTTCAAGAATGAATAGCGTGTCTACTGCTACACCGGTCTGTCCAACCAGTGAAAGAAAGTCCAAGCCTACGTGTTGTAGAACTTGGCAGGCCCGGAGGCTGTGCAGAAATCAGAATCATTCGCATTCCAACAGGGGGAGGACAAGGATCCTGAGGTACTACCAAAGAATTTTGATCAAATCTGCGCGCTTGTAAAAAATCTACACATGGATCGACATGCTTTCAACACTGCTCGCTCGAAACCCAATGAATTGACCTGGTCGAACATCTCAACACAGAAAATTCTGTCAAAAAAGTGCAAATTTGTTGTGTTCACTGATTAACTTGTAGGAGAAGCATCAGTGTGTGCAAGGAGCTGCGCTGCAAACAAAACTTAACATTGGAATCTGTCATTAATATTTGCATGTTGAATGAACAATCCGAGAGGAACACGAAAGAAAAAAGAGAAGCTGGAGTCATTTCAGTACAAAAGACACCCTGCTCAAACTGCAATATCCAGCACCCGCAAAAAAGAAGCATATGATTTACATTTAACAAGCGCAGTAATAACTGTGGTAAATGGAATCATTTTGCCAAGTGTTGCAGATCAAAGCCACATCAACCAGCTACTAACACAAGACATGCTGCAGCCAGCTACCTCTCCGAAGCTCAGCATACAAAGTAGATGAGCTAGAAACAAATTAAAACCATGAGTCCCTGCAAACATTTTATTGTGAAATTGTTGACCTCACTGCTGAAAAGACGAAATATTCACAACGTTCAACATTGCTCACAATAATGCTAAACTGCAAGTCAAAATTGATACTGGGGAAGAATGTCATGTTTTGTCAAAGCCGCTATTGAAGCAAATAACAACAAAGAACAAAGAAATGTACAGCACAGGAACAGGCCCTTCGGCCCTCCAAGCCCGTGCCGACCATACTGCCCGACTAAACTACAATCTTCTACACTTCCTGGGTCCGTATCCTTCTATTCCCATCCTATTCATATATTTGTCAAGATGCCCCTTAAATGTCCCTATCGTCCCTGCCTCCACTACCTCCTCCGGTAGTGAGTTCCAGGCACCCACTACCCTCTGCGTAAAAAACTTGCCTCGTACATCTACTCTAAACTTTGCCCCTCTCACCTTAAACCTATGCCCCCTAGTAATTGACCCCTCTACCCTGGGGAAAAGCCTCTGACTATCCACTCTGTCTATGCCCCTCATAATTTTGTATACCTCTATCAGGTCGCCCCTCAACCTCCTTCGTTCCAGTGAGAACAAACCGAGTTTATTCAATCGCTCCTCATAGCTTATGCCCTCCATACCAGGCAACATTCTGGTAAATCTCTTCTGCACCCTCTCTAAAGCCTCGACATCCTTCTGGTAGTGTGGCGACCAGAATTGAACACTATACTCCAAGTGTGGCCTAACTAAGGTTCTATACAGCTGCAACATGACTTGCCAATTCTTATACTCAATGCCCCGGCCAATGAAGGCAAGCATGCCGTATGCCTTCTTGACTACCTTCTCCACCTGTGTAGCCCCTTTCAGTGATCTGTGGACCTGTACTCCTAGATCTCTTTGACTTTCAATACTCTTGAGGGTTCTACCATTCACTGTATATTCCCTACCTGCATTAGCCCTTCCAAAATGCATTACCTCACATTTGTCCAGGTTAAACTCCATCTGCCATCTCTCCGCCCAAGTCTCCAGACAATCTAAATCCTGCTGTATCCTCAGACAGTCCTCATCGCTATCCGCAATTCCACCAACCTTTGTGTCGTCTGCAAACTTACTAATCAGACCAGTTACATTTTCCTCCAAATCATTTATATATACTACAAAGAGCAAAGGTCCCAGCACTGATCCCTGTGGAACACCACTGGTCACAGCCCTCCAATTAGAAAAGCATCCCTCCATTGCTACCCTCTGCCTTCTATGGCCTAGCCAGTTCTGTATCCACCTTGCCAGTTCACCCCTGATCCCGTGTGACTTCACCTTTTGTACTAGTCTACCATGAGGGACCTTGTCAAAGGCCTTACTGAAGTCCATATAGACAACATCTACTGCCCTACCTGCATCAATCATCTTAGTGACCTCCTCGAAAAACTCTATCAAGTTAGTGAGACACGACCTCCCCTTCACAAAACCGTGCTGCCTCTCACTAATACGTCCATTTGCTTCCAAATGGGAGTAGATCCTGTCTCGAAGAATTCTCTCCAGTAATTTCCCTACCACTGAAGTAAGGCTCACCGGCCTGTAGTTCCCGGGATTATCCCTGCCACCCTTCTTAAACAGAGGAACAACATTGGCTATTCTCCAGTCCTCCGGGACATCCCCTGAAGACAGCGAGGATCCAAAGATTTCTGTCAAGGCCTCAGCAATTTCCTCTCCAGCCTCCTTCAGTATTCTGGGGTAGATCCCATCCGGCCCTGGGGACTTATCTACCTTAATATTTTTTAAGACACCCAACACCTCGTCTTTTTGGATCACAATGTGACCCAGGCTATCTACACCCCCTTCTCCAGACTCAACATCTACCAATTCCTTCTCTTTGGTGAATACTGATGCAAAGTATTCATTTAGTACCTCGCCCATTTCCTCTGGCTCCACACATAGATTCCCTTGCCTATCCTTCAGTGGGCCAACCCTTTCCCTGGCTACCCTCTTGCTTTTTATGTAAGTGTAAAACGCCTTGGGATTTTCCTTAACCCTATTTGCCAATGACTTTTCATGACCCCTTAAATAGAGCCTAGTGCTGCACTCAATTCCACCAATAAAGTGAATTTTAATAAGAACATGCACAAACCATGTTGCATATGGTGGACAAGCCATACACGCAGAATGCACAGTTACCTTGGACTGCATGCAAAGGAAATTTCAATTCCATGTCGTCAATTCAGGATGTTAAACCACTGCTGTGTCTCCACGACAGCATTGCACTATGACTTAAAGTCACCAAAATCCCAATTAATCATAGGCTGCTTTCCCCTTTTCCCCTTTGATGAGGAGAGCTGACTGGTGGTGATTTAAACTGAGGATCACCACACCTCAGGCAAGGGGCAAGGTTGAGAAGGAGGAGCCTTCATGGATAGCGTCAGCCGGTACGGGAATTGAACCCACACTGTTGGCCTCGCTCTGCATCACAAACCATTTGTCTAAACAACCGAGTGACAAATCCACCTTGAGCTGACTGCATGGCCAGAAGTTCGCAATTCCTCACTCTCTGCAGAAATTCTACACCCAGCCATGCCAGCAAGGACAGCCGGGGGTTGAAACCATTAGGCATTGTGCAAATGAAAGCATGTACTGGCCGTCAATCTATGGTGACATAGAGAGGGAGGATCCAGCTGTGCACTATGCAATACACTCAGGTCTCAACAAACTGCACTGTCATGATATTCCAGAGATTCCATGGTCACTCACTGTGCAGATACATTTGAATGGAATGGGAAACAGCATCTGGTCCTTGTTGATTCATTCTCGGGGTGGTATGAAGTTGATTACTTATTTGACATGCAGAGCACTACAGTAATCGAGAAGCTGAAGAGACTCCTTGCTGTGCATGGCATTCCACACGACTAGTAACAGACAATGCCAGCTAATTTGTGTGAAGGGAGTTCAAGGACGTTGCACACGCATGGAACTTTGAACAAGTTACAAACAGCCCCCTAACCAAAATCGAATGGTTTGGCAGTGCATGCAGTAGGTTCAGCAAAGCACCTTCTCGATAAATGCTTCTGCAACAACTCAGACTTTTATGCTGCGTTCCTTAGACTGCGCAATCCGGCAAAGAAGATCTGCTCTCACCAGCACAGAGAATGTTCTCCAGATGCGCCAGGACATTGATCCATGTTGACAAAACCCTGCTGCAGCTTGAAGTGGAAACAAATGTGAAGGAAGCTCTTTTGAAGCAAAGAGGGAAGAGTTACTATGACCACAACGGGTGCAAACTCCGGGCTGGAGCCGAACCAGACAGTCAGAATGTAAACTACACGGGGTTATGACAAACTGGCTTTTATTTTCATAAACGGGATGTGGGCATCACAGGCTAGTCCAGCATTTAATGTCCATCCCTAGTTACCCCACAGAAGGTGGTGGTGAGTTGCCTTCTTGAACCACTGCAGTCCTTGAGGTGTGGGTAAACCCACTGTGCTGTTAAGGAGGGAGTTCCAAGATTTTGTCCCAGTGACAGCGAAGGAACAGTGATATATTTCCAAGTCAGGATGGTGTGTGACTTCATAGAATCATAGAATCCCTACAGTGCGGAAGAACGCTATTCAGCCCATCAGGTCTGTCCAAGCCCTCCGAAAGAGCACCGTACCTATGCCCACTTCCCTGCCCTATCCCCATAACCCTACCTCACCTTTGGACACTAAGGGGACATTTAGCATGGCCTATCCACATAACCTGCACATCTTTGGACTTCGAGGAACTTAAAAGTGGTGGGGTTCTCAGGTATCTGTTACTCTTGTCCTTCTAGATGGTGGTGGTCACGGGTTTGGAAGGTGCTGCTTGAGAAACCTTGATGAGTTCCTACTATGCATCTTCTAGATGGTACACATGCCTGCCACTGTTCATCAGTGGTGGAGGGATTGAATGTTTGTCGAAGGGGGAGCAATCAAATGAGGAGGATGTCGAATTGGGGTCACTCTTCGGACTCAGAGGTCATGCGTGGCGCAGGAGGGGAAAATATGACGGAGGGACCTTTGGCATTGTTGCCCGCTCAGTGGCTGATGGACAAGTTGGTCGACTTCCTATCGACCAAATTTAAAAAGCAAAGGTAGGTGGTCACTGAAGACTTGGCGAAAGTGACTGAACCAATTCAGGCAGCCTTGGAAAGGGTGAAACAGTGGTTGCAGGATGCGTTGATGCAGAGGGTGGAGGAGATGGTTACTGACCATGAGGATCGGGCTGCCTTCTTGGAGGCGGAGATGTTGATGATGCCAGAGGGGCAAAAAATGATGAGGGCCAAGCTTGATGACTTGGAGAACAACTCCAGATGACAGAACTTGAGGATCGGGGGCTGCCCGAGGACATAGAAGGAGTGAGAGCCACAGACTACATGGCAAGGATGTTCGAGCAGTTGGTGGGGGAGGGTCTTTTAAATCCCGCCTGAAGTGGATTGGGCCCATTGGTCGATGAAGAACAAGCCTAGAGCTGGGGAGCTGCCACGGGCAATCATAGTTCAGCTCCATAGATATCGAGAGAAAGAAAAGATCTAGAGGTGGATAAAGGAAATGCAGGAGTGCAGCTGGGAAAGTCACACTGTCCGAATCTACCAGACCTTGGGAGTGGAGCTGGCAAAAGGAACGCCGCATTTAATATGGATAAGGGGGCATGTGAAAGGATAGTCACAGCTATAGAAACGTATGCGGAATTCAATAAGAACGAGGTCTCACCCTTCACATTCTGGGAGGCGTTAAATGCAGTTAACAAGGGGGAGCTGATCTTGATTAAGGTACACAGTGAGAAGACAGGAAGGATGGAAAGGTGGAGTTTGGGAGAGGCCATTCTGGCAGTGGACTGGCAATATTTGACTATCCCAAAGGAGGAGTTGTTGAAGGAGAGGAACAAGCTCCGGATGGTGTTCAAACTGTTTTTGACAGGGAAATGGTTGACCAGTTGCTTCAGGCGCGAGGGGCATTTTACAAGCATGGTGAGAAGGCCAATAGGTTATTGGCACATCAGCTGAGGTGGCAGGTGGCGTCAAGGGAGATAGTGCAAATAAAAGACCCTGGGACAGCGTGGTTTCTGACCCAGGTAATGTGAGTGGGGTATTTGAGACCTTTTACTGGTCGCTGTACAGGTCTAAGCGCCCAGATGGAGACTCAGATGTTGAAACGTTCCTGGATGGTTTAGATTTCCAAGCGGCCGAAGAGGTGAAAGTGCATGGGCTACAGGCCTCGCCTGGGCTGGAGGAGGTTATGGGGTGCATCTGTTCTATATAATCTGGCAAGGCTCCAGGTCCAGTGGAATTCCCAGTGGAATTTTATTAAATATTTGCCACGGAGCTGGGGCTTCATCTATTGGAAATGTTCAATGACTCGTTAGCACAGGGAGAGCAGCCGGCCACATTGGCACAAGCTTCAATCTTTCTAATCTTGAAAAAGGTAAGGATCAAGGGGAGTGTGGTTCCAATCAGCCCATAGCACTGTTAAATGTTATTGGCTATAGTGCTGGCAATGCGCTTGTTTACCGGGGATAGTGACTGAGGATCAGGCGGGGTTTATGAAGAGCCTACCATTGTCGGCCAATTAAAAGAGGTTATTGAATTTAGTGATGTCACCCCCGTCAGGTCCGGAGCCGGAGGTAATCATTTCCATGGATGCGGAGAAAGCATTTGATCGGTTAGAATGGGAGTACCTCTTTGAGATACTGGAGCGCTTTGGATTCAGACCCAGATTTATTTCCTGGATCAGACTGTTCTACATAAAACCCCATGGCACGTGTTTGCAATAACATATTGCAGGGTACATTTTTTTGCATGGGGGGTACAAGGTGTCCACTTTCTTGGTTTCTTTTTGCATTGGCAATTGAACCTCTGGCGATTGTGCTAAGGCCATAGATGGAGTGGAAGGATATAGAGAGGGGAGGTATGGAGCAACGAGTGTTATTATATGTGGATGACTTACTGTTACATGTGACAGACCCGATCTCCAGTGTGAATAGGATTATGGAGATGTTGAGTAAGTTCAGCTCTTTTTCAGGTACAGACTTAATGAAGGGAAAAGTGAGGTGTTCTGGTGAGCTCTCAGGGGCAGGAAGAGGACCTGGAGAAACTGACATTTTGGCTGGCTAGGTCAATACAGGGCATAGTTGAATTTGGCCAACCTGGTAGAAGGCGTAAAGGGTGATCTGAAGAGGTGGGATGTGTTCCCGATATCGTCGGCAGGGCAGGTTCAAACTGTGAAAATCCCGTTGTTTCTATAGAAGATACATAGAAGATAGGAGCAGGAGGAGGCCTTTTGGTCCTTCAAGCCTGCTCCACCATTTATCACGATAATGGCTTATCATCCAACTCAATAGCCTCATCCTGCTTTCTCTCCATGGCCTTCGGTCCCATTCTCCCCAACTGCTATATCTAGCCGCCTCTTGAATATATTCAATGGGCGGGATTCTCCTCTACCCGGTGGGGCGGGCGGTACCGGCGCCGAGGAGTGGCATGAACCACTCTGGTGTCGAGCCGCCCAGAAGGTATGGAATCCTCCACTCCTTCAGGGGCTAGGCCGGCGCCGGCGGGGTTGGCGCCGGCGGGGTTGGCGCCGTGCCAGCAGGCACAGAAGGGCTTGGGGGGGCACCCCCGGGACTCTGCAGGCTGCCCGCAGAGCCAGGTCCCGCTGGTACGGACCTGGTTTGATTTACGCCGGCGGGACCGGCCGAAAACGGGCGGCCGCTCGGCCCATTGCGGGGCGGAGAATCACCGGGGGGGCTGCTGCCAGCGGCCACCGACCGGCGCGGCGCACTTCCTGCCCCCGCCAAAACTCCGCGCCGGAGAATTCGGCAGCCGGCGCCGGGGCGGGATTCACGCCGCCCCCAGCGATTCTTCGACCTGGCGGGGAGTCGGAGAATCGCACCTCATGTTTTAGCATCAACTACTTCCTGTAGTAATGAATTTATTTTCCAGAATCACACAATTTTTTTAACCTAAAATCTTTTATGATTTCAGCCTATGTGTGGGCAGGCAAGGTGGCTTGGATCCGGAGAGCTTTTTTGCATAGGGACAGGTGGTCAGAGGAGTTAGCGTTGCCACATTTGATGAACCATTATTGGGCGGCAAATGTCGAGAAGTTTCAGAAGTGGGTCATGGATGGAGGGACAGTTTGCGGCAGATAGGGAAGCTTCCTGTATCGGGGTTGAGTTTGAGGGCACTGGTGGTGGCTCCACCGTGGAGGAGAGAAAGTGTTAGAGGCTTCACATGTGAAACATCAGAACATATAGTTGGAGTCTGGATTTAATGTCTCACTGAAAAGATGGCACTTCCAACAGCACACAACCTCAGCACTGCACAAAATTCTGTCCTTAGGCAGTGTTCCGACCTCATCTCACGAGGAATAAATTCTCCAGAGTGGATATATTGGTGTTGGTGCCTGCCACTGTAAAAATTACTGATGCAAATTACTGCAAAGTGTTCAGTTCAGGGCTTCATATTACCATCTTTATCTCTTGGACATCTAGCAGATCAGAATACTTTAGGATGCTGACGATAATTGCCCTCAACTTTAAAAAATCTTACATGGCAAGATACTATAGTATGTTACACTGCAGCGCTGCAGCATTTCAAGTGTTGTGAGGTTAACAACAAAGACATGGACAAAGATCAAAAGCAAAAAACGGCACCTGCTTTAACCTTTGAAGAAGTCCCAGATGTCACCTTCCCCCACTATCTTCAGGGCTGGAAGTGGAATGCCCTTTTCTTGGAAACAGTCAAGGTAAACAGATGTGCAAGAACCCTGTGGTTTTCATTGCCCCATCTTGCATCTAGATTTAAAAAATAAACATGCTGAAATAAGGAAAATTAGAGAAATTGCGTGTCATTAAATAATCAACTTGGCAGTCACTTTCTGAGAGTCCACAAACAAAAAGCATGTTTGTGCTGAAATTGTGCTTGGTATTTGTGGCTTGCAATGTTTTCTGGCCTGATAAAACATGGATATGGTAATGTATTTGGAAAATGAGTGAAGGGTTGCCAGTGTTACTGTGCAAGATATTTTTGTGGTATTCTAGAAGCTTATACTATACTGCTGGTAGTACATATTGCAAAGCAATATGGTAAAAGAAAAAAGGAAGAAAGACTTATATCAGAGAATATATATTGTAGAATCCATACAGTGCAGGAGGTCATTCAGCCCATCGAGTCTGCACTGGCCCTTCAAATGAGCACTCTACCCATGTCCGCTTACCTGTCCACCCCATCCTATCCCTGTAACACCATATCCTAACCTGCACATCCCTGGACACTAAGGAGCAATTTATCATGGCCAATCCACCTAACCCCCCATATCTTTGGATTGTGGGAAGAAACCGGAGCACCCAGAGGAAATCCACGTAGACATGGGGAGAACATACAAACTGCACACAGACAGTCACACAAGGCCGGAATTGAACCTGAGCCCTTGGCGCTGTGAGCAGCAGTTCTAACTCCTATGCAGAAATAGGTGATAAACCTAGAGGTTAAAATAGTGACTAAAGTAACATCAGCAGTGATAAAATATTGGAGAAGCCAAAAGAGCTAAAATCTGAAAATTACCCCGGGGCCTGATGGCTTACATGCTAGGGTTCTAAAAGAAATTGCTACAAAGAGAGTGGGTGTGCCGGCTTTCATTTTCCAGAATTCCTTCGATTCAGGAACAATCCCACTAGGTTGGAAGTTGACAAATGTTACTCCTCTTTTTAAGAAAGGAGGGAGAGAGAAAACAGTGAACTGTTTGATATCCAACGAGAACAGGACTCCGGGCTGCGGCCTGCACTGTCTACCAAGCAGGTGGAAGCAGAAAGAACTCTGGCCCTCATCAAAACTGCCAATCACTGGAACATCGGAACTTGTGCCCCAAGATGAATTCACTCTGCATGCCTTCTCCCATTGTGGAAGTCTTGCTTCTGGAAAGATGGATCATCCTACAGCAGTCAGCCAACCTCCCTCTGAAAGAACATTTATCCTCCGTTTATTCTGAGTGCACCAGGGGAAGATGTGAAACTATTCTCGTGTGTTTTTTAAAATTCATTTATGAAATGTGGGTGTTTCTGGCTGGGCCAACATTTATTTCCCATCCCTAATTGCCTTTTGACTGAGTGGCTTGATAGGCCATTTCAGAGGGCATTTAAGAGTCAACCACTTTGTTGTGGAGCTGGAATCATGTGTCCTCCAGACCAGGTAAAGACAAATGATTTCCTTCCCTAAAAGATATTAGTGAACCAGATGGGATTTTACAACAATCCACAATGGTTACATGGTTGCTATTAGACTTTTAATTCAAGATTTTTATTGAATTCAAATTCCAACATCTGCCATAGTGGGATTCAAACTCAGGCACTCAAAGCCTTACCTGAGTCTATAAATTACTCGTCCAGTGACAATACCGCCTCACCAAACCCTTTTACTTTATTTTACCTCTGATTTGCTGTGCAAGTTATTCATAGCGGATTGGAACACTCCAAATTTAAGTGCTGGGGAAACCCACCATTTAATCATAATAATAATCTTTATTAGTGTCACAAGTAGGCTTACACATTAACACTGCAATTAAGTTACAGTGAAAATCCCCGAGTCGCCACACTCCGGTGCCTGTTTGGGTACACTGTGGGAGAGTTCAGAGTGTCCAATTCACCTAACAGCACATCTTTCGGGATGCTGTGGGAGGAAAATGGAGCAGAGGAAACCCACGCAGACACGGGGAGAACGTGCAGACTCCGCACAGACAATGACCCTGGCCGGGAATGGAACCAGGGTCCTCAGCGCTGTGAATCAACAGTGCTAACCACTGTGCTATCGTGCCGCCCATTAAGGGGTAAATCAAAATCAAAACACCATTCTGTTTACAGATGGGTAGTGAGAGGATAAATCAAGAATGTTTAAATTAACCTCCCTCCTGTCCATAACACATTCTATATGGTGCCACACAAAAGGTTAAAAGGCAAGGTAATGACTCAAGGAGTTTGTGGTAATGTATTAGCATAGGTTGTTGCTAACTTTTGGTTGGCTCTTAATTTGGCTCTATTTAATCACGTTTGCTCAAGAGTCGCCAGGTATCTTTCGACACTGCCGCAAGGCTCAGAACCGAATACTGATCAATGACTCTACTGGTCGCTGCGACATCGAATTCCTGGGGGTTCATAAGGCGTTCTATTGCCTTCATTGCCATTCGCTCTACTAGGATCTCTACTGAATTTGGAACAGGGGGTGATAAAGCAGTGATGTAAACACGGGTACGGCTTATGCTAATTTCCGGCCTACCAAACCCCCGAACGTTTTTCGCAACAAAATCTCTCAGGTTTACCTTATATCTCTGTTAGTACGCATGCATTAACACACTTCCGAATCTCAGAGGCTTGATCAGTACTGTTTTGGCGCTTGTGGTTTTTCTTTCTGTTCCCAATTGGATTCTCAATTCAAATTTTGGGTTCTCTCGGAGTGGTTAGGCCACTTCTAAATCGAATCCCGGCGGAGTCACCAGTAAATGTTGCTAACTTTTGGTTGGCTCTTAATTTGGCTCTATTTAATCACGTTTGCTCAAGAGTCGGCAGGTATCTTTCGACACCGCCACAAGGCTCAGAACCGAATACTGATCAATGACTCATTACACCAGTTAATAAGTTCAAAAGCAATGCTCATTTATTTACACACAGTCAAATCTACTCATGCATAAACTCTACAAACTAAACCACCACTATTACTAAGGCCTATACTTAGCTTCGGGCGCCCACTCAGTCAGAGGAACAATGGTGTTGCTCGGTTCTGAGGCTGCTGGGTTGAGCTGTTTACAGGGTAGCAACTAGGAGCGTCTATCTCGTAGCGTGCGTTGACTTGGAACTTACTTGGTCTGATGTAGCTGCTAGGCTGGTCTCTCCGCTGAGAGCCAAAGCCAAAGGAGAAAGATTCTCCCTTGGGTGATACGTCTTATACGGCAAAGGGCTTCGCGCTCTTTTGGGCGGGCCTTGAACTTGGCCTCAACTTTCCCAATCATCGGTATCGATTTTCTTCCAATAGAGGGGTGGTTCCCTGATCACTGGGCGTGTCCTGGTGACTGTCAGTCTACTTTGTCTTAGCTTCTTCTGGCGCCGGGGAGTCTGCCTTAACATTGTGTATCTCAATATTTCCCTTTTGTCCCTGGAGATGGCTCATTAGTATGTAAATTGTTTGGTAGTTTCTGTCCTGTCTGAGCGTTAAAGGTTCTAATCAACAGACAGAGCTTGCACCTGCTTGTTTCTTAGCATTGTCCAATTTTCCCTGCAGTCTTTGCAAGTGTCCATTTTGTAATCGGGATGTGGCCATCCCAGATGGCTACAAGGTAGATGATTGTTAATGGATAGAAAATAGAGAAAGGGCATAAATGGGAATTTTTCAAGTTGCCATGTTAGGAAAACAAAGGTAATTTATTATTTTAAATGTTTCTGGAAGGGTAAAACCTATAGTTGGATTAATACTGGACAAAGATGTTTGTACGTGTCGGGATTGGTTACGTTCGAACTGTATTTCTATTGTTCTTAGAGAGGGCGATGGCATGAAGAATAAATAGGCCAGCAGAGGTATATGGTTTGCTTAGTAACTGGGGCCTTGTAAGGTCGTGAAGCTTTTATGTTTTAGTTTAGCTAATTCAATTGAAGTTGGAGACAGGAACTCGGGGAGTGAACATCTCTGAACTCTGCCAGGAGAAAGAGTAGACAGAACAAGAGTTGCAAAGGCACTGCATGAGTACTCATACCTTGGTAACCATTTAAAGATCAGCAAATTGTTTCCTCATCTGCGTTCATGATTGTGAGATATGAGACCATATTCCCCCTTTCAGCGACCTCTTTCGGACTGCTTGGTGCTTCCCTTAATTGGAGGATACCCATCGCACTGAAGGGGGGACCTCCTGCTATATGACACTGAAAACTGCATCTCAACCATCAAATTCTCCTTTGCTCTGTTGCTATGTCCATTTTTTCATCCTAGCTTCAGAAATGTGCAATCAACAGTTCTTTAATAATTGTTAAGTTTGGATATACGACCCCGTGGCCTACATGGACACCATCAGATCTGTACTCGGAGTGGTTATAAATTATGTTAAGACCAGTGTTTTTCAAACTTTTATACCTGGGACCCATTTCTATCAACTGGCCATCCATCAGAACCCACACAAGCCGACATTCGCAACCCACACCGGCTGACCTTTGCGACCCATGTCGGCCGATCTTTGTGACCCACGCCGGTCGACCTTCACGACCCACAATTTTCACTTACCTTTAATGTGACAGGTGAGCCTGCTTGGTCCTCATGATGTCACCTGCTTTGTTATTTAATGTTATATTTCTGCTAATGACTTCTGTGGTGATGTGCCTGTGCACATTCTGTATATGTAGTTAGCAATGCGACCTCCAACCAGCTGGTGGCATCAGACATCCATCGCATGACTTGAGATACCCAGCAGTTAGTAGTAAGACGTACGAGAGGATGGTCGCACTTAGAGTAGCTCCAGGCGAATTCACTGAATTCATTTAGTAGCCTTTGTCTGTATTTTAGTTCCTGTGTTATCTTTCCATGTGTTTGTTAATAAATCATCTTTCTAGTTAAACAATGAGATGGTCTGTGTACATCATTACAACGGTTATAACACAGAACACAAGAACGTCTGCTGATGATTTAAGATCTCACTGCATTCATGGAAAAAAACAAATAGGTTTATCTTCGAACTCACCATGTTTAGTCTTCAAATGTCTTTCAAGTTTTGAGGGTTTTACACTTTCATTTGCAGGTACTTCCCTGCATTTAACACACATGAACTTTGAATCATGATTTGCAGTGGAACAATTAATAAACCCATACCTCAAGTAATCATCTTTATGCCCCTTTGTTCCCGTTTTCGGCTTTTCATGGGTTGTTCACCAGAGGCCCTGGAGTCAACACCAGCACTCATGGCAGCTACAAAATGGAGGAATCTCTCTCATGCCCAGAACACGTGATATCAGCGTACCTGCTCTCTGCCGCTGCTTCTGATGGGAGGACTCCATTGTTTATTGAAAAATCCTGGCCTTGTACAGCGTATTAACATCAGGAGGAGGCGGTCCACCCCGCTGGGCTACGGGCCTGCACACTGCCTGATCCAGCACGCATGCGCAGGATGGCCGGCAATCTGAAACGTCCGTTGCGGCTGGCATTTTTGAAAGCTGCTCGTGGCTGTTGGGCATTCCTTCCATGACCGAGAACCCCGACTGTGTGCCGAAACCTGCCCGTGGCCCACCCGCGGATTGCGATCCTGAGTTTGAAATCCCCTGAACTGGCCAACCTTGCAGACAGCCAGAAGGCACTGAGTGTGGCATTTACTGTGTGCGGGGAGAGGCTTGAGCCCAACCCAGCCCATCCTTGTGCACAGACATGTGGCTCCTGGCATTACGTGGACCTGAAGGAACTGCATGTGATTGAAGTTCACACTTTTATTTCCAGTATTATTAATTTATTCACTGCCTGTGGTACATACATAGAAAAGGGAAGTGATGTAGATCAAACAAGCCTGCTTCCATTTTAATGAGTTATTTTGAAACTGTACAGCAAAAACTGCAGAAAATTCCCTATTTTTCATAAGTCTCTATGAGCACCTGAAACAGAACATTTAAAACTTTTCCAAAAGTTTCCAAAGTTGCCAGTCATTTGGGAACCAAAGTTCTCAAAAACAGAAAGGCAGAAACTGGCTGGAAGAAAGAACACTTCATTTGCTGTGTGTTATTAGGAAGGTTGAGAAAATAAGGTGGGCCAGCCATTGGAAAGGATATATTAACCATGTATGGCTGTTTTGATTTAGGTTTGGATTTTGTATTTATTAGCATTGAAAGGGTTGAGCTTTATTTTTCGATGTTATTGCAAACAAATATTTTTGATAATTTAATCAACCTGTGTTTGATGTGGATTATTCATTCATGAGGACGTCCCCTATAGTGTACCACAGATTAACACCATGCCAAATGGGGTGGATTAGGGACAGATCTTGCAGCCCAGAACTAGAAGTCCACGATGAATCATTAGCAGAAACAGAATCTCCATTACCACAATCTGTAACCCCATCATTTACCAAATTTCTGCCTTTATGATACCATCAAGAGTGGAAATATATAAAAGATTCATGCAAAATATAGAGGGCAATATTAGGCATACAATAAAATGAGGTATAAACCAAATGGGCTGTACCTATGCCCCTTCAACAGTGTGTTTGAAGATGATGGGGTGTGGGGGAGGTGGGTTCATAAAATCCAGCACATGGCCATTGCCTGTATGAAATTTTATGGGGACGGTGGATGTTATCATACCATTTACAGTGCAGAAGGAGGCCATTCGGCCCATCGAGTCTGCACCGGCTCTTGGAAAGAGCACCCTACCCAAGGTCAACAACTCCACCCTATCCCCATAACCCAGTAACCCCACCCAATACTAAGGGCAATTTTGGACACTAAGGGCAATTTATCACGGCCAATCCACCTAACCTGCACATCTTTGGACTGTGGGAGGAAACCGGAGCACCCGGAGGAAACCCACGCACACACGGGGAGGATGTGCAGACTCCGCACAGACAGTGACCCAAGCCGGAATCGAACCTGGGACCCTGGAGCTGTGAAGCAATTGTGCTATCCACAATGCTACCGTGCTGCCCTTGTGTCGGATGTGTCGGATAATGGTGGAGGTAGAGGCATTGTTAATAACCATTTAAGAGCCTCATCCTGCCCCTGCCATTTTCTTACCCATTCTGCCGGGGGGGCAGGGGGCTCGCACCATGTGGGAGGCACAGCAGCTTTATCTGTGTGCAAACGGTGATAAGGATGGGGGTTAGTGGTACAGGGGGTGTGGGTAACCTCCTCTGTGGGTCCCCTGTGCCCATCAGAGGCACTTTCTCCAAGATCACATTTCCTCCTTTATCCGTACCCCTGTCCCCTCAAACCTGATCTCCCATCTGCAAAATCCCCTATCACATACCTTGGTGTCTGGCTCCTTCAATGATCTCCAATGGGGCCTGCCCATAGTCCCAGAGGTGGCCACCGCTCATGCACAGTGTTGCTGGGACAACAGAGCTATGGCCATCAGCTCTCTGAGACATAAACCCTGCCTCCAGCGGGACAGCTGTTTTTCTGGCTAGGAGGCTTCCCACCTTTTTAGCCAGAGGGTCCTGGGACCAGGTTGTCCAATAAAATCCAGCCCAATGAAGCTACTATGCAGGGTGAACTTGTTAAAGACCAAAAGTAGCTTTTCAGATGGAACCTGGGTGAGCACTGAGAGACATGCAGTGGGAGTTTCCCCAAATTACATTCTGGATTAGATGAGAAAACCTGTGTGAAACTTGCTGGCTTCACAGATGCCTTTTCTTGTCTGATTATACAGCACTCAAAGTGCTGGTGAGGATCACACAGCCACCTGGTGGCATTGGAGGTGGTGGTGGGGGGGGGTTAACATGCCGAAAAAGCTGGGATTCTGAGATCGAGGAGCAGCCAGATCTAAAAGTTAGATCCCCCACAGACATCTGGATTCCCCCCAGTGGTCAACGGGAAGCACCCCTATCCCTCGCAGGTAGAGAACAACCTCATCCCCCACCACTCAAAGATCCAGTAACTCCCCCACCCCACCTTGTAACGCACCATGCAAGGATAGGGTAACCACCCCAACGCCCCCCTCCTCCCCTGCTGACACCAGGGCACCCCTCCCCACATTGGCACCGACCCCACAGACCTGCACTGGCACCGCAACCAACACCCCTTCACAGTCTCTGGCTCTGCCTACCCCAATGCATACAGAACCCCCACCCCTATCAGCCATCGCCACCCCCGCCCACCCCCCCGCCCACTCATATTGGGAGCCCCCTCAATGGGGCTGCCCAGAGGGCCTGCCTGACACTGAGGGTGCCAGGTTCTGTACTAAGGTGCCAGGGGCCTTACCACTTGGGCACTATTCTCACCTCCATGCTCCCATTGTTGTCACCATGACTGGTGTTCATTTTTGAAAATTATTAGTGATTTGTGTAGGTCTGACGTTGCGCAGCCAAAGGCGGGATTGGACGTGGCCGAATGCTAGGTAAAGCCATTTAAGAATATTTAAAATCAGGCAAGTCAGATTCATGCCCTTTCTGGGCGTGAACCAGATCATGTCACTGGCAGGAGGGAGCGGGGGAAGATAACATTCAAAATCCTGTCGATGTAAATCCCGTTCTGGTGTTCTCTCTCTCTCTCTCTCTCGAGATTTTGCAGCCATAATGGGATTTGTGCAAATGGTGAACAGGTCTGCTGAATTCTGCCCATGACTGCTCACAGGAGGGAAATATTCCAAGATCATGGCAGAAGTAGCACGCAAGAGCTGCCTTGGGACTTCAAGGACTTTTATATCATGATGGTGTTTGAGCTGGCAGCACGGTGGCGCAGGTTCGATCCCAACTCTGGGTCACTGTCCATGTGGAGTTTGCACATTTTCCCTGTGTTTGCATGGGTTTTGTTGCCCACAACCCAAAAAGTTGGCCACGCTAAAATTGCCCCTTAATTGGAAAAGAAATTGGGTACTCTAAATTTTTTTTAAAAACTGATGGTGTATGTGCTATGCACAACCTAATGTGGCAGAGAGAATTTGATTAGGTGACAGACAGTAATAATGAATGCACCGTGTCCTCTTCCGAGGAGGATGAGGGAAAATTGCTTTGCGACCCCGAGTGCAATGGCATACACATGGGGGGGTCAATGGATATGTGCAAGGAAAAGACACAACTCCCTTATCTGCAAACAATCTGTGGATATGAGACAGGTGTCTGGCTGTGGAAGCCTTGATAAGCTGTGATGAAGCTCCCTCTTTATGTCAGGGGCTCCATGATGTGAATACCCCAAGTTCTTCATTCACAATAGCCCTCCATCCACCAACCTCCATTTCACAGGGACCATCTCAAAGCCTTAACTTCTGAGGTTCTGGGTCACTGAGGTGGAGAGAAACACAGAAAACATGAAAGTATGGATTTCAATGAATGTTAAGGTGCACAAATCAATCACACAATGGCAAATAGAAAAAACAAGTCACTCATTGAGATCCCTTGTGTGACCAGCTGCCTTAACATGACAGCGGATACGTCATTCACTCCCGGCAACTGGAGCTGATGTCGACGGATGCAGTTGGAATCTGGTGTTGTAAGACTTCTTACTGTGCTCACCCCAGTCCAACGCCGGCATCTCCATTGATGTGAGAGCAGCTATGCTGGTGAAGGATGTACTGGACTGGTGCCCCCTGTTGTGAGGTCCCAGGTGGCTCTGAGGCCCTCACTGGTGCCTCAATCACTACTGGTCTTGTTGGTGAGACAAGATTGTTGTTAACAATGTTCACCCACACTTCCTCTTGCCTGTCCATGATCCTGGGCTTCATGCGCTCATCAAAGACCACAGGAACACCACTGCAAGCATCTAGTTATGCCCTCATTACCTCCAAACGTGACTATTCCAATGCTCTCCTGGTCAGCTTCCCATATCCATCCTCCATAAACTTGAGGTCATCCAAATCCCTGCTGCCCCATCCTAACTCAAACCAATTCCCATTTCATTATCACCCCTGTGCTTACTGACTCCCAGTTAAGCAATGCTTTGATTTAAAAATTCACAACCTTGTTTTCAAATCCCCCATGGCGCCCTTGCTCCCTATCTCGGTAATCTCCTCCAGCCCCACAACCCTTGGAGATACTTCTCATCCTGGCATCTTGTGCATCCCTGATTTGAATCACCCTGCCATTGGTGGCTGTGCTTCAGCTGCCAAGATCCTGAGTTTCGGAATTCCCTGCCAGTCTTCTCCACCCCTCTATCTCACTGTCATCTGAGATACTTTCAAAAAGCTACCTCTTTGACCTAGCTTTTGGTCATCCCATTTAAAATATTTTTACATGGTTCAATGCCCTATTTTGTTTAATAATGCTCTTGTGATGTTATTTAGGAAGATTTGTTATGTTCAGCATGCTAAACAAATGCAAATTGTTATTATTAAAGTCAATGGAAGTGAATATTACATAGGGTGTTGAATAGGCTGCCAAGTTGCCATTGCTGAATTTTACCCACATTAAGAAAGGCTTTTAAAAAAATTGCATGGCTTTTAAATCCTGAAGTGCTTTTCAACTTGCATTGCAGTGAATGCTCATACCTCAAAATAGTTTACATTAATTACAACAGTTTCATGTACAAAATGCAGGAACAAGAATTTGTGATTTCATTGTGTGGATTTCCAGGTATTAAAAATAAAAATATACAAGTTGGCAGCATTGTTTATCTTAGTCAGATGAGTTAAATAGTTGACTCACTAAATTAGCAGTTTACTTGGAGTTTTAGCCAATGTTGCTCAACATAACAGAATTTAGTTCAAAATGGGCAGTACTTCTTCTTAACAGAAGGGTGAAATTGGTCTTGGGCTGCTGCCTGCTTTCCACCCACCTGTATTTTGACTTCCCAATACATTGGTTTGAAACGTGTTTAGAATTAGTCTCTGCCAAGAATGAAGGTCTAAGATGCTGGAGTTTATACTCATAAATCTATTAAAAGAATTGACACTCACAGACAAAACTCACAGTGATGCTAGATTGTTTATTGATGCACTTCTGGCAGGTATATAAACATGCCCTTTTCCTAACACAGAGACTGTTTTTAAGTTGAGTTAAAAAAAAAAAACACTGGTGTGGCCTGGAGTGTGTGTCTTCTATATTTATGTAGCAGGTCACAAAAATAAATTGGACCCATTGCATCAAGCAACGCAGGTCCATCCTTAAATTTAGTCTGTGTGTTTTACCTACTGTGGACTCAAATCAAACTGCACCTCCCACATTATCAACTCGGTCCAGCTTCAGAAAAATTGAAGTACATGTTTGTTACGATCCTTTGTCAGACACCGGGACTTGGAGGAAATCCAGTTAGGGACCAATAACTTTTTGTTTAAAGTAGATAACGGTTGAGATTCAAGATACTAGCTTGTGGAACAAAACCACAGGATTCCACAGGTTTTGAACAAGCAAAAACCAAGTTCAGAAAGACAAAAATATTTGTAAAATATATCTGACACATAAACTTTCAGGGTAAGCATGAGGCACATGTGAATTAACAGATGAACTTTACATTACAAAGTAAATAACAGACACAACCAGGTATCAGTTCCACTGTGAGTCAACCAATCTTTCTACTCTTGACTTCTCACGACCGTTTCCAATCTCCACCTTTGAAGATCCTGCCTAGAACTTCTTTCCAAACATTACACCCACTCAGACTGTTTAACAAATGCACACCTCACAGGGTTTCAAATTTGCTTTCCGAGATTCCTTCACAATGGATTCCTGAGTAACTCAAACACTAGATTAGAATCAGAGGGTTATAGAGGTCCACAGCGCAGGAAAGGCTCTTCAAACAAAAAAGAACAAAGAACAGTACAGCACAGTAACAGTAACTTTTGTTGTGTTATTCATCCTGGGGTAACATGGACTGCAACAGGATGCAGATTAACTGTAAAGCAGACACCAAACGTAGGCGTTGGTTCAATACGATTTATTGAACTTCTGTAACAATGCACACAGCTGGCTGTGGGTTGACACTCTACTACTCCAAGTGTACTAACTAACTAACTAGGCCAGGCTAACTCTGATCCACGTGTAGAAGGTGCTGACTGATATATACACCCTGACTGTCACTACAGTTGTCACCAGTGGAAAGAGGCGGAGTGCTGATGCCTCGTGTGTTTTATAGTTGGAAGCGTCCCTCTGGTGTTCTGTCTGGTGATTGGTTGTGTTCTGTCCTGTATGTTGATTGGCTAACCTGGGTGTCTGACACTGCCTGTTCTTACCCCATGATGTGCATGGGTGCATATTATGACATCCCCACTTTTTAAAAAAAAATTGTCGGTTGCTCAGAGCATATACGACATATTTACAGAGATAACTATTTACAGCAAATAGCGAGTGAATGCATAGGTACATGTGAGGTGTCTAGCGTGCAGATACAGAACAATGTGTACAAAGGAAATAATTATAAGTCCAATCTCTGGGGCTGGCGTCGGATCCTTGTCGATCGCCTGAGAGGTGGAGGTGGGGACAACGGCGCCTTGACAGGCAGGATTGCAGCCAGATTGGTGGCCTCGTGGAGCGAGGTGTCCAGAAAAAGCATAACGACTGCTGGGAACATGAAATCCGGTTGTGAGCAGGCAAGTTCGCGTAGTGCCCTTCTGTTGTGCCTGACAATGGATCCATCAGCCATGCGAACCACAAACGACTTGGGAGCAGCCTGTCAAACAACAACAGCTGGAGCTTGTGGTGATATGCATCACTGTAAATACACAAGGGGTTAATGTGAACACACTACACCTAGCTAGACACCAGATGGAGCACCAGAGACATGACACACAGACATTCAACCAATAGGTCAGTAAGATAGGACACGCCCAATGGGCAGTCATGACACACCCAGACGTGACACTACCACAGGGGGGCATTACACCAACCCATATATAAGGACACAGCACACATGATCTTTCTCTTTCCAGTGGAGACACTTAGTGAGTACAGACAGGGTTGATTGAAACAGATCACACCCACTACGTGGATTGTAGCAGACTGGTTAGTTAGTCTGAGTAGCTATAGCAGGATTAACAGGAGAGTCGAATCCAAGTAGGAGAATTGTGAACAGTTTAATAAATGTGTTAAAGCCCTCTCCGGGTCTGAACCTTCCTTTGTCAGAGTGCACATCAAGGAAGCAGCTTATGCTATGTCAAGAGCATAACAAAACATGATACCAAGGAGTGACTGTTTAAATCCATATAGTTTCAACTCAGCTAACAGTGACAACCAGAAAAAGCACCCAAGCAAGATGTTCGAGATTCCGGTTCCACAGCGGCTCAGGTGTCACGCCAATCTCAATGCAAACTGGCGTGCATTCAGGCAAAGGTTTGAGATCTTCCTGGTAGCAGTCGACCTACAAGACGTGGCCGATGCTGAAAAGACAGAGCTTCTGCTCACCATCGCGGGTGCAAGAGCAGAAGAAATCTTCAAAACATTCAAGTTCTCCAAAGGGCAAGACAAGAGTGAATTCCAGACAGTCCTGGACAAGTTTGAATGATACTGTGAGGAAAAGACAAAGAAACCAACAGAAAACGGTAAAAGAGGCGCCAATACTAACCACGAGGCTGGGGTGGGCGAGCAGAGAACGCCAATTTTGATCTTGGAAAATGTGCCGCATATGCGCAGTTGAGAGAAATGCGCAAAGTAAAGGATCAGTGATCTGCGCATGCGCAATCGCTTCCTACGCTCTACGTCACAAGCGTCGTGACATTAGAGGCCCCGGACCACACCCACTTAAAGGGGAAATTCCCAAAACAAGAAAAAAATGTTTTAAAGCCTCAAAACAAGATTCTTTCACCTGGAACTACAGCACAATGCCTGAACTTCGACCAGTAGCTGAAAGTAACCTCCACAGAACCCTGAAACAAGCAGTTAGCACCGCCCAAAGAGATGATACAGTCATTGAAGCCAAGACTCAGACGATGATTTCATCATTGGAGATGGCGACCCCAGTACCAAATCCGAACCGCAACGAGATGTGTTCTACAGTGAAGAATCCGACACAGACGCGGATGTGTTCTTTGGATTTGAGGATCATCAGCCCAGCATATATGACATCCCGACTCGTGAGTGCAGAATTATGCTGCGGCCTGACACCAAGAGACAGAGAGCGGTACAAGCCCACAGAGAGCGGCCTGCTGCTACACAGAGAGTGGTCCACGCACCACAAAGGGACCCCGACTCCACACAGAGAGTGGTCCACGCACCGCAAAGAGTCCCCGACTCCACACAGAGAGTGGTCCACGCACCGCAAAGGGTCCCAGCCTCCACATAGAAAGCGATGAAAGACTGCACGTTTCCACACAGAAAATGACTCCAGTGAGGTTGTGGACAGCCTCCACAATAGAAGCAATGCAAGACTCCAGAGCGCAATCTTTGCATGAACAAGAAGGGACTCGAGTGACACAAGCCTCCACAGCGAGCTCGTGGACAGCCTCCACAACAGAAGCAACGCAAGACTCCAGAGCGCCGTTCTTGCATGAACAAGAAGTGATGACAGTCTTCACAGCAAGACCAATGCACGATTCCACACAGGGAAAGCTGCAAGACTCCACAGAGGGAGTGACACAAGCCTCCACAGCGAGCTCGTGGACAGATTCCACGATGGAAGGAACGCAAGACTCCAGAGCGCAGTCCTTGCATGAACAAGACCATGAGGGTCGAGCAACCTCCTCTGAGCAACCAGCAGCAGACAATGCAGGTCTGCCATGCTCAAATGAACAACAGAAAGACTATGACAGTCTGCCACGCTCAAGTGCACAGCAAGAAGACTGTGACAGTCTACCACGCTCAAGTGAATGACAAGAAGACACTGAGGTTCTACCCACTGTATGTGCGACAAGTGACGACGGCATCCCACTTCCCATACCAGATGTGCAACGTGACAGACCTCAGCTAGAATGTACAGAGGCACTCGACAATGCCAGTGAGACTACTGGTGACACCACGTTACTTCAAATCTCATTCGCTCGAGCCTATCCACAAGCAAATGCGTTCCTGAATGTTTTGACTCCGGACGGGGAGCACCATGAAACCTCAGAAGATTCAAGTGAACCTGAAATGACTCCGGACGGGGAGCATCAAGAAACCAAAGCTGATTCAGGTGAACCAGAAAGGGCTCCAGACGGGGAGCATCGACAAACCAAAACTGACTCAGATGAAACAGACCAGGCTCCAGATGGGGAGCATCGACAAGCCAAAGCTGATTCCAGTAAGCCGGACATGACACCAGATGGGGAGCACCGCAAACTCAGTGACGGCACGCTCAAGGACACAGCAGGTGCCACAAAGGACGCTGACACGAGTAACTGTGTGAAGGAATCGTATTATCCACAGAGTGTGGTCCTTGAGCACAGCAAACATGACAACAAAACCAACCAACACAACAACAATATCAAAGACAATAGCAAGAAGCATACCAAAGGCAACAACGTCGACAACAAGCTCCTGTCTACTCTATTTATGCCCCTCATAATTTTATACATCTCAATCATGTCCTCCCTCAGTCTCCTCTATTCCAAGGAAAACAATCCAAGTCTACCCAGTCTCTCTTCAGAACTAACATTCTCCAGCCCAGGCTACATCCTGGTAAATCTCCTCTGCACCCTTTCCTATCACATCCCTCCTGCAATGTGAATTCCAGAACGGCAAACAATACTCTAGCTGTGGCCTAACCAACATTTTATTCAGTTCCAGCATATCCATAAGTCAGTGGTTCACAACCTTTCCAGTAACAGGGCACACTTCAATGAGACAAACAATTCCATGGAAACACTCACATTTTTGCAGCTGAATCGATTGCTCATTAACGTCCCATGATGTAGTAGCGAACCAAGTGACCAATCACATACAAGGGGCGGGATCGGAGGAGGAGGAGCAGTCTCTGTCAGGGAGAGAACCTGAGAACATCTAAGACACTAAGAAGGTAAGTAAGTGATTTTTACTCATTTTTACTTTTGTACCTTTTTCAAATTGTGTGTGTCGGGGGGAAACTGAAGTGACATCACAGAAAAGCTGTGGCCTGAGTGGCTGGTTGGGAATCTACAATAAATTAAAAAAATTAAGCATTGGTAACTAATTAAACATAATTACTTAATTATAATTTAGAGGGATATCTAAGCCAGAGATCGGAGAGTACTATATTTAGCTTTCGCATTTCTATTAGAAATCTAGTGCTAGGAAACAGATAGTTAACAGTAACTTTGAAATTTAAAAAAAATATATATTTTTTATTTTTTTAATTTTAATTTTAATTAATTGACGCGATGTCAGTTAGAGGGGTGCAGTGCTCTGACTGTGAGATGTGGCAGGTCCGGGGGGCTTCCAGCATCCCGGATGGCTTCATCTGCAGAAAGTGCACCCAACTGGAGCTCCTCACAGACCGCATGGTTCGGTTGGCGCAGCAATTGGATACACTTAGGAGCATGCAGGTGGCGGAAAGCGTCATAGATCGCAGTTATGTAAATGTGGTCACACCCAAGGTGCAGGCAGAGAAATGGGTGACCACCAGAAAGGGCAGGCAGTCAGTGCAGGAATCCCCTGTGGTTGTCCCCCTCTCGAACAGGTATACCCCTTTGGATACTGTCGGGGGGGATAGCCTATCAGAGGAAAACAGCAGCAGCCAGAGCAGTGGCACCACGGCTGGCTCTGATGTTCAGAAGGGAGGGTCAAAGCGCAGAAGAGTAATAGTAATAGGGGACTCTATAGTCAGGGGCACAGATAGGCGCTTCTGTGGACGTGAAAGAGACTCCAGGATGGTATGTTGCCTCCCTGGTGCCAGGGTCCAGGATGTCTCCGAACGGGTAGAGGGCATCCTGAAGGGGGAGGGCAAACAGGCAGAGGTCGTTGTACATATTGGTACGAACGACATAGGCAGGAAGGGGCATGAGGTCCTGCAGCAGGAGTTCAGGGAGCTAGGCAGAAAGTTAAAAGACAGGACCTCGAGGGTTGTAATCTCGGGATTACTCCCTGTGCCACGTGCCAGTGAGGCTAGAAATAGGAAGATAGAGCAGCTAAACACGTGGCTAAACAGCTGGTGTAGGAGGGAGGGTTTCCATTATCTGGACCACTGGGAGCTCTTCCGGGGCAGGTGTGACCTGTATAAGAAGGACGGGTTGCATCTAAACCGGAGAGGCATACATATCCTGGCTGCGAGGTTTGCTAGTGTCACACGGCAGGGTTTAAACTAGTATGGCAGGGGGGTGGGCACGGGAGCAATAGGTCAGAAGGTGAGAGCATTGAGGGAGAACTAGGGAATAGGGACAGTTTGGCTCTGAGGCAGAGCAGACAGGGAGAAGTTGCTGAACACAGCGGGTCTGGTGGCCTGAAGTGCATATGTTTTAATGCAAGAAGTATTACGGGTAAGGCAGATGAACTTAGAGCTTGGATTAGTACTTGGAACTATGATGTTGTTGCCATTACAGAGACCTGGTTGAGGGAAGGGCAGGATTGGCAGCGAAACGTTCCAGGATTTAGATGTTTCAGGCGGGATAGAGGGGGATGTAAAAGGGGAGGCGGAGTTGCGCTACTGGTTCGGGAGAATATCACAGCTGTACTGCGGGAGGACACCTCAGAGGGCAGTGAGGCTATATGGGTAGAGATCAGGAATAAGAAGGGTGCAGTCACAATGTTGGGGGTTTACTACAGGCCTCCCAACAGCCAGCGGGAGATAGAGGAGCAGATAGGTAGACAGATTTTGGAAAAGAGTAAAAACAACAGGGTTGTGGTGATGGGAGACTTCAACTTCCCCAATATTGACTGGGACTCACTTAGTGCCAGGGGCTTAGACGGGGCGGAGTTTGTAAGGAGCATCCAGGAGGGCTTCTTAAAACAATATGTAGACAGTCCAACTAGGGAAGGGGTGGTACTGGACCTGGTATTGGGGAATGAGCCTGGCCAGGTGGTAGATGTTTCAGTAGGGGAGCATTTCGGTAACAGTGACCACAATTCAGTAAGTTTTAAAGTACTGGTGGACAAGGATAAGAGTGGTCCTAGGGTGAATGTGCTAAATTGGGGGAAGGCTAATTATAACAATATTAGGCGGGAACTGAAGAACATAGATTGGGGGCGGATGTTTGAGGGCAAATCAACATCTGACATGTGGGAGGCTTTCAAGTGGCAGTTGAAAGGAATTCAGGACCGGCATGTTCCTGTGAGGAAGAAGGATAAATACGGCAATTTTCGGGAACATTGGATGACGAGAGATATTGTAGGCCTCGTCAAAAAGGAAAAGGAGGCATTTGTCAGGGCTAAAAGGCTGGGAACAGATGAAGCCTGCGTGGAATATAAGGAAAGTAGAAAGGAACTTAAGCAAGGAGTCAGGAGGGCTAGAAGGGGTCACGAAAAGTCATTGGCAAATAGGTTTAAGGAAAATCCCAAGGCTTTTTACACGTACATAAAAAGCAAGAGGGTAGCCAGGGAAAGGGTTGGCCCACTGAAGGATAGGCAAGGGAATCTATGTGTGGAGCCAGAGCAAATGGGCGAGGTACTAAATGAATACTTTGCATCAGTATTCACCAAAGAGAAGAAATTGGTAGATGTTGAGTCTGGAGTGTAGATAGCCTGGGTCACATTGAGATCCAAAAAGACGAAGTGTTGGGTGTCTTAAAAAATATTAAGGTAGATAAGTCCCCAGGGCCTGATGGGATCTGCCCCAGAATACTGAAGGAGGCTGGAGAGGAAATTGCTGAGGCCTTGACAGAAATCTTTGGATCCTCGCTGTCTTCAGGGGATGTCCCAGAGGACTGGAGAATAGCCAATGTTGTTCCTCTGTTTAAGAAGGGTAGCAAGGATAATCCCGGGAACTACAGGCCGGTGAGCCTTACTTCAGTGGTAGGGAAATTACTGGAGAGAATTCTTCGAGACAGGATCTACTCCCATTTGGAAGCAAATGGACGTATTAGTGAGAGGCAGCACGGTTTTGTGAAGGGGAGGTCGTGTCTCAGTAACTTGATAGAGTTTTCGAGGAGGTCACTAAGATGATTGATGCAGGTAGGGCAGTGGATGTTGTCTATATGGACTTCAGTAAGGCCTTTGACAAGGTCCCTCATGGTAGACTAGTACAAAAGGTGAAGTCACACGGGATCAGGGGTGAGCTGGCAAGGTGGATACAGAACTGGCTAGGCCATAGAAGGCAGAGAGTAGCAATGGAAGGATGCTTTTCTCATTGGAGGGCTGTGACCAGTGGTGTTCCACAGGGATCTTTGCTCTTTGTAGTATATATAAATGATTTGGAGGAAAATGTAACTGGTCTGATTAGTAAGTTTGCAGACGACACAAAGGTTGGTGGAATTGCGGATAGCGATGAAGACTGTCGGAGGATACAGCAGGATTTAGATTGTTTGGAGACTTGGGCGGAGAGATGGCAGATGGAGTTTAATCCGGACAAATGTGAGGTAATGCATTTTGGAAGGTCTAATGCAGGTAGGGAATACACAGTGAATGGTAGAACCCTCAAGAGTATTGAAAGTCAAAGAGATCTAGGAGTACAGGTCCACAGGTCATTGAAAGGGGCAACACAGGTGGAGAAGGTAGTCAAGAAGGCATACGGCATGCTTGCCTTCATTGGCCGGGGCATTGAGTATAAGAATCGGCAAGTCATGTTGCAGCTGTATAGAACCTTATTTAGGCCACACTTGGAGTATAGTGTTCAATTCTGGTCGCCACACTACCAGAAGGATGTGGAGGCTTTAGAGAGGGTGCAGAAGAGATTTACCAGAATGTTGCCTGGTATGGAGGGCATTAGCTATGAGGAGCGGTTGAATAAACTTGGTTTGTTCTCACTGGAACGAAGGAGGTTGAGGGGAGACCTGATAGAGGTCTACAAAATTATGAGGGGCATAGACAGAGTGGATAGTCAGAGGCTTTTCCCCAGGGTAGAGGGGTCAATTACTAGGGGGCATAGGTTTAAGGTGAGAGGGGCAAGGTTTAGAGTAGATGTACGAGGCAAGTTTTTTACGCAGAGGGTTGTGGGTGCCTGGAACTCGCTACCGGAGGAGGTGGTGGAAGCAGGGACGATAGTGACATTTAAGGGGCATCTTGACAAATACATGAATAGGATGGGAATAGAGGGATACGGACCCAGGAAGTGTAGAAGATTGTAGTTTAGTCGGGCAGCATGGCCGGCACGGGCTTGGAGGGCCGAAGGGCCTGTTCCTGTGCTGTACATTTCTTTGCTCTTTGTTCTTTGATATAGGGTGCACCACAGTGCAGCAATCCGCAATAAACAACGTGTTTCCTCACTGGGCGGCTACTCATCCTATGGACTCAGTTTAAATAAGCATTCAGACTGAACTTCAGTTTAGATCAAAGCAGTTGTATTCAGTGCAACAATAATTCCAGTTAAAATGTTAATAGGTATGAGACATCAAGATATACCAATCAATGCCAACCAGAAAACAAGAAAAGACATATTGTTGTACTGTAATGTAACTAGTGCCTATACTTACATTTACCAAGTTAAATGTCAAATCTATACACCAAAGTTAGTTTGTCACAATGCACTGTACATGCCTGTAATTGCAAGATGTGAATTTAATTTCACGGTCCGCAATAAGACACATATCATTTATTTACTCTCCTTTAACAGCACATGGTTTGCATTGACATCATTTTGGATTGTAAAATACGGGCGCCAGTACGGGTGGCATGGGTCCGCACATGCGCGCTACGGCCGGCGTGGGTCCGTGCATGCACACCACGGCCGGCGCGGGTCCACGCATGCGTGAGGGTTGCCTTCTCTGCGCCGGGCCCCGGGCCACATGGCGGAGCGCTACAGGGGCCCGGCGCGGAGGAACATAAGCCCCTTCCTGGATTAGCCCGCCCCCCCAATCGGTAGGCACTGACCGCGGGCCTGGCCACCGTGCAGGCCCCCCACGGAGTCGGATACCCCCTCCCCCACACCAGGACCGTCCCCGCAGCCAGAATGCCGATGTTACGCCGGGTAGGACCACACGCGAACGACGCCGGTGGGACTCAGCAGGGCATTCGGCCCATCGAGCGCGTAGACCGCGCTGGCGCCATTGCCGCCGATTCTCCGGTCGGTGGAGAATCGCCGGCCCGGCGTGGCGAGATTCGCACCCCTCCCCGGCGATTCGCCGACCCGCCGCGGGGTCGGAGAATCCCGCCCAGGGTTTCTGAATTGCCACTTCTTTCCCCATAGCATACCTCCTGATACTTGAAAGAGAGCCTATGTCTTATTGACCGGGAGATGGATTAATTTGTTCACTTTACAATTTACATTGATCATGTTTTAAAAAAAACACAATTCAAGTCAAATCTTTCGGGTGAAGTTTGCGCCACGATCAAACATGTGGCTAGGTCCTATTTTTGGCCCTCTCTTAAACCCCCCTAACCTACTGGTCGACCACAGCACAAGCGCAATTCATGGCTGGCAGTCGCCAACCTAGCAACCAGTGCATCATTTCAGCTGCAAGAAGTTACCATGTGACCTTGTGGTTACATCTACCTGTCTGCTTTCCATATTTCCTCCCTTACCGACCAGTTATTTTTATTGGCGTTCTGATATTGTTGTACAACAGGAATCACTAGTTTCTCCAATGACAACATTTGGATAACTGCCATTGTCTTTGAAAATTTATTAGCATTTAAAAGTTAATCCACACATGTTAAATATGAAAACCATTGATGTGTGAATTGGCAATGTATGCGTTACCACAAATAACATTTTCATGGGGGCAACGGGCGGCGCCAAGGACCCGGGTTCGATCCCGGCCCCCGGTCACTGTCCGTGTGGAATTTGCACATTCTCGCCGTGTCTGCGTGGGTCTTACACCCACAACCCGAAAATGTGCAGGGTAGGTGGATTGGCCCCGCTAAATTGTCCTTTAATTGGAAAAACAAATTGGGTACTCCAAATTTATTTTAAAAAAATAAAAAGAAACAAATAACATTTTCACTTATTGTTCCATTTATCGGACAGATTTTTTTGAATTCAGTTGGTGCAAGGTAATCACTTTGGAATCAGCAGAGATTGGTTCAACAAAGTGGAGACCATTCAAACTGAGATTCCTGGGAATACAGAGAAACACATAGACCCGGTCAACCTGACTGAAGGGAATTTAATCCAACGATGCATAAATACATGACTAGTGAAATTGTTTATTCCATTGTGGCGCCAAATGAAAAACAAGAATTAAAGAGTGAATCAAAGTAAAATATTTGCAAATGTTTGCTGGATGAATCTACTTTCTGGGACTCGCCGGTTTTCCTTGGAAGGATACAACAGTCACAATATCAATTAAGAAGTTGGAGATCTGGCATCTGGCTGTTTGGAATACCGGTTGGATTATTGATGTAAATTAGCACCGATTCCAAAATATTCAACCTCAATAACATACTCAGAATTAACCCATTGTCTAGGTCCTAGCGATTGTTGCTATGCTATCTGGAAGTGGATGGGGTGGGGGTAGGGTGGGGGGGCTCACGCTTGGCAGTTGTTGGAAAGAGAACAAATTTTGAACACAGCATTCAAGCAGAGCTATAGTGGGAGCCGGGGTGGCATTGAGAGAAACAGCTGAGGCTTGTTGGGTGGCTTGATGCAAGGGCGCTTGCGTGAGTGTCGGTGGCTGCGGAACACCTACACCCATCTCATGGAACACTGGTGTGCTGCGTCACAGTGGTTGGGAATCATTGCCATAGACTCCAAGCACACGTTCAGATCTCTGGCTGTGCCAAGCAGAACGCCTCTGCTCCAAACTAAAATCTACTCCCTGCAGCTCTTTCTTTAATTTAACTTCACTATAGAACCTCTTACTACCCCCGTCTGTAACATTTCTTGTCTGGCTCCCTCAACAGACTGCTAATTTAGCACAAAGAGATACAACAAGTTGAATTCATAACAATGGTGAAAACATGAAGATCCGGTCCAAATCAGAAGAAAGTTTAATTCTTACACTCCTGTGTCCCACTTTTGCGCAAACGGAAGTAAGACAGTGGGAGTCAATTCTCAAAAGGACACTGAAATGAACAACTGACATCGCTAAAATTGATAAGTCCCAAACTTGTAAATCAGCGGCCCAAATCTTCCTGTCAGCATCGGAATCCCTGGGCGTCATTCTCCGACCCCCCAGAGGGTCGGAGAATGGCCGTTGGCCGCCGTGAATCCCGCCCCCGCCGGTTGCCGAAGTCTCCGAAGGGAGAAAAGTCGGCGGGGCGTTAATGGCGCCGCTGCCGCGGAGAATGTCACGGGTCTGCGCAAGGCAGCCGATTTTCGGCCTGCCGATATTCTCCCTTTCGGATGGGCCGAAGTCCCGTCGACGTGATGACCGTTCACGTCGACGTGAATCAAACCTCCTTTTCATCGGCGTGACACGGTGCTCCAGGCTCACGCTGACCAGCATGGAGGTGAGTGACGGCCTGGGGGGTTGGCTCTGGGCAGGCAATGGCGTGGCCGCAGTCTGATTGCGTGAGGAGAGGTGTGTCTCGGGTTGTGTGTGTGTGTGTGCGGCGGGGGGTGGTGGTTAGAGTAGGCTGGGCTCCGGGGGAGTGCCGGGAGGGGGTCCGTGCCGGGGTGGAGGTTGGGGGGGGGTCCGTGCTGGGGTGGAGGATGGGGGTTGGGGGGGGGTCCATGCTGGGGTGGAGGTTGGGGGGGGGGGTCCGTGCTGGGGTGGAGGTTGGGGGTTGGGGGGGGGGTCCGTGCTAGGGTGGAGGTTGGGGGGGGTCCGTGCTGGGGTGGAGGTTGGGGGTTGGGGGGGGTCCGTGCTGGGGTGGAGGTTGGGGGGGTCCGTGCTGGGGTGGAGGTTGGGGGTTGGGGGGGTCCGTGCTGGGGTGGAGGTTGGGGGGGGGGGTCCGTGCTGGGGTGGAGGTTGGGGGGGGGTCCGTGCCGTGCCGGGGTGGAGGTTGGGGGTTGGGGGGGGTCCGTGCTGGGGCGGAGGTTGGGGGCTGTCCGTGCTGAGGTGGAGGTTGGGGGGGGGGTCCGTGCCGTGCCGGGGTGGAGGTTGGGGGGGTCCGTGCTGTGCCGGGGTGGAGGTTGGGGGGGGGCCGTGCTGGGGTGGAGGTGGGGGGGGTCCGTGCCGGGGTGGAGGTTGGGGGGGGGGTCCGTGCTGGGGTGGAGGTTGGGGGGGTCCGTGCCGTGCCGGGGTGGAGGTTGGGGGTTGGGGGGGGTCCGTGCTGGGGTGGAGGTTGGGGGGGGGTCCGTGCTGGGGTGGAGGTTGGGGGGGGTCCGTGCCGTGCCGGGGTGGAGGTTGGGGGTTGGGGGGGGTCCGTGCTGGGGTGGAGGTTGGGGGTTGGGGGGGGGTCCGTGCTGGGGTGGAGGTTGGGGGGGGGTCCGTGCTGGGGTGGAGGTTGGGGGGGGGGGGTCCGTGCCGTGCCGGGGTGGAGGTTGGGGGGTGGTCCGTGCCAGGGTGGAGGTTGGGGGGGTCCGTGCTGGGGTGGAGGTTGAGGGGGGGGTCCGTGCCGTGCCGGGGTGGAGGTTTGGGGGGGTCCGTGCCGTGTCGGGGTGGAGGTTGGGGGTTGGGGGGGGTTCCGTGCTGGGGTGGAGGTTGGGGGGGGGTCCGTGCTGGGGTGGAGGTTGGGGGTTGGGGGGGTCCGTGCTGGGGTGGAGGTTGGGGGGGGGGGTCCGTGCTGGGGTGGAGGTTGGGGGGGGTCCGTGCTGGGGTGGAGGTTGGGGGGGGGGTCTGTGCTGGGGTGGAGGTTGGGGGTTGGGGGGGGTTCCATGCTGGGGTGGAGGTTGGGGGGGGGGTCCGTGCTGGGGCGGAGGTTGGGGGGTGTCCGTGCTGAGGTGGAGGTTGGGGGGGGGGGGTCCGTGCCGTGCCGGGGTGGAGTTTGGGGGGGGTCCGTGCCGTGCCGGGGTGGAGGTTGGGGGGGGGGCCGTGCTGGGGTGGAGGTGGGGGGGGTCCGTGCCGGGGTGGAGGTTGGGGGGGGGGTCCGTGCTGGGGTGGAGGTTGGGGGGGGGTCCGTGCTGTGGTGTAGGTTGGGGGGGGTCCGTGCCGTGCCGGGGTGGAGGTTGGGGGTTGGGGGGGTCCGTGCTGGGGTGGAGGTTGGGGGGGGGTCCGTGCTGGGGTGGAGGTTGGGGGGGGTCCGTGCCGTGCCGGGGTGGAGGTTGGGGGTTGGGGGGGGTCCGTGCTGGGGTGGAGGTTGGGGGTTGGGGGGGGTCCGTGCTGGGGTGGAGGTTGGGGGGGGGTCCGTGCTGGGGTGGAGGTTGGGGGGGGGGTCCGTGCCGTGCCGGGGTGGAGGTTGGGGGGTGGTCCGTGCCAGGGTGGAGGTTGGGGGGGTCCGTGCTGGGGTGGAGGTTGAGGGGGGGGGGTCCGTGCCGTGCCGGGGTGGAGGTTTGGGGGGGTCCGTGCCGTGCCGGGGTGGAGGTTGGGGGTTGGGGGGGGTTCCGTGCTGGGGTGGAGGTTGGGGGGGGGGTCCGTGCTGGGATGGAGGTTGGGGGTTGGGGGGTCCGTGCTGGGGTGGAGGTTGGGGGGGGGGTCCGTGCTGGGGTGGAGGTTGGGGGGGTCCGTGCTGGGGTGGAGGTTGGGGGGGGGGGTCTGTGCTGGGGTGGAGGTTGGGGGTTGGGGGGGGTTCCGTGCTGGGGTGGAGTTTGGGGGGGGGGTCCGTGCTGGGGTGGAGGTTGGGGGAGGTCCGTGCCATGCCGGGGTGGAGGTTGGGGGTTGGGGGGGGGTCCGTGCTGGGGTGGAGGTTGGGGGGGTCCGTGCTGGGGTGGAGTTTGGGGGGGGGGTCCGTGCCGTGCCGGGGTGGAGGTTGGGGGGAGTCCGTGCCGTGCCGGCGTGGAGGTTGGGGGGGGGGGTCCGTGCCGTGCCGGGGTGGAGGTTGGGGGGGGGCGTGCTGGGGTGGAGGTTGGGGGGGGTCCGTGCCGGGGTGGAGGTTGGGGGGGGGGGTCCGTGCTGGGGTGGAGGTTGGGGGGGAGTCCGTGCTGGGGTGGAGGTTGGGGGGGGTCCGTACCGTGCCGGGGTGGAGGTTGGGGGTTGGGGGGGGGTCCGTGCTGGGGTGGAGGTTGGGGGGGGTCCGTGCTGGGGTGGAGGTTGGGGGGGGGGGTCCGTGCAATGCCGGGGTGGAGGTTGGGGGTTGGGGGGGGGTTCCGTGCTGGGGTGGAGGTTGGGGGTTGGGGGGGGTTCCGTGCTGGGGTGGAGGTTGGGGGGGGAGTCCGTGCTGGGGTGGAGGTTGGGGGTTGGGGGGGGTGTCTGTGCTGGGGTGGAGGTTGGGGGGGGGGGGTCTGTGCTGGGGTGGAGGTTGGGGGTGGATCCGTGCCGTGCCGGGGTGGAGGTTGGGGGTTGGGGGATGGTCCGTGCTGGGGTGGAGGTTGGGGGGGGGTCCGTGCTGGCGTGGAGGTTGGGGGGGGTCCGTGCCGGGGTGAAGGTTGGGGGGGGTCCGTGCCGTGCCGGGGTGGAGGTTGGGGGGGGGGGTCCGTGCCGTGCCGGGGTGGAGGTTGGGGGCGGTCCGTGCTGGGGTGGAGGTTAGGGGGGGTCCGTGCCGTGCCAGGGTGGAGGTTGTGGGGGTCCGTGCCGTGCCGGGGTGGAGGCTGGGGGGGGGTCCGTGCCGTGCCGGGGTGGAGGTTGGGGGGGGGCCGTGCTGGGTTGGAGGTTGGGGGGGGTCCGTGCCGGGGTGGAGTTTGGGGGGGGGGTCCGTGCTGGGGTGGAGGTTGGGGGGCGGTCCGTGCTGTGGTGGAGGTTGGGGGGGGTCCGTGCCGTGCCGGGGTGGAGGTTGGGGGTTGGAGGGGGGGTCCCTGCTGGGGTGGAGGTTGGGGGGGTCCGTGCTGGGGTGGAGGTTGAGGGGGGGTCCGTGCCGTGCCGGGGTGGAGGTTAGGGGGGGGGGTCCGTGCTGGGGTGGAGGTTGGGGGGGGGGGTCCGTGCTGGGGTGGAGGTTGGGGGTTGGGGGGGGTCCGTGCTGGGGTGGAGGTTGGGGGGGGGTCCGTGCTGGGGTGGAGGTTGGGGGGGGGTTCCGTGCCGTGCTGGGGTGGAGGTTGGGGATTGGGGGGGGCTCCGTGCTCGGGTGGATTTTGGGGGGGTCCGTGCTGGGGTGGAGGTTGGGGGGGGTCCGTGCCGGGGTGGAGGTTGGGGGGGGTCCGTGCCGTGCCGGGGTGGAGGTTGGGGGGGGGTCCGTGCCATGCCGGGGTGGAGGTTGGGGGGGGGTCCGTGCTGGGGTGGAGGTTGGGGGGGGTCCGTGCCGGGGTGTATGTTGGGGGGGGGTCCATGCTGGGGTGGAGGTTGGGGGGGGGGTCCGTGCTGGGGTGGAGGTTGGCGGGGGTCCGTGCCGTGCCGGGGTTGAGGTTGGGGGTTGGGGGGGGTCCGTGCTGGGGTGGAGGTTGGGGGGGGGTCCGTGCCGTGCCACGGTGGAGGTTGGGGGTTGGTCCGTGCTGGGGTGGAGGTTGGGGGGGGGTCCGTGCCGAGGAGGGGGATGGGAGGGCAAGTGAGTTGGTCCATCTGGCCTGGTGCCAGCCTCCAACAGTTGGACCCATGCGGTCCATGCCACCTGGCTGGGGGGAGGAGGGGATATGGGCAATGATGACATGTCGTCGTTCCCCTCCCCCCCACCAGGCCGTCATGTTTTCAGATCATCCAGCGATGTTGGCCGCCGTGGTGGCAGCCGCTCATGTCTATGTTGCCCTGGATGAGGAGGAGGAGGAGGAGCGTGCCAGAGAGGCGGCGCAGGCTGCCGCAGAGGGGCAGGTGGCAGCCGCCCAGGCTGGAGGGACACCTGACCGACAGGACGAGGAGGGGGAGGAGGACGTCGCGGCCCCACGGCAACGGAGGCACCCGAGGGCGCCCCGTGTGTACCGGCCCCGGCAGTCATACCATGACCTCACGGACCGGGAATGCAGGAGGAGACTCCGGATGAGCCGGGAAACCTTGGCACACATCTGCCACCTGCTGGCACACCTGTCACCGCGTGGCACTGGCGGGGGACACCCTCTCCCCGTGTCCGTCTAGGTTACGGTGGCCCTGAACTTTTATGCAACGGGGTCATTCCAGGCACCGAGTGGGGACCTGTCCGGCATATCGCAGACATCGGTGCACCGGTGCATCCGGGCAGTGACAGATGCCCTATATGCCATGGCGCACCGCTACATCCGCTTCCCCGTGGACCTGGCCAGCCAAGAAGTCCGTGCCGTGGGCTTCTCTGCCGTTGCCGGGTTCCCCATGGTCCAGGGCGCGATCGATGGGATGCACGTCGCCGTGCGGCCACCTGCAGATAACAGGGCCGTGTTCACTAATAGGAAGGGGACCTATTCAATGAACGTCTGCGCCCGTCACCCAGGCAGTGTACATGACTCATTCGTGTTGTCGCGGTCATCCATCCCCGGCATGTACGAGGGACGCCATCCCCGGCTGAGGGGCTAGTTGCTGGGCGACAGGGGCTACCCATTGCGATCGTGGCTGATGACGCCTATACGGAGGCCACGCAATGAGGCGGAGAACCGCGACAATGATGCCCATGTAACGACAAGGGGAGTGATCGAGAGGTGCTTTGGTGTGCTGAAGATGCGTTTCAGGTGCCTGGACCTCTCTGGGGGCGCCCTCCAGTATCGGTCAGATAGGGTCGGCCGCATCATTGTGGTGTGCTGCGTCCTGCACAACATAGCCCAGCAGAGGGGCGATGTGTTGCAGGCAGAGGAGGGCGGAGTGGAGGAGCAGCAGGAAGAGGCCCAGTCCTCCCCAGATGAGGGGGGATGGGGGCAATGGTCAGGGCAGACGGGGTAGACACAGGCGGGTGGCTGTCCACCGTTACCGGCTGGCCCAGCGGGCACGGGACAGACTGATAGACGCCCGCTTCACTGACTAGATGGGCGTGGGAATCGGGTAGTATGGCCACAGACCGCACACCATGGCAACAGCCGACCACCCACACCTCCCACCCATCCACCCACCCAGCACCCTCACCCCCCTCCCCAACCCCACCCACCCCACCCGCATGCACACCACCCCGCTCCCCCCATTGCCGATCGACCTGCGGCACAACGGGCCGGGCTCACACAGTTGCGGGTGGACGCGTGTCTATCGCAGGCCATGGAGGATGATGACAACCCGCCCTGCGATGAGCTCCTGGCTCTACATCGTTGGACTATGTCTGACCCATGGCCACAGTACCACCATCCACCCGGACCATTCCTGCATGCGGCTGTGACACTGCAGCGCACGGTCCCGTCCTCTGCCCGGGGGATGTTGATGGCGGCCCAGGGGGAAGGGGGCAGACTCACCTGGGGCTGAGGTACGACCACCCCTCACACACACACTTGAGCTCAACGTACATGACACCCCTGCACACTTTGGACAGAGCACAAAGGTAGCTTCGGTAGGTGTAACATTGACTTTAATAACCAAAGGAGTTCATGCACGTGCCCTAGCCCCTAAAACTCATCTGTGCCCTGCACCCGTGCCAACTTACTCAGTGTCTAATTGTTTGGCCTTACGGGCCCTTTGACTACGTCTACGTGGTTCCCCAGACGGTACAGCAGAACTGGAGGTGGACTCCTGTGATTCCTGCCCTCTGACACTGGATCCCTTTGGCGGCCGTTTCCTGGGGCGTCCTGGCCTAGATGGGCCAGGCTGCGGCCCGGGCGACTGGGATGGCGAGCTGCCAGCCTGTCCTGCCCGTTGCCCACCCGATGCACCTGGGACGGAAGGGGGGGAGTCCGAGGTGTCGCGGTGTACCGGGACCTCCCCTACAGAGGGAGCCGGGACGGACCACACCACCTCCTCCTCCCTCGGGGTGCCCGATGGCCCCCAGGCCTCTACATGGGTGGGGGATGCAAACGGACTGGCCATCCGACGCCCCCCCGACATCTGGCGCTGCCAGTCCTGGAGGCCCGTGCTGGTATCGACAGGGGTCTGCAGGTTTGCAGCCATGGAGCCCAGGGGGTTGGCAAACCCTGTCTGTGACAGTGCGACGCCGGCTCGCACATGGCCACTGGCGCCGATGCCCTCAGCGATGGCCTGCAGAGACTGGGCCATGGCCTGCTGAGACTGGGCCATGGCCTGCAGAGACTGGGCTATGGCGTTGAGCGCCTCTGCCATCTGGCGCTGGCACTGGCTCATGGCCTCCTGTGAGAGGGCAGCCATGTCCTGGGCCACAGACGCCGCCTGCACGGAAGGCCCCAGGCCTCGCAAACCGTTCCCCATGTCTGACACCGTCGCACCCATTGCCTCCACCGCGGACGCCACCCGTGCGGTGTCAGCCTGGGTGGCACGCATGACCGGCACCACTCCCAGCTCCTGGACGCGGGTGGACTCCTCCACCTGCGACCGCAGCCGCCCGTCACCCTCTTCGCTCGTCTCCGGGTCGGTGGTTGCATCCGATCTATGTGTGGGTGTGGTAACTGCAGGAACCCGGGATCCATCTGGGCGGCAGATGTTCGCTTGGGCTGGGCTGCCCTCCGACCGCCCGGTCCCTCTGCTGCTCCTACCTCCACCTGCTGTACCGGGACGGCTGTGTTGTGCGCACCAGTGAGTGTACCAGACGCCTCATCACTAAAGTGCCCAACCGTGGTGAGTGTTTCTGCGATGGTGGAGGGTGTTGGTGACAGCAGTGGCGTTGTGTCGTGCTCTTCGTCCCACTCTGAGTCCATAGCACTTTGGGGTGGGGGTTCGTCTCCACCCATCCACTCTGAGTCACTGTCCGGTATTTCGTCTTCCTGGGTAGTGCTGTCCCGGGTAGGGGTGTCCTGGGTAGTGGTGTCCTGGGTAGTGGTGTCCTGGGTAGTGGTGTCCTGGGTAGTGGTGTCCTGGGTAGTGGTGTCCTGGCTCGGATGTGACGGGGGCCTGTGGCTGCCCCCCTCGTCGCTGGGTGGTCGCTCCCGCACATGACGGGGGTGTCGTCTCCCTGTTGCTCCAGGTCTCACCGTCTCCCGTGGTGTGCGAGGGGCATCCTGCGGGCGTCGCATGCTGGAGGGTCCGGGTCTCTCCGTCTCCCGTGGTCTCCGAGGGGCATCCTGCGGGCGTCGCATGCTGGAGGGTCCGGGTCTCTCCGTCTCCTGTGGTCTCCGAGGGGCATCCTGCGGGCGTCGCATGCTGGAGGGTGCGGGTCTCTCCATCTCCTGTGGTCTCCGAGGGGCGGTGTGCATCTGCGGGGATGGGTGCCTGGACGTTTGGTCCTGCGATACACAATGAAGCATGCATGGTTAGACATCAGGCAGTGATCAGGTGATACGGGGGAGGGGGATATAGGGGAGGGGGGATATGGGGACGGGCTCTCGGTGGCTCACTCGCTAGTACGCCCCCGACCTCTGCATCAGCAACCTCCCGGTCCTCAGGTCCGCCAGCCAGTTCCAGGGCCCTTTCCTCGTGTACGGTCAGTGGCCTCTCATCAGCGGGCCCTCCTCCAGTCCTCACATACTCCCTATTGTTGTGTGCGCGCTTCTCCTGTGAGGGGGGGGGGGGCAGGGGTAAAAGGCAACAGTGTTAGGCAGGTATATGAATGCACGCCATCGGTTGCGCGTGCATTGCAGAGGTTAAGGTTAGGGCTGGATTCACTTGGGGATATAGGGGATATGGGGGATATGGGGGAGGGGGGATATGGGGGAGGGGGGATATGGGGGATATGGGGGAGGGAGGGATATGGGGGAGGGGGGATATGGGGGAGGGGGGATATGGGGGATATGGGGGAGGGAGGGATATGGGGGAGGGGGGATATGGGGAGGGGGGATATGGGGAGGGGGGATATGGGGGATATGGGGGAGGGGGGGATATGGGGGAGGGGGGATATGGGGGAGGGGGGATATGGGGAGGGGGGATCTGGGGAGGGGGGATATGGGGGAGGGGGGATATGGGGAGGGGGATATGGGGAGGGGGGATATGGGGGAGGGGGGATATGGAGGATATGGGGGAGGGGGATATGGGGGAGGGGGGATATGGGGAGGGGGGATATGGGGAGGGGGGACATGGGGAGGGGGGACATGGGGAGGGGGGATATGGGGAGGATATGGGGAGGGGGGATATGGGGAGGGGGGATATGGGGGAGGGGGGATTTGGGGGAGGGAGGGATATGGGGGACGGGGAGATATGGGGAGGGGGATATGGGGAGGGGGGGATATGGGGGAGGGGGGATATGGGGGAGGGGGATATGGGGAGGGGGGATATGGGGGAGGGGGGATATGGGGGAGGGGGGATATGGGGGAGGGGGGATATGGGGGAGGGGGGGATATGGGGAGGGGGGATATGGGGGAGAGGGGATATGGGGAGGGGGGATATGGGGGATATGGGGGAGGGGGGATATGGGGGAGGGGGGGATATGGGGGAAGGGGGGATATGGGGGAGGGGGGGATATGGGGGAGGCTCACCCTGCCTGCTCTGACGAGGTTGTTCACCTTCTTGTGGCACTGGGTGCCTGTCCGTGGTGTCAGGGCCACAGTGGTGACGGCCTCTGCCACTTCCCTCCACAGATGACGGCTGTGGTGTGGGGCAACTCTGCGGCCGTGCCCGGGATACAGGGCGTCCCTCCTCTGCTCCACCGCATCCAGGAGCGCCTCCACATCGCATGACTGGAACCTCGGGGCTGAGCGACGGCCAGCCATCCAGTCGGGTGTTGCGGTCGGGTGTTCCGGTCGGGTGGGGGGGAGCAGCGCGGCCTTATGAGCCGTCACGCCGTGCAGCGCGTATGACGCTGCACGGCGTGAACCACTGCGCAAGCGCGGATCCCGTTACGTCGCTGCTAGCCCATTTCGGGCCGGAGACTATCGACCCATTTTTCCGACGTGACGCAAGTCGGATTTGCGCCGTTTTTTGCGCCGATCGGCGGACTTTCCGCCGATAACGGAGAATTTCGCCCCCTGTTTTCCAAAACTGAGAAGACAAAAAATTACCTTCCTCCAATTTTTGTGGCCAACCTGGAAATACGGGGGAGGGGCTTGTAAGAAAGGTACGCCCATCATGGGTCATTTTTATATGCACATAGACTCGATTAATCAAATTGGCAAGGGTAGCCTCAAGGGAGAGTTCATTGAATGTATTAGCAATTATTTCTTGGAGCAATATGTGGAACCAACCAGTGAGCAGGATTTGGTACTTTGTAATAATTAAGGATCCTCAAGAGAATAGTGATCATAGTATGATAGAATTCAAAACTCAATTTGGGGGTGAGAAAATGTAGTCCCAGAATAGCGTTCCTGAATTAAACAAAGGAAATTACATAGGCATGAGGACAGTTTTGCCCCGAGTAGACAGGGCAGGAAGGCTAAAAGGTAGGACAGCTGATGAGCAGTGGCAGTTGTTTCAGAAGATACTCAATTCCTCACAACTAAAATACATTCTAGAGAGGCAGAAAGATGGTAAGAGGGGTAAAAAACATCCAGAGCTAAACAAGGAGGTCAAGGACATTATAAAGATAAAAACTAAGGTATACCATGTTGCAAATGCCAGTGGCAGGCTGGAAGATTGGGAAACTTTCAAACATAAATATCGGGTCACTAAAAAAGTAATAAAAATAGCTAAGGTAAATTACGAAAGAAAGCTAGCACAAAAATCAAAAATGATAACAAAAGCTTCTATAAATACATAAAGGGAAGAGAGTCGCTAAAGTGAATATTGGTCCTTGGAAGATGAAACCGGAGAGTTAATAGTGAGGAACACAGAAATGGCAGAGGTGCTAAATCAATATATTGCCTCAGTTGTCACGGTGGAGGACACTCGTACTGTCCCTGTAGGAACGGATAATTGAGAGGTAACCGAAAGGGTGGAACTTGGTAAAATAAGTACACAGGGATTTGGGGTAATTTATGAGCTTGGATAGAAAACAGGCTGACGGACAGAAGACAGAGAGTCGGGATAAATAGGTCTTTTTGTGGATGGCAAGATGTAACTAGTGGGGTGCCACATGGTTCTGTCCTTGGGTCCCAACTATTTACAATGTATATTAACAATTTGCTTACAGGGATAGAAGGTTTCATAGCCACATTTGAAGATGACACTAAAATAGGTGGGACAGTCAGTTGCAATGAGGAAATAAGAACCTTATAAATTATATCGATAGGTTAGGTGAATGGGCCAAAATGTGGCAGATGGAGCTTATTACGAATAAGTGTGACGTCATCCATTTTGGTCAGAAAAATGGAAAGCAACTTATTATTTAAATGGGGAGAGACTTCGGGGTGCTCCGATGCTGAGGGATCTGGGGGTCCCCGTGCATGAGTCACAGAAAACGAGCATGCGAGTACAACAGGTAATAAAGAAAGTGACTGGAATGTTGGCATTTATAGCTATGGAAATAGAGTATAAAGGTGAGAAAGTGTTGGGTCAACTATACAAGGCATTGTTGAGACCGCACCTGGAGTATTGTACACAGTTTTGGTCCCCTTATTTGAAGAAACATGTAATGGCATTGGAGGCAGTTCAGAGGAGATTGACTAGATTGATTCTAGATGAGGGGCTTGTCTTACAAAGAGAGATTGTGCATTTTAGACCTACACTCTCACGAGATTAGAAGAGTGCGAGGAGATCAAATTGAGGTATATAAGATGATAGAAGTATGGATATAGTAGTCATGGAGCATTTGACTCGATGGGCCAACTGGCCTCCTTCTGCACTCTAAATTCTATGAAGATGCTTCCTCTTGTGGGGCATTCTGGAACGAGAGGTCACAGTCTCAGGATAAATGGCAGCAAATTTGAAACAGTATTGAGGAGAAACTACTTCTCCCAAAGGATCGTGAATCTTGCATTCACTGCACCAGAGTGCAGTGAATGCTGGGACAATGAGGAAATTTCAGGAGAAGTTAGACAGATTTTTAATTAGTAAAGGGTTGAAGGGTTCAGAGAACGGGCAGGACGGTGGAGTTGAGACCATGATGAGATCAGCCATGATCATATTGAACGGTGGATTAGGCGGAGACGCTAAATTGCCTATTCCTGCTCCTTGTTCTTATGTTCTAAAATAACTATTTTGTCTAATTCCACCTTCCAGCTCTTGATCTGTAGCCCTGTAAGTAACAGCACCTCACGCACAAGTTTGGTGTTCATGATTAATCAGGGGATTTCTTGATTAATAAGGGGTTAGGGGTTATGGGGAGAAGGCAGTAGAATGGGGATGAGGAATATATCAGCCATGATCGAATGGCGGAACAGACTCGATGAGCCAAATGGCCGAATTCTGTTCCTATATCTTATGGTCTTCTGAGTGAGGACCTGTAGATCTCACTCAGTGCAGGTAACCTTGGAGACATCAGTGAAAAGAATCTGCATAGAAGCCATACCCCCCTTTTATTGCTTTAGCTGCTGCATTCTGTGATGTAAAGTTCAAATATTCCAGGCTATTAGTGAATCGGAGGAAAAATATAGCTACCAAACACAATTGAAAAGTGTAAAAATCATGGAAAGAGACAAATTTGTCACATTAAACATGCAGTTAAAGAAATATTGGACAACATTAAGTGAATTTTTACTTTACTGCATGATATAAACAATTTAAATGCTCCAGCCTCAGCTGTTGTAAAATAACTAGCTGGTGGATGATTGAAAAAGGCCATATTGATTAAAGGAAGAATCCTTCTCAGAAATCACCATCCAACGTTTTAGCGAAAAACAGTTTTAATACATGGGCTGCCCATTCACAGCATAGCATCGGAATGAATCTGTAGCGGAAAGGCTGAAAGAAAATGCATTCACTGTGATAAACCCTACTCTGGTGATTCTGCACCTTTGGGGCGGCGCGATGCCGGACTGATTCGTGCCATTTTTGGCGCCTGTCGGCGGACATCGCGCCGATTGCGGAGAATCCCGCCCCTCGTGATAATATTTAGCCATCATCTCCTGTCATGATAGGCAATTGTCAGATTTTACCAGCACCATAGTTCATTTAAAATTGTTAACAGTCAGAGCCGCTTACAGTCACTCTCTATATTTCCTCTCAATTAACTTTCAAACATATTGCAGTGGGGCATGTGGGTCAGGGAGAGGACTGGGGGAAGAGAGAGTTTCCGGAACATAAGATGTTGTTAATTTTTTTCTCCCCCATCAATAGTGTCTCTGGATCGTCAGGTTTTAAAATCTGCGGAGGCTTTTCATTGGCAAGTGGGTAAGGGAGTAGAATGGAATGGGTCACGTAAGGTCAGATCAGGGGGTCGGGGAGTCAGGTTGTGGGAGTTGATCAGTGTGGTAGTCACCACTGTTGTATTGTATATACTGCATATGAGGGTATTAAGGTAAGGCTCCTGCACTACATGTACGGGGGTAGATCCCTGCCTGCTGGCTCCGCCCAGTAGGCGGAGTATGAATGTATGGGCTCTCCGAGCTGCAGCCATTTCAGCAGCAGCTGCAGGAGGCTACACATCTCTGCATAATAACGCCTCGATTACACTCTACTCTCGTCTCATCGTAATTGATAGTGCATCAATTTATTACACAGAGATTTTACAATGATGGATCTCCGCATCAAGCCTGATCTCCTGCAGCTGCACCCTCAAGAAGACCAAGTCGGCCTTCGCACATTGGCTAGCTTGCTTTGAAGCATACATCGGATCTGCGACAGAACCACCCTCAGAGGCACAGAAGCTCCAGATCCTTCACACGCGGCTGAGCTCTGATATCGTTCCCCTCATCTGGGACGCACCGACCTATGCTGAGGCCATGGCGCAACTGAAGGAGAACTGCACTCAGCAGACCAACAAAATCTATGCCCGGCACCTCCGGTCCACGCGGCATCAACTCCCTGGTAAGTCTGTGGAAGATTTCTGGCATGCCCTGCATGACCTGGTGAGGGACTGCGATTGCCAGGCCGCTTCGGCCGTTGAACATTCTGACCTGCTAGTTAGAGATGCGTTTGTTACGGGCATAGGGTCGGCCTACATCCGCCAGCGCCTCTTAGATGGGGCTACCCTCGACCTCGCAGCGACCGAGAAACTAGTGATCTCGCTCACAGTCGCCTCACGCAATGTACAGGTGTATGCCCCCGACCGCACAGCCCACCCCTCCTGGACATCGTGGACCCCGCCAGCGAACACCCCATCAGCGACTGCCTCCAGCCAAACCCAGGCCTGCGCCGCGCGGCAGCCAACCAACCCCGGGGGACCCAAGTGCTACTTCTGCAGACAGACAAAACACTCCCGGCAGTGCTGCCCGGCGCGGAGCGCGCTCTGCAAGGCCTGCGGGAAGAAAGGACATTTCACTGCTGTGTGCCAGGCCCGCTCGGCTATTGTCCCTGCACCCCCCACATGCGACCCGTGGGTGCCGCATCTTGCTCGCCTCACAACACGTGCTGCCCATGGGCGCCGCCATCTTGCCTGCTTCAGGACACGTGCGGCCCGTGGGCGCCGCCATCTTCCCCGCCTCAGGACCCCTGCTCATCGGCCACCTCATCGGGCTGCTCATCGCCTGCAACCGCAGCCGACCAGCCGCGTCTCACCTCCATCACGATCGACCAGTCCCGACCGCACAACCGCGCGACCACGTCAACGACAGTGAAGGTCGACGGGCACAAGATATCCTGCCTTCTGGACTCCGGGAGAACTGAGAGCTTCATCCACCCCGATACAGTAAGGCTCCCTCACGATACACCCCATTAACCAGAAAATCTCCCTGGCCACCGGATCCCACTCCGTGGCGATCCGGGGGTACTGCACCGCCGCCCTCACCATCCAGGGCGTAGAGTTCAGCGGCTTCCGGCTCTACTTCCTCCCCGACCTCTGCGCTGCCTTGCTACTCGGCCTGGACTTCCAGTGCAACCTACAGAGCCTAACCCTGAAATTTGGCGGGCCCTTACCACCCCTTCTTGTCTGCGGTCTCACGACTCTTAAGGTCGACCCGCCTTCTCTGTTTGCAAACCTCACCCCGGATTGCAAACCCGTCGCCACCAGGAGCAGACGGTACAGCGCCCAGGACAGGACCTTCATCAGGTCTGAGGTCCAGCGGCTGCTACGGGAAGGTATTATCGAGGCCAGCAACAGCCCCTGGAGAGCCCAAGTGGTAGTTGTGAAAACTGGGGAGAAAAACAGGATGGTCGTTGACTAGAGTCAGACCATCAATCGGTACACACAGCTCGACGTGTACCCCCTCCCACACATATCTGATATGGTCAATCAGATTGCACAGTACCGGGTCTTCTCGACAGTGGACCTAAAATCTGCCTACCACCAGCTCCCCATTCGCAAGACAGACCGCCCGTGCACCGCGTTTGAAGCGGACGGCCGCCTTTACCACTTCCTTAGGGTTCCCTTTGGTGTCACTAACGGGGTCTCGGTCTTCCAACGGGAGATGGACCGAATGGTTGACCGGTACGGACTGCGGGCACCTTCCCGTACTGGATAACGTCACCATCTGCGGCCACGACCAGCAGGACCATGACGCCAACATTTCCAAATTCCTCCACACCGCTAAACTCCTCAACCTAACCTACAACATGGAGAAGTGCGTGTTCAGCACGAACCGATTAGCCATCCTCGGCTATGTGGTCCAAACGGAGTGCTCGGGCCCGACCCCGATCGCATGCGCCCCCTCATGGTACTCCCCCTACCCCACTGCCGCAAAGCCCTCAAACGATGCCTGGGCTTCTTCTCGTACTACGCCCAGTGGGTCCCTAACTGTGCGGACAAGGCCCGCCCACTCATTCACTCCACTGTTTTCCCCCTGACGGCCAAGGCTCACCAGGCCTTCAACCGTATCAAGGCCGCGATGCACGCGGTTGACAAGATGCTTCCCTCCCAAGTCGAGAGTGATGCATCAGACGTCGCTCTAGCCGCCACCCTCAACCAGGCAGGCAGGACCGAGGCATTCTTTTCCCGCACCCTCCATGCCTCCAAAATTCGGCACTCCTCCGTCGAAAAGGAGGCCCAAGCTATTGTTGAAGCCTTGCGGCATTGGAGGCATTACCTGGCCAGCAGGAGATTCACTCTCCTCACTGACCAACGGTCGATTGCCTTCATGTTCAACAACAAACAGTGGGGTATGATCAAAAATGATAAGATCTTGAGGTGGAGGATCGAGCTCTCCACCTACAATTACGAGATTTTGTATCACCCCGGTAAGCTCAACAAGCCCCCCGATGCCCTATCCCGAGGTACTTGTGGCAGCGCACAAGTGGACCGACTCCGGACCCTGCACGACGATCTGTCACCTAGGGTTCACCCTCTTTTATCACTTCATAAAGGCCCGCAATCTGCCCTACTCCATCAAGGAAGTCAGGGCTATCACCAGAGACTGCCAGGTCTGTGCGGAGTGTAAACCGCACTTCTACCGGCCAGACCGAGCGCACCCGGTGAAGGCCTCCCGCCCCTTTGAATGCCTCAGCGTGGACTTCAAAGGGCCCCTCCCCTCCACCGACTGAAACACGTACTTTCTTAATGTGGTCAACGAATATTCCATATTCCCCTTCGCCATCCCATGCCCCGATATGATGTCTGCCACCGTCATCAAAGCCCTCAACACCATCTTCGCTCTGTTCATTTCCCCGCCTACGTCCACAGCGACCGAGGATCCTCATTTATGAGCGATGAGCTGCGCCAGTACCTGCTCAACAGGGGCATTGCCTCGAGCAGGACGACCAGCTACAACCCCCGGGGAAACGGGCAGCTGGAGCGGGATAATGCGTCGGTCTGGAGGGCCGTCCAGCTGGCCCTACGTTCCAGAAATCTCCCGGCCTCCCACTGGCAGGAAGTCCTCCCCAACGCCCTTCACTCCATTTGGTCGCTCCTTTGCACTTCGACTAACGAAACTCCCCATGAACGTCTCTTTGCCTTCCCCAGGAAGTCCACCTCTGGTGTTTTGCTCCCAACGTGGCTGGCAGCTCCAGGACCCGTCCTCCTCCGCAAGCACGTGCGGCTCCACAAGGCGGACCCGTTGGTTGAGAGAGTACAGCTACTCCACACCAACCCGCAGTACGCTTACATAGCGTACCCCGACGGCCACCAAGACACAGTCTCCCTCAGGGACCTAGCACCAGCTGGGTCCCCACGACCCCCTCCCCTCTGTCCTGGCGCCACCCTCCCTCCCCCAGTGCACCCCACCACAGCCCCTGCTCCAGGACGATCCGTCCTCCCCTCGGGGATGAAGTTGAGGTCGACACGCTCCCGGAGTCACCGACGACCGAACCGACGCCGAAATTGCCACCAGAACTGCGGCACTCGCAACGACGGATCAAGGCGCCCAATCGTCAGAATTTGTAAACTTTTCCTTAAAATGTTAAACACCTGAATGTAAATAGTTTTCCACCACCCCCACTGGACTCTTTTTTAACAAGGGGTGAATGTGGTAGTCACCACTGTTGTATTGTATATCCCGCATACAAGGTATATTTGGGTAAGGTCCCTGTACTACAGGTACAGGGGTAGATCCCTGCCTGCTGGCTCCGCCCAGTAGGCGGAGTATAAATGTGTGGGCTCTCTGAACTGCAGCCATTTCAGCAGCAGCTGCGGGAGGCCACACATCTCTGCGTAATAAAGCCTCGATTACTCTCTACTCTCGTCTCGTCATAATTGATAGTGCATCAATCAGGTACGGGTCGGTGGGGGGAGGGGGGAGTCAAGGAGTCAGGGAGGAGTTGATAAGTCAGGGAGCTAGTCCTGGAGGGCATGGGGGAGACAGTCAGGATTGAGGGGGAAGGCAGGGGTGTAAGTTGTATAGTTACCCAGGAGCTGGACTAGAACTTTTCTGTCTGATATTTCCTCGGTAACTACGCAGGTAAGTAAGTAGGAGCTGCCCAAAGTCTCCGGACAGGATTCTCTGTCAGCTGACGCTAGAATCGGGAAACACAATTGGGTGGAGAATTGGCTCTGATACCAAAACCGGCACGGTTTCACGCCAAATCACAATTCTCCGGTGCCTTGACAGTGGCGGCAATGCGTTCCACTCCACACATACAGTAAATGCCATTGGCATATCATTAGCGGGCTTGATCCAGTATTCTCCGGGGTCTCTGCGATTTCTCAGCCTCCATTGGGGGGAATTCCCGATGGCAAGGTTCACTTGTGCATTTAAAACTCGGGAAACAGGCTGTGGTAGTATGTATTGGGGGTCATGTGGGACTGGAAGCCCTAATGTCATTGGCTGACAGATCCCGGGTCCTGGTTGGCCGTTGACCTCATGCTCCGCCCTGAAGGCGGAGTATAAGAAGCCGGTGCCTTCCCCCGCAGGCCAGTTTACTATCGGGCTGCTGGGGAACAGACACGCTTAATAAAGCCTCATCGACTTCACTCTATTCGTCGCACGGAGTCTTTGTGCGCTACAATTTATTAAGCGTGCCTAAAAAGGACTATGGAGCTCAGGATCATTCCAGAATGCCTGAGGATCAGCCCCCACGCAGTGAATGCGGCAGCAGCCTTCAAACACTGGCAGACTTGCTTCGAGGCCTACATCAGGACGACCACCGGCCGAGTCTCAGACGAACAAAAACTGCAGGTCCTGCACTCGAGGGTGAGCACGGAGATTTTCACCCTCATTGAAGACACCGACGATTTCCAGACGGCGTTCACAGCACTGAGAAGTCTCTACGTTCGCCCAGTTAACCAAATCTACGCTCGCTACCAGCTCGCGACAAGACGGCAAGCTCCCGGAGAATCGATGGACGAGTTCTACGCCGCGCTGCTGATTTTGGGACGAGCCTGCAGCTGCCCGTCGGTGAATGCAAACGAACATACGGACATGTTAATGCGCGACGTTTTTGTGGCAGGTATGCAATCCTCCCAAATCCGCCAAAGACTTCTAGAAAAAGAGTCGCTAGGACTCTCAGAGGCACGGGCCCTGGCAGCCTCCCTGGACGTAGCCGCGCATAATACCCGCGCCTACGGCCCCGACCGCGTGGCAGGCCATTGGGCCCCCGTACGTACCCGTCGCGGCAAACCCCCTACCCCCCCCCCCCCCGGACACCCCACAGGCTTGCGCAGTCCAAACGCCGAGTCGCACCGGGGGCGCCCGCTGTTATTTCTGCGGCCAGGCGAAGCACCCCCGACAACGCTGTCCGGCCCGCGCAGCAATCTGCAAAAGCTGCGGGAAAAAGGGCCACTATGCGGTGGTGTGCCGATCCCGCGAGGTCGCCGCCGTCCCGGGGCCACAGGGAGCCCTACAGGCAGTCTATGCCTCCCAACCCCCCCAGCACGCCATGTGCGACCCGCAGACGCCGCCATTTTGGGTCCCGACCACCGCGGTCCCGGGAGAACTGGGAGCCCTGCACGCCGCCTACGCTCCCCAACCCCCCTCCCCGCAGTCCATGTACAACCCGCCGCCGGCGCTCCCGATTTGGGTGCCGGCCAACACTCTCCACAGAGAGGAAGGGGTTTTTCGCGTCCCCAAATGCCACCCTCACCCCTGTCCCGCGCCCGACGCCTGACCCCGACCACCGCTGTCCCCGGCGAGGGAGCTCCGCACGGTCCCAGCGCTCGCGGCCCCACGACTGACCCGCCGGCGCCGCCGGCCTGGGCCCCGACCACCGCTGTCCCCGGCGAGGGAGCTCCGCGCGGTCCCAGCGCTCGCGGCCCCACGACTGACCCGCCGGTGCAACCTACCTGGACCCCGACCACCGCTGTCCCCGGCGAGTGAGCTCCACGCGGTCCCAGCGCTCGCGGCCCCACGACTGACCCGCCGGCGCCGCCGACCTGGGCCCCGACCACCGCTGTCCCCGGCGAGGGAGCTCCGCGCGGTCCTAGCGCCCGTGGCCCTGGCGCTCGCAGTGAAGGAACTCCGCGCGGTCCTAGCGCCCGTGGCCCTGGCGCTCGCAGTGCAGGAACTCCGCGCGGTCCTAGCGCTCCCCAGACCCCCCAGCACACCATGTGCGACCCGCAGACACCGCCCTTTTGGGTCCCGACCACCACGAGGGGAGGAGGGGTGCCGCCATCTTGGACCGCCACCGACCTGTACGACGCATGGGGGCGGCCATTTTGTCCACCCCCGACGCCATCTTGTGACCCCTCAGCCACGTGCGATGTATGGGGGTGGCCATTTTGTCCACCCCCGACGCCATCTTGTACGGCAACAACGGACCCCACCCCACTACTACAACCACGGCTCGCTTCGGTTACGCTCGATCAGGCTCGGCCCCGGACTCTCCAGACGACGACGACAACGGTCCTAATTAACGGCCACGAGACGCCATGCCTAGTCGACTCCGGGAGCACGGAAAGTTTTATACATCCCGACACGGTAAGACGCTGTTCCTTAACTTCCTACCCCAGCGCACAAAAGATTTGCCTAGCTGCAAGATCCCACTCCGTACAGATCCAGGGATTCTGCATAGTTACCCTAACGGTACAGGGGAGGGAATTCAAAAACTACAAACTTAACGTCCTTCCCCAACTCTGTGCCCCCACTTTGCTGGGCTTAGATTTTCAATGTAACCTACAGAGCCTTACGTTTAAATTCGGCGGCCCCATACCCCCACTCACTATCTGCGGCCTCGCCACCCTCAAGGTGCAACCCCCGTCCTTGTTTGCGAACCTCACCCCGGATTGCAAACCCGTCGCCACTAGGAGCAGACGGTACAGCGCCCAGGACCGGACCTTCATTCGCTCCGAAGTCCAGCGGCTACTAAAGGAGGGCATAATCCAGGCCAGCAATAGTCCCTGTAGAGCGCAGGTGGTAGTAGTGAAGACAGGGGAGAAACAAAGGATGGTCATTGACTATAGCCAGACCATCAACAGGTACACACAACTAGACGCGTACCCTCTCCCCCGCATATCCGACATGGTCAATCGGATTGCCCAGTATAAAGTCTTCTCCACCGTGGACCTCAAGTCCGCCTACCATCAGCTCCCCATCCGCCCAAGTGACCGCAAGTACACAGCCTTCGAGGCAGACGGGCGATTATACCATTTCCTACGGGTCCCTTTTGGCGTCACAAACGGGGTCTCGGTCTTCCAACGGGAGATGGACCGAATGGTTGATCAACATGGGTTACGGGCCACGTTCCCGTACCTCGACAATGTAACCATCTGCGGCCACGATCAGCAGGACCACGACGCCAACCTCCAAAAAGTCCTCCAGACCGCCAAAGCCTTGAACCTCACGTACAACGAGGACAAGTGCGTTTTTAGCACCGATCGGCTAGCCATTCTGGGCTACATAGTGCGCAATGGGATAATAGGCCCCGACCCCGAACGTATGCGCGCACTCATGGAATTTCCCCTCCCGCACTGCCCAAAAGCCCTGAAACGCTGCCTGGGGTTCTTTTCGTACTACGCCCAGTGGGTCCCCCAGTACGCAGACAAGGCCCGCCCCCTAATACAGACCACGACTTTCCCTCTGTCGACAGAGGCTTGCCAGGCCTTCAGCCGCATCAAAGCGGACATCGCAAAGGCCACGATGCGCGCCATCGACGAGTCCCTCCCCTTCCAGGTCGAGAGCGACGCCTCTGACGTAGCTCTAGCGGCTACCCTTAACCAAGCGGGCAGACCCGTGGCCTTCTTCTCCCGAACCCTCCACGCCTCAGAAATCCGCCACTCTTCAGTGGAAAAGGAAGCCCAAGCCATAGTGGAAGCTGTGTGACATTGGAGACATTACCTGGCCGGCAGGAGATTCACTCTCCTCACTGACCAACGGTCGGTAGCCTTCATGTTCGATAATGCACAGCGGGGCAAGATTAAAAATGACAAGATCTTAAGGTGGAGGATCGAGCTCTCCACCTTCAACTATGAGATCTTGTACCGGCCCGGAAAGCTGAACGAGCCGTCCGATGCCCTATCCCGCGGCACATGTGCCAACGCACAAATTGACCGCCTCCAAGCCCTCCACGAGGACCTCTGCCACCCGGGGGTCACTCGGTTTTACCACTTCATCAAGTCCCGCAATCTCCCATACTCTTTAGAGGAGGTCCGTACAGTCACAAGGGACTGCCACATCTGCGCAGAATGCAAACCGCATTTTTTCAGGCCAGATGGAGCGCACCTGATTAAGGCTTCCCGCCCCTTTGAACGCCTCAGTCTCGATTTCAAAGGGCCCCTCCCCTCCACCGACCGCAACGCGTATTTCCTTAATGTAGTGGACGAATACTCCCGCTTCCCTTTTGCCATTCCCTGCTCCGACATGACCGCGGCCACAGTCATTAAAGCCCTGAACAGCATCTTCACGCTGTTCAGTTACCCCGCATACGTCCACAGCGACAGGGGGTCCTCTTTCATGAGTGACGAGCTGCGCCAGTTCCTGCTCAGCAAGGGCATAGCTTCAAGCAGGACGACCAGCTACAACCCCCGGGGGAACGGGCAAGTAGAAAGGGAGAACGGCACGGTCTGGAAGGCCGTCCTACTGGCCCTACGGTCCAGGGATCTCCCAGTTTCACGGTGGCAGGAGGTCCTCCCGGACGCTCTCCATTCCATCCGGTCGTTATTATGTATAAGCACTAATCAAACGCCTCACGAGCGTCTCCTGGTCTTCCCTAGGAGGTCCTCCTCTGGAACGTCGCTGCCGACCTGGCTGGCGGCCCCAGGACCCATCCTGCTCCGAAAGCACGTGCGGGCACATAAGGCGGACCCGTTGGTCGAAAGGGTTCACCTCCTCCACGCAAACCCCCAGTACGCCTACGTGGAGTACCCCGACGGCCGACAGGACACGGTCTCCCTGCGGGATCTGGCACCCGCCGGCACCACGCACACCCCCCCGACACCATCAACCCAACCGCCCCCCTTCCTGCCACCGCCGCACCCCGCGACCGCCCCCTTCCCAGGAGGATCAGTCCCCCTCCCCTTTGCACCGACAGCTGAAACCGTGCGGCTCCCGGAGGCGACAACACTGGTACAAGCACCACCACCACCGCCGGGGCCGAGGCGATCGACACGGACGACCAGACCGCCCGACCGACTCGTGGCGTCGATGTAAAACAAAGATGGACTGTCCAATGAACATTTTGTTTTTCCTATACCCTCTGTAAATAGTTGTAACAGGACGATACTGTCCAATACTGTACTACCATGTAACTGTTCTATCCTCCCAGGACCAGCCCTGTAAACCCTTACCACCATACGAAGCATCACCCCGGCGGGTTCATTTCTGACAAGGGGTGAATGTGGTAGTATGTATTGGGGGTCATGTGGGACTGGAAGCCCTAATGTCATTGGCTGACAGATCCCGGGTCCTGGTTGGCCGTTGACCTCATGCTCCGCCCTGAAGGCGAAGTATAAGAAGCCGGTGCCTTCCCCCGCAGGCCAGTTTATTATCGGGCTGCTGGGGAACAGACACGCTTAATAAAGCCTCATCGACTTCACTCTATTCGTCTCACGGAGTCTTTGTGCGCTACACAGGCGCAGTGACTGATGAGGGAGAGGGAGGAGATAGGACTCGGAGCGGTACGAACGTAGGCACCCGATCCAGACAATGGCGGGGCTGGCTGGGTGGGGGGGGGGGGGGGGGAGGGGGGGAGAGATGGGCGTGAGGCTGGGCTGACCCCCCACGGGACTGGGACAGTGTCCAAGTAAGGACTGCCATTGCCGCGGCCTGCAAGGCAGCCATCTTACTGCACACCTCACTGACCACCCACTTTGGCCCCTGGTTCTGTAGCGTGACACCAGTCACATGGGTGCCCCACCGTACCACCCCTGCACTCCAGTTCCCACCCTCCGGGTGCTCCTGTTTCCTCCTTCAAGTCCCGTAAGACGTACTGTTAGGTGATTTGGACATACTGAATTCTCCCTCATTGTATCCTAACAGTGCCAGAGTGTGGCAACTAGGGTATTTTCATAGTAACTTCATTGCAATGTTAATGTAAGCCTACTTGTGACACTAATAAAGATTATTATTATCACTAAGCTGTGTCCTGCACCCATGCCAACTTTACTTGTGTTTATTTTTCTCGCCTTACAGGCCATACCGCTACGCCTAGCTGGATCCCCAGACGGTATGTCAGGAGTGGAGGTGGGCTGCTGTGATTCCCGCCCTGTGATCTGGGTTTCCTTGGCGGGCGTCCTCTGGGGTGACCGGACCTGTATGGGTGTGGCTGTGTTCAGGTGTCTCAGGTGACGTGAGCTGCCCTGTTTTGCCCACCAGATGCACCAAGGACAGGAGGGGGGTGCAGGAAGTCCAAGGTGCTGCGGTGTTTTGGCACCTCCCCTGCGGGAGTCATCGGCAGGGACCCCATCACCTCCTCCTCCCTTGGGGTGCCCAATGGCCCTCGGGCTACTCCATGGGACAGGGGCTATGGAGTCCTGGAGGCCCGCTCTGGTCTTGACCAGGGTCTGTACGCTAGTGGCCATGGAGCACAGGGAGTGGACCATCTCCATCTGGGATTGTGCCACATCACGCTGCGACTGTGCCACCAGTTTCTGGGTTTGTGTCACATCAGCCAGTGACTGCGCCATCTCCCTCTGGGACTGGGCCATCTCCCACTGTGTCTGCGCCACGTCGCCAGTTCCTCTGACGCTCTCAGCCATGGCCTGCTTTGACTGGGCCACACTCAGGAGCTCCACTGCAATGACCAGGTGTCTCTATCACATGGCTGCCAATGAGAGGGCAGCCCTGTCCTGTGCCTCGGCCTTGGACACGCTGATCCATAGCCGAAGCCTTCGCCCCCAAGGCCTCTACCGCGGACACTACCCATGCGGTGTTGGCCTGGGTGGTACGCATGGCCGGCACCACCTCCTGCTGCTGCACGTGGTTCAACTCCTCCAATTGCACCTGCAGGTGCTGGATGCTCGCCGACAACCCCTCATGTAGTCCCTGGCTCTGCGTCTGCATCTCCACTATCGATGGGACTGTCCATTCCAGAAGCTTGAAACCTTTCTGGACGGCAGCTAGTCCCTGACGTCGGCATGACCTCTGACCGTCCGCCCCCTCGAGTGTTCCTACCTCCATCTGCTGTACCAGAACATGTTGCGGTGAGCACCAGATAATGTCACAGGAGCCTCTTCACTAAAATGGCCAACCGAGGTGAATGTCTCTGGGATGTTGGTGGGTGTTGGAGACAGCTGTGACGGGAAATTTGTCTTACCCTCGGACTCGAGATCCGGGGTGTCCTGGGTCTCTGGCTCTCATCTGTGTCGGTGTCCTCATTGCTGCTGTGCACCTGGGGCTGTGACTGTGGCTGGGGGCGGGGGACACCAGAAGGACCCGCCCCGTCGCCAGCAGCTCCTGCAAGACACAAGACAAGACGCATGATTAGACCACGGGTTTGGTGGGGGTGGGGGTGGTGGAGTGAGAGTGTGAAGGTGGCGTGACGGTGAGGGTGGTGTGGGGGCGAGGGTGGTGTGTGGGCGAGGGGGGTGTGGGCGCTGTTAGGGGAGGGGTTGACACGCATGGTCACGAGGAACCGCAACTCAGCGGGGTCTCACTTCCTCGCCTGACGCCGATCTCCACCCCGATGCCTGCCCTTTCTTTGGGCCCACTGACCATATCCAGTGCCCTCTGCTCTGCCGCAGTGATAGACCACAGGTTTGGCGGTCCCCGTCCAGTCTTTCCCCAGGGTGGTTATGGGTGGCCTTCTCCTGGGGTGGGGGTAAACTGAAAATGCCCAGAGTTAGACAGTTGAAAAATGAAATGAAAATCGCTTATTGTCACAAGTAGACTTCAATGAAGTTACTGTGAAAAGCCCCTAGTTGCCACATTCCAGCGCCTGTTCGGGGAGGCTGTTACGGGAATTGAACCGTGCTGAATGGTCTGCCTTGGTCTGCTTTCAAAGCCAGCAATTTAGCCCTGTGCTAAACCGTTCAACTCATACAACACCAGCCTGGGGTACAGGGTTCCCTGACTCTCCTCAACGGCGTCCAGCAGGGTCTTGAGCTCGCCGTCCATAAAACGGAGTGCCGCTCTCCTCGCTGCCATCTTGTTGGCTGCGATGGTGTGTGTGGGGAGTGAAGTGTGTATATGAAGTGTGGCTGCAGCTTGTCAATTGTGAACCAGGCGAATCCCACACCGTTTCTCATTGGTATCGATTGTGTTCGACGTGGCACTGGTGCTAGCTCCTCAACGGTCGGTGAAGCAGTCCAGGTGCGGCGTCAGTTTTGCTGTCGTAAAAGCTGTCAACAATTAGTCTCAGGAACAGAGAATTCTGCCGTCCACCTCTAACCTGGATGTGGAGGCTTTTTCCGGGGGTATAGGGATTGGTTAATTGTCCATCAGAAGTACAAACTCCCTGGGCAATTCCCCCGGAGGCAGTGCATTGCGATTCCCAAGAGGACTATATGTGCCTCTTGGATATATGCCTGGTCTCTGACTCTCTGGAGACCGGAAAGTCTGCGCCATTGTACTTCAAAATTTGCAAAGCACACAATCGTGGAACTGTGACGAGGATAATGAGGACATAGACGGGTTGATGGAATGGGTGGACATGTGGCCTGAAATTTAATCTTCGAGTGGTCTATGAAATGATAAATTTAGGCACAAAGAATGCGGAGTGGCAATATAAAAAAGGGACACAATTTGAGAAGGGCTACAAGAATGGGGATTATTGGAATACATTGTGAACAAATTGTCCAAGGTAGTAGAGCAGATTGAAAAAATGGTTCATGCTGCATACAAGATCATAGATCGTAGAATTTACAGTGCAGAAGGAGGCCACTCGGCCCATCGAGTCTGCACCGGCTCTTGGAAAGAGCACCCCACTTAAGCCCACACCTCCACCCTATCCCCGTAACCCAGTAACCCCACCTAACCGAAGGGCAATTTCGCATGGCCAATCCACCTAACCTGCACATCTTTGGACTGTGGGGGGAACCAGAGCACCCGGAGGAATCCCACGCAGACACGGGGAGAACATGCAGACTCCGAACAGACAGTGACCCAAGCTGGGAATCCAACCTGGGACCCTGGCGCTGTGAATCAACTGTGCTAACCATTGTGCTACCGTGCCTCCCTTGTGCTAGCGAGATGTTGAACTTTATGGAGATGTAGAGCACAACAGCAAGAAGGTTATGATGAATCTTTATAAAGCTGTTTGGCCTGAACTTGAGGACTGTGTCCAGTTCTGGGCACTGATTTTAAGGAAGTTGTAACAGCTTTAGAGAGGGTGCAAAAAAGATAAGGGGCTGGATTCTCTGATTTTGCAGCTATGTCCGGAGGAAGCGTCTGGTCTTGCAACCAAAATGTTGTCGCCGTCCCCGCACCAATGCTCCGCACAGTGGGGGGACTAGCAGCCGGGCTAACTAAAACCCCCGGCTTTACCTGCCGATACGGGCGCAGAATGGCTGGGTCTGTGGCTGCGCATGCGCACGGGCACGGCGGCGACCGCACCATACAACATGGGGTCGGCCGCGCACGGACCTGGCCTGCCAGATAGTGCCCCCTGTAACCCCCCTCGCTACCCCTGGACCACCCCCCACCTGCGTCCCCAGCCCCCGCCGAAGCCCCCCCCCTGCCAGCGGAACGGCTCCCCTCCGCCAACTGTGATGACGCTGGACACAGTCTGCAGCCTCCACGCCAGGTTCACGAAAGTTGAGAAGACACGTGCCCCATGCCGCGTGAAGTCTGCCCATCCGGGGCGGAGCATCAGGGGAGGGCCTCAGGTGACGTCCTGAGGCCATTCCAATGGTGCGGCGTACTCCTTGAGTAGGCCTTTTTGAGGAGGCGGAGCATCCAAAAAACGGCACCGCCCCCAATTTCGGCATAAAAACAGATTCTCCGACCGATCACCGAACGCAATTTCGGCGTCGGCAATAGGAGACTCCCGCCCATAGTTAAGAGGAGAATTTGTAGAGGTGTTCAAAATCATGAGGGGACAGATGGAGAAAAATATTTCCCAGTGGAAGAAAGGTCAAGAACCAGAGGAAATTGACTGAAGATGATTGGCAAAGGAACCAAAGCACCATGATTGAAATCTTTTTAATGCAGTGAGTGGAGAGGGTCTGGAATGCACTGCCTGAGCTTGTGCTGGAGGCAAATTCAATCATGGCTTTCTAAAGGAAATTGGATAAGCACCTGAAAAGAAGGAACCTGCATTACTATGGGGAGAGGATAGGGGAGTGAGACAAGCTAAATTGCTGCTGCCCCGAGCTGAACAGCTTCCTCTGTGCTTTAACCATTCTTTCATTCGACGATGCTGAAGAGGAGAAACATGTCGCAGCAGTCTGCATAGAAAATCAACCTGCCTTTATTTTTAATGACTTATTAACGGTCTCAAATTAAGAGTTTTTCATCGAGTTTATTATTTAGATATGACATTCTATTTTGGCAGAAGCTTAGCAAATAATTACAAGCTAAGGCGATATCACATGGTGGAATTGTAACTTCACAATAAATCTCATTGATGTTCACTAGCAGACCAACCCAACCTGTTATTTAAAACTGAATTCCAAAATCGATCTAAAAATCCCAAATGCGGATATTGTTCTCTGAAGATGTCATACGGAATCGGAGCATTAACTCTGGGCAGGATAGTCCCAGAAACAGGCATTGTCCAAGGTCGGACAGGGTCGGACTCTACCAGACTAAGCTAGAGTCACAGACTAACGACAAGGACTCTCGTCGGTTGTGGCGTGCCCAAACCTGATTGCAATTCACCCGGCCCGTTCCCGATGGCGAGTTGTGGATCATGCCCCCAAATGGCGAGCATATCATTAACCCTAATTTACATTAATTTCAATCTCATTAGCGAGATTTAAGTGAAATACAGAGGCCTCCAGTGAATCTCCCGATTCCCCAGCGAGGAATTACGCTTCGTACTCCTTTTTAAAAACATGAAGCTGGCACAGTGGCAACTGAGGGGAAGTGAGGAGGTGAGTAGCCACCTCTGTTTTCTGGCATGCAAATGCACTGGGGACTCAGGGAGTTGGGCACGATGGGCGGGTGGGACCACTCGGGGGGGTTGGGCATGGTCGGGGGGCATTCCAGGTCGAGGGTTGTCCCTTGGCTGGGGGAGGGCGGGGTGGGGGGTTGGTGAGGGCTTTGCGTCTGTGAGGCCTTCACGTCATTTTCAAATATTGTGGAAACCCATGACAGAGGCAAGCTGCAGCTTGTCTGTCCCAGCAAACACTTCCAGGACAGAGCCTTGCTGTGCCTTCAATGCTGAAAGTCAATCTCACTTCCTTTGACTGTGAACAGGCGCCACCTGCACAGCTGAAGACTTGTGCAAATTGCAATTAACCATGTTAGTTGTGAGAGCACGCTTCACAGCTGCAGGTTGTGTTTGCTGCTTGCTCCTGCTGGTGGCTGCAAATGCCAGGAGGCTGCTGCTGCTGTTTCCTTCTTTTTCCGTGACCGGAAAGAAGGACATTTTTTCTAGGATACCTGTAATACTGGACTCCGGTGGACATATGAGTCTGGAGGGCAATCAGGTTTGAAAAAAGACGCTGAAGGCCCTGTTGCGTGACATTGATCCAAACGAGCAACCTGCTGCAGAGGTTGAAGACACGTTTTCGATGATTACTGATGCTTTTGTTGCTGGTGTGGTGAATGCTGTATGTGGTGAGTGGTCAGCACTGCTGCCTCATGGCTCTCAGGACCCGGTTCGATCCCGCCTCCAGGTCACTGTCCGTGTGGAGTTTGCACATTTTCCCCGTGTCTACGTGGGTCTCACCCCCACAATCCAAAGATGTGCCGGGTAGGTAGATTGTCCACACTAAATTGGCTCTTAATTGGAAAAAAAACCTCTCAAGTACCTACTCCAGCATACACACGCCATGCTTCAGAGGATGAATAGTGCATAGCATCTCAAGGAAACTTTGAAGCCTGACACTGTGCCTGAACTCTCGGAGCATCAGCACCATAGAGGCAGCTGCCAACAATCAAACACTAAAGAGCTGGACTTCAGCACTGGGGATCCTTTCGTGACCAAAGGCTGTGTGGATTAGGGGAGGACACCAGACCACAGCCTCCCTAATGTTCCCGGGAGTGATCTGGGGTCTAGGGGCACCTTATGTGGCTGGAGGTGTGTTCAGAGCAAGGTTTGCCAGCGCAACTGGCCCACTGGATGGCACTTTGAGAGAAGGCGGGTGAATCATGGTAAGGGGGAAGGGGGGGGGCTGCCTGTGGTATTTGAGGGTCCTGGGATGAAAGCCTGAACAGATTGTTGGTCTCTCTCTTTCCCCAATTCCTTACAGATTTGAAAATGTTTGCTGGTGTGGATCCCGCAGAGGTTGCCCTTGAGTTGCTGGTGGCAGCCCAGTCAGCCAGACGCCGTAGAAGGCGGTAGTGTCGACGCAAACTGGAAGCGGCAGCCATGTGCAGGGGCCGCTGCAAATCCTGAAGACCCGGTCAATCATCAGGCTCAAGAGGAACCCGGAGGGGAAGAGCAGCGACGGTGTACAGTCAATGAAATGACAGACAACATGTGCCGCAGGAGCCTCCGTCTCAACAAGGTGACAGTGCGGCACGTGTGCCACGTCCTCGTGGATTTGCCATCCTGTGGAGGAGGAGGAAACACACTCCCAGTGGCCATGAAGGTCAACATAGCCCTGAATTTCGATGCAACTGGATGGTTCCAGGACACGGGCTGGGACATGTGCGGCATTTCTCAAGCTACAGTCCACAGGCGCATCCAGGAGGTCACAGATGACCTGTATACTCGGGCATCCAACTACATCACCTTCAACCTGGGCCAAGTCCACCAAGATGCTCTTGCAGCAGGATTCCCCACCTTTGCCGGGATGCCCCATGTCCAGGGGGAAATAGATGGCGCACGTTTCACCTTGTGCACACTGGGGCATAAGGAAATGCCCTTCATTAACAGGAACGGGTTCTACTCCCTGAATGTTCAGATTGTGTGCGACCACCACCATGTATGTGCACGCTACCCAGGGAATATGCATGAGAGCCGTATTCTGGGACAGTTGGAGATCCCCGGTGTCTTCAAGAACCACCCCAGAATGACCGGTTGGCTCTTGGGGACAAGGGGTACCCGCTGAGGCCCTAGCTGATTACGCCGGTGTGGAGGCCTGAGACCGAGGCGGAGACCGATATAATGAAGCCTATGTTGCCACGCATGCTGTCATTGAACACTGCATTGGACTGCTCAAAATGCAGTTCCGATGCCTGGATTGCTATGGTGGTGCCCTGCAGTACTGACCCCCAAAGGGTCTCCCGCTTTGTAGTGGTCTGCTGTTCCCTCCACAACGTGGTACAGCAGCGAGGTGACATGCTGGAAGAGGAGGAGGAGGGACATTCGGCATCGTCAGTTGAGGAGGAGAAGGAGCAGCATCAGGAGGGGCTGGCGGTTGAGCCTGGGGAGGAGCCGCAGGAGGTGCCACAGAATGGAGGACAGGTGATGGTAAGGGTCTGGCAGGCCCAGAGGACTAGGGAGGCCCTCATCCACACCAATCCTCCCTCCCCCATTGGTGGAAGGTGGGGGTGATAGCTGTGATGCCTCGATGGTGGTATTCGTGGAGCTCTCCTCTGAGGTGGTCTCTTGGGTGGTGGGGGTAGTACGACTCTGGATACCCCAGAATCATCAAATAGATGTCCTATGAGACAATGGACATGGGGTCAGTGAACAGGAAGGATTATTTTGCCTGACATGAATAATTCACTTGAAACAGGTCATCTGGGTGAAGGGGCAGTGGATCCTCACCTCTGTGACTCATGCCAACTTCGCTGTTGCTGACTGCTCTCTCCTTGGTCAACCCCATGATTCCAGGGCCCGTTCCTCATAGGGGGTGAGGACTCGAATCTCTGGGTTTCCGCACCCTATCTTGGCCCTTTCCAGTTTATTATGGGCTATCTTCTCCGGGGATGATGTCAGGGCATTGTAAGCCACACGCTTGATGGGTCAGAGGGGTCTATAGGTGGCATGTGTGGGCACCACACCTGGACATGAAAGGTTTGTGTAGTGGGTGCCAGGGGCTGCTGAGGAACAAGCACAAAGATCAGTGTGGGGAGGGTGCAATGTGTCAGCCAGTAATCTGTGGGGTCGGAGTTTGGGAATTTGAGGGGTGGGAGGCGGAACTGATGCCAGGAGAGAGGTGGTAACTTACCCTTGCAGCTCGGAGGAGGTCATTGGTCTTCTTCCAACATTAGATGGCAGTCTTCCTGATCACGCTGCCCGCATTGACAGCCGCTGCCACTACCTTCCAGGCATCATTGCTGACCCTGCTGCAGGGCTTCCGACCCCCTCAGAGGAGCAGGATGTCCTGTCTCTCAACCAGTGTCGAGAAGACTGGCCAGGTCGGCATCGCCAAAGCGAGGAGCAGGTCTGTGCGCTGCCATATCTGTGTGTTGACTGGGTGCAAGTGGATAAGGAGTATTTAAAAGCAGCTCCCCCTTGTCAGTGGCGAGATGCTGAAGCACCAGTCTGGCGAATCAGACGGCGAGATAGCCAGTAACAGCGAGGTTCACGTGGGGGCTCATTTTCAGGACTAAGTGCCGTTGAATAGGTGCCAGGATCTTGCCAACCGCGACCATCAAGGACCACCCTGCCAAACTTGCCCAAAATGTCACTTTGAAATGTTTCTGTTGAATCGTGCCACTATCTCCATCAGCAATTAAATGTATATCTCTCAATTTAAAGAGCGGTAATAACTATCATAAGTGGAAAAAACTGTAAAGCAGCCTGGCAGTGCTCAGCTGCTAAATTGATTACTTACATGTGACTCACCTCACAAATGTGGAAGACTTGAGCATAATTTTGAAACAGGGTGAGTCAGTCTTTCTTTCCATACTCCTTAACAACATTTACAATCATTAATCGTTTCCATTGACACTATCTTAACTGTGTAAATTCACATGCAGAATATGGGCATGTATATGAGCAAAAGAGCATTCTTCTTATATATATACAATACCACATCGCATAGCTTTGCTGTAATTTGTTTTTATTGCTCAGCCAACAAGGATCGGGGGCGGGATTCTCCGACCCCCCGCCGGGACGGAGAATCGCCGGGGGGCGGCGTGAATCCCGCCTCCGCCAGCCGCCGAATTCTCCGGCATCGGCGATTTGGCGGGGGTGGGAATCGCGCCGTCGGTTGGCGGGCCCCCCCTGGCGATTCTCCGGCCCGCGATGGGCCGAAGTCCCGCTGCTGTAATGCCGGACCTGCCAGCATGAATTAAACCACCTCCCTTAATGGCAGTACCAGGCGGCGCAAGCGGGCTCTGGGGTCCTGGCGGGGGCGCGGGGTGATCTGGCCCCGGGGGGGGGGGGGTGCCCCCATGGTGGCCTGGCCCGCAATCGGGGCCCACTGATCCGTGGGCGGGCCTGTGCTGTGGGGGCACACTTTTACTATGCGTCGGCCGTGTAGGTCTCCGCGATGGCCGACGCGTAGATGACCCCCCCTGCACATGCGCAGGGATGACGTCAGCAGCCGCTGATGCTCCCGCGCATGCGCAGACTTCCGCCGGCCGGCGGAGGCCCTTCGGCCCTGGCTGGCGTGGCGCCAAAGGCCTTCCACACCAGCCCACGGGACGGCAACCACTCCGGCGCGGGCCTAGCCCCTAAAGGTGAGGGCTTGGCCCCTGAAGGTGCGGAGAATTCTGCACCTTTTGGGCGGCCCAACACCGGAGTGGTTCCCGCCACTCCATTACGCCAGAACCCCCCGTCCTGCCGGGTAGGGGAAAATCCCGCCCCTGGTTACTGGAGGTGATGATTTGAATTGTACTATCAGCCCTAGGCTAGATTGATTATCCATGGAATGGAATCAAACAGTGTGAGGTTTCACACAAAACCACACATCTCTGCCATTCAATTTGTTTGATATCTGTCCTACTATGCACAACTACCCACAAGACAGGAAATAAACCCTTTACATCATCCTTATGAGACATACTCCAAATCATTACTATTTAACCAGAAATGCTTTAATTCTTGACTGCATATTGGTGATCCCAATAAAAACTGTGATGTCCTCAGGTCCAGCCAACACAGACTGAATCAGAATGATTTCTGTCTCACTTTGAAGATACCCAGGGCCCAACATACCTCACAACAAATAATGTAATAGTAATTTGCCCATGATTAGTGACCATTTTACAGCATAAAGGCTGAGATATTAAGATGATGACTTTTTATTGCTGACATCCTGCCCAACACCCACCCGGAGTGGTTTCTGAACAGACCATGATTTAGGCTGCTAGCGCACCTGCCCAAAACAGATGGGATCTTTATTTGAAAATTTCAGATAAGGGTTCTTAGGTTTGTTTAGGTCTCTTTACATTGTGGATCTCCCACTGGGCAGAGCTTACATTGAGCCTGCTCCATGAGCCAAAGTCACTGAACGTGGGGCAGTCTAACCTATGGTGCTTCAAGCATAAGTGTTGCTCGGAGCTGCATTACAATTACACTGTCTATACTGCTGGTCTCCCTGGTCAACCTGACCCCATTGGGGGAATCAGTAGACTTCCCTCCCAGGGTTGACATTAATTTAAACAAAAGAGGTTTCTGTGTGCGCCGATTATCTTTTTTATTGCGTGATAGTAAGAAAATTTGCTCTGTGAGATAACTATTTTACAGCAATGGAACAGCTTGAGCAACTGCTCATTGCTATTCCAGCAAAGTGTCAATGTTATTACCTGAATTAAAAACAAATCTGTCAGGAAGCACGATTACACACTCAAATCAACTGTTTGCCTGTCTCTATAAACAAATTACAGGCAGATAATAGTCAGATTAATCACAAGTTGTCCTAAAATGACAAATGCCAAAGTAAAGCCAATGTCAGGATTATACGTGTCCTGCTGGCAAAAATTGGGAAAATTTATGTCTTTCTCCCTAATTAGTGACTCACTCACAGAGCTGCATTCTCAATAGCAAATATTTCAACATTACAGATTTCTGCAATTTTTCAATGGTTCACTAATTATGGGCAAATTAGTATTACATTATTTGTTATGAGGTATGTTGGGCCCTGGGTATCTTCAAAGTGCAACAGAAAAATTCTGGAATTTGCAATATAAATGATGTGGGTTATTAGAGCTATTTGGTCCATGTGATTAGTAAAAACCAAATATCTAACAATCTTGCATTAGATCTACATGAAGCGGTTATTTGGCATCACTCCTGTCGAGCTGCATTATTGTTTGAATATATGAAAGTCTGTGGTGGCAAGGTGCTGCCTAAGGCGCTAAGGCCCAGGGTTCGATCCCGGCCCCGGGTCACTGTCTGTGTGGGGTTTGCACATTCTCCCTGTGTCTGCGCGGGCTTCACCCCCACAATCCTAAAATGTGCAGGTTAGGTGGATTGGCCACACTAAATTGTTCTCTAATTAATAAAAAATAATTGGGTACTCTAAAAAATTTTTAAAAATGAATATATCAAAGTCATTGCATGCCCCAAAATGTTTCCTCATGTTTATCATCTGAGACAGTGAGAATATTTTCCAATTTGAAAATGGACTACCCACCAGATAATTACTCTGCTGAGGTGCTGATTGAAGTAATATTACCCAAGATCGACAAAATGGCTAAGCTAGCTTATGTATCTTTTGCAAATTACATGCTTAAATAATTCAATGCGCTGAAGGAAGATTATTGCCTTGGCAATCTTGATGTATATTGCTATTTCCCAAGTACAAATTTTGCCTTGCATTAATAAAAAAAAAATCTGTGCACACAGAAACTTCCTTTTTATTATTCCATAATAGCAGTAGCAAAAAACTGTTCTCCAAGTGCTGTGGATTTAGCATGAACATGCACAAGTTTGATATATCCGCGATTAATGATATATTGGAAGGACTTAAGTGAAATAGTGGTAGATGAAAAGAGGGAGGAAATGTGGGAGATGATCCATTCAATCTGAAAGAAATGCAGCTCAAAATTGTGAATTGTAGCTATTATCTCTTTGCAACAATTCATTACAATTTTATAGCTTTCCATGGATTATATTTCATATTGTGCCTCTGCTTTCTGTGCTAACCAATTGAATTACAGCATCAAGTTTCATCCACATTTACTTTATAAAATGCACTCCACATCACCTTAAGCACTTCAGACTGACTTTTCCCTTGGAGACAGGCAGTTTTGTACAGCAATGTGTTTGAGGCTACTACTGTGACAGTTTATTGAAGCCAATGCTGAAAGTACTTTATTTGCTTTGATTAAATAGACTGTAAATATAAATACTCTGTGTAATTTATATTCTGCTGTCAACCTCCTGTGCATTATTGTTTAAATGCATCAATGCCGCTCCTTCTGCCATAAAATGTTATTAAAAAATTCTTAAAACATGACAGATTTTTTTAATATTGCAGAAGTTGCCAATAATACATCACTTGAATGTAGTCCATGAAGTTCAATAAATGTATTTTACAGCATGGACTAAAGAAGCAAAGTGTTGACAATGCAGTCAGGAAGTTGATTCACGCCTGTGAATTCAACTGCGGCTGAAGGTTAATATTGTATCCGGGTGTGAATAAGGCAGTGTTCTTTCTGAAATAAATGATTGAAGTACTGTGCATATCATTGCAGCAAGTCGAGAGCCAATTTTCACCCCAGTTTTAAATTGTCCATTAAATATTTATCAAAGCTCCCTTGCAGCAAAAGTGAGTTCTGCATTGTATTGATACTGGCGACTTGGTTGGATTTGAAGCCGGGGCGGAATTCTTCATAATCTTTATGAGTGTCACCAGTCGGCTTACATTAACACTGCCATGAAGTTACTGTGAAACCGCACCGCCAGCCCCCCCCCCCCCGCCACGGCATTCCCCAGCCGCGTGTTTCTCAGCGGTGCGCTGTTCGCTGGCTGTGGGATTCTCTCTTCCGCCCACTTGTCAATGGAATTTCCAATTGAAGTCACCCCATGCCGCCGGGAAACCCACGGATGGGATTATGCTGCCGGCGTGAACAGAGAATCAAAATGGCTGGAGATCTTTGCCTAATAGTGGGACATCTCCTGCTATTAATCACTGTTCAGCCAAATTTCATGCACTCAGGGGCAATTCAACTAATTTTCATTTATCTTAAAGATTAGATAAATGTCTCGTAGGGTGAGTTTACAATACATGTGGCACTGCTGTCTCACAGTGCCATGGGCCTTATTTCAAATCTGCGTGGAGTTTGCACTTCCTCCCCGTATCAGCGTTGGTTTCCTCTGGGTGCTCTGGTTTCCTCCTGCAATCCAAAGAAGTGCAAGTTAGATGGATTGCCATGCTAAATTGTGCCTTAGTGTCCAAAGATTTGTAGGTTAGGTGAGGTTATGGGGTTATAGGATCGATAGGGGAGTGGGCCTAGGTAGGGTGCTCATTCAGAGGGTCGATGCAGACTTGATGGGCTGAATGGCATCCATCTACATTGTTGGGGTTCTATGGTTTGCCTTCATGATATTTTTCACTTCCTTATTTGGCCACTTAGCTTTAATGTTTGCTTTGATTTTCTTTACTCTCGTAGGAATATACATGGGGCAGAATTCTCCATTCGGGAGACCATGGGGCTGGTTCTCCGGTCGTCGACGCCGAAATTGTGTTCGGTGACTGGCCGGAGAATCCAAGTTTCTGATGAAATCGGGGGCGGCGCCACTTTAGCGGTGCTCCGGTCCCTCCAAAGCGGCTTACTCACAGAGTACGCCGTGCCACATATGGACAGCCTCAGGATATTGCCTGAAGCCCGCCCATCAATACTCCACCTCCGACCGGCTGAATTCCTGACGGTGTGGGTCTCTCATGGTCTCACCCACCGGGAACTCCGTGTGGTGGCTGAGGGTGTCAACACCACGGTGCGGACATTGGTGAGTCGCCAGAGCTGACAGAGCCAGATGCAGGGACAGCCGGGGTTCAAACCAGCTGACCATCCATCTCAAGTGAACCAAAGAGCCCTATGGGCACTTATCGGGCGGATGGGGTGCTGGGTGCCAAGCCAGACGTGTCCCATGGACTGGGTATGTTGGCCAACAGCACCCCTGAATTCCACCCCTCTGGTGAGGCCACGTCGCGCAGGCAGCACACGGGACAGGGCGGCACAGCTTTGCATGTGCCACCGACAAGTTAGCCGGGGCCCTCCGGCCCCAGAGCGCCCAGAGGACGCTTGCCAGGGGCATCGAGGGCCACGGGATGAGGTAAGCAGCTGGCTGCCTCCACCTCTGATATGAATTCTGGGGAAATACCAAGGCGTAGTGGTAGAGCTAGGAGGACCAGGCACGTTGAGGACCACTGAGGGCACCGGGGTAGGGGGGAGGTGGTGAGTGCGTGTACATAGGGTATGGGGAGGGGGGGGGGGGGTTGTGGGTATGGGGACACGGAACCATTGGGTGTGAGATTTGAATAACAGATTAAACATCTTTTTGCAGAATCATTATAATGCCTCTGTCACTTCCTTCCGTATTGCTGGCCGATACCCGGACTCTCTGCCTATCTCTTCAGGAAGGCCCCCCCCCTCCCGCCATGGCGGCCCACCCCTGCTGAGGGCCGCCCAACCCCCACCAAGCACAAGGGGGGGGGTAGCCCAACACTCCCGGGCTCTGTGCCTGTGAGCAAAGATGGCTGCACACTGTCATGATATTCAGGTAAACATCATGGTGCAAACATACATACATACTGATGGACAGATCAATGGACCAATCAATACACACAACACCACAGGCAATCACAGGCAAGAGCATACACACTATAAAACGGGGAACACAACACTTCCCGTGAATTCCAGCAGGAGACAGCTCAGGGCACAGAGCTCACAGCAAGCGACTCAGACATTCACCATGTGCTGAGTGCTTCTCCAAGATAGTGTTAGAGCTAGGTCCACAGATTCAAGAGTAATGAACGAACCACAGTAACCAGTTTATCATTGTAAATATTGTTAGTAATAAAACTGAGTTGTACCATCCGCAACCGTGTTGGTTCGTCTATGTAGCAGAGAACCCAACACAACATAGTACCACGTGTGGAACCCAGTAACTGTGAGACCTACCCACGCATCCTCAGGAATCCGCCATCCTGCGCCATGGACACCGTCAGCACGCCGCAGCCGTTACAAATCGCTGGAAACCTCGGCGTCCACTGGAAGCTGTTTAAACACCTGCAGGGTAAGGATGAGCCTTTTCAATCTTTCCTGACACACCTCCGTATCCTTGCGCAGTCCTGCGGTTACGACGCCACCTCCGATTCAATGATTCGGGACCAGATTGTTTTTGCGGTCACCTCGGACACCCTACGCCAGCTCCTCAAAATTGAAGGCTTCACCCTAGCCTCCGCCATCGAAGCCTGCGTCCTTCATGAAAACGCAACCAGCCGCTACGCCCAATTTCAAGCGGCCAAATCGGCACGGCAGGGGTCCTACGCGGCTGAATCGACAAGGCAGGGGTCCTACGAGGCCGAGCGGGTCCAGGCGATCGAGTTCCTCCCGGCCTGCGGCCCGGATGAGGGCGGCCATTTTGCACGCTTTCCACAGCCTCCCGCGTTTGTGCGTGCCAAAAAAGACATCGATGCAGAGGGACATGATGCGCAGGCGCACCCGACGCAAGACCGAACTGCGCATGCGCGGTGGCGCAACGAACGCCATGACGTCACGACATGCGGCAACTGTGGAGCCGCACATTTAAAGTGGCAATGTCCGGCAAAGAACTGACAATGCCTCCGCTGTGGCAAGATGGGCCACTACGCAGTCTGCTGTCGAGCAGCTTAACCTGCCAACGCTCCCCAATTCCGACAGCCTCGCAGGGACATGCGGACCATTCAGCCTCCGTACTACGAGTCATGCCCAGACGACATCCAACCCAGTGACACAGACGACCGGGACGCCTTCCGTGTTGCGGTCATTGATAAGAACCGGATGTCTCCAAGCAGGACCCACCAGCTGATGCCAGTGAACAGGGTCAATCCGGGTGATGAGTGGTGTGCCACCCTAACGGTCAACCCGAATTCGTCGCCCACCTACTAGGCTGGACGTATGAGCCTGTTTGAACATTGCACTCACTGATGTATCATACCACTGTGTTAATATGTTTCTCTTCTTCCTTGTCGTTACAGGAGTTCGTTTTGACGTTTCACATTTCCACGTGTTTTGTTTATGGTACAACCTCGTTGTTATGTCGCACCCGACATCGCCCTTTGTATATAGTTTAGCCCCATGTACATGCTGTAGATATTGCACACACACATTCAGCTGCACTCAGTACACATCTCTATTTATAACCACATAGGCACATATTCTTGTAAAAAATGGAGGATGTCATGATATTCAGGTAAACATCATGGTGCAAACATACAGACATACTGATAGACAGATCAATGGACCAATCAATACACACAACACCACAGCCAATCACAGGCAAGAGTATACACACAATAAAACGGGGAACACAACACTTCCCGTGAATTCCAGCAGGAGACAGCTCAGGGCACAGAGCTCACAGCAAGCGACTCAGACATTCACCATGTGCTGAGTGCTTCTCCAAGATAGCGTTAGGGCTAGGTCCACAGATTCAAGGGTAATGAACGAACCACAGTAACCAGTTTATCATTGTAAATATTGTTAGTAATAAAACTGAGTTGTACCATCCGCAACCGTGTTGGTTCGTCTATGTAGCAGAGCACCCAACACAACATACACCTCCTCAGCTCCCCACTGAAGCCCTTCCGTCAGGTTCATGTTTTTCAAAAGGAGTACTAATCGGCACCAGTGTGTGTACTTGTTGGGGAGGCCGCTGAATGACGGGAGGCCATTAGATATCGGGTGGCTCTCGTTAATTGTATGAAAATGTGGCTTAAGTGTTGATAATTGGTTTCTCGCCTCGCTACGGTGAGATCCCCATTTCACCTAGGGGAGCGGTTGCTTCCAAACTGTTTGGCGCCTGGTGCGGATCTCGTTTTTGGCCTCCCGCTATTCACCGGCCTCGTCATGCTTGAGCGAGAGTGCAACGTGGCCAGAGAATCACGCCCTTAGTTTCAAGTCCGCTGAATGTGCTCATCGTCCTGTTTGTACAGGTCAGTAATTTGGTTTTTAAAGTACAGGCCTTGAAACGTTCCCCTAATACATAAGAACATAAGAGATAGGAGCAAGAGTAGACCATATGGCCCTTTGAGCCTACTCCGCCACTCAATCTGATATGGTTCATCTATCTCAACTCCTCTTTTATGATTGTTCACTGTATCCTTTGATTCCTGAGATACTCAAAATCTGTCTCTCTCAACCTTGAGTATATTCAATGGTAGAGCATCAAAACCCTCTAAGTAGACAATTCCAAAGACCCTCTGATGAAGAAATTCCTTCTAATTTCAGTCCTAAATGTTTATTCCTATCTTGAGACTGTGCTCAATTAAGTCTGGAGAGTGGCAAATGTAACCCCACTATTTCAAAAGAAAGGGAGGAAGAAAACAGGGAATTACAGACAGATTAGCCTAATCAGTAGTAGGGAAAATACGAGAGTCTATTGCAAAGGATATGATAATAAGACACACTGAATATGTCAATGGGATTCGACCAAGTCATCGTAGATTTACGGAAGGGAAATCATGTTTGACAAACTGACTGAAATATTTTGAGGACTGATCTAATAGAATAGATACGGGAGAACCAGTAGATGTTGTGTATTAGGATTTTTAGAAAGCTTTTGATGGAGTCTCACATAAGAAGTTAGTGTGCACATATAAAGCGCATGGGATTGGGGGTAATATATTGGCATCGATTGAGGATTGGTTAGCAGACAGGGCACAGAGAGTAGCAATAAATGGGTATTTTTCGGAGTGGCAGGCAGTGACTAGTGGGGTCCCACAATTATCGTTGCTTGGGCCTCAGATATTCACAATATGATTTTGATGAGGGAACCACATGTATTGGGCAGGATTCTCCATCCCAAGATGCCCGAAATACAATCCCCAGTGGGAGGGATAATCGGGCGCCCAGGGAAAATCGGGATAGGCACCAGGCTGCTGACCCCCTTGCTGGCAATGTAAACAAGGACCATGATGTGTGCCAGAGGGCGGGGGGGGGGGATATAATTCAATGCAAATGGGTCTTAATAACTAATTTGCATCTATTTAGCGGGCCCGGCACCCTATCCTCCGGCCTCCCATGATTCTCCGGTCCCTGTGGCCGAGAACCAGGTGGACGTAGATCACTTGTGATTTCAGCAATCGTGGACCTGATGTGGCGGGCCCTGTGGCGGGCCAAGGGGGCACAATGCACACAATGTCCAACTACTTTAGCAGACCCATCACACACACACCCCTCCCCCACAGGGAGATAACCCCCCCAGGGACCCCGTAACAGGGACACCTGTTCAGGGACTCCTTTAACAGGGGGACACCCGGCCCCTGTAATAGGGAGAGCCCCCAGGAATTCCTGTAATAGGGATCTCTGGCATGGGGGCATCCCCCCCCCACACACACACACAGGAACCCCTGCATGAGGGAGATCCTGCCCCAGAGACATCTGAAATAGGGGAACTCCCAGGGACTCCTGTAATAGGAGGACCCCCAGGGACCGCTCGAATAGGGGTATACTGGCAGGGACCCCTTTAATAAGGGTTCACCCCCCCCCAGAACCCCTGTAATAGGAAGAACCCCCTCAGGGACTCCTGTAGTAGGGGAGCCCCCCAGGTACCCCTGTAGTAAGGGAACTGCCCCAGGAACCCCTGTAATGGGTGGACCCCCCCCTGTAATACAGTGATCTCCAAAACCCTGTTCACAGTCCCCCCACACACTCAGAACCCCCCCCCCCCAATAAAGGGACCTCTGTCTGGAAGCTAGAGAGCAGTTCAGACAGGGGGTAACAGGAAGGATTATGGCTGTAATACTTACCTTGCAACTCCACGTGTCCATTCCTCAAAGGAGAGCAGCTGTTCCTGCGACTTGTTCCCACAGGTCAATTATCTGCAAGCCAATCATAGCTTTTGAGTGGTGGTCCGTAATTGCTAGCTTGTAAAAACCATCTATAGCTTTGATCCATTCCTATCCTTTCACGCTTCGGCTGCCTTAGTAGTGAAACCTCAATGTTTGTAAACATTGACCGCATCAAAGAGAGGTAAGTGCACTCCAGCATTGAGTGCACTCTGATCACTCAAGTGATTTCACTGCACTTACCTCTCTTTAATGTGAGAAGACCACCAGGAAGATGGAGACTGGTGATGCTGAGTTCCCCAGCATTACAGGTGCCAGATTTCAGCCTATTCGATTTACTCCATATGGTATCCAGGCTGGATATTGCAAAGACTGTGAGCGTTGACAATGTTTCAGAAATCGTACTGAAGACATCTGCTCCAGAATAAGCCGTGCCCCAAGCCAAGCTATTCCAGTACAGCTACAACACTAGCATTTTCCCAGCAATGTGGAAAATTGTTCAGTTATGTCCTGTCCAAAAAGCAGGTAATGTCCGCCTGGCCGATTACCACCCCACCAGTCGACTCTCGGTCATCAGAAAAGTGATGGAAGAAGCCATTTACAGTGTTATCAAGTGGCACCTATTCAGCAATAACCTGCTCACTGATACTCAGTTTGGTTTATGCCAGATCACTCAGCTCCTGACTTCAATACAGCCTTGGTCCAAACATGGGCAAAAAAACTGAATTCCACAGGTGAGGTGAGAGTGACTGTCCTTGACATCAAGGCAGCATTTGACCAAGTTTAGCATCAAGGAGCCGTAGCAAATCTGGAGTCAATGGGAATCGGGGGAAACCTGACCACTGGTTGGAGTCACACTTAGCATAAAGGAAGGTGGTTGTGTTGGTTGGAGGTCTGTGAGCTAAGACCCGGGATATCACTGCAGGAGTTCCTCAAGGTAGTGTCCTAGGCCCAACCATCTTCACCTGCTTCATCAATGACTTTCCTTCCATCATAAAGTCATAAGTGGGATGTACACTGTGATTGCATAATATTTAGCACCATTCGTGACTCCTCAGATATAGAAGCAGTCTGTGTCCATATGCAGCACGACCATTGCCAAATGCCCTATTATCAACATCCTGGGGGCTTACCATTGGCCAGAAACTGAACTCAACCAGTTATATAAATACTGTGGCTACAACAGATAGTCAAAGGCTGGGGATTCTGCTGACAGTAACTCACTTCTTGATTCCTCAAAACCTGTCCCCAGCAATGAGGAACAAGTCAGGAGTGTGGTGGAATAGTCACCACTTGTCTGGATGAGAGCAGCTCTAACAACACTCAAGAAGTCTGACACCAGCCAGGACAAAGCAGCCCACTTAATTGGCACTCCATGCAATACCTTAAACATTCACACCCTCCACCACTGATGCACAGTCGCAGCCATGTATACCATCTACAAGATGCACAACAGCAACTCACCAAGGCTTTTTTGACAGCACCTTCCAATCCTGCGACCTCTGCCATGTAGAAGGTCAAGGATGGCACATACCTGGGGACACCATTACCTTTAAGTTCCCCTGCAAGTCATTCACCATCCTGACTTGGAAATATATCTCACAACCATATTACTATTCCTTCACTGTTGCTGGACATATTAAAATGAATTGAAATTTATGGAAATGAGGTTCTCGCACTTTGTCGCCATGAATGTCAAGAATTGCGTTTGCCGATTCTTGCGAGATTTTCCACCCTCACTGCTGAACCCGTGGGTGCCAAGTTTCTAATAATGTATATTAAAGCTGGAGGATAAATAATTAAAATATTAAAGTGAAAGACATAATAAATAATCCAATAGAAAATGTTCAATTTGTAAATTCAAAAGGGTGGTTTGCTTTCCTCTGAAGAAAGACCCTCTGGATTGTTGTAATTTATTCTAATTTAAAATGCCGAATATATAAATTTGTCAATTTTTACTGAATCATAAATCAACGCTTTAAGACTGAAAGTTTAAAGGCAACCCAAAGTTCAATGTTTGGATTGGATTGGATTGGATTTGTTTATTGTCACGTGTACCGAGGTACAGTGAAAAGTATTTTTCTGCGAGCAGCTCAACAGATCATTAAGTACATGAGAAGAAAAGGGAATAAAAGAAAATACATAATAGGGCAACACAACATATACAATGTAACTACATAAGCACTGGCATCGGCTGAAGCATATAGGGTGTAGTGTTAATGAAATCAGTCTATAAGAGGGTCATTTAGGAGTCTGGTGACAGTGGGGAAGAAGCTGTTTTTGAGTCTGTTCGTGCGTGTTCTCAGACTTCTGTATCTCCTGCCCGATGGAAGAAGTTGGAAGAGTGAGTAAGCCGGGTGGGAGGGATCTTTGATTATACTGCCCGCTTTCCCCAGGCAGCGGGAGGTGTAGATGGAGTCAATGGATGGGAGGCAGGTTTGTGTGATGGACTGGGCGGTGTTCACGAATCTCTAAAGTTTCTTGCGGTCCTGGGCCAAGCAGTTGCCATACCAGGCTGTGATGCAGCCTGATAGGATGCTTTCTATGGTGCATCTGTAAAAGTTGGTAAGAGTCAATGTGGACATGTCAAATTTCCTTAGTTTCCTGAGGAAGTATAGCTTTCTATACTTGTGCTTTGAAGAGTCAGAAATTTAGCAACATCTTGAATAAGCAAAAGCTATGGAAAATGATATCCTAAAAGCTACACTGAAGCATTTCAGTGGACCTGACAGCTTGATGCCTGGTGATCTTTAAAGGAAGTCCCAAAGAAAGACTGCTGCATTCAGTTAACTAATTAGAACAGAGAACGCTTCATTATAAAGTTACCTGCATGCCAGTGTGGCTGCATTGTGTAGATTAAGTTATCACAAATTCGAAGAAGTCTGAGCTTCAAGGGCAAAAAAGTTAAATCAATGCTAGTGTTTGCAGAGGCAAAGAAAATTGGTATAGAAAAGGGTGCTTTTGAGTATTAATGTTGGGCAAAGCTATTTGCTTTTCGAAAGATATAGGAAATCTTCTATTTTCATACATAAGTATTAATTTTTTAATCAATCGTTTTGAGACTTTTTACAAAAATCGTGGGTAATTAATCTCTCCAGGGTACTTTTATTCTTGAGCAGTTGAGTAAGGGAAATATGTGGGTAATTGGCCTGTTAATGTGCCGTATTATGGAAATGAGTGCAAGAATGAGTGCACCCTTTTGAAACATCACACAGCAAGCATGACGATGTTATGAGGTTAGATTTATTTAGTCTAATGCTGGGGTTTTCATTTATGTATACATATTATTAATATCTTCCTTGGGCCCAAGTTGTTGTCTTTTCATTGGTAGCAGAGAAGCCCAAAGGGATTTCATATATAAATATCGACTATATTAAAGCAAGCAGGTAAGGGGAGTTTTAATTAAACAATGCAGTTAACTCTCAAGTGGTGTTGAGGGCATGTTTGCGACTATACCTAGTAAATGTAATTCACAATTTGCACCAGCTTCACATTTTAAACTATTTTAAACTATTTTATTGATATGAATGTAGAGAATCTGTACATAAAATACACAATTATCACAACTACAGATTATACATGGGCAGCACGGTAGCACAAGTGGATAGCACTGTGGCTTCACAACACCAGGGTCCCAGGTTTGATTCCCCGCTGGGTCACTGTCTGTGCGGAGTCTGCACGTTCTCCTCGTGTCTGCATGGGTTTCCTCCGGGTGCTCCAGTTTCCTCCCATAGTCCAAAGACCTGCAGGTTAGGTGGATTGGCCATGATAAGTTGCCCTTAGTGACCAAAAAGGTTAGGAGGGGTTATTGGGTTACGGGGATAGGGTGGAAGTGAGGGCTTAAGTGGGTCAGTGCAGAATGGCCTCCTACTGTATGTTCTATGTTCTTTGAGAATAATGTTACTCTGATTTAATATTGCTAATCATTCAGTTTTTCTCATTAGTACTTATATGTGCCTTAAAGCTGTGAACAATAGTCGTTTGGTTGTACAGAACTTGAGTATTGCTGAAAAAAGAGACATTTCAAAACTTTTCTTGCACTCATCAGGACATTTCACAAGAATACCAGTATAAGGGGGAAACAACAATTTATACTGCATGAGAAGAAAGTACTGATTTTGGCAGTAGAGCCATTGCCATGGAAAATTCTATACCCGCAGCTACATGTAATAGATTCCTTACCTGTCTTGATCGATTCCAAGCTGCGCTTAAATTCACCTTTAAAATGGAGCAGTCAAAGGAATTCCCCTTTCTTGATGTACTAGTTGATCAATCTGCCAGGTTGTTCTGCACTATGGTCAGCCAGAAGCCGGCTATCACTGGTCAACGTACATGTTGGGATTCTTACAGTTCTCCATGCTGCAAGATTGGTCTTATTTGCAATGTTGTAAACGTGGCCTGGGCCATTTGCTTACCATGCAAGCTTGAGGCTACAACCAAAGAGAAAATGCTGGAAAATCTCAGCAGGTCTGGCAGCATCTGTAGGGAGAGAAAAGAGCTAACGTTTTGAATCCAGATGACCCTTTGTCAAAGCTAAAAGACAGAGAAAGTGGGAGATATTTATACGGGGTGGAGTGAGAATGAAAGATGAGTCATAGCCCACAGAAAGCCAGGGAAACCGGGTGCTAATAGCCACAGAAACCAAGGGGAAAGAGTGCTAATGGCAGTCCCCAGAGAGAACAAAAGCTGTGAAAGGCCAAACAGCAGAGAAACTAACATCAGAGGGTAAACTGAGACAGATGTAGATGTGGGGGGGAGGGGAAGAGGGAAGCAAAGGGTTGGAAGGGTAAGGTGAGATGGATCAGATGGGGGGGCGGGGGGGGGGGGGAAATAAAGAAAGACAAGAAAGAAAGAAATGGTAAAAGACAGTTAAAATGAAATGGGATGAAAACAAATGGGTCGAGGTGGGGTACAGCTAATCATCTGAAGTTGTTGAATTCGATGTTGAGACCTGAAGGCTGTAGCGTGCCTAACCGGAAGATGAGATGTTGTTTCTCCAGTTTGCGTTGAGCTTCATTGGAACATTGCAGCAGGTCAAGGACAGACACGTGGGCATGGGAGCAGAACCTTGTGTTAAAATGGCAGGCAACAGGAAGGTCAGGGTCCGGAATGGACACAGACCGAAGGTGCTCAGCAAAGCGATCACCCAGTCTGCATTTGGTCTCTCCGATATAGAGGAGGCCCCATTGGGAGCAGCAAATTTAGTAGACCAAATTGAAAGAGGTGCAAGTGAAACACTGCTTAACCTGGAATGAGTGTTTTGGGCCTGGGATGTTAAGCATGGAAGAGGTAAAAGGGCAGGTGTTACACCTTCTGCGATTGCATGGGAAGGTAACCTAGGTGATGGGAGAAGTGTTGGGTATGGTGGAGGAGTGGACTAGATTATCCCGGAGGGAACGGTCTCTGCGGAATGCTGACAGAGGGAGTGAAGGGAAGATGTGTTTGGTGGTGGCATCATGCTGGAGTTGGCGAAAATGGCGGAGGATTATGCTTTGCATACGGAGGCTGGTGGGGTAAAATGTGAGAACGAGGAGGACTCTAGGGCAATACCTCGATTAATCAGAGTCAAGTAGGTTGGTTTAAATTTCAAACAATGCTTGGCAGTTAACTGTCCCCTGGTGCATTCTCCATGGCAATCTATCAGAGTCTACTTGCCAATCAATTAACACTCTCTTCTCCTCCAGCATAAATTATTGCTTTCCCTTTATATCGGTATTCTTGCAAAGTGTCCTGATGAGTGCAAGCCAAACAGCTTGGAAATGAAAAAAAATGAAATGAAAAGAAAATCGCTTTTTGTCACAAGTAGGCTTCAAATGAAGTTACTGTGAAAAGCCCCTAGTCGCCATATTCCGGCGCCTGTTCGGGGGGCTGGTACGGGAATTGAACCCGCGCTGCTGGCCTGCCTTGGTCTGCTTTAAAAGCCAGCTATTTAGCCCTGTGCTAAACCAGCCCCTGAGACAGGACATGTCTCTTTTCTCAGCAATACTGTTAACAATATTACTTAATAATAATCGTTATCAGTGTCACAAGTAGGCTTATACATGAGCACTCCAATGAAGTTACTGTGAAAATCCCCTAGTTGCCACACCTTAGCACCTGTTCGGGTACACTCAGGGAGAATTCAGAATGTCCAATTCACCTTTCGGGACTTCTGGGAGGAAACTGAAGCACCCGGAGGAAACCCACGCAGACACGGGGAGAACGTGTAGAGTCCGCACAGACAGTGACCCAAACAGGGAATCGAACCTGGATCCGTTGCGCTGTGAAGCAACATTGCTAACCACTGGGCTACCATGCCACCCAAGGAGCCCATACTGGCTGTTGTACGTATCACGTGACTAGAAGCTGGAAAAAACAAAAAAACTGGAAATATTCAAAATCAGAAATGGTTAGATTAGGAAAATCATAGCAATTCAATCAACATCAATGCAAATAATTGATATGTTTATACATTAGGCTTCTTCACATTGGAATATAGGCTACAAAACTCCAAAGTCTTCTCAAGGGGTCAGGAGGAGAGAGCCGGGACATTGCATGGGCCCAGTTGCTCAGAATATCTACCGAATGTGAAAATTTCTGGGCAGCCATGGAAAGGATACATATTTCCTACTCCTTTCAAGGCAAATGACATGAAGAGGGCAATCCCTTGGCTGGAGCTTGGGACAGAGGCTCCCTATCTTGGGAGTTTCCACGTCAATGCCCTGGTGGGGCACACTAAAAACAGCAAGATGTCCCAAGGTGCTACAAGAGCGATACCAATAAAACAAAAATCACACTGTAACACAGAGGGAAATATCAAGACAGGTGACCAAAGGTAGTATTTAAAGAATATCCTAAAGGAGGAATGAGAAATAAAAAGGAAAAAATAGATTTAGGGAGGGAATTGGAGAAGGTATAGGCCCATCAAGCATTGGACTGGAGGCTGGGATGCCATGTGAGATGAAGTACACCAGCCTCCAGATAGGTCATTGGCCTGGCACAACAGAAAATGTTTAAAACTATGAATTTGCGATTGTCCCTAGCTGGTCAATGTGACCAAGCAGCTGATTTCCCTATTGGTGCAGGCATCTCAGGCCCCTTGCAGATTCGACGCCCTCCCCCCGACTGCACAAATTCTGTGTGAGGTCATTACTGGAGGTCAGTGGCAGACATCTTCCCAGCAGAGAAGTCTGGATTTCATTCCGTGGATATTCATCACCATTGTACTTTATTGTCCTTCTGACTGTCAAATCACTCTCTAGCCTTATTTACTGAGGCCTGTTATGAACGCTTGTGTAGCTGATACTGGTAAAAGTTGACCTATTTCGGGCACATTTCTGACTTTAAAACTATGAATGCATTTTTTTAGTTGTTGACTTCCTCTGACACATTTACATCTTGTTCAATGGTTCTCACTTTTCCTCTCTAGCAAGGGAGAATGAATGTTCGATCTAGAATAATGACCTTCAGTGCTCATCAAGGTACGGAATTCTGTGCTGAGAAATGAAAATGTGTTGATTCTTGTAGCCACTGTTACAAGTAGGCTCCCCTAACTTAGATATAGCTGGATAAAATTTGGTCCACACTGTCCTCAAAATGGGATGGAAATTCTTTGTGTCGATATTTGTCCCAAAGAAATCAGCATGAACACAACAGAAGAAATCACATACTCATGCTAATTGTTCAGGAAACTTGAGTAATTCCAACCGAAATGTCACTTAACCAGGAGCTCAGCAGGGCTCCATTTTGCTCCAGTATATTTCTATAATTCAAGCTGGTCTTTATGGGATTGCACTTGCAGCTTTTGGTTGACACATCATCATTTAATTTAGGATTATTATAGCCACCAAACTATGGACACTTTTATCCTGTCACGCTTGATGGATACAAAATCAATTCCAAGAAATGAGATAATCATAGTGTGATTTTATCCTTGCTTTGTGGCTTCCGTAACATCATCCAACTGCGCCCCATCTCAGCTCCTCGGTTGCTGAAGCCCTCATTAATGACTTTGTAATCTCTATTTTCAAATAGTCGAATACACTTCTGCGGTCTCCCACATTCTACCCTCATCAGGCAGCAGATATTCCCTCTGCATAGCCTGCGGGCCAAATCATGACAAACCCATAGACTGAAGGCTACAATATGCAAATACTTACAAATTTGTCTTCCTCCTTGGTGTGACTATGCATCCAGAAACACCAACAACTGGATTCAAATGTGGCTTGCTTTCTAACAGTATGTGGTGCATGGTATTCTTCGAGTGAAAAATGTTGGAATATTCTATAAAGTAAAGCCCATTCAGTGAAGCATAAGGTACAACAGGAGGAATGATAACCCCAAACAATTCCATAGACTTGATGATCCACAGCCTGGCATTTTAAAGGATGTTGCTGCAGATACCTTGGGCGGGATTCTCTGGTCCGCCAGCCGCATTTTCCGGCACAGCTCAGCCCCTCCGGCAGCGGGATTCTCTGTTCCCACAACCGGCCAATGTTGTTTCCCATGTGGCTACCCCATGCTATCGGGAACCCCACTGGCGTGGGTGTGCTGCCAACAGATAGGAGGATCCCGCCGACAGAGAATTTCACTGATTGGTTTTCAACTTTCCGAAATTGCTAGATTTCTAGAAGGTAGCAAATGTAATCATCATTCAGGAAATAAGGGGGAGAATAGACAGTTAATGTGACATCAGTGGCAGGGAAAATGCTCGGATCTATTATTAGGGAACTGATAGCGGAGCAAACAGAAAATCAAATGATTCGGTGGATAACGCGGTTTTATGAAAGAGAACTTATGTTTGACAAATTTCTAATGATCTTTGAGGGCGTAGTTGACAGGGTAAATAATGGGATTGGGAGTAATATATTAGCATGAATTGAGCATTGGTTTACATGCTGAAAACAGAGAGTCGGAATAAATGCATCATTTTCAGGGTGGCAACTGTGACGAAGGCAGTACTGCAAGAATCAATAATTGTGCCTCAGCTCTTTACAATTTAATTCAATGACTTAGATCAGGAGTTCAAATATAATACATAGAAAATAGAAGCAAGAGGAGGCCAATCAGTCCTCGAACCTGCTCCATCATTCATTATGATCATGGCTGATCCTCAAGTTCAATTCCCTGATCCTACCTTCCCACCACATCCCTTCATCCCTTTAGTCACAACTGCTATATTTAATTCCTTCTTGAAATTACACAGCCTTTTGGCCTCAACTACTTTCTATGGTAGTGAATTCCACAGGTTCACCACTCTCTGGGTGAAGGAATTTCCCCTCACCTCAATCCGAAAAGTAAGAAGTCTTACAACACCAGGTTAACACCAGATAGTTGACAGTAACTTTGAATTTTAAAAAAAAATATTTTAGAAAAAAAGACAAATTTTAATTTTAATTTTAATTAATTGACGCAATGTCAGTTAGAGGGGTGCTGTGCTCTGACTGTGAGATGTGGCAGGTCCGGGAGGCTTCCAGCGTCCCGGATGGCTTCATCTGCTGAAAGTGCACCCAACTGGAGCTCCTCACAGACCGCATGGTTCGGTTGGTGCAGCAATTGGATGCACTTAGGAGCATGCAGGTGGCGGAAAGGGTCATAGATCGCAGTTATGTAAATGTGGTCACACCCAAGGTGCAGGCAGAGAAATGGGTGACCACCAGAAAGGGCAGGCAGTCAGTGCATGAATCCCCTGTGGTTGTCCCCCTCTCGAACAGATATACCCTTTTGGATACTGTCGGGGGGATAGCCTATCAGGGGAAAACAGCAGCAGCCAGAGCAGTGGCACCACGGCTGGCTCTGATGTTCAGAAGGGAGGGTCAAAGCACAGAAGAGTAATAGTAATAGGGGACTCTATAGTCAGGGGCACAGATAGGCGCTTCTGTGGACGTGAAAGAGACTCCAGGATGGTATGTTGCCTCCCTGGTGCAAGGGTCCAGGATGTCTCCGAACGGGTAGAGGGAATCCTGGAGGGGGAGGGCAAACAGGCAGAGGTCGTTGTACATATTGGTACGAACGACATAGGCAGGAAGGGGCATGAGGTCCTGCAGCAGGAGTTCAGGGAGCTAGGCAGAAAGTTAAAAGACAGGACCTCGAGGGTTGTAATCTCGGGATTACTCCCTGTGCCACGTGCCAGTGAGGCTAGAAATAGGAAGATAGAGCAGATAAACACGTGGCTAAACAGCTGGTGTAGGAGGGAGGGTTTCCATTATCTGGACCACTGGGAGCTCTTCCGGGGCAGGTGTGACCTGTATAAGAAGGACGGGTTGCATCTAAACCGGAGAGGCATAAATATCCTGGCCGCAAGGTTTGCTAGTGTCACACGGGAGGGTTTAAACTAGTATGGCAGGGGGGTGGGCACGGGAGCAATAGGTCAGAAGGTGAGAGCATTGAGGGAGAACTAGGGAATAGGGACAGTGTGGCTCAGAGGCAGAGCAGACGGGGAGAAGTTGCTGAACACAGCGGGTCTGGTGGCCTGAAGTGCATATGTTTTAATGCAAGGAGCATTACGGGTAAGGCAGATGAACTTAGAGCTTGGATTAGTACTTGGAACTATGATGTTGTTGCCATTACAGAGACCTGGTTGAGGGAAGGGCAGGATTGGCAGCTAAACGTTCCAGGATTTAGATGTTTCAGGCGGGATAGAGGGGGATATAAAAGGGGAGGCGGAGTTGCGCTACTTGTTCGGGAGAATATCACAGCTGTACTGCGAGAGGACACCTCAGAGGGCAGTGAGGCTATATGGGTAGAGATCAGGCATAAGAAGGGTGCAGTCACAATGTTGGGGGTATACTACAGGCCTCCCAACAGCCAGCGGGAGATAGAGGAGCAGATAGGTAGACAGATTTTGGAAAAGAGTAAAAACAACAGGGTTGTGGTGATGGGAGACTTCAACTTCCCCAATATTGACTGGGACTCACTTAGTGCCAGGGGCTTAGACGGGGCGGAGTTTGTAAGGAGCATCCAGGAGGGCTTCTTAAATCAATATGTAGACAGTCCAACTAGGGAAGGGGCGGTACTGGACCTGGTATTGGGGAATGAGCCCGGCCAGGTGGTAGATGTTTCAGTAGGGGAGCATTTCGGTAACAGTGACCACAATTCAGTAAGATTTAAAGTACTGGTGGACAAGGATAAGAGTGGTCCGAGGACGAATGTGCTAAATTGGGGGAAGGCTAATTATAACAATATTAGGCGGGAACTGAAGAACACAGATTGGGGGCGGATGTTTGAGGGCAAATCAACATCTGACATGTGGGAGGCTTTCAAGTGGCAGTTGAAAGGAATACAGGACCGGCATGTTCCTGTGAGGAAGAAAGATAAATACGGCAATTTTCGGGAACCTTGGATGACGGGTGATATTGTAGGCCTCGCCAAAAAGAAAAAGGAGGCATTTGTCAGGGCTAAAAGGCTGGGAACAGACGAAGCCTGCGTGGAATATAAGGAAAGTAGGAAGGAACTTAAGCAAGGAGTCAGGAGGGCTAGAAGGGGTCACGAAAAGTCATTGGCAAATAGGGTTAAGGAAAATCCCAAGGCTTTTTACACGTACATAAAAAGCAAGAGGGTAGCCAGGGAAAGGGTTGGCCCACTGAAGGATAGGCAAGGGAATCTATTTGTGGAGCCAGAGGAAATGGGCGAGGTACTAAATGAATACTTTGCATCAGTATTCACCAAAGAGGAGGAATTGGTAGATGTTGAGTCTGGAGAAGGGGGTGTAGATACCCTGGGTCACATTGTGATCCAAGAAGACGAGGTGTTGGGTGTCTTAAAAAATATTAAGGTAGATAAGTCCCCAGGGCCTGATGGGATCTACCCCAGAATACTGAAGGAGGCTGGAGAGGAAATTGCTGAGGCCTTGACAGAAATCTTTGGATCCTCGCTGTCTTCAGGGGATGTCCCGGAGGACTGGAGAATAGCCAATGTTGTTCCTCTGTTTAAGAAGGGTAGCAAGGATAATCCCGGGAACTACAGGCCGGTGAGCCTTACTTCAGTGGTAGGGAAATTACTGGAGAGAATTCTTCGAGACAGGATCTACTCCCATTTGGAAGCAAATGGACGCATTAGTGAGAGGCAGCACGGTTTTGTGAAGGGGAGATCGTGTCTCACTAACTTGATAGAGTTTTTCGAGGAGGTCACTAAGATGATTGATGCAGGTAGGGCAGTAGATGTTGTCTATATGGACTTCAGTAAGGCCTTTGACAAGGTCCCTCATGGTAGACTAGTACAAAAGGTGAAGTCACACGGGATCAGGGGTGAGCTGGCAAGGTGGATACAGAACTGGCTAGGCCATAGAAGGCAGAGAGTAGCAATGGAGGGATGCTTTTCTAATTGGAGGGCTGTGACCAGTGGTGTTCCACAGGGATCAGTGCTGGGACCTTTGCTCTTTGTAGTATATATAAATGATTTGGAGGAAAATGTAACTGGTCTGATTAGTAAGTTTGCAGACGACACAAAGGTTGGTGGAATTGCGGTTAGCGATGAGGACTGTCGGAGGATACAGCAGGATTTAGATTATCTGGAGACTTGGGCGGAGAGATGGCAGATGGAGTTTAATCCGGACAAATGTGAGGTAATGCATTTTGGAAGGTCTAATGCAGGTAGGGAATATACAGTGAATGGTAGAACCCTCAAGAGTATTGAAAGTCAAAGAGATCTAGGAGTACAGGTCCACAGGTCATTGAAAGGGGCAACACAGGTGGAGAAGGTAGTCAAGAAGGCATACGGCATGCTTGCCTTCATTGGCCGGGGCATTGAGTATAAGAATTGGCAAGTCATGTTGCAGCTGTATAGAACCTTAGTTAGGCCACACTTGGAGTATAGTGTTCAATTCTGGTCGCCACACTACCAGAAGGATGTGGAGGCTTTAGAGAGGGTGCAGAAGAGATTTACCAGAATGTTGCCTGGTATGGAGGGCATTAGCTATGAGGAGCGGTTGAATAAACTCGGTTTGTTCTCACTGGAACGAAGGAGGTTGAGGGGAGACCTGATAGAGGTATACAAAATTATGAGGGGCATAGACAGAGTGGATAGTCAGAGGCTTTTCCCCAGGGTAGAGGGGTCAATTACTAGGGGGCATAGGTTTAAGGTGAGAGGGGCAAGGTTTAGAGTAGATGTACGAGGCAAGTTTTTTACGCAGAGGGTAGTGGGTGCCTGGAACTCGCTACCGGAGGAGGTAGTGGAAGCAGGGACGATAGGGACATTTAAGGGGCATCTTGACAAATATATGAATAGGATGGGAATAGAAGGATACGGACCCAGGAAGTGTAGAAGATTGTAGTTTAGTCGGGCAGCATGGTCGGCACGGGCTTGGAGGGCCGAAGGGCCTGTTCCTGTGCTGTACATTTCTTTGTTCTTTGTTCTTTGTAAAGTCCAACAGGTTTGTTTCAAATCATTAGCTTTCGGAGCACTGCTCCTTCCTCAGGTAAATGAGGAAGGAGCTGCGCTCCGAAAGCTAGTGATTTGAAACAAACCTGTTGGACTTTAACCTGGTGTTGTGAGACTTCTTACCGTGCTCAACCCAGTCCAACGCTGGCATCTCCACATCAGTCCTAAAAGGTTTACCCTTATTTTCAAACTGAGACCCCTTGTCCTGGATTCCCTCACCATCGGAAACATTATTTCTGAATCTACCCTGCCTAATCCTGTTAGAATTTTGTAACTTTCTATGAGATCCCTGTGATGATATGCATAAGCTATCATGTAAATAATGATGTACAGGAAATCCGACCAGCAGGTGGCAGTGTAAATCTACCATGTGACTCTGTACCTCGAGGAGTTGGGAGTCAGTTGTCTTGGTGGATAGTCATACTGCAGTAGCTCCTGGATAATTTATTAATTTTAGGTAAGGTTACTGGGTTACGGGGATAGGGTGGAGGGGTGGGCTTAAGTAGGGTGCTCTTTCCAAGGGTTGGTGCAGACTCAATGGGATGAATGGCCTCTTTCTGCACTGTAAATTCTATGATTCTATGATTCTTTATGCCCACTTACTCAGCCGGTCCAAATCCCACTGAAGCACCTCTGCATCCTCCCCACAGCTGATCATCCCGCCCAACTTTGCATCACCTGCAAATTTGGAGATTAGTTCCCTCACAGAAATCATTAATATATAATGAACAGTTGGGGGTCCTAGCACAGATCCTGTGGTACCCCACTCGTCACTGCCTGCCTGGGGTCCATCTCAAGACACTACCCGCAATCTCATGCACTTTAACTTTACATAGTAATCTGCCATGTGAGACCTTGATGAAAGTCTAAATAAACCACATCCACCGGGTTTCCCTCGTCGACTCGATTAGTTACATCTTCAAAGAATTTGGTAGATTTGTCAAGCATGGGTTTCCCATTCGTAAACGCATGCTGACTTTATCCGATTATACCATTGCTTTCCAAATGCTTTGCTATGAAATCCTTGATAATGGACTCTAGCAACTCCCCTACTACCAACGTTAGGCTCACTGGGCAATAGTTCCTTGTTTTCTCTCTGGCTCCCTTTTTGAATAGAGGGGTTATATTAACTACTCTCCAATCTGTAGGAACAATTTCAGAGTCTAAAGAATTTTGTAAAATGACCACCTAATGGTCTACTATTTCTAGGGCCACTTCCTTAAATACTCTGGGATGAAGATTATCAGGCCCTTCAATCCCATTAATTTCCCAAAAACAATTTCTTTACTCATACTAATTTCCTTCAGCTCCTCACTGAATCTTGTATTTCTCAGTACCTTTGTACATTATTTGTTTCTTCCTTTGTAAAGACAGAAGCAAAGGACAAATTTAGTTCCTCAGCCATTTCTTGTTCCCTGTTATGAATCCCCCATTTCTGTCTGTAAGGGGCCTCCATTTGTTTTTCTCAATCATTTTCCCTTTACATACCTGCAGAAACTTTAACAGTCAATTTTTATGTGCTCCGCTTTCTTCCTTTCATATTGTATTTCCCCTTCTTAATCAATCCCTTGGCCCGCCTTTGCTGAATTTTAAACTGTTCCTAATCCTCAGATCTATTGCTTTTTCTTGCTAATTTGTATGCCTCTACTTTAATCAAATACTATCTCTAATTTCACTTGTAAGCCATGATTTGGCCATACTTCCCTTTTCATTCTTTAGAATACCCAATTACTTTTCTTTCCAATTAAGGGACAATTTAGTGTGGCCAATCCACCTAACCCACACATCTTTGGGTTGTGGAGGTGAAACCCATGCAGGCATGGGGAGAATGAGCGAACTCCACATGGACAGTGCCCCAGGGCTGGGATTCGAACCCGGGTCCTCAGTGCCGTTGGCTGCAGTGCTAACTGCTGAGCCACGTGCAGCCCCTATGCCAAATAGGAATAAACAACATTTGGAGTTAACCTATCTGTTCCTTGAATGCCTGCTATTGCCTGTCCGTCCACTGTCCTTCCTTTTAGTAATGTTTCCCAGTGCATCATAGCCATATAATGTACCTTAGTCGAACGTATGTATCCCCACCCCCCCACTCCTACCCTATTCATGTCTAACAATCCTCTGACCCCACCATTGTTGCAACCCCCCACCCTCCAACTGCCAATATCCACTTTAATGAGATAGGCCACTCTTCATATTTAGTGTCTAACAACATGCAAAAAGGTAAACAAAATAAAAGAAACATTTGAAATCATAGAATTTACAGTGCAGAAGGAGGCCATTCGACCCATCGAGTCTGCACCGGCCCTTAAAAAGAGCACCCCACTCAAGCCCACGTACCTACCCTATCCCTGTAACCCAGTAACCCCCACTTACACTTTTTGGACACTAAGGGCAATTTAGGATGGCCAATCCACCTAACCCGCACGTCTTTGGACTGTGGGAGGAAACTGGAGCACCCGGAGGAAACCCACGCACACACGGGGAGGTTGTGCAGACTCCCCACAGACAGTAACCCAAGCCGGAATCGAACCTGGGACCCTGGAGCTGTGAAGCAACTGTGCTAATCACTGTGCTACCCAGCTGCTCAATTGAAAACAGGATGTTTACAATTTGATGAGTTGGTTCTTATCTTAAATCTCTTGCAATGGTTCAGTATGATGAAATTACTTCAAGTACGCACTTTAATACTTAATAGTTTAAGGTTTTAGATATCCACAGTGGCCATGTAGTAATTTTGATTATTTCTTTTGGTGTTTATTAAGGTGTGGTCCACTACAATGTCCAGCACTCCTAGGTCAGGCATAGCATGTCAATTAAAGAGTAATGTTCCCTCTACTGGGCACGATTCAATGGAAAAGAAACAGAGTCCCATTTTGGGCATATTTAGCAGGGTGTTTCCCTGCTCTTGCAGCGGTGAGAACGATCCCGCTATTAAACGGGACTCTGCTTCTTTTTTGGGCCTCAGCGAGGAATGCCCCGTCGAGGCCGCACTTCGACTCATTTTCTGCACTAACGAGCTCAGCTCGTCAGGTGCCCCAATCTCTGAACCCCCATCACAGCCTGCAGCCCACCAAATGCTCCAACATACCAATTAGGGGGTCCTCTAGCCCCCTGCATCCCACCTCATTAGGATAGGGCACACCCCGGCCGGATCCCCAGCGAGGTCAAGGTGCCACCTGTACTCGTGGGCACTGCCAGGGTGGCACTGAGGTGGCACTGCCAAGGTGCCTGGGAGGCATTGGGAGTGCCAGAGTACCACCCTACCCAGAGCCCAACCAGGTGGCCTTCGATTGCCCAGGAGACCCCCCCAAATGAATATGTGCCTGGTCCACATTTGTGGAAACCAATGTTAAACAGCGCCCATCGCGGTCTCCGAGACGAGGACATTAGGTGCTGCATCTTGGGTAACTCCAGCACAGACATATTCAAGTAGGACTAACTACTCACTTGAATATGCAAATTTGGATCCCGCCCTTTGAGGGAAGAATCCAGATCGCGACGCCTCACGAGATCTAGTTAGATCTCGCAAGGTATAATGAACCTCGTAAATGTCGCGAGAGGCCTCTTGCGAGATTTATTGGCTTTGTCACATCCCAAGTCGGGCGTGACGAGGCCGTTAGATCGCGCCCACTGTTACCCAACAATCTCCTTTAGTCTCAATCTCAGGTGATGCCCACAAACTCAACAACAGTAATTTTATGTCCGCTCTCTGTGTAATTCACAATTCATGTCAAATTCCTCGATTTGCTTTGCTGCGAAAGCTATTTTCACCTTGGATCAAGCTTGCCCACGGAGACAACAAAATTTCATCCAAAATGGCAGGTCTCCAGAAGAAAGGCAGTACGTTAATTTAGTGAACATTCAGTCCCTCATAGAAACAATAACTGACATATTTTTTGAACTATGGTTCTCAATTATTTTCATTGCTTATATTTCTAATACCAAATGAACCTATTAACTGGGGGTGAAAATGTCTCAAGGTTTTACTGTTATATGTGTGGTTATTGTAGTTGTGTGCAATGTCTCGTTAAGATCTGAGTCACATGATATGTGTGATCTCATCGGCTATTTGGTGGGTGTTAGATGCAAGGAAGCGATGACGCAGGAGTGTAAAGGATACAAAGGATTATTTAAACGTTGCATGAAAACTCCACCACTCCCCGAAAGGACTCCAGCGACCAACCCACACCTGGGCCTGGGTACCCCGCTAATGAGGGAACTCCACTCGCTCAGCAGGTAACTCATATCCCTCGAAAGTCATGGGGAACATAATCGGCCCGTCCCGTGGCTCACATTATAACAGAGGGCTTTGAGGGTGTTTCGTGCCTGTTTTGAACAGGAAAGAGCTCACTCTGTTAACCTTGTTTCAAATCCATGTGCTTCTGCAATCCTACTTCTTTTGTACTGTTAATCTAAAGATACAACATTTTCTGGCTGTCCAATATTTCTAAAAAAATAAGCAGAAATAAAAGCAAGCTTGGAATACTCCACACACAAAAAAATGCCATCCAATAAGCTGAGGACTCTAGTGCATGTTTTAAATTACCTTATTTATTTCATTAACTTTAAGGTGAACACAACCCTCAGCAATTTTAACAAAATCTATATCAGCAATTCATCTTCAGCAACACCTTAAATCCTGACCTCTACCACCATGAAGGAGAACTAGGGCAGCAGATGCATGGGAACACTTTAATCAGGACATGGGAGTCAATATCGAGCGGAAAAAAGAACATAAGATCATAAGGCATAGGAGCAGGATCAGGCCATTCGGTCCATCGTGTCTGCTCTGCCATTCAATCATGGACGATATGTTTCTCATCCCCATTATTCTGCCTTCTCCCCATAAACCCTTATCCTCTTATTAATCAAGCACCTATCTATCTCTGTCTTAAAGACCCTCAGTGGCCTCCACAGCCTTTTGAGGTAAAGGGTTCCACAGATTCATCACCCTCTGGCTCAAGAAATTCCTCCTCATTTCTGTATTAAACAATTTCCCTTCATTAAATAGTAACATTATGGCGGGGCAAGCAATAAACAAAGAAATAACCGATGCATGTAGAAATGGTACAGCAGTTATCATGGGGGATTTTAATCTACATGTCGATTGGTTTAACCAGGTCGGTCAAGGCAGCCTTGAAGAGTAGTTTATAGAATGTATCCGCGATAGTTTCCGAGAACAGTATGTAATGGAACCTACGAGGGAACAAACGGTCCTAGATCTGGTCCTGTGTAATGAGACAGGATTGATTCATGATCTCATAGTTAGGGATCCTCTCAGAAGGAGCAATCACAATATGGTGGAATTTAAAATACAGATGGAGGGTGAGAAGGTAAAATCAAACACTAGTGTTTTGTGCTTAAACAAAGGAGATTACAAAGGGATGAGAGAAGAACTAGCTAAGGTAGACTGGGAGCAAAGACTTTATGGTGAAACAGTTGAGGAACAGTGGAGAACCTTCCAAGTGATTTTTCACAGTGCTCAGCAAAGGTTTACACCAACAAAAAGGAAGGACGGTAGAAAGAGGGAATATCGACCATGGATATCTAAGGAAATAAGGGAGAGTATCAAATTGAAGGAAAAAGCATACAAAGTGGCAAAGATTAGTGGGAGACTAGAGGACTGGGAAACCTTTAGGGGGCAACAGAAAGATAGTAAAAAAGCTATAAAGAAGAGTAAAATAGATTATAAGAGTAAACTTGCTCAGAATATAAAAACTGATAGTAAAAGTTTCTACAAATATATAAACCAAAAAAGAGTGGCTAAGGTAAATATTGGTCCTTCAGAGGATGAGAAGGGAGATTTAATAATGGGAGATGAGGAAATGGCTGAGGAACTGAACAGATTTTTTGGGTCGGTCTTCACAGTGGAAGACACAAATAACATGCCAGTGACTGATAGAAAGGAGCTATGACAGGTGAGGACTTTGAGAGGATTGTCATCACTAAGGCGGTAGTGATGGGCAAGCTAATGGGGTTAAAGGTAGACAAGTCTCCTGGCCCTAATGGAATGCATCCCAGAGTGCTAAAAGAGATGGCTAGGGAAATTGCAAATGCACTAGTGATAATTTACCAAAATTCACTAGACTCTGGGGTGGTCCCGGCGGATTGGAAATTAGCAAACGTGACACCACTGTTTAAAAAAGGAGGTAGGCAGAAAGCGGGTAATTATAGGCCAGTGAGCTTAACTTCGGTATTGGGGAAGATGCTGCATTCTAACATCAAGGAAGAAATAGCGAGGCATCTGGATGGAAATTGTCCCATTGGGCAGACGTAGCATGGGTTCATAAAGGGCAGGTCGTGCCTAACTAATTTAGTGGAATGTTTTGAGGACATTACCAGTGCGGTAGATAATGGGGAGCCTATGGATGTGGTAAAGCTGGATTTCCAGAAAGCCTTTGACAAGGTGCCACACAAACGGTTGCTGCATCAGATAAAGATGCATGGCATTAAGGGTAAAGTAGTAGCATGGATAGAGGATTGGTTAATTAATAGAAAGCAAAGAGTGGGGATTAATGGGTGTTTCTCTGGTTGTCAATCAGTAGCTAGTGGTGTCCCTCAGGGATCAGTGGTGGGCCCACAATTGTTCACAATTTACATAGATGATTTGGAGTTGGGGACCAAGGGCAGTTTGTCCAAGTTTGCAGACGACACTAAGATGAGTGGTAAAGCAAAAAGTGCAGAGGATACTGAAAGTCTGCAAAGGGATTTGGATAGGCTAAGTGAATGGGCTAGGGTCTGGCAGATGGAATACAATGTTGACAAATGCGAGGTTATCCATTTCGGTAGGAATAACAGCAAAAGGGATTATTATTTAAATGATAAAATATTAAAACATGCTGCTGTGCAGAGAGACCTGGGTGTGCTAGTGCAAAAAGTTGGTTTTCAGGTGCAACAAGTGATTAAGAAGGCAAATGGAATTTTGTGTTTCATTGCTAGAGGGATGGAGTTTAAGACTAGGGAGGTTATGCTTCAATTGTATAAGGTGTTAGTGAGGCCACACCTGGGGTATTGTGTTCAGTTTTGGTCTCCTTACTTGAGAAAGAACGTACTGGCACTGGAGGGTGTGCAGAGGAGATTCACTCGGTTAATTCTAGCGCTGAAGGGGTTGGATTACGAGGAGTGGTTGAGTAGACTGGGACTGTACTCGTTGGAATTTAGAAGGATGAGGGGGGAGCTTATCGAAACCTATAAAATTATGAAGGGAATAGATCGGATAGATGCGGGCAGGTTGGTTCCACTGGCGGGTGAAAGCAGAACTAGGGGGCATAGCCTCAAAATAAGGGGTAGTAGATTTAGGGCTGAGTTTAGGAGGAACTTCTTCACCCAAAGGGTTGTGAATCTATGGAATTCCTTGCCTAGTGAAGCAGTAGAAGCTCCTTCATTAAATGTTTTTAAGATAAAGATAGATAGTTTTTTGAAGAATGAAGGGATTAAGGGTTGTGGTGTTCGGGCCGGAAAGTGGAGCTGAGTCCACAAAAGATCAGCCATGATCTCATTGAATGGTGGAGCAAGCTCGAGGGGCCAGACGGCCTACTCCTGCTCCTAGTTCTTATGTTCTTATATTCAGTCTGAGGCTGTGCCTCTGGTTCTAGTTTTTCCTACTAATGGAAAAATCCCTTCCATGTCCACTCTATCGAGGCCTCTCAGTATCCTGTAAGTTTCAATAAGGTCCCCCCTCATCCTTCTAAACCCCAACGAATACAGACCCACAGTCCTCAATTGCTCCTCACATGACAAGCTCTTAATTCCAGGGATCATTCTTGTGAACTTTCTCTGGGCCCTTTCCAAGGCCAGCACATCTTCCTTAGCTACAGGGCCCAAAACTGCTCACAAATACTCCAATTGGGGTCCAACCAGAGCTTTATACAGCTTCAGCAGTACATCCCTGCTCTTGTATTCTAGCCTTCTCAACATGAATGCTAACATTGCATTTGCCTTCTTAACTGCCAACTGAAATTGCACGTTAATTTTAAGAGAATCTTGAACTAGGATTCCTAAGTCCCTTTGTGTTTCTAATTTCCTAAGCCTTTTCCCATTTAGAAAATAGTCTATCCCTCCATTCTTCCTACCAAAGTGCAGAATCACACACTTTTCCACATTGTATTCCATCTGCCACTTCTTTGCCCACTCTCCTAGCCTATCAAAGTCCTTCTGCAGGTTCCCTGCTTCCTCAATACTACCTGTCCCTCTGCATATTTTGGTATAATCTTCAAACTTAGCAACAGTGCCCTCAGTTCCTTCTTCCAGATCGTTAATATATATTGTGACAAGTTGTGGTCCCAACATCGATCCCTGATGCACACCACTAGTCATTGGCTGCAAAACTGAAAAAGACCCATTTATCCCCACCCTCTGCATTCCCCCAGTCAGCCAATCCTCTATCCATGCCAATATCTTACCCTGAACACGAAGGGCTCTTAACTTATTTGACAGCTCTCCTCTATGGCACCTTGTCAAAGGCCTTCTGCAAATCTAAATAAATCATGTCCACTGGTTAAGAACGTAAGAACTAGGAGCAGGAGTAGGCCATCTGGCCCCTCGAGCCTGCTCCACCATTCAATGAGATCATGGCTGATCTTTTGTGGACTCAGCTCCACTTTCCTTAATCCCTTTATTCTTCAAAAAACTATCTATCTTTATCTTAAAAACATTTAATGAAGGAGCCTTTACTGCTTCACTGGGCAAGGAATTCCATAGATTCACAACCCTTTGGGTGAAGAATTTCCTCCTAAACTCAGCCCTAAATCTACTTCCCCTTATTTTGAGGCTATGCCCCCTAGTTCTGCTTTCACCCGCCAGTGGAAACAACCTGCCCGCATCTATCCTATCTATTCCCTCCATAATTATATATGTTTCTATAAGATCCCCCCTCATCCTTCTAAATTCCAACGAGTACAGTCGCAGTCTACTCAACCTCTCCTCGTAATCCAACCCCTTCAGCTCCGGGATTAACCTAGTGAATCTCCTCTGCATACCCTCCAGTGCCAGTACATCCTTTCTCAAGTAAGGAGACCAAAACTGAACACAATACCCCAGGTGTGGCCTCACTAACACCTTATACAATTGCAGCATAACCCCCCTAGTCCTAAACTCCATCCCTCTAGCAATGAAGGACACAATTCCATTTGCCTTCTTAATCACCTGTTCTCCTTTGTCTAACTTCCTTGTTACCTCAAAGAATTGTAACAGATTTGTCATACATGACCTCCCCTTGATGAAGCCATGCTGACTCAATTCCAAGTACTCCGCAAACTCATCTTTAATAATGACTCTGAAAGCCTTACCAATGACCAAAGTTAGGCTAACCGGCTTATAATTTCCTGTCTTCTGCCTCCCTCCCTTCTTAAACAGGGGTGTTAGTTAGCCATTTAACCCCTCTGGGACCCTCAATGCCTCCTCAGTGATTCCTGAAAGATCACTGCCAATGCCTCCACAATCTCCTCAGCTATCTCCTTCAGAACCCTGGGTGTAGTCCATCCGGTCCAGGTGATTAACTCACCTTCAGACCTTTCAGTTTTCCCAGAGCCTTCTCCTTATGATGGTCACTACACTCACCTCTGTCCCCTAATTCTCCTAAAGTTCTGGTACCCCACTGGTGTCTTCCATTGTGAAGACTGATGCAAAGTAACTATTTAGTTCCTCTGCCAGTTCCTTGTTTCCTATTACTACTTCTCCAGCCTAATTTTCCAGTGGTACAATGTCAATTCTTGCCTCTCTCTTACCTCTTATATATTGAAATAAACTCTTGCTATCTTCTTTGATATTGCTAGCTAGCTTAAACTCATATTTAATCTTCTCCCCTCTTATTGCTTTTTTAGTACTCCGCTGCTCGCTTTTAAAGGATTCCCAATCCTCAGGCTTCCCTCTAATCCTTGTCACCTGGTATGCTTTTTCTTTTGCTGTTATGCTGTTCTTGACTTCCCTCGTCAGCTATGGATGCCTCGTCCTCCCTTTAGCATATTTCCTCCTCCTTGAACAAAGTTTTATTTGCAGATGATATCCATACACTTCCCAGTAGATACCTACTGGGTTCTTTTCTGGTCGGTGCCTTACTGTCAGACCTTGGGTGGGATTCTCCGACCCCACGCCTTGTGGGAGAATCACCGGGGGTCGACGAGAATCCCGCCCCCGCCGTCCTCCCAATTCTCCCGCCCCCCAAAAACCGGCACGGTGTGAGTCACGCCGCCCACCTCGGAGAATGGCGGGGTCCGGCGCAATTCAAGAGGCGCCGGAGCCACCCGAATTCTCCGGCCAGTGATGGGCCGAAGTCCCGCCCGTCTGTAGCCGGGCCCACCGGCGTCAATTAGAGTAGGTCCCTTACTGGCGGGACCTCGCGGCGTGGGTGGGCTCCGGGGATCCTGGGGGGTCGCGGAGGGATCTGGCCCCGGGAGGTGCCCCCACGGTGGCCTGGCCCGCGGTCGGGGCCCACCGATCCACAGGTGGGCCTGTGCCATGGGGGCACTCTATTGTTCCGCACCGGAGGCTGTGGTCTTCCGCCATTCCTGGTGTGGAAGCGAATCCCTCTGCGCATGTGCGGGGATGATGCCAGTACGCGGTGGCACTCCCGCGCATGCGCCGACTTGCGCCGGCCGGCGGAGGCCCTTTGCCGCTGGTTGGCATGGCGCCAAGCCCCTATCCTGCCGGCTGGCGGGGCGCCAACTACTCCAGGCTGGGCCTAGCCCCTGAAGGTGCGGAGGATTCCACGGGACGGGATTCTCCCCTACCCGCGGGGCGGGGGGGGTCCCGGCAGGACGGAGTGGCGTGAACCACTCCGGCGTCGGGCCACCCCAAAGGTGCGGAATCCTCCGCACCTTCAGGGGCTAGGCTCGCCTCGGAGTGATTGCTGCCCCGCCGGCCAGCGAGATAGGGGCTTGGCGCCACGCCAACCGGCGCTGAAGGGCCTCCCACCCGGCAGGAGGGGTCGGAGAACCCCGCCCCTTATATACACTGCGTCATTGAGATACCCCGCCCCTGGTGGGGGAGCCTGTACTCCGCAAGGAGTACAGGGAAGACAAGCATTCCCACCCCTGAGGTGCAGGATATTGCAAACACCCAGTTCTCATCCAAGCTATATCCCATCCTGACTTGGAACTATATCTCTGTTCCTTCACTGTCACTGGGTCAAAATCCTGGAGCTCCCTATCAGCACTGTGGGTGTACCTACACCACATGGACTGCAGCAGTTCAAGAAGGAGGCTCACCACCACTTTCTCAATGAGCAATAAATGCTGGCTTAGCCAGCGATGCCCATATCCCATGAATGAGTTTATAAAAATGGTTGCCTTATGTTCATACAAAATCAAAACACATGTAGGAACACATTATAGGGCAGATCTCCAATAAAATAGTAGAGCCCAAATGTTTTATAAATTTTTGAGGACCCTGTGAGTCTGTTCAAACATGTAACACTTGTATTCTCTTCTCTTTTATATAGCTTTGCTCAGACTCCTAATCCAACATCTTCATCAAATTACACAGTGAGATAGCTACTGCTCTCATATCTAAAGACTGACAGGAAATAGAGGCATATTACAGTGTTAGAATGCGGTTCTTTCAGAAGAGGGTCAGGTGATGAAAGATAGGTTTACTTGATAATGATGTGCTACATTTTGCAATGCACGTTTCAAACAGGATGTAACTTTCTTAATTTTTTCATTTTATCTGTTTTACTTCTTAAAGTCATTGCAACAGTATCTTTTCTTTGCTCAGTTCTTTCCTTTACGTATATTACAATGATGAACACAACTCAAACAGTCATCTGCATTTTGGGCATTTCTTTGGTGTGTCAACATTTTCTGCCACAAACTAGAGTAACTGGCCCCAATATGCCCGACTCCTCCTGAGTCGAGTGGCTATTGCAAGTGACAAATGCTGCTCCATTCCATGCACTTTCAACACAACAGCTCAGCTTGCCATATGTGTGATGTGTAGACTGGAACTTATAGGCGATTAGGGGTTCTCATCTCCTGTAAAATAGAAGTGTCAATCGGGGGACTTGTTTGATTTGATTTGATTTATTATTATCACACGTATTAGTATACAGTGAAAAGTATTGTTTCTTGCATGCGTACAGACAATGCATACCGTACATAGGGAAGGAAGGAGAGACTACAGAATGTAATGTTACAGTCATAACTAGGGTGTAGAGAAAAGATTCCCCTGTGCAGGGAACAGTGCAGCGAGGAGGAATGGGGACTGCCAGGTGCTTTACTCAATGAACTCGGTCAATACAAGACTGGAATTGGAAATGGATGCCAAGGGGTTGGGAGAGGAAATGAGGCTGCAAAAAAATGGAAGAGAAGGACACAAATCAAAATATGGGGCGGAATTTTCCCCCAAAATGTGGCATGTCGGGCAAGAAAATGGTGTGACTCCTGCCGACACGTTTCACACACTGAGTCTGAGTTGCCACAAGTCTAGTTCGCCCACCCTGGGGGGTCAGCTCAGCATTGCAATCAAGGGGGTGCTGCATTTAAACAGCTCCACAGCACTCACTCACATTCAAGGCAGGAAGATGGCCACTTGCAGACCAATCCCAAAATTCTCCGACGGGCCTGGCAAGACTATTGGATGCAGTAGAGGAGAGGTGGATAACCATCTACCCACATGTTGGCAGAAGCCCTCGAGCAACGTAACAAATCCTGCCTGGGAAGCGGTGGCAGCAGTGGTTAGCACCAGCAGTATGAATCGGAGGATGGGGGGTTCAATGTTGCAGAAAGATGAATGACCTCCTGAGAGCTGCAAGGGTGAGTGCCTGTTGTCTCCTCTTGGCATTTATCCCTTCCATTACTCCCAGATTGTCACCATTACAAAGAACAAAGAAATGTACAGCACAGGAACAGGCCCTTCGGCCCTCCAAGCCCGTGCCGACCATGCTGCCCGACTAAACTACAATCTTCTACACTTCCTGGGTCCGTATCCCTCTATTCCCATCCTATTCATGTATTTGTCAAGATGCCCCTTAAATGTCACTATCGTCCCTGCTTCCACCACCTCCTCCGGTAGCGAGTTCCAGGCACCCACTACCCTCTGCGTAAAAAACTTGCCTCGTACATCTCCTCTAAACCTTGCCCCTCTCACCTTAAACCTATGCCCCCTAGTAATTGACCCCTCTACCCCGGGGAAAAGCCTCTGACTATCCACTCTGTCTATGCCCCTCATAATTTTGTAGACCTCTATCAGGTCGCCCCTCAACCTCCTTCGTTCCAGTGAGAACAAACCGAGTTTATTCAACCGCTCCTCATAGCTAATGCCCTCCATACCAGGCAACATTCTGGTAAATCTCTTCTGCACCCTCTCTAAAGCCTCCACATCCTTCTGGTAGTGTGGCGACCAGAATTGAACACTATACTCCAAGTGTGGCCTAACTAAGGTTCTACACAGCTGCAACATGACTTGCCAATTCTTATACTCAATGCCCCGGCCAATGAAGGCAAGCATGCCGTATGCCTTCTTGACTACCTTCTCCACCTGTGTTGCCCCTTTCAGTGACCTGTGGACCTGTACTCCTAGATCTCCTTGACTTTCAATACTCTTGAGGGTTCTACCATTCACTGTATATTCCCTACCTGCATTAGACCTTCCAAAATGCATTACCTCACATTTGTCCGGATTAAACTCCATCTGACATCTCTCCGCCCAAGTCTCCAAACAATCTAAATCCTGCTGTATCCTCTGACAGTTCTCATCGCTATCCGCAATTCCACCAACCTTTGTGTCGTCTGCAAACTTACTAATCAGACCAGTTACATTTTCCTCAAAATCATTTATATATACTACAAAGAGCAAAGGTCCCAGCACTGATCCCTGTGGAACACCACTGGTCACAGCCCTCCAATTAGAAAAGCATCCTTCCATTGCTACTCTCTGCATTCTATGACCTAGCCAGTTCTGTATCCACCTTGCCAGCTCACCCCTGATCCCGTGTGACTTCACCTTTTGTACTAGTCTACCATGAGGGACATTGTCAAAGGCATTACTGAAGTCCATATAGACAACATCCACTGCCCTACCTGCATCAATCATCTTAGTGACCTCCTCGAAAAAACTCTATCAAGTTAGTGAGACACGACCTCCCCTTCACAAAACCATGCTGTCTCTCACTAATACGTCCATTTGCTTCCAAATGGGAGTAGATCCTGTCTCGAAGAATTCTCTCCAGTAATTTCCCTACCACTGAAGTAAGGCTCACCGGCCTGTAGTTCCCTGGATTATCCTTGCTACCCTTCTTAAACAGAGGAACAACATGGGCTATTCTCCAGTCCTCCGGGACATCCCCTGAATCCACTTGCCACCACCTTACAAGCTCTCAGAACTCAACCTCCCAGCAGTATCCTCAACCCCCCCGGCAGTTTTCTTGTGTGATGCCCAGAAATGCCAGTTGTCCCTGACCTCTGACCCACCAGGCATCTAACCTACAGTGTACCCTTTGTTTTCCAGTAGAAGATAGCCCATAACAAGCGCAAGAGGGAGAAGATAGTTGGGGCCATGTCTGAGCTGCACTTTTTGACTCCCTTCCGGAAAAGGGCAATGGAGCTCGCAGGGGAGAGCCAGGAGTGGGCCTGTACTGACAGTGAGGTTGGTCTGCGGCAGCGAAGTGAGGAATCACTGCACCTTCATCCACTTGACCCTGTCAATTGAGTTGATAGGTGGCCAAACCTTGTCATTTACTAAGACCAAGTCCTTTGCCTTGCAGGAACATCAACCAGTGAGCCCAGGCTTTCCACGAGCAGAGCCTCCCTTTCAACCAGCATCTCGAAGGAGATCCCCGGGCAAGACACCAAAGATGCGTCAGAGCTATCACTCACAACATCCACCATCGGAGAGACATGTACCTCAATGGGCAATTTTAGCAGACAGGCATCTGAATCACCATCCGGTGAGCACCACACTGCTTCTGATGACATCGGATGGAGACAGGGAGTGGGCATTCGGAGGTCTGCTGGATCCCAGGACTCAGCTCTACCCCAGCCAGGTGCCATGCCTTTGGCCATGTTTGCCCCTCAGCTACTAGAGATGCAAAGGCAGAGCTGGGAATTCCAGGTGATGTTGTCAGTGACATTCCTGCAACTGCAAGGCTAATTGGAGGAGTGCCAAAGCCTTCAGTCGCAGGGGATGTTGCCCGCATTGCGTGGCACCCAGACCAACACTGCAAGGGGCGGCGACCACAGTGGAAAGCCTGGGGCCAGACATCAGAGCTATGAGTCCAAAGCATGGCTCAGTCTCTGAGGACCAAGACTGAGGGCCTTGAGAACGTGGCCCAGACAAAGAGGGGCTCCAGAGCTTGGTCCAGATACAGAGATCTATTGCTGAGGACTTTGACACCATGGGTGGCAGTGTGTGCCTCATTATAACGGGACTCCACATCACTCTCAGGTCTCTGCACTGGCCAAGATCATAATGGGTAGCATTTGTTTCCCACAAGCCATCCCAGCAGGCTGGGGTTGTCCTCAAAGACCATGGGGATTTGCAACTGCCCCAGAATGAAGCTGTTACGCATACTCCCAGGATCCATGCACAGAGACGTCCTGCGGTGATCACGCGCAAGCTGAGCATTAAGGGAGTGAAACCCCATGTGATTGATAGGAACGCCCTGATGTCATGGTACTCTTAAATCCATTTGTGTCCTAACAGCACATCTTTCGGCACTTGTGGGAGGAAACCGGAGCACCTGGAGGAAACCCAAGCATACACGGGGAGAACGTGCAGACTCCGCAAGCCGGGAATCGAACCTGGAACCCTGGCGCTGTGAAGCAACAGTGCTAACCACTGTGCTACCGTGCCGCTTATGTGATCAGAGGACCAAACATATAGAACATCCATGATCTCGCAGATGCATTTGTGGGCTGATGACTGAGATATCTTATTGAGGTCACTGGTTGGGCCCTGGAATGAACCAGTCGCCTAAATCCTCTGGCTGCCATGACCTTCACAACCACAGGGAGTGGATGTCTCCTCAACGTAGCACGAGGCTTGCTAAAACATGGCACAAGTACCGCATAGTGTCCTTTTTGAGGCGGAAGCTCCTGTGGCACAAGGTTTCTGGCTGCTCAATGAAGGATCCTGTAAACCCTAGGTTCTCCTTCTCCTTCGATATCTTCAAGCCCCCTCATCGGCCTGATAGGCGGCTGGCCCTTGTGCCTGCCTAGCAGCCCCCTGGCCCCCTGGTGCTGGATCCTCCCTGGCTTAGGCAACTCTGAGCCGATGGAGTCTGTCCTCCTCCAGCATTGGAATGAAAATGATTGCCAATTCCACTGGCTACATCCGAAACAAATCGGTAGTCAGGGAGGGATGAGAGAAAGACAGTCAGGTAGGAGTTCCATCCCATTCCCCTAAAACCCTCCCAACATCCCTTATCATCCTTGCCCTGGAAGCTATCAGTCCTACACAGCCTCCAGCAGCCAGCGTTAACTCAAATGTCTGCTGCCCGTCCAACATCCTCACTTGACCGGCCATGATTACTGTCCTCGACCCTTCAGAGCCGCCTGTGTCAGCACATCGCTTTGAGGCTCTCCCTCGATGCTCCGCCCCCGATGGGCCGAGTTCCCGATCGCCCGGGGTGCGTGTGGTCTGGGTTTTCGTAAACCCGGCGTGGCGGCTGCAGACTGTGTCCAGCGCTGCCACAGTCGGGCGGGAGCTATGCTGCTGGAAGGGGGGCTTCGGCGAGGGCTGGGGGGACTAAACAATCAATTTGTGATATATCATTGGACCAAAGTCACCTTTAATATAAAAATAGTAAAAAAGTTTTATGGAGCATGATGCCAGGCCTCCTAAATATGGTGCAAGGAACCCTAACTATGCGCATAAATGTTATGCCTCCAACATTTGGATGTTAACCTCAGGTTTCTTTCCCTAATCGATAAGTGAAGGAATATAGAATTCAAAATTCATGTGCTTCGGGGCCCAGGTGCTTAAAGGGACCACTGGTACAGCTGACCTGTTGACATTAGGTTTGGGACGATATGAAAATCTCAGTTTGACAGTGTCACACATATCCCCAAAACATATAATACTTTAAAAAATCAACAACACCTTGCACTTATATTGTCTGTTCAGCATTTAAAATGTCCCAAGTGCTTTCTGCCAAGTTATGCAGGATTTATTCAGACAGATGACCAAAGCTTGCTCAAACAGGTAAGTTTGAAAGAAGCATGTTAAAGGGGGAGAGAGATGGGGAGATAATTAAGGAGAGAATTGCAAAGGGTCTTGGCATCTGGAGGCATAGCTGCAAGAGGCCAGAATTGGAGGAGGACAACTATTTTAAGATATTTTTAGTGCTGGAGGAGATCCCACAAAATGCCAGAGGACCATGGAATGATTTGAAAAGTAGGATGTGAATTTTGAAATTGAGGCATGGTCAGACCAGGAGCCAATGTAAGTCAGCGAGCACAGAGCTAATGACTGAACATGATTTATGTCAAGTGAGTTAGGATGCAGGTGGATGAGTTAAAGTTTCTGAAGTGTGGAAGATGTGAGGCCAGCCAGCAGAGCATTGGAATAGTCGAGTCTAGAGGTAACAATAGCATGAATGAGGGTTTCAACAGCAGATGAACTGAGGCAGGGTAGAAACACGTGATGTCATAGAGGTGGGAATAGACAGTCTTGGCGATTGAGAGGATCGGGGGCAGAAGTTCAGCTCAGTGTCGAATAGGGTGGAAAGCTTTTGAACAGGCTGCATCAGCCTCAGACAATGGCCAGGAAGAGGATAGAGTCAGTGGTTGGGGAACAGAATTTGTGGTGAATCGTGTGTTTGGATTATGTCATTAGCAATGCATCAGACCAGGAGTTCCCTACTTATGGGGTAGTCAGCAACACAATGCATCAAAATTCTGTGCTGCCAGTGGCACCATCCATCTGATCACAGCATGAAGAAACAAATGAATTGTAATGTTGTGGTGCCACCAGTTGGTGATGTGGAGAATTATAAGAAGATAAGAAATAGGAGCAGGAGTGGACCATTTGGCCCCTCAAGCTTGCTCCACCATTCAATAAGGATCTGATTGTGGCCTTAACTCCACTTGTCTGCTGTGGCGGTATGTATTAGGGGTAATACACCATGTGTCAACAGGCTATTGGTGGAGGGATGCCAGGTCCTGATAGGATCTGCCACCTACTGGACTCCACCCAGAAATGCCGGTATAAGAACCCAGTTTTTCCCTCCATTTCCCTCAGCAGTTGCATTCTGTAACCACGCTGATGGGGATAAAGTTCTGCTTAATAAAGCCTTCAATTGACATTACCTCAACCTGCCTCGCGTCATATTGACGGTGCTACAATTTATTAAGCAGAATTTAAATTGAAGAAAACGGTGTGGGAACATGGAGCTCCGAATCACCTCGGAGTGCCTGCGCATCGCACCCCAAGCAGCTAACTCGGCCTCTATCTTCCAGCACTGGATGGCATGCTTTGAGGGCTACCTCCGAACGGCCCCGGCACACCGACAGACGAACAAAAGATGCAGGCCCTCTATTCCAGGGTGAGTCCTGACGTCTACTCCCTTATCGAGGACAAGGACGGTTTCACCGGTGCCATCGCCGCGCTGAAGGATATCTACATCCGGCCCGTCAACCAGGTTTTTGCTCGCTACCAGCTCGCCACACGATGGCAATTTCCGGGGGAATCGCTGGACGAGTTTTATAATGCCCTGCTGATCCTGGGTCGAAACTGCAACTGCCCGGCGGTAACAGCGAGTGAACACACAGAGCTCCTGGTCCGCGATGAGTATGTGGCAGGTTTGGCCTCTTCCCAGATCCGCCAGTGGCTTCTGGAGAACGAATCTCTGGGACTTACAGAAGCTCGGGCCCTGGCGGCATCCCTCGATGTGGCCTCGCGTAACGCCCGCGCCTACGTCCCCGACCGCACTACAGCCCCTTGGGCTCCGTGGACCCCCGCTGCGGTCGACTCTCCGACACCCCCCCCTCAAACCTGCGCGGCCAAAACACCAGACCAACCGGGGGGGCCCCGCTGCTATTTTTGCGGCCAGCCGAAACACCCTCGGCAGCGCTGCCCGGCCCGCGCGGCTACCTGCAAAAGCTGCGGGAAGAAGGGCCACTACGCGATGGTGTGCAAGTCCCGCGGGGTCGCCGCTATCTCCGGGGAAGAAACGGGACCACAGACCCAGCCCCCCCAGCGATCCACGTGTGATCAACGGACGCCGCCATTTTGGACCCCAGACGCCACGAGGGAGAGATGGGCGCCGCCATTTTGTCCACCCCCGACCGCGCTCGATCCGTGGACGCCACCATCTTGGCTGAATGACCCCGACACAGACGGCCACATACTGCCTGATTACGATGCTCAACTTCAACAACCACGTCTGGCTTCGACGACCCTCGACCAGTCACGACCCCGGACGCTCCAGACTGCAACCACTACAGTCCTAGTGAATGGTTACGAGACGCCGTGTCTTATCGACTCTGGGAGCACGGACAGCTTCATTCATCCGAACACGGTAAGGCGCTGTTCCCTCGTAATTCGGCCAAGCACCCAGAAAAATTTCCTGCCGCCGGGATCCCACTCCGTTCAGATCACGGGGTTCTGCATCGCTAACCTAACGGTGCAGGGGAGGGAGTTCAGAAATTACCGGCTGTATGTCCTCCCCCATCTCTGTGCGCCCACACTCCTAGGGTTGGACTTCCAATGCAACCTCCAGAGTTTAACATTTAAATTTGGCGGCCCTATACCCCACTGACTGTCTGCGACCTCGCGACCCTCAAGGTTGAACCGCCTTCCTTGTTTGCGAACCTCACCCCAGATTGCAAACCCGTCGCCACAAGGAGCAGACGGTACAGCGCCCAGGACCGAGCATTTATCCGGTCCGAAGTCCAGAGGCTGCTGAAGGAAGGCATCATCCAGGCTAGCAACAGTCCCTGGAGAGCCCAGGTGGTAGTTGTTAAGACCGGGGAGAAACAGAGGATGGTCATCGACTATAGTTAGACCATCAACAGGTACACTCAGCTAGATGCGTACCCTCTCCCCCGTATATCCGACATGGTCAATTGGATTGCACAGTACAAGGTCTTTTCCACCGTGGACCTCAAGTCCGCCTACCACCAGCTCCTCATCCGTCCCGGTGACCGCAACTATACTGCCTTCGAAGCAGACGGGCGGTTATACCACTTTTTAAGGGTTCCATTCGGCGTCACGAACGGAGTCTCGGTCTTCCAACGAGAGATGGACCGAATGGTTGACCTGCATGGTTTATGGGCCACGTTCCCGTATCTCGACAACGTCACCATCTGCAGTCCCGACCAGCAGGACCACGACGCCAATTTCCAAAAATTCCTCCAGACCGCTCACGTCCTGAACCTCACTTACAACAAAGAAAAATGCGTGTTCCGCACCGATCGTCTAGCCATCCTGGGCTACGTGGTGCGTAATGGAATGATAGGCCCCGACCCTGAATGCATGCGCCCCCTCATGGAGTTCCCGCTCCCCCACTGTGCCAAAGCCCTGAAACGTTGCCTGGGCTTCTTTTCTTATTACGCCCAGTGGGTCCCCCAGTACGCAGACAAGGCCCGTGCACTAATCCAGTCCACTACTTTTCCCCTGACGACAGAGGCATGCCAGGCCTTTAGCCACATCAAAGAGGATATCGCAAAGGCCACGATGCGTGCCATTGACGAGTCCCTCCCCTTCCAGGTCGAGAGCGACGCATCGGATGTAGCTCTGGTGGCCACCCTCAACCAAGCAGGCAGACCCGTGTCCTTCTACTCCCGAACCCTCCACGCTTCAGAAATCCGCCACTCCTCAGTGGAAAAGGAGGCACAAGCAATAGTGGAAGCTGTGCGACACTGGAGGCATTACCTGGCCGGTAGGAGATTCACTCTCCTCACTGACCAACGGTCGGTTGCCTTCATGTTCGATAATACACAGCGGGGCAAGATCAAGAACGACAAGATCTTGCGGTGGAGGATCGACCTCTCCACCTTCAATTATGAGATCTTGTATCGTCCCGGAAAGCTGAACGAGCCATCCGATGCCCTATCCCGCGGCACATGTGCCAATGTACAAGTGGACCGTCTCTAAGCCCTCCACGAGGACCTCTGCCAACCGAGGGTCACTCGTTTCTACCACTTCCTTAAGGCTCGCAACCTCCCTTACTCCGTCGAGGACGTCCGAACAGTCACCAGAAACTGCCAGATCTGCGCTGAGTGCAAACCGCACTTTTTCAGGCCAGATAGAGCGCACCTGGTTAAGGCCTCGCGACCCTTTGAACGCCTCAGTTTGGATTTCAAAGGCCCCCTCCCCTCCACTGATCGCAACGCGTACTTCCTGAACGGCGTTGACGAATACTCCCGTTTCCCTTTCGCCATCCCCTGCCCCGATATGACAGTGTCCACGGTCATTAAAGCCCTCGGTACCATTTTTACACTGTTCGGTTTCCCTGACTATATCCATAGCGACAGGGGGTCCTCCTTTATGAGTGACGAACTGCGTCAATTCCTGCTCAGCAGGGGCATAGCCTCGAGCAGGACGACCAGTTACAGCCCCCGGGGGAACGGGCATGGTAGAAAGGGAGAATGGAACGGTCTGGAAGGCCGTCCTGCTGGCCCTCCGGTCTAGGAGCCTCCCAATTTCCCGCTGGCAGGAAGTCCTCCCGGATGCCCTTCACTCTATCCGGTCCCTGCTGTGCACCACCACGAATCAAACGCCTCACGAGCGCCTCCTCCTCTTTCCTAGGAAGTCCTCCTCTGGAACGCCACTTCCGACCTGGCTAGCAGCTCCGGGACCCATTCTGCTCCAGAAACATGTGCGTGCGCACAAGTCAGATCCGTTGGTGGAACGGGTGCATCACCTTCACGCCAACCCACAATACGCCTATGTGGAGTACCCCAATGGCCGACAGGACACGGTCTCCCTGCGAGATCTGGCGCCCGCCGGAGCTACCCACACCCCCCCAACGCCAATCACCACCTCCTCACTCCCGCCGGTTCGTCCCGCAGCCACCCCCTTCCCGGGGGGTTCGGTTCTCCTCCCAGACCCGCCCAGGAGTAAGGACACAGGGGACAGCACTCCGCTCCCAGAGTCGACGGGACTCGAGCCAGCGCCATCACCACCACGCCCGAGACGATCGGAAAGGACGACCAGGGCGCCCACCCGGCTCATCAAATCACTTTAACTCTCAACGTTTTCAGTTATTGTGTCTTGTTATAGTTATGGCATCATGCCGACCCTGTTTGGCCCGTTGGCCCAGTTTTCAGTTATTGTGTCTAGTTATAATTATGGCATCATGCCGACCCTGTTTGGCCCGTTGGCCCAGTTGAAGCGATAATTTTGTGTTTTGTTCAAAGTTACGGCACAGTACCGACTCTGTAAACCCCTACCACCATGCGAACCACCATCCCGCCGGGTTTCTTTCAACAAGGGGTGAATGTGGTGGTATGTATTAGGGGTAATACGGTACACCATGTGTCGACAGGCTATTGGTGGAGGGATGCCAGGTCCTGATAGGATCTGCCACCTACTGGACTCCACCCAGAAATGCCGGTATAAGAACCCAGTTTTTCCCTCCATTTCCCTCAGCAGCTGCATTCTGTAACCACGCTGCTGGGGATAAAGTTCTGCTTAATAAAGCCTTCAATTGACATTACCTCAACCTGCCTCGCGTCATATTGATGGTGCTACATCTGCCTGTTCTCCATAACCCTTGACTCTCGTTGATCAAAAATCTGTCTAACTCACCCTTGAATACATGCAATGACCCAGCATTCACAGCTCTCTGGAGTAGTGAATTCTAAAGACTAACAGCTCCCTGAGAGAAGAATCTCTTCCTCCTCTCAGTCTTAAATGAGAGACTACCGGCAGGATTCTCCGTTTCTGAGACTAAGTGTTGTTGCCGGGCAGGATTTGTGGACAACCACGACAGCAAAACTGATGACACTGATTTCCCGTCACAGCTGTCGCCAACACCGCCAACATCCTCTACCATCCCAGAGAAACTCACCTTGGTTGGGTACTTTAGTGGAGAGGCCCCTGGGACACCGTCTGGTATGCACCATACAGCTGCTCCGGTACGTCAGGTGGAGGTAGGAACTCCCAAAGGGATTAGCTGCCGTGCAGATGGGTTTCGGGCTTCTGGAATGGACAGTACCATCTGTAGTGGAGATGCAGTCGCAGAGTCAGGGATACATGAAGGGTTTTCGGCGAGCATTCAGCACCTGCAGGTGCAGTTGAAGGAGTCCAACTGCGTGCAGGAGCAGGAGGTGGTGCCAAACATGCGTGCTGCCTTGGCCAACGCGCACAGGTGGTGTCCACGGTGGAGGCATTGGGGGGGGGGGGGGGCGACGGTGTTGGCAATGGGTCAGCATGTCCAAGGCCTGGGGTATTCGGTGAAGGCGCTGGCCGAGGCCCAGGACAGTGCAGCCCTATCACAGGCAGCCATGTGTCAGAACCACCTGGACATTGCAGCGGCGCTTCTGAGCAGGCCCAGTCACAGCAGGCCGTGACTGAGAACGTCGGCGGCATTGCCCAGGCTCTGGCTGACGTGGCGCAGATACAGAGGGAGGTGGCTCAGTCCCAGAGGGAGATGGTGCAGCTCCTGGATGATGTGACTCAGACCTAGAAGATGGTGGCACAGTCGCAGTCTGATGTGGTGCAGTACCAGATGGAGATGGTCCAATCCCTGTGCTCCATGGCTGCGAGCATGCAGACTCTGGTCAGGACCAGTGCGGGCCTCCAGGACTGGCAGCGCCAGGTTGTGGGGGAGCCTTAGGGAATAGCTCCACTTTCACCCCAGTCCCATGGACTAGCCCTGGAGCCATCGGGCACCCTGAGGGAAGAGAAGGTGATGGGGTCCAGTCCGTTGACTTCCGCAGGGAAGATGCCAGAACAATGCAGCACCTTGGACTCCGCCCCTCCTCCTGTCCCTGGCACATTTGGTCGGCAACGGGTAGAACAGAGTGGTAGCACGCCACCTGGGACACCCGAGCAGCTGCCGGGCCCATCCAGAAGACGGCTGGCAACAAGGACCCAGGTCTCAGGGCAGGAATCACAGCAGGTCGCCTCCACTCCTGATGTACCTTTTGGGGGATCCATCTCGGAGTAGCGTTATGGCCCGTAAAGCCAGAACGTTAGACACCAATTAAGTTGGCATGGGTGCAGCGCACAGTTTTGCCATAGGTCTAGAGCATGTATATGTATATATTTGTTAATATTAAACACCTGTTCACACTTTTGAAACCTGCCTCAATGCTCTGTCAGATGGGTGTGAGGAGTAGACTGGGCAGAGATGGGGTGTGGGGGGGCCGTTGGGAAAGGGCAGACATTGTGGGTGAGCTAAGCTCTCCACTCTCCCCCCTGCCCCCCACCATCCCCACCAGCGCCACCCCAGGGATTCGATGGCACCGTGTGATGGAATGACCAGCTCGCATGCAGGGATCACCCAGGTAAATGGTGGGAACTGCTACCATGGGCGGGAGTCAGACATTGCCAAACGATGCGGAGCAGCAGAGCTCACCCATGAATGGGTTGCCATCCTCCTCCATCCCATGGACCTGACCTGCTGTTACTGACAACCCAGTGCCCACACCCCTGTGGTGCGGCAAGCATGTATCATGGAAGGGGTTGCCGGCAGAGGGGGGGATGGGCAGGAGGGGAGAAGGTGGGGAGGTGTGGGGGTGAGATGCGGTGTCCATACTCCTGTCCTGTCCCACCCCAGTCGGGGAACTTGGAGGCGTCCCGTGCGCCTTTGCCCTGGCGCAAATGTCATGTGGCCTCCCAAGACTGCTCGGACCCAGTGTCCTGTCCATCCTTGCCCTTCCCCAAATCCTCCTCGTTGGACGATGGTTGGCGTTCATCCTCCTCCAGCACATCCCTCCTCTACTGCGCGATGCTGTGGAGGACGCAGCAGGCCGCCACAATGCGGGCGATCTTCTCAACGTCATACTGGAGGGCCCCTCCAGAGCATCCGGGCACCTGAACCACATCTTTAGGATGCCAAAGCACCACACGATCACACTCCTGGTTGCGGCATGAGCATCGTTGTAGTGGGTCTTTGCGCCAGTCCGGATAGGCATTATCATCCATGACCGCAGTGGATAACTCCTGTTGCCAAAGAGCCACCCCCCAGATGAAGGAGCGTCTCAAAGTCGAGTGTGCCAGGATGAAGGCGTCGTGCACACTGCCTGGGTATACGGCACTGACATGCATCATGCGAAGCTGATGGTCACATATCAGCTGCCCGTTCTTTAAGTGGAACCCGTTATTGTTGTTGTAGAGCGGCCTGTCATCTGTGGTGCTCGTCGGGTGAGATACATCCCATCGATCATCCTGTGGATCTGAGGCATCCCATCGATGCCAGTGAATTCCGCTGCCCTGGCATCCTGGTGGGCTCGGTCCACATTGAAATGGATGTATTGTGCCGCCGGACATATAGGGCCTTCATGACACGACGGACGCACCTGTGCACCGAGTTCTGTGAATTCCCAGAGAGGTCGTCTTGCGGGGCCTGGAAGGACCCTGTGGTGTAAACGTTCAGGGCGACCGTCACCTTGACGGCCTCCGGGAACGGGAGTCCTGCCCCATTCCCCCGCGATGCCAGGTGTGCCATCATCTGGCCGATATGTCTCCCTGCTCAGCTGGACTCTTCGATTGCATGCCCGGTCCGGCATGTCCTCCGAATGACAGAGGCTGCCGGTACATGCAAGGCCTCATGCGGTGCCTCCTTTGCATCTCCTCCTCGGCCTGTTGGGTGGCCGACTCTCCATCCTCACTGGCTGGCTCCTGTTCTGTTGCTGCACGCTCTGCTGCTACATGCTCCGCTGTTCCTCCTCTTGAGCAGCTCCAGCTCGTACGGCCATAGTGCTGCGACAACTAGCAGGAAGGCCAACATTCTATAGAACATAGAACATACAGTGTAGAAGTAGGCCATTCGACCCACTTAAGCCATCACTTCCACCCTATCCCCGTAACCCAATAACCCCTCCTAACCGTTTTGGTCACTAAGGGCAATTTATCATGGCCAATCCACCCAATCTGCCTGTCTTTGGACTGGTGGGAGGAAACGGGAGCACCCGGAGGAAACCCATGCAGACACGGGGAGAATGTGCAGACTCCGCACAGACAGTGACCCAGCGGGGAATCACACTTGGGATTCCAATATCCAATGTCTGCAGGGGGTGAAAGGTCGACAGGTTAGCATGGTGTGTAACCCCGTGACGAACAAGGTCCAACGGGCTACATGGTGGCCCTGGTTGGAACTGTAGACTCTGCCCCCGGGGGTCGGGGGGGTGGGGGGAGTGCCATGTGGCCGGTGTCACACTGCAGAACCAAGGCCATGGTGATTGGTCAATTGAGTGCTCAGCAAGATGGTTACGTTGCAGGCAGCGGAAATGGCGGTCCGTGCCTGGACACCATCCCAGTCACGTGGGGGGATTGCACCGTCGATATGGCCTGTTCCCCGTCACCGCCGGCCATCCCCCAGCACTAGCAGGACCCACTTCCACCCCAGCCAGCCCGGCCAGTGTCTGGCCCGGCAGCCCACAGACACGCCTCTCCGTATCCTACCTCCTCTCTCTCTCCCTCATTGGCCACGATGCCGGTTTCACAATTTTTAAAAGCACAAGTGAACCTCTCCATTGGGAAGTCGGCCCAGTGGAGGTGGAGAATTGCGAAGGCCCCAGAGAATACCAGGTCGGGTCCGCTAATGATATGCCAACGGCGTTTAGTGTACGTGCGCTCTGGAATACATTGACGAGGCAACGGAGAATTGCGATTTGGCGTGATATCGACACCCACCACGATTTCGCCGCCACAACCGATTCCCCACCCAATCGCGTTTCCCGATTCCAGCTTCGGCCAATGGAGAATCTCGCCCACTTATTTTGAAACTGTGCTCCCTGTTCTATATTCCTCCATGAAGTGATACCTCCTCCCATTATTTACCCTGTCAATCCCCCTCATGATATTGTATGATTCAATAGGATCACTTCTTATTCTTAGAAACTCCAATGACTTTAGGCTCAATCTGTTCAACCTTTCCTCATAAGACAAGTCTTTGTCCCAGAAATCAACCTGAGGAACCTTCTCTGAATACATTCCAAGATAACTATATCCCTTCTTAAATAAGGAGATTCAAAATGGAATGCGGTACACCAGGTGTGTCTCATCAATTCTTTGTGCAGCTGGAACAAGCCTTCCCTACTTAAATAATATTCTGCTTTAGCACTCTTGCCAATTAAGTGGACATGTTCACACTCCCATATTTTACTCCATCTGCCAAATTTTTGCCCATTCATTTATCCTATCTCCTTGCAGACTCTTTGTGTCCTCCTCACAACTTACTTTCCTGCCTGTATTTGTATCTGCAGCAAATTTGACTACAATATGCTCAGTCCCTTCACCCAAGTCATTACTCTACATTGGAAATTGGAAATAGTTGAGGTTCTTTTGTAAGGGCCCCGAAGAATCCAGCACGAGTTTTAAGGATACAAAATAATAAAGTTTATTTACTATAACAACATATACATAGCAGTAGCAGTAACTTCCCTTGCTACCTTCTCCTTCCTCCTGGTTCCTGGACTGGCCAGCTTATTTATAGTAGGAGTTTCTCCGCCCCCCTCATTGGGGAAGTTCATACTCCCATAGGATTGTGGGATAATCATTAGTCCCCAGCCAATCGTCAGTAGGCAGGTTATAACAGGTTCCCACCATTGTTTCCTGTGCACCCCCTGCCCTCCCTCTCCCTCTCCTCATCTAGTTTGCTAACCAGAAAAGGACCCATTTATCCTGACTCCCTTGGTTGAATTTTCCAGGGGTGGATATTGCTTCCCTCTCACCATCCCAAAGAGATGTCGGACACCAGCAAACCCATGTTAAACAAGGCTGCCCTGCCGCAATAATATGAGGTGAGAGTGGGCTTTCTGCTCCTCAATTGGAGGAAATCTTACCCTTGAGAGCTACCGGGCAATCTGATTGGCCAGCAGCTCTAGCAGTCCCAACAGCACCAGAACCCAGTAGTCAGCAATGCTGGGACTACAAGCAGACCCATTGATGAAGAGGACATGGCCACTGGAGGAGAGAGGTTATTGCAAGGTTTTGTTCGGGGGTGGATTGGGTAGCCTAGGGAAAGGGTCGAAATGGATATAAGGTGGCTTTGGAGGCCAAGCGGGGAGAAGCAAAGAGGGGGTATCATTGTGGGGGGGGTTCTCAAATGCACACACGGCACCTTCCCAAGGGATGTTCCCCCTTCCCGTCCCTGCGCCCCGACCATGCTTTCTGCCTTTTAAGCATTTTGCATAAAAGAAATGGCCTGCCCACTCCCGCCTGCTCACACTAATCACGTTATGGCATGACCAGCATATTATTAATCCAATTAACCTGGTAATAAGCTCAATTGACCCTTATTTATTTATTTTAAAGTGTCAGACAGCCTGCTGATTTCAGCATCTCCCCACCTATCATATCATGGGATAGTTTGAGGGTGGGGTGGCAACATGGTGGCCTTATCAACCCTCGTATTTTACATGCCCCATCTCCCCCAAAAAACACACCGGTGGTGTGGTAAAATCCAGCCCTCTGTTTCTTGTTAGTTAGCCAATTCTCTCAATGCCAATATATCACTCCAAACACCATGAGCCCTTATGTTGTGTATTATCAAATGCCTGTTCTAAATCTAAATGCACTACATCTACTGGTTTTATCCACTCTGTTTGTTACAGCCTTACAAAACTCTAATAAGTTTGTCAAACACGATTTCCTTGTCATAAAACCATGTTGACTTTGATTGCATTATGATTTACTAAATGTACATACCAACATTATAATCAGGAGCAGAAGTAAGTAATTTGGTCTCTCAAGCCTGCTCTGCTATTTGATAAGACCATGGCTGATCTGATCATGACCTCAATTCAACTTCTCTTTCTACCCCCATTTTGGCTCCCTTGTCAATCAAAAATGTATCTAACTCAGCCTGACAAATATTCAATGACCCAGCTTCTGCAGAGAAGAGAATTCCACAGACTAATGACTCTGATAGAGTTAAATTTCTTTTCATCTCAGTCTTGAATGAGAACTCCCTTTCTTTTAAACTGTGTCCTCTGGTTCTAGTCTGTCTCAGAAGGCAAAACATCCTTTAGGCATCCACCCTGTCAAGTCCCTTTGTGTTTCAATGAGATCACCCCTCATTCTTCTAAATTTCAATTGGTACAGACCCAACCTGTCCACCCTTTTCTCAAAGGATAACCCCTCATTGCATGAATCAGCCAAGTTAACTGCTCCTAATGCTATTATGTCCATTCTTAAATAAGGAAACCAAAACTATATACAGTGCTCCAGATGTGGTCTTACCAATGCCCTGTACAACTGGAGCAAAACATGCCTATTTTTCTGTTCCATTTCCCTTGTAATGAACAACAACATTCCATTTGTGTTCCTAATCACTTGCTGAACCTGCAAACTAACTTTTTATGATTTGTGTACCAAGGCAGCCAGATCCCTCAGAATTCTGCAATCTCTATTCATTTAAATAATATGTTGCTTTTTTATTAATCTTGCCAAAGTGGGCAAGTTCACATTTTCCCACATTTCCATCTGCCAACTTTGTGCCCAGTTACTTAACTATCCTTGTCTACTTCACAATTTACTTTCCTATCTATGTGTCATAAGCAAAGTTGGCGACTATATATTAAGTCCCTTCATCCAAGTTGTTGATATAGATTATATATATTTGAGGATTGTTTTTGAAAACTCACCACTATTCTTAGAAGTCCCCCTATACCAAAAAGTCCCGACATTCTAAATGATGATCAGAGATTCTCACTCCCCGACTCCGATGCAAGCTTCAGTGGGTGCTATTCAGGTTAAACTATATTTTCAAGTTATCCCCCGGTACAACCCATACCTTCACCGAAGATTTCATCTACTTACCACTTAGTAGCATCGATCCTGGGTCCCACATTGCTAAGTAAGTAAAGTAGACTAATAACCACTGTTTCAGGTTAAAACTTTTAAGTTATTTTATTATTATATATTTTTTTCTCTCTTTCTAAAAGATGCAATCACTGTCTTTACAGGAAGGTAAAAAGATCTTGCTTCTGGATCCTTCTGGTTGGTTGAAGGGACCTTCAGGCCTAACTTGACAATCAATTTTCTTTTAAAAATCTGGTCTTCTTTAGATGTATTTGCTGATGAGCTCGGTTGCTGTGTCCTATCTTTCCCATGTACAGAGCTGTGAGAGCTATCTCTGAGCTGACTCTGCCTACTTTTTAAATTCTAGTCTTCCTTAGATGTATTTAGCTATTTTAGCTCGGCTGCTTTGCACTGTCTCTTTCCCATGGCCGAGCTGACTGTAATCTGTCTCTGCTTCTCCCCTCTCTCTCTCTCTCTGAGTTCTGGTTCTCATTCTGGTCTCGAGGTTTATATTCACTTTCTAACAGTTACATTTTTATGACGTTATTGCAAAGTAACTCTTATTTTCTTTGATTGTAAAAAGTACCTTTGATCTAAACCTTTTAATCCAACTAAGTGTTCATTTTGACACGACTTCATCTCATAGATGTTATTACATTGTTTCCTTTGTGATGTTCAAAATGCTTTGACTTCAAGAGGTGTTACTTTTAATTCCTCTCATTTCTATAGTTTTATTTTCCAATTGTGTCCTCAGCTCATAATTTTGACTTTGAATTTGGCTTTGAATTATGTTTCTCGTAGACTGATAAACCTGGCATTAGCAAATTTTCACACCTAGAATTATCACCAAATTCAACTGAACCTCATCCATTCTTTTCCAGATCCTTACTAAGTTAGTTCCTTTCAATGAAGGTGTGAGCCATTGTCTTTGGCTTCATTCAAAATCCTGTTTGTCTTGTTTGCTAAGCCTGCTTGACCAAGGATATCTGCATTTTACAATCCTTCCCTGGCAGCTGCTGTTAACCCTTTGTGGGATCTTTCCCTACATTCTCTCATGTTTCTCTCAGACCAGATATTGCCAGACTGCCTGTTTCAAATGACACATCTTTCCATATTTCCAATAACAGGATCCAGCACGCACCCCTGTGGCACTCCACTTGTTACAGTGGGCCAACCTGAGAATGAACCATTGATGCCTATTCTCTGTTTCCTGTTAACTAACCAATCCTCTCTCCATGCCAATGTGCCCCCTCCCCCCATCTATCTACACCATGAGCTCTTATATTGTGTAGTAACCTTTAATGTGGCACCTTCTCAAATGCCTCTGGACATAGCCACAGGTTCTCTTTCATCCTCGCTGCTTATTACTTCTTCAAAGAACTCTAGTGAATTAATCAAACACAATTTTCTTTCACAAAATCATGCCTAATTGCACAGATATTTTCTAAGTGTCCAATTATAACCTTTTTAATAATAGATTCAAATGTCCTGCTACTATCTCCATATAATGGATTCCAGCATATTCGAATGACAGATGTTAGGTTAACTGGCATATAGTTTCCTACTTTCTACTCCCTCACTTCCAATCTATGGGACCATTCCAGTATCTATGAAGATTAGAAATATTGGGCGCGATTCAACAGGCTCATCATGGTTGAATCCTGAAGAGGCCAATATCGACCTTTGCACTGGGTGAAAAACCTCACTAGAGTTACCAGGCTTGCGAGGCTTGGCACAATCTGGATCTCACCCTTGTCATTGAGGACAGGGCAGGGTAGAACCCTGGCACATCCCCTGGCTCCTGGCACTGCCAGCCTGACACTGCCACCAGGGTACCCAGGTGGCACTGGTAGGATGCCAGGCTAGCAGTGCCAAGGTGCCCGGATGCCAGGTTGGCAGTGCCAGGAGTTGGGCCCAGGATGACAAATGTTGAATTCTTTACCCGTCAGTCTGGCTTCAATAAAACTCGAGATGGATTTGTAGGCATAGTATTATTTATTTTTAACCAACTTGCAAGTCTGACTCGCTTCTCAGGGACACAGAACATAGAACCAGTCTCCTGGACCCCTTGGAAACGAATGAGGTCCGAGACAAAGGGATCTCTGCAAATACAATCAAATGGCATCAAGTTTCACATACAGATTCCCATAGGTCATCCTATACCCCTCCTGACCTGGCCATACATCCTAATTGGCTCACTTCTCATTCCTTAACCCTGGGCCTCTTGTTACCCAACATCCTTTTCCCGTCCTCTACCAGACACCCCTCCCCCCTTCCTTGCCATGCTTGCTGAAATCCTTTGTCCTTTGTGAACTCACTAGAATTAAACTGGCCTACATCTACATTACTGTAACTAATATTTAAACTAACTATTTTATAACACATTCGTCATTCCCTCCTTTTATCATTTCATGATAACCTATCTATTCAATCCGTAGCTACGGACCCTCATCTAAAAGATTCGTCGCTGCATTTCCAATTCCTGTTGCAGCCCCCCTTCATCCGCTGCACCCTCGTGGATCCTAACAACCAAGATTCTAGGGGTGTCTATCTGTTCCAGTGCATCCCGCATTCTACCCATCACGCATTTAAGGATGGCCAGGCCCACAAAGATGCAGCCGAGTGCCACTGCTAAATACATGGCCATATTTATCAACCAGTCCTTCCAACCTCCAAATCCCCAGTTACCCCAAGAGCCAGGGTCCTGCATTCCGTCCAGGTGATCCCGTATGCGATCCATAAATTTGGTGATGTTAGCGGTTAGGTCTTGAACTCCCATTATACACTTGCCCTGCACTATGGTGCATACCCCACCCTCACGGGCCAGAAGATAGTCAAGAGCATACCGGTTCTGCATTCCAAACAACCGCAGCTGAGACAATTCCTTGGTTATTGCCCCGAGGGCTCCCAAGATTTCGTTTCCCAGGATGGTAAGGCCACAAATAAAATAATTCCTATCGCTAACCGCCAAGGAACCCCCCACACCTCCCAGTTTATCCACCTTTGGAATGTCCATTCGGGCCTCCCAGCAATGCAGAAAGCCCTAGTCCCAACAGTGATATGAGAGACATTCGCCCAGCCACAAAGGAGCTGGAGGCCGGCGTTCAATGGAACGCAGGTGGTGTTGTAACAAACGCATTGGCCAGACGCCTGAGTGATATGACACCTCCTGTCCGTACAGGTGGGGAACAGACATGTTATATTTGTTTCCACCTCTACCAGCAAACAGCCGTACCCATCACTGCCAAAACAATTCTCGTACAACCAGGAGTCTCTATTGGGAGTGAAGTGGTTAGGTATGTACACCCTCCATCATTGCAGCCTATCATACTGTGAGTGGGAATCATCCCGAGGAAGGGGAAGGCAAATAGCTGGTGGTATGGCACCCGGATCATAAGGAAGAGTGACTTGCTCGGGCGGTGGCTCGGAACGCTGACAATGAACCACCGGATGGGGAGTGCCCCAAAGCGGTGAAACAGAAAATAACCTAGACACCGCTGCAGGTTTCGGGTAGCAGACAACCCGTCCCTGGCCATACAAGCGGTGGTAAATCTGGTAGAAGAGATTCATACTACCCGGGTTTTCCTCAGTCTGAGTCCTAAATGAATGAAGTGTATCTCCTGATAACCTACGTTCTAGTTGTACTCCCCTCCTTACATGCCCTGTCCTTTCTCTAGTCCCCCTCTCTCTCTCTCACAACCTCTTCCTACACTCTCCTGACAGTCTGATTTTACCTTTATGGCACCAATCTTAACACATCCAAAATCAAATTTACATGTACTCCAAAACAAGGCAGTGTCCATGTAATGTTCCCTTCCCATCGCCGGGACCGGTGCAACTGCTTCATGAGTCCTGCATTGTCCGTTAACCTGATGACCTTCCATGAGTCGATACCCTGTCCTCGTATATGGGGGCAGTGAAGAACATCACCTCTGCATAAACAAAATGTCCTTGTAGTTTGGTTGAGGTCACTCCAAGCGAGGCGAGGCCGAAGATTACACAGGCAGTGCCCAGCCTCCCCATCATGCTTCACACCTGTAAAACAGTGCTGGGGAAGGGAGGCAGGTTAGTAACCAACCTTTTTACAGTGGTAGAGGTGGACCCAATTTACAGTGGTGGAGGTGAACCCAAGCACTCCGCCCCTCCACTTTAACTGCAGTGGGGGTGGTAAGGAGAACTTGGAAGGGCCCCTCCCATCGTGGCTCCGACCCTTTCCGAGTCCAATTTCTGACCATGACATAACTACCAGGCTGCACTGAGAGTGAGCTAGGTAATGTGGCGGTGACGGTTGAGCCGCGCGGACCTGGCCATGGAGCTCTTTGAGGACCTTAGTGAGGGCTAGAACATAGGTGGTTATTTCTTCAGTCATATGGTGAAACTGAACCAGTCTGGGAACATGCAGGTTCCAGGGAATTCTAAGGGGCCTGCCATAAAGGATCTCGGCAGGAGAGAGCCGGGCCGGTCCCACAGGTGTAACCCACAGCTGGAAGAGGGCAATGGGGAGCAACTTAAGCCATGTCAGTCCCGTGTCTGCTCTTAATTTAGTCAATTTAGTTTTGAGGGTCTGATTGTGTCTCTCAACAACCCGGCCGCCTGCGGTCTGTACGCACAGTGTAACTGCTGGCATATGCCCAACTGGGAGCAGAACTCCTTGTTAATCTGTCCAATAAAATGAGGCCCGTTATCAGAACTTAACTGAGCTGGTATACTGTCCCGGGGAATGATTTCCCGCATCAGAACTTTAACCACAGTAGCAACTTTATTATCGGTAGTCGGATACGCCTCGACCCATCTGCTGAACACATCCACAATGACCAAAACATATTGATAACATTGACAACATTGACACCTTTCCAACTCAATGTAATCCATTTGGGGCGTCTCAAAGGGACCACTGGGCAACGGGGTTTGCCTCATACCACAAGGGATACCTTTGCCGGTGTTATTTTGCTGACAAATCAAACACCGATTACTGATACTCTGGGCCAACCCCTGCATTTTAGGGTGCCACCAAGTGTCCAGCAACAAATCACTAGTCCCCCGAGCCCCACAATGAGTTGCAAAGTGTACACATTCGATGACCCATAAAGCCAGTACATCAGACATACAAGTCTGATGTGCTGGTGTGGTCCATAAAGAGGAAACAGAATCATAGGTACAACCTAACCGTTTCCACATTTGTTTATCACTCTCAGGAGCGTCCTCCTGTAACCTTATGATGTCTTGGATGGTTGGCATTGGCTTGTCAGAAGCAGACCTATTTATAGCAGATCGTTTAGTCTGACTTAACATTTTAGGCACCATCACTTGCTGAATTTACGCAGCTGTCCGCACTGCACAATCTGCTTGTGCATCACCAACGTCAACTGGGGTCGGAAATCTGCGCGGGCATAAGGAGGGCCTGCAGTAGGTCATTAACTAAACCCCGGTGGGATATTTCCGTGCCGGCCGAGATAAGGAATCCCCTATTCTTCCAGAGCTGTGGGTTGGCTGAAGTCGATTGTTAATCGTTTCAGGGACCTCAAAATATTTTATGGAAGTGCCGTCTGACTTGACTTGAAGTGCGTACTCTGTTGGATCTGAATGATCCACTGCCCTCCTTACCATTGGCCCCAGATCCTTGGCATGGTACTAGTCGTGGACCTGATGTGTAATATGAGGGCCCACAGAAGCTGACTGTGGCCATAAATGTGATGGTATTGTAACAAAATCGGCTGTACCTTCTTTTCCCGTGACTGTGGCTGTAACCTTGACTGGCCATTCGGTCCCAATTAACGGCCGGTATTTGTCCTCCAACTCCCTGTTTTGTCCGGTTCTGTCATAGGCCAGGGTAACGTGGTGCAGTGAATGTTCAATGTCTAACGTCCACCACTGGGGAGTGATAGAAATATAGCACTGTTGTCTCATCCTCCTTTGTCTCCGCACTCTAGCTGTAGCTGGAAGATGCACAGTAAATCTCGGGCCAACAAGTTACAGTCCAATCCAGTAGTCACCACAAACTGATGATCCGCAGACTTATTCTCGTGAGTGACTGTCACAGGTTCAGAAATAGGATACTCACACACCTTTCCTTGGAACCCCGACAAATGCTGGGTGTGGTCGGATAGTGGTAGTCGAAGTTCTGATTGCACCGAAGACATGGCTGTGCCAGTGTCGATTACAAATGGGCAGGGTTGATCTCCTATCTGCAGAGAAATAATAGATTCCCTGTCCGATTGGAGAGTCCTTATGACTAAATTAGCTAGTCAATCTTGTGTTGGGAAAGGGTTTGCCTGGGAGAAGTCAGTGTACCTCATCTGTCCTCCCCTTGGTGGGTACCCCCTCCTTTGGGTCGGGTAGTCTCCTTCTGCTGCCCGTCTTTTAAAGGGGCATTCCTGTTGCCAGTGATCTGCACGGCCGGAATTCAAACATGTATTGTTCCCTCTATATCTGCCCCGTCCTCTTTTCCCAGTAGACCAATGGTCCCTCAGAGGGGGCGGCAGTTGTGAAGCTGTTGGTGCATACGGTGGGCCATAAAGAGGAGCTGAGGGTCCATTTGGGTGGGTTTGATATCCTACCCCATGTTGATCCACCCACCCAAGGTCACAATATTGGGGTTCCAGCTGGTAAGCTACCATATCTGCCGCTGGTTGGGGTCTCAGATCATCCTTTTTCATTACATACTCAGTCTTAATCTTTGTAACTGAGCCTCCTTCCTGGCCTACACCCTCCTTCCAATAAAATCTGACTGCCCTGGCCACCTGAGAAGGGTCGTTCTCTGTCCAATTCATGTTATTACATTTCACGGCAGTAGCCACGGAAGGTGGTAGGCAATGCATTAACATAGCACAATATTAAGGGGAATTCTGACCATTTTGATATGGCAAGTCGCCTGACTGCCCACAGTAGATTTCATTAAAACGTTCCAGAAATTCCTCTGGCTCTTCAGTCTTTTTAGGTTTGAGGTCTAAGATAGCAGAAATGTTTATGGGCTTTTGAAATGTGACATTCAACGCATTCAGGATTTGTGCCTGTCTATCATCGTCCAAAGCATGGGCTTGCTGAAGTGCGGCGTGGCTAGCATAATTCAAGTGATTGAGATGATTGCAGTACTCTGCTGGGGTTAAAACCTGCTGGACTAGGGCCCAGAGGTCCCTTGAATCAGCTTGATAAACTGAGATGGTAGTTCTCAGATAATCCACGAAAGCAGCAGAAGATTTCTTCCTGTCTGAGATTGCAGCCAGAATAGACATCATCTCACTGGGTCTCCATGGGAAATAAACATCTATCGTGGGCTGGGCGGCCGCCGTTACAGCATCAGGGTTTGGTATTTTTCCAATCGGCAACTGTCTCAGAGTCTCACTAGGGGGCGCTCTAGCGGATTCCTCTGGCTCTTCAAAGACTTTGACGTCCTTCCCTTCCACTAGGGGGAGCTTCTGCTCCTCAGAACCATTCCCATCCTCTTTCTTTGTTCTCATACTTTTCTGTCCTACCATATCGGTCTGAAGGGATCTAGGTGGTATGCGTGTTTGTTTCTGGATAGGATCAGGCCCCTCTCTCATTGTCCGAGATCGGGTCCTTGAGCTAACTGGTCTTGTTGAACAGAGCTCCCCTTCTCTAACAGGCGGTGAAGATGTGAAGATGCTGAAATAGGACCCAAGCTATCAACCGAAGGGGCTGAAGAGGCTGGCATGATTTGAATCTGGGAAGCAGTGTCTGGATATAAATTATGATACCCTGGTGGTTCCGGAATTAGTGCAGACAATGCTACTTGTGCAGTCGGAACTCTACCCGACATGGTCCAATTCTCTAGGTCCTCATCTCCTTCTGTCAATGCAAGGCCAGCCATTGAACTACGTAGCTCATCTTTTTCTTTTTACTCGAGTCCACCCTCTCTTTACTTGTGCATTTTTTGAAAGCACACTCCTTTTTCAAGATCTCCAGAGTTTTCTGGTTCCCCCTTTCACTAATTGGAATCCCCATTTTAAGGGAATTTTCTTGCCAACTTAATAACATGATCTTACCCCTCTCATGTTGACAATATTGTCTCCATAGTCTAATTAGCTCTTTCGCTTTCATACTTTGGCTCTCTTTTTAAAATTTATTTGCCTACTTATAACCAATGGCAATTTTTGCTACTTGACAAAATTATTTAAAAGGTTTTAACGGTGTTTTTTTAAAACTTAAAATGTTTGAAAATTCAAATTGAATTACTGCAACATTAGCTCTGATCTCAACTCAGAACTGAATTTACAATTTGCTTAACACAAACTTGTATAACTTTTACAACTTAATTAATTCTTGACCTTAACAATTTTTCTTTTAACAAGTTTTTCTTACATTCACAAAAATGTTGGCTCAATGAGGGAGCAGTTAGCTGCGGTGATTTATACCGGAGCAAAGTCAACTGTCATCTCCAGATTTATACTTTTCAAAATGGTGTCAGTGAGTTTCTTTAAGTTTCTATTAATTCACAATAAAATTAAATAAACATTACTTAAAGTGATTCAAACTTAAGATTCTGGCAATTTCAATCAATTGCTTGCTAAAATAATTAACTTTTATCAAAGAGGTGGAGAAATCCACTAGTTTCCTTTAATTAATTCAAAACGTAAGTTTGCTGGAATTTCACTGACTCGAAAGGTATCCGATTCCACCACAGGCTGCTGCTGTTATCTCAAGGCCCATGTGAGAAGCACTGTCTCTGGTCGTTAACCTTCGCTGCTGTTAACCCTTTGAGAGACTTCTGCTTTAACTAACATGCAGCATCCAGTTCTATGGATGTTCTTTTGTTTTGAAATTTATCCAAACATTTCCCCATAATCTCTAACTAGTCCTCAAGACTGTGTTTCTTGCCACTACAGTCCAAGGATACAATTTTAGCTTAATCAACTATAGATTTAAAAACACTCATGGAACTGAACCCTCCTTTCTGAGGTCCCATCAGTTCATCAAAAACACTCACACATGGAATTAAACCATCAATTCCAAAATTAACCCAAAACCGAACTATCAATTTATGATATCCTTATTAGTTAAATTTTCTAATCCCCAGACTGACCTTTGATTTTGTCGAGATGATCTTTCCGTACCAACCGCGAGTGACCAGACCAATCAGACCATGAGAAGAGGGGAAAACCAATGTGTGTCATTTTCCAGCTGCACACATTGTGGGCCCGTTTCCACTTTCCTTGTCCAAAATCAGTCTAATTCTGATTTCGCAGTTGGTCGGTAACCGTCTGGAGAAATCTCGGGTTTCCGGCACCAAATGACAAATGTTGAATTCTTTACCCATCAGTCTGGCCTCAATAAAACTCGAGATGGATTTGTAGGCATAGTATTATTTATTTTTAACCAACTTGCAAGTCTGACTCGCTTCTCAGGGACACAGAACATAGAACCAGTCTCCTGGACCCCTTGGAAACGAATGAGGTCCGAGACAAAGGGATCTCTGCAAATACATTCAAATGGCATCACGTTTCACATACAGATTCCCATAGGTCATCCTATACCCCTCCTGACCTGGCCATACATCCTAATTGGCTCACTTCTCATTCCTTAACCCTGGGCCTCTTGTTACCCAACATCCTTTTCCCGTCCTCTACCAGACACCCCTCCCCCTTCCTTGCCATGCTTGTTGAAATCCTTTGTCCTTTGTGAACTCACTAGAATTAAACTGGCCTACATCTACATTACTGTAACTAATATTTAAACTAACTATTTTATATCACATTCGTGAAGGAGGGGCCTTGTCCATAAGACCGGAGGTGAGGGGGAGGATCCGAGGGTCCCAGAAAATTTTGCGGGGGGGACGACGACGACGTAAAAAGGGGGGTCCTAAAAGCCAGGGAGGTTGAAGGGAGGAGGTCTCGAGATTCAGGCAGCTTTCCAAAATGACACCCCTAACTGTGAGGAGCCGGTCCTGCTGACGAGCTCAGCTCACAGGTGCAGGAAATCAACTAAAGTGTGGCCTCGACAGGGAGACACTCCCAGAGGCCAAAAGAATGGCAAAGTGCTGTTGAAAATGGGGGCGAATTTTGGTGCTGCAGTCGTTGAGAAACACCCCGTCAAACACGCCCAATACGGCACTTTGATTTGTTGTTGTATCGCCCCCATTATAACCAATAGGTGACATTGTCTCGTTTGAGACTAAATTTCCCAACAGGTGGGGATGGGGGCAGTGGAAAACCACACTGCCTCTTCCAGCCCAAATATCATTAATAATGCACCCAGGTGTTCAGTGTCATAGGCTGTGGCCATGTCCCACCATCATATCTGGAGGCATCCAACATCCCTGAGCTACCATTGAAGATAGAAGATGAACCTCCTGAGAAAGAAGATGGATTTCCAGGAGCTCTCTGAGGCAGGAAGATCGTCTCATCTGGGACTATGTCCTGTGGTGGGCGGGAATGGGGAGTGTTTCCTGCTGCAGAGGTTGATGGGAAACCACGCCATGTAGAGTCATAAGGTTTTACAGTACAACAAGAGGCTCTTCAGCCCATCGTGTCTGTGCCATCAAGGACCTATCTATTCCATTCCCATTTTCCAGTACTTGATTCAGTCTTGCATGCCATGGCAGTTCAAGATCTCATCTAAACGCTTCTTAAATATTGTGAGTGTTCCCACTTCTACCAACCTTTCACGTAGTGAGTTCCAGATGTCCACCATCTTGTGGGTTAAAATTATTTTCCTCAAATCCCCTCTAAATCTCCTGCCTCTTACCTGTCGGTTATTGACCCTCTACTAAGGGGAAAGGTTTCTTCCTATCTAACCTATCTATGTCCCTCATAATTTTGTAAATCTCAATTAGGTCCCCCCACAGCCATCTCACTGGGGAGGCTGTGACATAGTGGTATCATCGCTGGACTGGTAATCCAGAGATCCAGAATAATGATCTGGGAACCTGGGTTCGAATCCCACCATGGCAATATCTGGAATTAAAATCTAATGATGACCATGAAACCATCGTCGATTGTCAGGAAAACCCATCTGATTCACTAATGTCCTTTAGGGAAGGAAATCTGCCATCCTTACCTGGTCTGGCCTACATGTGACTCCAGACCCACGTCAATGTAATTAACTCTTAACTGCAATAAATGCTGGCCCAGCCTGCGACACCCACGTCCCATGAACAAATTTTTTTAAAGTCTCTGCTCTGAAGAAAACAACCCCAACCTAACCAGCCTCTCTGAAATGTGCCAGCCCAGGCAACATCCTGGTGAATCTCCTCTGCACCCTTTCTGGTGCAATCACATCCTTCCTATAGTATGGTGACCACAATTGCACACAAATCTCTAGCTGTGGTCTAACAAGCATTTTATACAGCTCCATCATAACTGCCCTCCTTTTATATACTTTTCCCTACTTCCTATCTGATAACACATTAGCTGCCATCAGCTCTCTGGCACTTCACCTGTGGCCAGAGAGGATTTCAAAATTAATGTCAGACCTCCTGAAATCTCCTCTCTTGCCTCTCACAGCAATTTAGGATACTATTCATTTGGGCCGAAGAATTTATCCATTTTTAAGTCTGCAAAACCTCTAATACCTCCTACCTCTCAATGCTGACCTGTTCAAATGTATCACAGACCCCCTCCCAACTTTCTGTACCTACATTGACCTGTTCCACAGTGAATGTAGATGCAAAATACTAATACCCCAGCTTCGTCTTTCGGATTGCATTTTGGTCCCTAATGGGCCCTAATCTTTCCCTGGTTAACCTCTTGCCCTCAATGTACTTATAAAACACCTTGGGATTTTTCTTTACTTTTCCCACCAGTGCTTTTTATTCCTTCTCTCCACTCTCCTAATTTATTTTTTAAGTACCGCTTGGTATTTTCTGTACTCCACTACGGCATCCCCTGTCTTGAGCACCTGGTATCTTCCATAAGCTTCCCTTTTTTTCCTTTTCCAGTGGTGTATGTCCCTTGACATCCAGGCTTCTCTGGACTTGTTGGTCCCATTCTTTAACCTTTATGGGAACATGTTAGCTTTGTACTCTCTTCATTTCCTTTTTGAATGACTCCCACTGCTCTGATGTGGATTTTACTACGAGGAGCTGCTCCCAGTCCACTTTGGCCAGATTCTGTTTTATCCTATTAAAATCGGCCTTTTCCCAGTTCAGTACTTTTATTACCGGTCTAATGTTGTCCTTTTCATAATTACCTTAAATCTTACTGAGTTATGGTCACTGTCACCGAAATGCTCCCCCACTGACATAGAACATAGAACATAGAACAATACAGCGCAGTACAGGCCCTTCGGCCCACGATGTTGCACCGAAACAAAAGCCATCTAACCTACACTATACCATTATCATCCATATGTTTATCCAATAAACTTTTAAATGCCCTCAATGTTGGCGAGTTCACTACTGTAGCAGGTAGGGCATTCCACGGCCTCACTACTCTTTGCGTAAAGAACCTACCCCTGACCTCTGTCCTATATCTATTATCCCTCAGTTTAAGGCTATGTCCCCTCGTGCTAGCCATTTCCATCCGCGGGAGAAGGCTCTCACTGTCCACCCTATCTAACCCTCTGATCATTTTGTATGCCTCTATTAAGTCTCCTCTTAACCTTCTTCTCTCTAACGAAAACAACCTCAAGTCCATCAGCCTTTCCTCATAAGATTTTCCCTCCATACCAGGCAACATCCTGGTAAATCTCCTCTGCACCCGTTCCAAAGCCTCCACGTCCTTCCTATAATGCGGTGACCAGAACTGTACGCAATACTCCAAATGCGGCCGTACCAGAGTTCTGTACAGCTGCAACATGACCTCCTGACTCCGGAACTCAATCCCTCTACCAATAAAGGCCAACACTCCATAGGCCTTCTTCACCACCCTATCAACCTGGGTGGCAACTTTCAGGGATCTATGTACATGGACACCTAGATCCCTCTGCTCATCCACACTTTCAAGAACTTTTCCATTAGCCAAATATTCCACATTCCTGTTATTCCTTCCAAAGTGAATCACCTCACACTTCTCTACATTAAACTCCATTTGCCACCTCTCAGCCCAGCACTGCAGCTTATCTATATCCCTCTGTAACCTGCTACTTCCTTCCACACTATCGACAACACCACCGACTTTAGTATCGTCTGCAAATTTACTCACCCACCCTTCTGCGCCTTCCTCTAGGTCATTGATAAAAATGACAAACAGCAACGGCCCCAGAACAGATCCTTGTGGTACTCCACTTGTGACAGAACTCCATTCTGAACATTTCCCATCAACCACCACCCTCTGTCTTCTTTCAGCTAGCCAATTTCTGATCCACATCTCTAAATCACCCTCAATCCCCAGCCTCCGTATTTTCTGCAATAGCCTACCGTGGGGAACCTTATCAAACGCTTTGCTGAAATCCATATACACCACATCAACTGCTCTACCCTCGTCTACCTGTTCAGTCACCTTCTCAAAGAACTCGATAAGGTTTGTGAGGCATGACCTACCCTTCACAAAGCCATGCTGACTATCCCTGATCATATTATTCCTATCTAGATGATTATAAATCTTGTCTCTTATAATCCCCTCCAAGACTTTACCCACTACAGACGTGAGGCTCACCGGTCTATAGTTGCCGGGGTTGTCTCTGCTCCCCTTTTTGAACAAAGGGACCACATTTGCTATCCTCCAGTCCTCTGGCACTATTCCTGTATCCAATGATGACATAAAAATCAAAGCCAATGGTCCAGCAATCTCTTCCCTGGCCTCCCAGAGAATCCTAGGATAAATCCCATCAGGTCCCGGGGACTTATCTATTTTCAGCCTGTCCAGAATTGCCAACACCTCTTCCCTACGTACCTCAATGCCATCTAATCTATTTACCTGGAGCTCAGCATTCTCCTCCACAACATTATCTTTTTCCTGAGTGAATACTGACGAAAAATATTCATTTAGTATCTCGCCTATCTCTTCAGACTCTACACACAACTTCCCATCCCTGTCCTTATAACATAATAATAATAAAACAATAATAATAACCATCTGCCTGGCTTCATTCCCTAAAATTAGGCCAAGTACCCCTCTCTTGTAGGAGTTTCTATGTGTTGACTTGATAACACTCTCCTGCGATTGTTTTAAGCATTCAGCATGAACACTGCCCATGCCGACCATCCTACATTTGTGAGTCATTACTGCACTCCTATCTAACTGGTTTATTAAGACATTCCATCTGCTTAGCACACTTCACTCGCTTTCCAACCCTTTATGCGGATGGGTGCTTCCAACAGTCTGTTGATCAACAGACACTAATTTGGTATAACGCTCTCTCTAGACCGAGGCTCCTCTGACTTGGCAGTCATTGCTACCGGCTCAGGTTATATTTTGATAATGATAAACAGATGTTGGATTACAGAAAAATGATTCACAGTTATTTTTGTGTTACTGTCCATTTAAAAAAAATTAATGTTTCCAATTAAGGGGCAATTTAGCATGGCCAATCCACCTACCCTGCGCATCTTTGGGTTGTGGGGGTGAGATCGTTATTGTGCATCTTTGTGGACGTTCACAATCTTTTGACCTTGCTTAACTTCCTTAAGAGCTCTCCGACCTCACAATGCCCAACATCATAATATACATTTGCGGCAGTCATTGATTGCATGGGAAAGTCTGTAAATATCAAATTAAAGGTATCCAGCTTTTGCATAACAGCTCTAACCTTCTGTTTAAAGTTGCTTTAACTGGATGCTGTTTAATGGATTAGCAGCCATCAGGGTTAAACATAATTTGTTTGATGTTTCAGCCTTAGAGGCAAGAAAATTATTGACCACATCATTTCCATTCAGTCTATTCTGCCAATACCCACACAAACCTAGCCCCATGATTTGCTGTGGGACTAGAAGGGGAAAATGCATAGTGTAATCAGACTCATCATGATAGGGGAATGTCAACTGTGAGCATATTTGTTCCATTAATGGATTTGCTATTGCCACATGGATTGGCAATCTAGTTTTCATTCAGTACGAATTTGTCTGACTTAACAACAGCATGTAGCCTTATGATCAGAGTTGTCAACATTGGGCAAATTTCATGTGTTAGATTCCTCGCCATTGGACGGCTACATACCCAAAATGTCACCAAACAGTAATAATTAAGTCTGCATTGATCCTCCAAAAAAGCACCCTACCCAGGCCCCACCCCCCCACCCTATCCCCATAACCGTGCAACCCCAATTAACCTCTGGAGGCAATTTAGCATGACCAATCCACCTGCAAATCCTGGAACTGTGGTAGCAAACCGGAGCACCAGGAAAAAACCCACACAGGCACGTAAGAACATGCAAACTCCACATTGACACACAAAATTGAAATCAAACCTGGGTCCCTGGTGATGTGAGGCAGTGTAACCCCTCTGCCCTACTTGGAGATTTGTGACTACTTTTCTTTCAGCTCTAATAAAAGTTATACCCAGCTGTGGTGATATGCATGCAGACATAAATGTATATCGTTGTATAGATGCATAAAGTTGCATACCAGTACAAGTAATCATAGTTATGACCTCCGTACATGGGGTGGCATCACACATGCATCACATGACTGGAATGACCTGCCAGTTGTTAGTCAGAGGTACAATAGGATAGTCACATTTAGAGTAGCACCCTAGGAATTCAAGTAACTTTGTCTGTATATAAATCTGTTAGTTATCTTTCCACGTGTTTGACAATCAATCATCGTTCCAGTTGAATACATATATGTTGTGTGTGTATCTTTGTCAACGGTGGAACCACAGAACACAACATGGTACCAGGAGTGATGAACATTTAAAGGTAACAACAGAAGAGAAGTAGGTGAAGTAGGCCAAAGAACGATAAAGAGAAGATTCTTCCTCTGACCTGGCGAACTACGGCTATTTGCAACTCAATGCAACTTATCATGGTGAAGTTATAAATGGAAGGTTTAAAGGCATCCCACCAGCTTCAAGTCTCTGGTAAAGTAGATGAAAACTGGTGCGTTTTCAAACAACAGTTTGGACTCTATGTATTAGCCGTTAGACTCCAGATACAGCCTGATGAGAGGCGCATTGTGTTGCTGCTCATGGTAGCAGGTCCTCAAGCAGTTGAAATCTACAATACCTTCGCTTTTGATAGCGAAGAGGAAAGCAGAAACTACGATGAGGTGATAAATTACTTGATCGGCACTGCTCGCCGAAAAAAAAAACACTTGAAAGGCACCTATTTCGTACATGTACCAAAAAAAGCAGATGAATCGTTCGATAGTTTTGCGACAGACTTGAGGTTGAAGGCCCAGTTTTGTAATTTCGATAATCTGCAGTCAAATATCTGTGGCCAAATAGTCTTTGGGATATCGAATTATAGATTCTGAGAGAGACTGTTGTGGGAAGACAACCTCGCATTAGCAAATGCCAACTAAATCTGCCAGGCAAGTGAGTTGGCTGCACAGCAGATCCGTGTGTTCAGTTGAGTAAATGTTGGCGCCAATCTTGAAGAAGACCCTGGCGCCATAAGCACTGTAACACAGTCAAAAAAGAAACATGGTCTCAGTGTAGGCGGCTATTGTAAGAGCACTCTGACGCAGCCGAAAAAGAAACGTGGTCTCAGTGTGGCCGGCCATTTTGGGCAACAGACCTGATCCTCCATTTTGTGCCAGCAAGGCGGCAATAGACATTTGCCACAAAGATGTCCTGCGTTAATAAAAGATTGTCACAAGTGTGGCAGAACGGGTCATTTTGCTAGGAGATGCATCTTGCGTCTGACAGATGTCCGAACATAATCGATGAGTGTGAATCAGGATAAATGCATCTACAACCGGGCTGATGTGAACATGATCTCGAAAAGGGACACAAGCAGTTCGACAAGCTTAAGCAAAAGATATTTTCTCGAAATTTGCAGCCATAGCGGGATGACGAAAAATCAGGCTAAAAATTATCCCAAGATTCGTGCTCCTGAAGGATTACAACGGTCATCACAACACAACCTTAGGAATTGCAAGCTCGAAGTCACTGTCAAGGAGAAATTGAGCAGAATAATATTTTCTGTTGTGGAGACAGAGAATGAATCGCTCATTGGAGTGGAGGCGTATAGAGAGCTTTGCTCATCAAGAGGGTATACACTGCAGGAAACGTGGCACTCCGCCAATATGTATCAGTTGAATCAATCATGAAGAGCTATCCAGAGGTGTTTCAAGGATTTGGCTCCCTACCCTTTACATATTGCATTCAGCTGAAGAAGAGTGTGAAGCCGGTGGTGCATGCACCCAGACGTGTGCCTGTTTTGCTGAGGGATAAACTGAAGGCTGAGTTACAAAGAATGAGCAGGAAACCATAGTTCCATTTGTTCAGTGCCCCAGCAGCCCAAAATATACCCAGACCCACCGTCACAGCTTCTGAAGTCAGATCGGCCTTCCTGACAGAGAACCCTTGGAAGGAGACAGCTCCTGACGGGATACCTGTTCGTGCATTCAGAGCCTGCGCTGACCAGCTGGCAGATGTATTCGCGAACGTCTTTAACCTGTCCCTACTCTGCTCCGAGGTCCCCACCTGCTTCAAGAAGACCACCATCACGGTGCCAAAGAAGATCCAGATAATGTGCCTCAATGACTACCTTCCAGTGACCCTGACATCAGTCGTAATGAAGTGCTTCGAGAGGTTGGTCATGAAGCGCATCAACTCTATACTCCCAGAACACCTAGATCAACTGCAATTTGCATACCGCCGCAACAGGTCAATAGCAGACGCCATCTCCCTGGCCCTACACTCATCCCTAGAGTATCTCAACAACAAGGATTCCTACGTCAGACTCCAATTTATTGATTACAGCTCTGCCTTCAACACCATAATCCCAGCCAAGCTCATATCAAAGCTCCAAAACCTAGGACTTCATTGAAGCCTACCTGTGACAATAAGCGATTAAAAAAAAAAAGAAAAAGGCGCCGGAATGTGGCGACTAGGGGCTTTTCACAGTAACTTCATTGCAATGTAAGCCTACCTGTGACAATAAAGATTATTATTATTATTATAGAAGAGTAGCTTCCTACGAATTCAAGTAACTTTGTATGTATATAAATCCCTTAGTTATATTTCCACATGTTTGACAATAAATTATTATTCTAGTTGAATACATATATGTTCTGTGTGTATCTTTATCAATGGTAAAGATACACACAGAACCACAGAACACAACACCAGCCATTTAAAGAGTTTGTTTCATTGGTGCTATGGATGCCAGGATGGTTCATAATATTTTCTACTTTTTTTCATTCTTCAGCAGTACTGCAATCCTAATCATGCATACAGGCACATTGATAAATGATTGCATTATGATGGATGTGATATTAATTTGTTGAACATGTTCCGTTTTCTGTATAGTCCATGATTAGAGTGCACAATTCTTAACTTGCTCAAGCAGAAAATGAATTCTGTCTTTTCTTACTTAATCTAATGCTAACACTTAAATGTACAGGATTTCTAAATAGAATGAACCGATCACACATCATGGTATACAAGACTCTTGGCTTTATAATAAAGGAATAGAGCATTAAAGCAAGGAAGTTATGCTAACTGACCCTTTATAAAGTCTTGGTTAGGTCTCAGCTGGAGTATTATGGCTAATTCTGGGCACCACACGTCAGGAACAATATAAGGCCTTCAAAAGTGAGCAGTGGTAAATCACTGGAAAGAACATAAGAACATAAGAACTAGGAGCAGGAGTAGGCCATCTGGCCCCTCGAGCCTGCTCCACCATTCAATGAGATCATGGCTGATCTTTTGTGGACTCAGCTCCACTTTCCGGCCCGAACACCATAACCCTTAATCCCTTTATTCTTCAAAAAACTATCTATCTTTATCTTAAAAACATTTAATGAAGGAGCCTCTACTGCTTCACTGGGCAAGGAATTCCATAGATTCACAACCCTTTGGGTGAAGAATTTCCTCCTAAACTCAGTCCTAAAGCTACTTCCCCTTATTTTGAAACTATGCCCCCAGTTCTGCTTTCACCCGCCAGTAGAAACAACCTGCCCGCATCTATCCTATCTATTCCCTTCATAATTTTATATGTTTCTATAAGATCCCCCCTCATCCTTCTAAATTCCAACGAGTACAGTCCCAGTCTACTCAACCTCTCCTCATAATCCAACCCCTTCAACTCTGGGATTAACCTAGTGAATCTCCTCTGCACACCCTCCAGTGCCAATACATCCTTTCTCAAGTAAGGAGACCAAAACTGAACACAATACTCCAGGTGTGGCCTCACTAACACCTTATACAATTGCAGCATAACCTCCCTAGTTGTGATATGGTACGACTTAAGTAATGGCATGATGGGAAAACTGGTCAATGGGAAGACTGGTCAAAAGGTTTGATACAATACCAGAAAGACTGAAACTACTCATTCCAGCTCCCCAGGCCCAGGTAAAGAATGCTGCCCTAACTATTTTCAGACTAGTATGGCCATAGGCCAACTCTGCATAACTCGAAGTCATAACCCAGGGCCGTAGGAATTTAAAACAAAGATAAGTTCAGGAAGAAACAAGTCTATTCTGACCTTTCAATGTTCCCTCCGAGGACTAAATAATGGTATGAGTGATATGACCAAACATGGTCTGGTCTTTGCTTCCGTTTGTATTTCCGATCACACTCCTGACCATACTGTTGACACATAATCTTGATAAAGGTAATGTATAAATATTGAGCTAATTCTCCGCAAAAAGTGCGGAACTTGTGACAGACTGAGCAGTTTTGTTGACTGCTCTCTGACTTCAAGTTTCAGCCATTACTGCAAGCAGTTGTTTTCAAAAATAAAGCTTGTTATTCTGTCTTAACGAGTGTGTTGAATTTTACTACCACAGAAGCGGGAAAATATTGACTTTGTCATAGTCTTAAACTCCATCCCTCTAGCAATGAAGGACAAAATTCCATTTGCCTTCTTAATCACCTGTTGCACCTGTAAACCAACTTTTTGCGACTCATGCACTAGCACATCCAGGTCTCTCTGCACAGCAGCATGTTTTAATATTTTATCATTTAAATAATAATCCCTTTTGCTGCTATTCCTACCAAAATGGATAACCTCACATTTGTCAACATTGTATTCCATCTGCCAGACCCTAGCCCATTCACTTAGCCTATCCAAATCCCTCTGCAGAATAACGATGAGTCTGAATACAGGAGGGAGATAGAGAACCTAGTGGAGTGGTGTAGTGACAACAATCTCTCCCTCAATGCCAGCAAAACTAAAGAGCTGGTAATTGACTTCAGGAAGCAAAGTACTGTACACACCCCTGTCAGCATCAACGGGGCCGAGGTGGAGATGGTTAGCAGTTTCAAATTCCTAGGGGTGCACATCTCCAAAAATCTGTCCTGGTCCACCCATGTCGACGCTACCACCAAGAAAGCACAACAGCGCCTATACTTCCTCAGGAAACTAAGGAAATTCGGCATGTCCACATTGACCCTTACCAACTTTTACAGATGCACCATAGAAAGCATCCTATTGGGTTGCATCACAGCCTGATATGGCAACTGCTCAGCCCAGGACCGCAAGAAACTTCAGAGAGCCGTGAACACCGCCCAGTCCATCACACAAACCTGCCTCCCATCCATTGACTCCATCTACACCTCCCGCTGCCTGGGGAAAGCGGGCAGCATAATCAAAGATCCCTCCCACCCGGCTTACTCACTCTTCCAACTTCTTCCATCGGGCAGGAGATACAGAAGTCTGAGAACACGCACGAACAGACTCAAAAACAGCTTCTTCCCCACTGTCACCAGACTCCTAAATGACCCTCTTATGGACTGACCTCATCAACACTACACCCCTGTATGCGTCATCCGATGCCAGTGCTTATGTAGTTACATTGTATACCTTGTGTTGCCCTATTATGTATTTTCTTTTATTCCCTTTTCTTCTCATGTACTTAATGATCTGTTGAGCTGCTCGCAGCAAAATACTTTTCACTGTATCTCGGTACACGTGACAATAAACAAATCCAATCCAATCCAATCTATCCTCTGCACTTTTTGCTTTACCACTCATCTTAGTGTCGTCTGCAAACTTGGACACATTGCTCTTGGTCCCCAACTCCAAATCATCTATGTAAATTGTGAACAATTGTGGGCCCCCAACACTAATCTCTGAGGGACACCACTAGCTACTGATTGCCAACCAGATAAACACCCATTAATCCCCACTCTTTGCTTTCTATTAATTAACCAATCCTCTATCCATGCTCCTACTTTACCCCTAATACCATGCATCATTATCTTATGCAGCAACCTTTTGTGTGGCACCTTGTCAAAGGCTTTCTGGAAATCCAGATATACCACATCCATTGGCTCCCCCTTATCTACCGCACTGGTAATGTCCTAAAAAAATTAGTCAGGCACGACCTGCCCTTTATGAACCCATGCTGCATCTGCCCAATGGGACAATTTCCATCCAGATGTTTTGCTATTTCTTCCTTGATGATAGATTCCAGCATCTTCCCTACTACCGAAGTTAAACTCACTGGCCTATAATTACCCGCTTTCTGCCTACCTCCTTTTTTAAACAGTGGTGTCACGTTTGCTAATTTCCAATCCGCCGGGACCACCCTAGAGTCTAGTGAATTTTGATAAATTATCACTAGTGCATTTGCAATTTCCCTAGCCATCTCTTTTAGCACTCTGAGATGCATTCCAACAGGTCCAGGAGACTTGTCTACCTTTAGCCCCATTAGCTTGCCCATCACTACCTCCTTAGTGATAACAATCCTCTCAAGGTCCTCACCTGTCATTGCCTCATTTCCATCAGTCACTGACATGTTATTTGTGTCTTCCACTGTGAAGACCGACCCAAAAAACCTGTTCAGTTCCTCAGTCATTTCCTCATCTCCCATTATTAAATATCCTTTCTCATCCTCTAAAGGACCAATATTTATCTCAGCCACTCTTTTTTGTTTGATATATTTGTAGAAAGGTACCAGGGATGAAAAACTTCAGTTATGTGGAGAGTTTAGAGAAGTTGGGGGTTGTGCTCCTAAGAGGTTAAGTAGAGATCTGGGGCGAAATTCTCCGACCCCCCAACGGGTCGGAGAATCACCGGGGGCTGCCGTGAATCCCGCCCCCGCCGGTTGCCGAATTCTCCGGCACCTGAGATTCGGCGGGGGCGGGAATTGCGCCGCGCCGGTTGGCGGCCCCCCCCCCGCGCGATTCTCCGGCACGGATGGGCCGAAGTCCCGCCGCTAAAATGCCTGTCCCGCCGGCGTAAATTAAACCACCTACCTTACCGGCGGGACAAGGCGGCGCGGGCGGGCTCCGCGGTCCTGGGGGCCCCGGGGGTGCCCCCACGGTGGCCTGGCCCGCGATCGGGGCCCACCGATCCGCGGGCGGGCCTGTGCCGTGGGGGCACTCTTTCCCTTCCGCCTTCGCCACGGTCTCCACCATGGCGGAGGCAGAAGAGACTCCCTCCACTGCCCATGCGTGGGAATGCTGTCAGCGGCCGCTGCCGCTCCTGCGCATGCGCCGCCCGGAGATGTCATTTCCGCGCCAGCTGGCGGGGCACCAAAGGCCTTTTCCGCCAGCTGGCGGGGCGGAAATTCGTCCGGCGCCGACCTAGTCCCTTAAGGTTGGGGCTCGGCCCCCAAAGATGCGGAGCATTCCGCACCTTTGGGGCGGCGCGATGCCCGTCTGATTTGCGCCGTTTTGGGCGCCAGTTGGCAGACATCGCGCCGTTTTCGGAGAATTTCGCCCCTGATAACAGAAAGGTTCAAATTCACAAAAGCCTTTGTTCGAGTACATAGGAGAAACTATTCCCTGTGCTGCAAGCGTCGGTAAGCAGAGGTACTTGGCAACTTGAGACTGTGGTGAATGTATAATTACTGATAATTCACCAGTGCACTGTATTCTGTTATGTTATGTTATTAACCCTGTAGGCTCCACCTACGGGCCATTGTGTGACTTCACCCACAGGGGGATATGTTGGGGCATTTACGGGCTCCGCCCATGGCTCCACCCCTTTAGAGGAAGTGTAAGAGCAGCTGACCTGCGGGGCCGCCTTCAGTATTGTACCCGTCGCAGGCAGGCACAGTTCTAAGCTGATTAAAACCACGGTTTACTTCTCCACGTGTCTTCGAGTGAATTGATGGTCGCATTAATTTAATCAGCTGAAATACTACTATGGAATCAGCCCTCAAACCTGACAGACTGGAACTCGATCCACCGGCCGCGGAGGCGAAATACATTTTTTCACATTGGCTTCGATGCTTCAAGGCCTATCTCGCCGCGTCGTCTACGCCATCCGTCACTGATGAACAGAAGCTGAGCCTCCTCCAAGCACGGGTGAGACATCGCATTTCTGTCCAGCTCGACGAAGCCGCTTCCTATACAGAGGCCCTCGCGTTACTCAAACGCCTCTACGTGCGGCCTGGGAACGAGGTCTACGCGCGACACGTCTTCACTACTCGCCGCCAGCGGCCCGGGGAGTTGCTAGATGATTACCTATGCGACCTCAAAGCCCTCGCGTGCAACTGTAATTACCAGGCCGTTGCGGCCACTCAGCACATGGAGCTCGCCGTCCGAGACGTTTATGTGGCGGGGGGGGGGGGGCCGATCGAACTATGTGAGACAGCGCCTGCTCGAAAAAGGGGCCCAGGACCTGGACGACACAGTAAAACTGGCTACTTCTCTGGAGATCGCTTTTCAGAGCCTTATTGCGTTCCCGGCCGACCACACGACCCCCTCGTGGGCCCCCGACCAGAGACTAACCCAGGCCTGTGCCGCGCGGCCACCCGCCCATCATGGGGGGCTAGCCTGCTATTTTTGCGGCCAGTCCCAACACCCCCGACAGCACTGCATGGCCCGCAATGCGAACCCAGACCTCTATGCTCCTCTCCTTTTGGGACTCGACTTCCAGTGCAACCTCAGGAGCCTAACTCTTAAGTTTGGGGGGGCCCCTGCCCCCGCTCACCATATGCAGCCTCGCGACCCTAAAAGTCGAACCCCCCCCCCACTCTTCGCAAACCTCACTGCCGATTGCAAGCCAGTAGCCACCAGAAGCAGGCGGTATAGCATGCAGGACAGGACGTTCATTAGGTCCGAGGTCCAGCATCTCTTGCGGGAGGGGGTCAGAGAGGCCAGCAACCCTGGAGAGCTCAGGTGGTGGTCGTCAAGACCGGGGAAAAGTTTTGGATGGTGGTTGATTACAGCCAGACCATTAACCGGTTTCCGCAACTCGATGCGTACCCCCTTCCCCGGATTGCAGACATGGTAAATCAGATGGTGCACTACCGCGTGTTTTCCACGGTGGATCTGAAGTTTGCATACCACCAGCTCCCAATCCACCCGGAGGACCGCCACTACACGGCGTTTGAGGCAGACGGTCGCCTTTTTCATTTCCTCCAGGTCCCCTTTGGCGTCACGAACGGGGTTTCGATGTTCCAACGAGTGATGGACTGAATGGTGGACCAGTATGGGCTGCGAGCCACGTTTCCGTACTTGGACAATGTCACCATCTGCGGCCATGATCAGCAGGACCACGACGCCAACCTCCACTGATTTCTCCAAACAGCCCAAAAACTCAACCTCACCTACAAGAAGGAAAAATGCGTTTTCCAACCAGGCTAGCCATCCTCGGCTACGTTGTGGAAAACGGGGTCCTAGGGCCCGAGCCTGACCGTATGCACCCCCTCCTACAACTCCCTCTCCTTCACTGTCCCAAGGCCCTGAAGAGGTGCCTTGGATTTTTCTCCTATTACCCCCAACGGGTCCCCCAGTATGCGGACAAAGCCTGGCCACTATTTAAGGCCACCCTCTTTCCACTGGCAGCCGAGGCCCGCCAGGCCTTCAACTGCATCAAGGCGGACATCGCCAAAGCCGCGATGCGCGCGGTGAACGAGTCCGACCCCCTTCCAGGTGGAGAGCGACTTTGAGTGAATTGATGGTCGCATAAGAGACAAAATAAGGAAAAATAATATTATGCACAGAGTTATTATGATCTAGACTGCACTGCCTGAAAGGGTGAAGCAGAATTACAAATAACGTCCCAAACATTGAGTAAATACTTGAGCTGGAAAGCTTTGCGGGATTATGGAGGAAGATCAAGGGATTGGGACTAGTTGGAAAGCTCTTTCAAAGAGCCCCCACAAGGCACAATGGGCTGAATAGCCTCTTTCTGTGATCATGCTCTGATTTTATTTAGTTGTATGTGAATGAATTTGTAATAATGCACCTTTCCCTTCCACCATCCCCACACTGAAAATGGATTGCTTCAATATCTACCCTCTGCCAGTATGTACATGGATTCCATAGCCAAAACATCACATATCTATCTGTGAATTTTACTGATCTTTTCTGTGAATAACCTTGAATCTGAACCATTTAGGTTACACTAAATTATTGACAACTATGATTACCGTACTTCATCCAGGAAGGATATTGCAGTTTAGTTAATTTATCAGTGTCATGACCGAAGGGGGCTAGTTTAGCTCAGTTGGCTGGACAGCTGGTTTGTGATGCAGAATAATGCTAATGGCACAGGTTCAATTCTCATGCCAGCTGAGGTTGTTCAGGAAGGCCTTATCTCTCACTTGAGATGTGGTGATCCTGAGGTTAACTCACCACCAGTTAGTTCTCCTCCTCAAAGGGGAAATCAGCCTATGGTATTCTGGGACTGTGGCAACTTTACTTTACTTATTAATCTAAGGACTGACTTTGAGAGTGGGTTAGCATTCTCAATATGGCATCTTGTTACGAGACTACGCTCCTCTATTTTTAAAAATATGATTTTTCAAATGATTGGAATTTTAGCAATTTGAACTGATTCAGAGCGAATTGCTTAAAAATGCATTCTTAGGAAGGTGAGAAACCAGCAAATCACCAACAGGGGAGTGTGAAGAGAGAGACATTTCCTATAATCCTGCCACTCATCAAAACTCATAAAGACCCAAGGGAGAGATATTAAAAATGCCAAACACAGAATATTGAAACAGTGGCTGCTACAGACGGGCTCATCCAAAACTTCTCAGAAATACACAATGGGCGAGATATAGAAATAGTCTATGTTCAAATGCAGCACGACCTGGACAATATCCAGACTTGGTCTGACCATGTAACATTTTCACCCTACAGGTGCCAGGCAATGACCATCTACAAGAAGAGAGAAACTGACCATTGCCCATGGCATTTAATGGCATTACCATTGTTGAATCCCCCCACTGTCAACAGCCTGGGGGTTACCATTGACCAGAAACTCAACTAGACTAGCCATAGAAATCTTGTGGCTACCAGAACAGGTCAGAGGCTAGGGATCCTGCAGTGAATAACTCACCTCCTGACTTCCAAGTGCCTGGCCCCATCTACAAGTCAAAAGTTATAAGTGTTGATGGAATACTTTCCACTTCTTTGGATTGATGCAGCTCCAACACTTAAAAACTTGACACCATTCAGGATGAATCAACCCACTTGATTGGCACCCCATCCATAAACATTCTCTCTCTCCACCATCATTGTACAGTGGCAGCAGTGTGTACCATCCACCTCCAAGTCACTCATCATCCTGCCTTGGACTATATATTTCCGATAATAGGTCAAAATCTTGGAACACCCTCCCTAACAGCTCTATGGGTGTACCTACACCATAGGGACTGCAGCAGTTCAAAAAGACAGCTCAGCACCACTTTCTCAAGGGCAATTAAGGATGGGCAATAAATGCTGCCTTAGCCAGCAACGTCAATATCCCATGAATGATTTAAAAAAAAAAAAAATTTGCATTGAAAATGCACCATTATGAGTGCACATTATGAGTGTTAGCAGTACTGGACGTCCGGTGGCGATCGCGAACGGAGCGGCTGCAGCAAAGACGCTCCCGCACATCCACAAAATCGCGGCTTTGTTCGGGGGTTTTCCCGGTGAGTTTCAAAAAATTAAAAAAAATTTTAAGTCCCGCGAAATCGGCCCTGCCCAGGCTCCACGGAGCTGAAGAGGGGAAATAAAGAGGAGAGACTGGTCCCGGTGAGCTGCACGTGGAGGAGGAGTAGGGATGGCTCAGAAACTGCCTGAAAGTCGGAGCACGGAGAGGATAACACAAAAATAAAATAATAATTTTTTAAATTCAACCTTTCTTGTTCCTCTCCTGAAAATTTTTGAAAAAACTTTCAAAAGGAATTTTTTATTTTTATTTTTATATATTAAAAAAAAAAATTTTTAGAGGAGAAAAAACCCTTGGGGTTTTTTTTCTTTGGGGGTGTTGCTGATTTTCTCCTTGGTTCAATTGCTCTGTTTTATTACCTTTGCTCTCGAGTCGCCAGGTATCTTTATGATACCGCCACGAGGTTCAAGTCCGAGTAATGATCAATAACCCAATACACCGATTAGTAAGATTTAAATCAAAGCACATTTATGATACACAGTAATCGCTACTCATGCACAAATTCTACGTCTAAGCTACTTCTACAACTAACAGGCCTATACTTAACTTTGAACTGGCCCACAAGGTCAGGGGAACAAATGGCCTTTCGTTCGGGTTCTGAGTCTGCGGGATTCGAAGTTGTTACGGATTGGTAGCTAGGAGCGCCTATCTCGTAGCGAGCGTTGAGTTAAGACTTACGATTTCGATAATCACTGGAGTCACTGCACCGGTCACGGTCAATGTTGATTCGTGTTGCTGGGTGACCCGGGCAGGAAGAAGAGCGTGAAGAGAGCGATTTGAACTTGGGGCTCAACTCTTATAGTCCCCAGGGGCTTCCCGCCTTTCGGGGTGGACCCTGTACCTGGTCCCAAGTGATTGGACCTTGTCCCAATCGCTGGGTTCGATTTTCTCCAATACTGGATTGGTTCCCTGATCGATGGGCGGTCTTGAGGTGCTCGTTCACCTCCTTTGTGTTGGCTCCTGCTGGCGCCGAGGAGTCTGGCTTTGCTTTGTTTATCAAAATGTTACTGATTGTTCCCGGGATTGCTCATCAGTATGCAGATGGCTGTTACTTTGTTATGCTGATGGTCGCTGGTATCGATGTTGTCTGGTTTTTGCAGAGGTAAATACACAGCAAACCTGCAGCTGCTGGCTTTTGTCTTGTTGGCTGACTTTCCCATCAGCCTTTGCCGTTCACCATTTTGAATCGGGAGTTGGCCAATTTAGGTGGCTACATTCCCTCCTTGTGATCCTAACGCGAAGCGTGAAGGATCACATAACTATGTTGCTTTCCATTCCCTGACCTGGGGGGGGGGGGCACTTCTTTTATGGCCTCTACACTGACCATAGCTATGCAAAAAAATTTAAACTGACAATTCTAAGGGGCGCTATGTCAAACAGGGGCATGCATTACAAAAGAAAAAAAAAAGGGAACCTCTAACTATTCTTAATACACTACACTCACTTAAATATTTCATCATTCTACCTTCCTCAACCATACAAACAAAATCATAGCAGTTTATACATCAGTTTTCCTGGCTTGGCAGTCAAGCTCAGGATCGTACAATTTGCTCATGAACAGTTCTTTACATTTCTTTATTTACAATAAAACCGCAAATGAATGCTCTTTATTATAGATCGCGGGAGTCGGGTGTCTGGTCATATCCGAAAATAGGGGATCTGATCCTATATACCAGGGTTCGAGCGCTGTAGGCTCTCCTTCTCCATTTCCTTAGACGCATAGTCTGCACGATGCAGCAGAGTATCGCTAATACTAGTAAGGTTTCTATTACATATAACAGAGAGTACCAGGTTTAAACCTGGCACACTAAGATGGTGTGGTGTCGCTGGTGACTGGGCTCTGGGTACTGTGGGGAAGTGAAACATTAACGGCTGGGGGGCTTGAGGTCATGGGGTTCGCGTTCCCTCGCAACCAAATGTCCATAAAGGTAAGCCATCCGGAGGATGTCCTCATGGTGCTTCTTCTTTTCTTTTCTTCTCCGGTCCTGGAGCTTCTGGAGTTTTCTGTGGAAACAAGCGTAGTGTCTGTAACTATCTTTGTTTAACATCTTGTATGATAGTCTGTCTGTCCTTTAGTGCCAATTACTCCCTTTATAATTGGTCACTATGTGTGACTCCCTCATTTTCTTTCCAAAACCGAATTTTAGGACAAGACACGCTTCCAAATAATGAACCAGTGCGAGCCGTCTCACAGACTGCGCGATTTACCATCCAAATGGTTCAGGATGTAAATAGCATGTGTTCGGCAACCTAAGGGTTACCTAAACAAAACAAAACTTTTTGAACTAAAATTTCCAAAATGAGGTGCATATGGGCCGCGACGGGTACGAGTTGGATGGAGTCCCCGGGTAGGACGGCTACCAATGCCGTGTCTCTCCTACCCGAGCGTAGCTGACCAGAGGGGGTTTCCCAGGCAGGGAAGGTCCCAAGCCGTTTCTCCACTGCCTGAGCAACCAACAAGAACGGGCAAGAAATGTAGTCATCGTGGTGGGGCTGCCGTAGTGGTTCTCTCCTTGAACCAGAAGAGCAGTTATGAACGGGGGTCTGGTACCTTAACAAGTCTCTGCAGACAAGCTAGTTCCTCTGAACTAGTGTCTGGCCAATAGCAAATCTCTGTGGGCAAGTCCTCAGAGGTTTCAGCCGAAAAGGCGTGGGGCCGTGAAAAAATGTTTTCCTGTCTGACATACAACATTTAACAAAACACTACAAACAATATAAAACATGCTGCAGGTTCCATCAGAAAGGACACCACTTCCCCCAAGCGGTTCCTTTTAAACATCATCTGGACACCTCAGTTCTCGGTTGCGAACAGGGTCGCAAAGGGGTTCTCGGTTTGGGAGTCAGACACAAGGTCGTCAACTTCTCCCGGGTGCCAAACTCTTGAGTGTATCAGGGCTGAAAGGGCTGCATGGTGTGAGGTGGGGTCGCTCTCGTTGTTTCGGACGAGTCGGAACGAGTTATCTCGGTGCCAATAGTTGGTGTCTAGCTGTGTGGGGACGGAATCGGGTCGTCAGTGTAGTTCGGTGGTCGGTGGTGGGGTTTATTTAGGAAGGTGATCATGAAGGGATCACTCGGATCATAGTCGGAATCGCTGGGTGTGTGTCCTGTTGCATGGGGATAGTAGGGAGGCGTGCTGTGGCTATCGTCCGAGTCACAGTCGCTGTCTCTGCTGCTGCAGTCTGTGGGCGTTCCGGGGTGGAGTGTATATTTAGGGGGTGGAGTCGAGGTCGAGTCCGTGGCTGGGCTGGACGTGTTGGGGGATGGTAGGGTTACGTTGGCTGTGGGCGGGGTGTGGTGTGCTGCGTCGAGCATGACGTGGTGTGCGTGGTTCGACTGTGTTCCATATGCCTTCAGCTGGTTGACATGGAACCACGCAGTCTTACCATTGGGATACTTTATTTTATATACGGAAGGGCTTAGTTTGTCCGCAATGGAGTACGGACCCGAGTATTTTGGTGACAGGAATGCACTGGGGTTATATACGGAGAGCATGACTTGCTGTCCTATACTGTACTCAGTCGCATGCACTGTCTTGTCGAAACAAGCCTTGCTCTGTTTCGTTCTGGTGCCCAATTTAACTGCGGCTGCTAGCTGAGCCGTTTTAACATTTTCAACTAATTGCTCTACTGCTTTCTCGTGTGTGAGGGCCGTCACTTCGGGGCTGGTCAAGTCTAAACCTAATAAATATTCTGTGCCTTTCATGGGGCGTCCGATCATGAGAGCGTGTGGGGTGTAACCTGTGGAAGTAGAAATTGTGTTACGCAAAAACATCAGCGTAAAAGGGAGGACTGAGTCCCAAGTGGTGATGTTTTGCTGGACCATTTGTCTGGGGGTGGATTTTTGGGTCCGATTCATGCGCTCCACGATACCACTCGACTGTGGGTGGTATGCTATGTGGAATTTTTGGGTGATGCCAAATATCATGAGGACGTTCTGCATGACACGTCCCGTAAAATGGGAGCCTTGGTCTGATTCAATGCTGCGGGGGAGTCCCCATCTTGTAAAGATGTGGTGGGTCAAAATCTTGGTTGTGGTTTTTGCTGTGTTTGTGCGGGCTGGGAATGCTTCCACCCATTTCGAAATGTGTCAATTATCACAAGTACATATTTATAGCCTGGTCGTGCCGTTCCTGGAGGGGCACGGCTGAAAGGGTGTGGTCTGTGGTCGCTACCTCTATGGCGTAAGGGGAAAGCGGGTCTGGAACTTGTAGTGCGGGGGCTCCTATGAGTGCCTGTTTTAAAGAGTACACAGCATCCGTATGCTGCGGATGCCATTCCCAGGGGGCTCCTTTCTTTAGGAGGTCTGAGAGGGGCGCTGCCTTGCTGGCGAAACTGTCAATGTGGTTTCGGCAGTAGCCAACCAGTCCTAAAAACGACCGGAGGGCTGAAACGTTCTGGGGAAGGGGCAATTTAGCCATCGAGTCAATCCTTTTATGCTCGATCTCGCGTTTACTGTGTGTGATAATTGTTCCCAAATATATTACCTTTTCTTCCAAAATCTGGGCCTTTTTGGGGTTGACTTTACAACCAATTGAGTGTAAGAGTTCCAGGAGTTCGGACAGAAGCTCAATGTGCTCTTCCTTGGTGTCTGTCTGCAGTAGTAGGTCGTCTACGTACTGAACCAGACATTCGGGGCAAGAGAATTTGGCTAAACCATTTGCCAGCTGTCGGTGGAAAATGGAGGGGGAGTTGTGGAATCCTTGTGGCAGGCATGTCCACATGTACTGCTGTGCTTTAAAGGTGAAGGCAAATTTATACTGGCATGCCTTTGCCAATGGAATGGACCAGAATCCATTACTGACATCCAAAACCGTAAAGAATCAGGAATTGAGTCCCTGCTTGAGCATGGTCTTGGGACTTGTTGCTACTGTGGGGTCTGCTGTGGGGGTGATTTTGTTGAGTTCCCGGTAATCGATGGTCAGTCGCCATGATCCATCGGGCTTTCTCACTGGCCAAATCGGGGCATTATTAGTGGAGGCGACTGATCTAAGTACGCCCTGCTCTAATAAGTTTTCTATTACCTTGGAGATTTCTCCCTCTGCCTCTTGGGGAAATCCATACTGTTTTTGGGGTCTAGGGTCAGGTCCTGTTATTTGTACGGAGCCAGTCATCCGTCCACAGTCGTGCTTGTGGGTCGCGAATGCTGCCCTGTTCTTTTGCAGAACTGCCCTAACCTGCTTGTCCGTACTAAGCGTGGTCGGGTTGAACCAAAATTCGCCTACTGCGCTAATTTTGTTCGCGTACTCTCCTATGTTGAGCATTGCGGGGGGTCTTGCGGATTTTGCCATCTTCCAGACACACTGGTTGACTGGATCAAATGAAAGATTGTGGGAATTCATGAAATCGATTCCCAGAATGTGTTCTGCTGTGTGGGGCAGCTCAACTAAAACTACGGGGTGCCTGGTGGTGACGGTACCGATTTGAATGGGTACAGGGGCTGTGATGTGTCCCTGCTGTGAGTGGCCTGTAAAGCCGCTGAGGGTGATGGTGGCTGCAGTGGGCCACGTGTCTTTTTGAAACATGGTGGAGGAATGTATTGTGGTGCGGGACTCTCCTGTGTCCCATAGGAATTTGATGGGCTGTCCCCGAATTTTTGCTGCAACTATCGGTCGTCCGGACCTATCCCAAAGGGTGTCGCAGACCCAACTGGGGGAGCCCGTACACCGTCAGTCCGTTCCGGTCAAGTCCGTCTGATCTGAACGGGCGCTAATGCTATGAATGGGCTCTGTCTTTTTCTTACACAGAGTGCCCGTCTGCTTGGCTCTCTGTGGCTTTTTTGGGGCATTGCACTCTCTTGCGAAGTGTCCCAACTGTCCGCAGTTGTAACACTCCTGTGACTTGGGTGGGGGGCTGTTCTTTCCCTCATTTACCCATGCGGGGTTCTGGTGTGTTTTTAGTGCCTGTATATCTGCGGCGGCCTGCTTTTCCTCGGGATTCTTGACTGAGGATTTGCTTTGTATAGATTGCTCCCAAGCGCGGGACAATCTTTTCACTACCAATTTCTCGTTATGGGCCTCCTCTGAGGGATCATAACTCGTGCAGGCTTTCTGTCCTGTTTCTGTGGCATGGGAGATAAGGGTGCGGGTACATTTGGCCATGTTGTCTGGGGACAAATGGGCGCGGTCAAAAAGTCCCCAAAGACTGCTGCAAAGTGGATCCACAGGCGTCCAGCAAACGCTGTGGGGTGCTCAGATTTCTTTTGCTTACATTTGTTGAGGCCATCTACGGGGTCACCCCGGTTATACCCGATCACATCCAGGATCGCGGTATGCATTTCTGCAAGGGTGCCTCCTCCTACATTCTGTGGGTCAGGAAGGGCTGCTGCTACTGAAGGGTCTAAACTTAAAACTGTGAGCTTTAAATCCTCTCGTTCACCCAGGCAGCACATGGTCGCCTGATGCTTGACTGTGGCAAAGAAATGGTGGGGGTCTGAGGTGGGGAGGAACGGTGTGATCTTATCGCACGCGTCCCTGTAGCGCACAAAGACTCACGAGAGACGAATAGAGATGAAGTCGATGAGGCTTTATTAAGCGTGACTTGTTCCCCGCAGTTCAGTAGCAGACTGGCCTGCGGGGGAGAACTCCTGGTTCTTATACTCCGCCTTCAGGGCGGAGCTAGAGGTCAACAGCCAACCAGGACCCGGGATCTGTCAGCCAATGACATCACGGCTTCACAGTCCCACATGACCCCTAATGCATACTACCACATTCACCCCTTGTTAAAAATGAACCCGGCGGGGTGGTGCTTCGCATGGTGGTAAGGGTTTACAAGGCTGGTCCTGGGAGGAAAACCTTTGCATGTCATCACAGTATGTACAGAGGTTTTTTTTGTTTTGAACTATTTACAGTAAAAAGGGGGAAAAAGAAAGAGTTCTCGTTAAAGTCCACAACATTGTAGTGTTACATCGATGCCACGAGTCGGTCGGGCGGTCTGGTCGTCCTCGTCGATCGCCTCGGCCCCGGTGGTGGTGCTTGTTCCAGTGTAGTCGTCTCCGGGAGCCTTACGGTTTCTGCTTCAGCTTCACCTCTGGTCGGACCTGGGAGGAGGACCGATCCTCCCGGGAAGGGGGCGCTCGCGGGGTATGCCGGTGGCAGGGAGGGGGTGATTGGTGTCGGGGGGGTGTGCGTGTTGCCGGTGGGCGCCAGATCTCGCAGGGAGACCGTGTCCTGTCGGCCGTCGGGGTACTCCACGTAAGCGTACTGCGGGTTCGCGTGGAGGAGGCGAACCCTCTCGACCAACGGGTCCGACTTGTGCGCCCGCACATGTTTTCGGAGCAAGATGGGTCCTGGGATCGCCAGCCAGGTCGGCAGCGACGTTCCAGAGGAGGACTTCCTGGGGAAGACGAGGAGGCGCTCATGAGGCGTTTGGATGGTGCTAGTACACAGTAGCGACCGGATGGAGTGGAGAGCGTCCGGGAGGACCTCCTGCCACCGTGAAACTGGGAGGTCCCTGGACCGTAGGGCCAGTAGGACGGTCTTCCAGACCGTGCCGTTCTCCCTCTCTACTTGCCCGTTCCCCCGGGGGTTGTAGCTGGTCGTCCTGCTCGAGGCTATACCGTTGCTGAGCAGGAACTGGCGCAGCTCGTCACTCATGAAGGAGGACCCCCTGTCGCTGTGGACGTATGCGGGGCAACCGAACAGTGTGAATATGGTGTTAAGGGCTTTAATGACTGTGGCCGCTGTCATGTCAGGGCAGGGGATGGCGAAGGGGAAACGGGAGTACTCGTCCACCACATTCAGGAAGTATGTGTTGCGGTCGGTGGAGGGGAGGGGCCCTTTGAAATCCAGACTAAGGCGTTCAAAGGGACGGGAAGCCTTGATCAGGTGCGCACCATCCGGCCTGAAAAAGTGCGGTTTGCACTCTGCGCAGATGTGGCAGTTCCTTGTGACTGTACGGACCTCCTCCACAGAGTAGGGGAGGTTGCGGGACTTTATAAAGTGGTAGAACCGAGTGACCCCCGGGTGGCAGAGGTCTTCGTGGAGGGTTTGGAAGCGGTTAATTTGTGCGTTGGCACATGTGCCGCGGGATAGGGCATCGGACGGCTCGTTCAGCTTTCCGGGACGGTACAGGATCTCATAGTTGAAGGTGGACAGCTCGATCCTCCACCTTAAGATCTTGTCGTTTTTAATTCTGCCCCGCTGTGCATTATCGAACATGAAGGCTCCCGACCGTTGGTCCGTGAGGAGAGTGAATCTCCTGCCGGCCAGGTAATGCCTCCAATGTCGCACAGCTTCCACTATGGCTTGGGCTTCCTTTTCCACTGAGGAGTGGCGGATTTCTGAAGCGTGGAGGGTTCGGGAGAAAAAGGCCACGGGCCTGCCCGCTTGGTTAAGGGTGGCCGCTAGAGCTACATCGGAGGCGTCGCTCTCGACCTGGAAGGGGAGGGACTCGTCGATGGCGCACATCGTGGCCTTTGCGATATCCGCTTTGATGCGGCTGAAGGCCTGGCAAGCCTCTGTCGACAGAGGGAAGGTCGTGGTCTGTATTAGGGGGCGGGCCTTGTCTGCGTACTGGGGGACCCACTGGGCGTAATATGAAAAGAACCCCAGGCAGCGTTTTAGGGCTTTTGAGCAGTGCGGGAGGGGAAATTCCATGAGGGGGCGCATGCGTTCGGGGTCGGGGCCTATTATCCCATTGCGCACTACATATCCCAAGATGGCTAGCCGGTTTGTGCTAAAAACGCACTTATCCTCGTTGTATGCGAGGTTCAAGGCTTTAGCGGTCTGGAGGAATTTTTGGAGGTTGGCGTCGTGGTCCTCCTGATCGTGGCCGCAGATGGTTACGTTGTCGAGGTACGGGAACGTGGCCTGCAACCAGTGTTGATCAACCATTCGGTCCATCTCTTGTTGGAAGACCGAGACCCCGTTTGTGACGCCAAATGGGACCCTTAGGAAGTGGTATAATCGCCCGTCTGCCTCGAAGGCTGTGTACTTGCGGTCACTTGGGCGGATGGGGAGCTGATGGTAGGCGGACTTGAGGTCCACGGTGGAGAAGACCTTATATTGGGCAATCCGATTGACCATGTCGGATATGCAGGGGAGAGGGTACGCATCTAGTTGTGTGTACCTGTTGATGGTCTGGCTATAGTCTATGACCATCCTTTGCTTCTCCCCTGTCTTTACTACTACCACCTGTGCTCTCCAGGGACTGTTGCTGGCCTGGATTATGCCTTCCTTCAGTAGCCGCTGGACTTCGGACCGAATGAATGTCCGGTCCTGGGCACTGTACCGTCTGCTCCTAGTGGCGACGGGTTTGCAATCCGGGGTGAGGTTTGCAAACAAGGATGGGGGCTCAACCTTGAGGGTTGCGAGGCCGCAGATAGTGAGTGGGGGTATTGGGCCGCCGAATTGGAAGGTCAGGCTCTGCAGATTGCACTGGAAGTCTAATCCCAGTAATGTGGGCACGCAGAGTTGGGGAAGGACGTAGAGCCTGTAGTTTTTAAACTCCCTCCCTTGCACCGTTAGGGTCACTATGCAGAAGCCTTTAATCTGTATGGAATGGGATCCTGCAGCTAGGGAAATCTTTTGCGCACTGGGACGGATGGTCAAAAAACAGCGTCTTACCGTGTCGGGGTGGATGAAGCTTTCCGTGCTCCCGGAGTCGACCAGGCATGGTGTCTCGTGCCCGTTTATCAGCACCGTTGTTGTCGTCGTCTGGAGCGTCCGGGGCCGTGCTTGGTCCAGCGTCATTGAGGCCAGACGTGATCGTAGTGCTTGAGCGTCTTCCTCGAACCCCGTGGAGCCGTCGACACTGGGGTCCGTTGTTGCCGTCCAAGATGGCGGCGGGGGTGAACAAGATGGCGGCGGGGTGAACAAAATGGCCGCACCCATGCATCGCACATGGCTGGGGGGTCACAAGATGGCGGCGGGGGTGGACAAAATGGCCGTCCCCATGCGTCGCACAGGTCTGGGGGGTCCCAAGATGGCGGCGCCCCTCCTCCCCTCGTGGTGGCCGGGACCCAAAATGGCGGCGCCTGCGGGTCGCACATGGGGCGCTGGGGGGGTTGGGGAGCGTTAGAAACGCGCAGGTCACCTTGTTCTCCGGGGACAGCGGTGGCCGGGACCCAAACTGGTTGCGCCTGCGGGTCGTACATGGGGCGCTGGGGGGGGGTTGTGGAGCGTTAGAAGCGCGCAGGACTCCTTGTTCTCCGGGGACAGCGGCGACCTCCCGGGACCGGCACACAGCCGCGAAATGGCCCTTTTTCCCGCAGCTCTTACAAATCGCTGCGCGGGCCGGGCAGCGCTGCCAGGGGTGTTTCGCCTGGCCGCAGAAATAGCAGCGGGCTCCCCCGGGACGACTTGGCGTCTGAACCGCGCAAGCGGTTGGGGGGGAGGGGGGGGGATTTGTCGCGACGGGGGTCCACGGAGCCCAAGGGGCTGCCGCGCGGTCGGGGCCGTAGGCGCGGGCGTTTCGCGCGGCCACATCCAGGGAGGCTGCAAGGGCCCGTGCCTCTGAGAGTCCTAGCGACTCTTTTTCTAAAAGTCTTTGGCGGATTTGGGAAGAGTTCATACCAGCCACAAAAGCATCACGCATTAACATGTCCATGTGTTCCATCGCGTTTACCGGCGGGCAGCTGCAGGCCCGTCCCAAAATTAGTAGCGCGGCGTAGAATTCATCTATCGATTCTCCGGGACTTTGCCGTCTCGTTGCGAGTTGGTAGCGTGCGTAGATCTGGTTCACTGGGCGAACATAGATGCTCTTTAGTGCTGCGAACGCCGTCTGGAAATCCTCTGCGTCTTCGATGAGAGGGAAAATTTCCGGGCTCACCCTCGAGTGCAGGACCTGTAGTTTCTGAGCTCCATAGTTCTTTAAGCACGCTTAATAAATTGTAGCGCACAAAGACTCACGAGAGACGAATAGAGATGAAGTCGATGAGGCTTTATTAAGCGTGACTTGTTCCCCGCAGTTCAGTAGCAGACTGGCCTGCAGGGGAGAACTCCTGGTTCTTATACTCCGCCTTCAGGGCGGAGCTAGAGTTCAACAGCCAACCAGGACCCGGGATCTGTCAGCCAATGACATCACGGCTTCACAGTCCCACATGACCCCTAATGCATACTACCACAGTCCCGTAATTGGGTCAGTTAAGGGGGTAGAGTATAGAAATTCCGCATCGTCTGATGTGGCTGTGCGGTGGGTGGTTACTGGGTTCATTGGAGCTTGAACTATCTGCTGTGTGGGGGGTTGGGGTGCTTTCCTTTTTTGTGGCTTTGCCTGCGCACATGTTCCCTGAACATATCTCTGCGCTGTTTCATTCAATTCTTCCCAATCAGGGCCGTCTTCCTGATCTAATTCTTCTGAACTGAAAGCAGCGATTGCAGCTCTGCAATCTGCTACCGGCACTTTGTGTGATCTAGCGTGCTTTGTCTTTGTTCTGTGGTGGCAGCATGGAGTGCTCTTAATGCTGCCTTGAGGTCACTACACTGTCTCTGTAATGCCGCTACCTGCTTTTCTGCTTCTTCACGTACCAGGACTGCACGTTGCATGTCCTGATAGGCCTTTTCATATTGAGACTGGAAGCTGCTTAAGTGCGCCAGGCAAGACTGGTGTGCCCTTTTGACATCCTCCACCTCTCCGTCTTTTGCTGCCAACTTCCTTCTCAATTCTAAATTCTCCTTTTCTACCTCGCTTACATCAACCTTACTCATTCGATGTATGCCCTCAACTACTTTCCGGAGTGTGCTAACGACCTCCTCTGTGCCTCGCAGGACATGATTGCCATCGGCTTGCGAGCTTTCCCTAAGCTCTTTTTGTGGATCTCGCTCAGGTTCTCCCACCAAGGGTGGACCATTTGTCCCACCTCATGTCCGATACTCCCGGGACCTGATTCCTCGTTGTCTCAGAATTCATCCCAAAGGGGCCATCCTTTCCCTTTGAGATATTTCCTGATCTCTTCCTCCCAAATGGGACATTGTCCCACTCTACTTCTGCTGGTCGCTGCGACTGCAAATTCCTCTGGGTTCATGAGGCGTTGCATTGCCTGCATTGCCATCTTTCCTATCCGAATGCTGCTCTTCAAATTTTGGGACAGAGGTATTAATCCGAATGCTGCTCTTCAAATTTGGGACAGGGGTATTAAGGCGGTGCTGTAAATACGGGTACAGCTTTCGCTACTTTCCGAAATACAAACTTCCGACAGTTCTGTCGCAACAAAAAATCTATCAGTTTTACCTTATCACCCCGTTAGTTACGCATGCATACACACACTTCCGAATTATGAGTATTGATCAGAACTGCTTGAACACTTGTGGTTTTCTGTTTCCAATTGGATCTCTAATTCAAATTCTGGGTTCTCCTGGAGCGGTTTTCCACTTCTAGATCGGGTCCCGGCGGAGTCGCCAAATAATGTTGCTGATTTTCTCCTTGGTTCAATTGCTCTGTTTTATTACCTTTGATCTCGAGTCGCCAGGTATCTTTATGATACCGCCACGAGGTTCAAGTCCGAGTAATGATCAATAACCCAATACACCGATTAGTAAGATTTAAATCAAAGCACATTTATTATACACCGTAATCGCTACTCATGCACAAATTCTACGTCTAAGCTACTTCTACAACTAACAGGCCTATACTTTACTTTGAACTGGCCCACCAGGTCAGGGAAACAAATGGCCTTTTGTTCGGGTTCTGAGTCTGCGGGATTCGAAGTTGTTACGGATTGGTAGCTAGGAGCGCCTATCTCGTAGCGAGCGTTGAGTTAAGACTTACGATTTCGATGATCACTGGAGTCACTGCACCGGTCACGGTCAATGTTGATACGTGTTGCTGGGTGACCCGGGCAGGAAGAAGAGCGTGAAGAGAGCGATTTGAACTTGGGGCTCAACTCTTATAGTCCCCAGGGGCTTCCCGCCTTTCGGGGCAGACCCTGTACCTGGTCCCAAGTGATTGGACTTTGTCCCAATTGCTTGGTTCGATTTTCTCCAATACTGGAGCGGTTCCCTGATCGATGGGCGGTCTTGAGGTGCTCGTTCACCCCCTTTGTGTTGGCTCCTGCTGGCGCCGCGGAGTCTGGCTTTGCTTTGTGTGTCAAAATGTTACTGATTGTTCCCGGGATTGCTCATCAGTATGCAGAGGCTGTTACTTTGTTATGCTGATGGTCGCTGGTATCGATGTTGTCTGGTTTTTGCTGAGGTAAATAGACAGCAAATCTGCAGCTGCTGGTTTTTGTCTTGTTGGCTGACTGTCCCATCAGCCTTTGCTGTTCGCCATTTTGAATTGGGAGTTGGCCAATTTAGGTGGCTACAGGGGGGAACAAAAAAAAGAATTTCTTTTTCGCACCAAAAAAGAGAAAGGCCCATAACAGAAATATGCCTGCAAATAATAAATCGGGGGGATGGCGAGATGTAAGAAGGAGAAGCAATGAAGGTGAAGGAAAAAAGCAGGAGCTGCGGCCGCGCAGGCAGATGACCCCACGGGGTGAGGCGCAGGTTCAGGCAAACCAGGAAGCGGAAAAGCTGGCGAGCCGAGCAGCGAAGCAGGAACAGGACGCGGCAACCATCCCCGCCGCCCCCCCCTCCCCCCCGCACAGGGGGAGGAATGGAGAAACGTGCTGAAAACGGAAATAAATGGCATAAAGGAGGAAATAAAAATGGAGATAAACGCCATGAGGGAGGCACTCAGGACGGAGCTCCACACAATGATGAAGGAGATGCTGGCGGAGACAGCGGACAAAATGCAGCGAACCATTAACGGCCTGGAAAGGAAGGTGGAGACGCAGGAGAAAACGATTCAGGAGTTGGAGATGGCCGTCTTGGACCAGAGCGACAGGATGGTAACTCAGGAAACAGAGGTGAAAAGGCTGGTAACGACCCAGGGGAGCCTAAGAGGGAAATTGGAGGACCAGAAAATAGGCCCAGACGGCAGAATGTTAAAATAGTGGATCTGCCAGAGGGGATGAAGGGCAGAGACTCAACAGACTACGTCACCCAAATGGTGGGCAAGCTGGTGGGAAGGGAGAAATTTCCAAACCCCCCAGAAATCGACAGGGTGTACAGGTCGCTCCGACACAGGCCCAAAGCCGGGGAGCAGCCCAGAGCGATTATCGTGAGGCTGCATAGATTCCAAGACAGGGAAAAAATCCTAAAGTGGGCTCGGCAGACGAAATCTAGCACGTGGGAAGGGAAGACCACAAGGGTGTACCAGGACATTGGGGCGGTCCTGGCCAAAAGAAGGGCTGAATTCAACCGGGCCAAATCAGCACTCTACAAAAGTAATGTGAAATTTGGGATGCTATTCCCGGCCAAACTCTGGGTAACATTTGAGGGGAAGGAGCTGTTTTTTAACACCCCAGCGGCAGCGGAGGCGTTCGTTAGAGCAAACAAACTGGGGGAGGGACAGCCGCAACAGCCATCATGAAAGCGACGGGGTTGGAAAAGAAAGGAAGAATCGGAACAAAGAGCAGCGGGCAGACCGCAAACAGAGACAATACGATCACGAACTGTACACACGTGTTTGGTGCACTGCGCAGGACTGTGCTAACTCGGTCCCAGGCTCGTTCCACCTCTCAATGCAATGGGGGGGGGGGAGCGAAGCAAGGTGAATGAGGGTGAGAAAGGCGGACAGGAGGGCGAGACAAGGGCTAGCAAAAGGAAGGTAAAACAGGACCAGAGCAGGGCAAGTACTGGGAGGGGGGCCACCATGCTAGCGAGGAGGGCTAACACGGGAGGGCAGGAAGAAAGGAGGGCCATGGCGCGCTTCTCAGGGGAGAGGGAGCGTCTGGCACAAAGAGAAGGGGGGGGTCAGGGCAAAAAGGGGGGAAGAACACAGGGGGTGGACAGAGGAATAGGGACTAAGGGGGGGGGGGGAGAGGAGTCGGGGGGAGAGCGCAGAACAAAAGGGAAGCAAAGGGAAGGGTGAGGTAGATAAGCAGCACAAACACAGGCCTCGGCAGGCATGGAGCAGGGCGAGGAAGCAAGATGGCGCCACAAACAGCCACTCAGGAGGGATTCAGGGTGAAGGGAGACCCTGGAGTGCAGGGGCGCAACCATGTGGCATACACATAGCTGGTGGCCATGTTGGATGCCCTCTGGACAAAAGGAAACCCCGGAGCCCTGGGGTCCGACCTCATGGCGAGAGCTGCGACCGCGTGTGGTAGACACCACCAGTGGGTTATTGTATGTATTACGGCACTGCCCGTATATTACAGGTACGACGGTATAACCCTGCCTGCTGGCTCCGCCCAGCAGGCGGCGTATAAAAGTGTATGCTCTCCTGCGCTGCTTCCATTCCGGTTCCAGCTGCGGGAGGCACATCGTTTGGAATAAAGCCTCGATTGTTTCACTATTCTCGTCTCGTGGTAATTGACGGTACATCACCGTGGCCATTTTGGACGGCCCGCTAACGAAGGGAAGCCCCGGAGTGCAGGGGTGCGTCCACCAGATAAGTATGGGTGACCCCGCAGGACTGGGTGGTCGAAAAACCCCCACCAGGATTGTTACCTGGAACGTAAGGGGACTCAACGGCCACGTGAAGAGATCTAGAGTCTTCACCCACCTAAGAAGCCTGAAAGCAGACATAATCTACCTACAAGAGACGCACCTGAGGGAGAAGGACCGACTGCTGGTGAGAAAGGGCTGGGTGGGACAGACATACCTCTCATGCAACGGGACGAGGGCTAGGGGGTGTATCAATATTAATTAGCAAGAGGACGTGATTTACGGAGACCAAGACAGTTACGGACCCAGGGAGACGGTACGTCACGGTCAGCGGTGTCCTGGAAGGGGCACCGGTCGTACTGGTAAATGTGTACGCTCCCAACTGGAACGACACGGAATTCATAAAGAAGTCCATGGCAGAAATCCCCGACCTTGACACACGGCGACTGATCATCGGGGGGGCGACTTCAACTGTGTACAGGACCCACATACCGACCAATCAAACCCCAGAGCAGGGGAAAAGACTGGCATAGCCAGGGAACTAGGAGCATTTATGGAGCAGATGGGGGCGGTGGACCCATGGAGGTTCCTGCACCCGGGAGAGAAGGAATTTTCATACTTCTCACAAGTACACAAGGTATACACCCGTATCGACTTCTTTGCAGTGGGAAAATTGGTGCTTCCAGGGATCACGGGAACGGAGTACTCCGCGATCGTTATCTCTGACCACGCTCCACACTATATGGATGTGAGGTTGGCGACAGGCTGAGACCAACGCCCCACATGGAGGCTGGACACAGACCTCCTGGCCGACAAGGCCTTCTGTCAGAAAACATCGCGGGCCATAGGCGACTACGTTAGTAACAACCAAAACGGGGAGGTCACACCCTCCACGTTCTGGGAGGCACTGAAGGCCGTGATTAGAGGAGAGATCATAGCCTACAAGGCAAGCAGAGATAGGGAAGAGAGGGTGGGCAGGCAACAACTGGTGGACTCCATCCTGGAAGTCGACAGAAAATACTCCGAGGCCCCGACCGTAGAGCTGCTGGAGGAGAGAAAAAAGCTGCAAATGGACTTTATCCTGCTATCCACTAGGAAAGCAGTGTACCATCTCCGTCAGACACAGGGGACCTTCTACGAACACGGAGACAAGGCTGGCCGCCTATTGGCTCACCAGCTGAGAAAGCAGGCAGCCACAAGGGAAATAGCGCAAGTAAAGGATAGCTGAGGCAGACTGGTAACAGAACGAAATGAGGTCAATCGGGCATTTGAGACCTTCTACCGGGGACTGTACGCCTCCGAGCCCCCCAACTTGGCCAAAAGGCTGAAGGGCTGTGTACCAGAGGTGGTCGCAGAGGACCAAACGAGCTTTGTCCAGGGTAGGCAGCTCACAGCGAACATCAGGCGGTTGCTGAACGTATTAATGACGCCCTCTGGGGAGAGAACACCAGAGGTGATCGTCTCCCTGGACGCAGAAAAGGCCTTCAACAGAATGGAAATACCTCCTCGAGGTACTGGAACGGTTTGGGTTAGGAGCGGGATTTACCGCCTGGGTGAGGCTCCTATACAATGCTCCCAAAGCGAGCGTCCAAACTAACACCACCAGCTCTAAATACTTCCAGCTGCAGAGAGGAACAAGACAGGGCTGCCCCCTGTCCCCACTCTTGTTCGCGCTAGCGATCAAACCCCTGGCGATAGCCCTGCGGGATGCGAAAAGCTGGAAGGGAATCCGGAGAGGAGACAGAGAGCACAGAGTCTCACTCTATGCAGATGACCTGCTCCTCTATGTCTCGAAGCCACAGGAGGAGCTGAAGGCAATACTGCAAATACTGAAAGAGTTTGGAACCTTCTCGGGCTACAAACATAACCTGGGCAAAAGCGAGGCATTCCCAGTGAACCCAAACGGGGGAGGGAGAGAGCTGGAGGGGCTCCCGTTCAAAACAGCCCAGAACAGGTTCTGCTACCTGGGGATCCAGATAGCCAGAGACTGGACACAGATCCACAAGTGGAACCTGACCAGCCTGGTAGAGGAAGTAAGAAGAGACCTTCAAAGGTGGGGCTCACTCCCACTCTCTCTGGCGGGGATAGTGCAGACGATCGAGATGAACGTACTGCCAAGGTTCCTCTTCCTGTTTAGATCCATTCCAATCTCCACCCCAAGGCCTTTTTCCAAAACGTAGACAGTCTAATCATGGTGTTTGTGTGTGTGTGTGTGTGTGTGTGGGGGGGGGGGGGGGGTAAGAACCCGAGAATTCCCAAACAGACACTGCAAAGAAGAAAAATCAAAGGGGGCTTGGCCTTACCAAACCTACAATACTCCCACTGGGCAGCAATGGCAGAAGGAGAGAGGGGATGGGTACAAGAACCCAACACAGATTGGATACAAATGGAGGAGGCATCCTGTAAAGGATCAACACTCCGGGCCCTAGCCACAGCAGCACTCCCATCCCCCTCAACAAGATACACAACGAGCGCAGTGGTAGCGGCCACGCTGAGAACGTGGACCCAGTTGAGACAGCACTTTGGGATAACCAAAATGTCCCTTATGGACCCCATCTGCGGCAATCACAGATTCCCCCCAGCCATGCTGGATACCACCTTCAAAAGTTGGAGGCAGAACGGGGGCACATTGACGGTCGGGGACTTCTACGTAGGGCACAGACTGGCGACACGAGACGAACTGACGAGGAAGTGGAGGCTAGCAAAAGGACAAGAAATGAGACACCTCCAAATAAAACACTTCCTCTGCAAAGAGACACTGGGGTACCCCGGGCCCCAGAAAGCACACTACTAGAGGACCTGATAGGCACAAGCAACGGGAAGGGGGGGCAATGTGGGAAAATATATGGACGGCTACTGGACAGAGCCCGGACTCCACTGGACGAGACCTGACAAAAATGGGAGGACGAACTGGGGACAGATGTAGGATGGGAACTCCGGAGCGAAGTACTGAGCAGGGTGAACTCCACCTCCTCCTGCGCAAGGCTAAGCCTAATGCAGCTCAAAGTGGTGCACAGAGCGCACCTGACCAGAACCCGAATGAGCAGGTTCTTCCCGGAGGTGGAGGACAAATGTGAGCGGTGCCAGAGGGGCCCGGCCAACCACATCCACATGTTCTGGGCTTGCCCCAAGCTTGCTGGGTTCTGGACAGCCTTCTCCGAGGCAATGTCCAAGGTTGCGGGGATGAGGGTGAAGCCATGCCCAATAGTGGCAATCTTCGGGGTATCGGAGCAGCCAGAGCTACACATGGGAAAAGGGCCGACACCCTTGCTGTCACTTCCCTAATCGCATGCCAGAGAATCCTGCTTGGCTGGCGATCGGCAGCACCACCCACAGCTGCAGACTGGCTCGCTGACCTCTCGGAATTTCTCCACCTGGAGAAGGTTAAGTACGCCACCCGAGGGTCAGTGGAAGGCTTCCTGGATACTTGGGGGCAGTTTGTCGGTCTGTTCCAAAACCTGTTCGAGGCCAACAATGAGGAGTAACCTAATAAGATTTTTTTTTTAAAACACCAAGATGGATGAGGTACCAAAAGACTTGGGTGGGGGGGGGGGGGGGGGGGGGGGGGGGTGGAAGGAAGGCAGGGAAACCACAAGAGATGATTCCATTCTGTCCGGAAAATAAAAGAAAAGCACAGCCGAACCCAGGGGGGGGGTTGCAGGGAGGGGGACAACGGGGGAGGGGGAGGAACCGTAGACCGATCCAGAGGGCAATGAATTGCAGGTAGGGTCAGTTAAACGAAGGACAAACTAAACCTCTTTGTATAATAAAGGAAGTTAGCGCGGGCGAGAAAAATGTGATGTGTATATATACAACTGTTTATAAATATGGGAAATGCCAATAAAAAGATTTAAAAAAAAAAATGAGTGTTAGCAGTACTTATAAATGGTAGTGAAACAGTGTCTCAGACAGAATTTATTTCCTCTCTTATTGCTCATGATCAGTATGGTTTGGTATGGAAAGGGGTGTACCTTTTCTTACCTTTGGAGTTTATATTCCAATTAAATAATTGACCAGCAAGCTTCCATGAGTTTTAGAAAATCAGATAATTTATTTTCACACATTTACCCCAATTCAAGCAACGTCACACACTTGGGCTGGATTCTGCCACCCTGCCGTCGCAAGATCGCCATGGGTGGGACGGGACCATGAAAAGTTCCATTGACCTCGGGCGAGAATTTCCGGTCACCGGGCGGGTGCAGCCCGAGAAACCTGCCCATGGGCTTATGTTTGTAATCACCCCCACTGTATACATATAAAGATAATGCACTTTTTTACAGATTAGCTAATTCAACTCTGATTTAGGATTTCCAGTCTCCCAAATGGAAAGCCTGTGGTTTCCTGAATGGATTTGATGATTTGAAGTTGAAGTGAGGGTTTTGTAAAATGAAGGGTTCACAGCAGGTTGTGAGGTTTCTTGCAGTTGAATATCTAGGTTGGTTCTCAGTTGAACCTTGAAACTGGAATAGGTTAAGCACTTTGGCTGCGTGATGACGAGCAGCTAGTTTCAGAGTCTGGTTCTCAAACTGGCTGACAACTGATGGTTTTTACATGGTCTATCTGAGTCTTTAGATAAAACTCAGCATCTCAAGCCAATTTTGATCACATGACCAATAGTGGTAATCATCCAAAGTTATCACACATAATAGGATATAGCTGGTGGTCTTTCACAATAGTTTGTGGATAACTGGTCTTGCCAGCTTTCTTTGACTAAATTGAGAGCCTGGAGACAGAGCCGGGATTCTCTGGAGCCACCCACTGGACATGGAATTCGCAATGGCCTGCAGAATCCCACGTCGACCCAATTCCGTGTCGGCTATAGCAGGTGTCCTGAGGTCCCTGTCGAGCTTTGCACCCCGACTGAGTAGGACCATGCAGATCGTACATTAGAGCTATTTTATATCTCATGATGGACAGGACACCCGATTCACAGGCTAGCTGGGATGCTCCAGCTCCTCCCAGCTGAGAGTCCTGCTGGCGTGAATTGGTGCAAGTATTGAGGAATGTGGACCTGGTGGTTTGCAGTCCGAGGGGTGGCAAGATGGTAAATACCCTCCCAACAATTGCCGCCAGGGTGCTGATGGGAGGTGGGGGACCAGAGGGCATATGCTGGGCTGGAGAGGATCAGGTGATGGGTCTTTTCGGGGATGGGACTCATTTGGCTTCTCTCCCCACCTGCAGCCTTTAAACCATTTAAACAGTAGGTATGCAAAAATTAAAGTTCTCATCTGTACCCCTCTACCATTTAAAGTCACTCTGCATCTCAGAAATAGACATCCCTCATAATAAAGTGAGTGTTCTCAACTGTACCTCTAAACCCATTAAAAAGTCTGTCAGTACTCCAAGTTTAAAGGTCTGTGAGGTGAAGGTAATAGTAATCCCTTTAAAGTGGTGAAAACCTTTGAAGCGATTGTCACACGATTGTATTAGCGAGAGGCAGCACGGTTTTGTGAAAGGGAGGACGTGTCTCACTAACTTGATAAGAGTTTTTCGAAGAGGTCACAAAGGTGATCGATGCAGGTAGGGCAGTGGATGTTGTCTACATGGACTTCAATAAGGCCTTTGACAAGGTCCCTCATGGCAGACTGGTACAAGAGATGAAGTCACGCGGAATCAGGGGTGAGCTGGCAAGATGGATGCAGAACTGGCTAGGTCATAGAAAGCAGAGAGTAGCAATGGAAGGGTGCTTTTCTGATTGGTGGGCTGTGACTAGTGATGTTCCGCAGGGATCAGTGCTGGGACCTTTGCTGTTAGTAGTATATATAAATGATTTGGAGGAAAATGTAACTTGTCTGATTAGTAAGTTTGCAGACGACACAAAGGTTGGTGGAATTACGGTTAGCGATGAGGACTGTCAGAGGATACAGCAGGATTTAGATCGTTTGGAGACTTGGGCGGAGAGGTAACAGATGGAGTTTAATCCGGACAAATGTGAGATAATGCATTTTGGAAGGTCTAATGCAGGTAGGGAATATACAGTGATTGGTAGAACCCTCAAGAATATTGACAGTCAGAGAGATCTAGGTGTACAGGTCCACAGGTCACTGAAAGGGGCAACACAGGTGGAGAACGTAGTCAAGAAGGCATACGGCATGCTTGCCTCCATTGGCTGGGGCATTGAGTATAAGAATTGGCAAATCATGTTGCAGCTGTGTACAAAGCACAAGAGCAAAGAAAATTAGAGCACAGGAACAGGCCCTTCGGCCCTCCCAGCTTGCGCCAATCCAGATTCTTTATCTAAACCTGTCACCTATTTTCCAAGGATCTACTTCCCTCTGTTCCCCGCCATTCATTTCTCTGTCTAGATGCATCTTAAATGATGCTATTGTGCCCACCTCTACCACCTCTGCTGGCAAAGCATTCCAGGCACCCACCACCCTCTGCGTACAAAACGTTCCACGCACATCTGCCTTAAACTTTCCCCCTCATCTTGAAATTGTGACCCCTTGTAATTGACACCTCCACTCTTGGAAAAAGCTTGTTGCTATCCACCCTGTCCATATCTCTCATAATTTTGTAGACCTCAATCAGGCCCCCCCTCAACTTCCGTCTTTCCAACGAAAACAATCCTAATCTACTCAACCTTTCTTCATAGCTAGCACCCTCCATACCAGGCAACATCCTGGTGAACCACCTCTGCACCCTCGCTAAAGCATGCACATCCTTCTGGTAATGTGGTGACCAGAACTGCACGCAGTATTCCAAAGTCCTATACAACTGTAACATGACCTGCCGACTCTTGTACTCAATACCCCGTCCGATGAAGGCAAGCATGCTGTACGCCTTCTTGACCACTCTATCGACCTGCGTTGCCACCTTCAGGGTACAATGGACCTGAACTCCCAGATCTCTCTGTACATCAATTTTCCCCAGGACTCTTCCATTGACCGTATAGTCCGCTCTTGAATTAGATCTTCCAAAATGCATCACCTCGCATTTGCCTGAATTGAACTCCATCTGCCATTTCTCTGCCCAACTCTCCAATCCATCTATATTTTGCTGTATTCTCTGACAGTCCTCCTCGCTATCTGCAACTCCACCAATCTTAGTATCATCTGCAAACTTGCTAATCAGGCCACCGATACCTTCGTCCAGATCATATATCACAAACAACAGTGGTCCGAGCAGGGATCCCTGTGGAAAACCACTAGTCACCTTGCTCCATTTTGAGACACTCCCTGCCACCACTTCTCTGTGTCTCCTGTTGCCCAGCCAGTTCTTTATCCCTCTATAGAACCTTAGTTATTCATATTGCAGCTGTATAGAACCTTAGTTAGGCCACACTTGGAGTATAAGTGTTCAATTCTGGCCGCCACACTACCAGAAGGATGTGGAGACTTTAGAGAGGGTGCAGAAGAGATTTACCAGGATGTTGCCTGGTATGGAGGGCATTAGCTATGAGGAGCGGTTGAATAAACTCGGTTTGTTCTTATTGCAACGACGGAGGTTGAGGGGCGACCTGATAGAGGTCTACAAAATTATGAGGGGCAGAGACAGAGTGGATAGTCAGAGGCTTTTTCCCAGGGTAGAGGGTTCAATTACTAGGGGGCATAGGTTTAAGGTGCGAGGGGCATGGTTTAGAGATGTATGAGGCAAGTTTTTTTACACAGAGGGTAGTGGGTGCATGGAACTCGCTGCCAGAGGAGATGGTGGAAGCAGGGACGATAGTGACATTTAAGGGGCATCTTGACAAATACATGAATAGGACGGGAATAGACGGATACGGACCCAAGAAGTGTAGAAGATTTTAGTTTAGACGGGCAGCATGGTCGGCACAGGCTTGGAGGGCCGAAGGGCCTGTTCCTGTGCTGTACTTTTCTTTGTTCTTTGTTCACACATTCAATTTCATTGCCCTTTAAAGTATAGAAGTGTATTCCTAGAAGGCTGAAAACTTTGATCTGCATTGTTTGCATTCAATTTCATGCCCCTTTGCCTGCTAAAAGGTTTCTGATTGACAGTTTGAGGTGGTTTCAAAGGGGAGATTCAAATTGATTATTTTCACAGCTATGCAAGGATCCATTAACTCAGGGTTGCAGGTATTTTCCTAATCAGTTTTTTTAATGAGTCTGTCTCTTATCCTAGAAAGTGCAGCTGTCCCCTTTCGAGCGTGACCCGTCAGAGATTTGGTCCCGCCCCTCTCAATTGCAGCCCGGCCCCAATGTGCTGTGCAATGGCGCGGAAAAGCTGATACAGCCAAAAAACATCCCAAGTACCATAGCATGGCATGGCATGGTGGGCCGCTCCTCGTGCCCAGCGCCATTCATTTTGGTTTTCCCGCTGGTGGGGGTGGGGGCACTTAGTCAGGGGTTCTGGAGAATCTCGGCCCAAGAGTCCATTGACTTAATGTTTTGGCTAATCTCCAAACAATAGCAGGTGTGAATTCCACAGATAACATTTGTTCCCTATCCATGCCAGGGAGAGGCACCCACCCATGGCTATTCAATTTGGAACTTTCCAGAAGTTTAATAGTCTGTGCTGAATCAGAATATGTCATGTGACCCCTTGGCAGCCATCTTAATATTTCACCGCTGTCCATCTTAAACAAATAAAATATTGTTCGGGAAGTTTCCATATGAGCTCAGGCTATGTGTAAAGTTATTAATCCATAGTCGGTAAAACACGCATGTTTAAGTTATAGTTCATTCCACTCAAGGTTAAGATATTATCTGAAGCCATTTACCCTCAAAAATATAGATCTCATTCAATGTATCATAAATGTATTTTATGAGCTAGGTAAAATATTGCTTGAATTATTGAAAAAAATCTTATTGTAATTAGTCTAGTAAAATTATTTAATTTACAAATTCATAATTAAGGACATCACAATGTTCAAGGTGCAAACATCTCCAGTATTTACTGTTTTTATAAAAGTTCAAATAAAATCTGTGGTTATTTTTCATCTGTACCTCTGGGAGTTTTGGCTTTCAACTACAATTACTATAATTATTTTCCAATTATAATAAGCAGTATAATTGTTGCTCATCAACACTTACAATTATGCTATTAAATTCACGTTTCACTAAGCTTAAGCCACTTTTTTTATCCATGTTGTACTTAAATGTTAAGTACTAAATTCTATCACAATTATAATTTAAGTTTTACTTTAACCTTTATTGCATGAATAGGTTTAATGACAAATAATAGCTTGAATATAATGATTAATGCTGTGCTCTTGAAATCGAGACAATTTAGACTTGAACTAGCATGAACAATAAATTCTATTCCTGAAGGAAATGGTTTGCTATTTTAAATCATATTTACTTTCAATATTTATTCTTTCTACATAAAAATGGTTACCATCTCTTTCATTCAAAAATCTGGTCATGTTGGACCAGTTCCGAATCAAAATAATTATTTCTGGTGTAAGATGGCTAAACTAAGTTGGGTCCAGTTTCCATTTGAAATATCATAACATGTTGGGTAGCATCGGCCTAACCAGTGTATACATAGAATCTGGACATTTAAAATATGACTAGTCATGCTCAAAATAGGAGTTACACTCCTATTTTTCACAATACATTACATAGGTTCAAATTTCAACTTGCCCAAAACAGCTCCCACTTGCCCCAGAAAAGTGTCCACAGCCAGAGGCCAAAATTGAGATTCCACTGCGTAGGTTTGGGTAAGCCTCTTCAAATTGCACTAATTTTCAAAATATTTATTTTATGAAGAAAGTGGCTGGCATAATAATAATCTTTATAATAATCTTTATTTGTGTCAGAAGTAGGCTTACATTAACACTACAATGAAGTTACTGTGAAAATCCTCTAGTCGCTACACTATGGCACCTGTTCGGGTAAACTGAGGCAGAATTCAGAAAGTCCAATTCAACGAACAAGCACGTCTTTCAGGATTTGTGGGAGGAAATCGGAGCACTCAGTGGAAACCCTCTGGGAGTTTTGGCTTTAAACTAGTTACTATAATTGCAGACACGGGGAGAACGTGCAGACTCCGTACAGACAGTGACCCAAGCCGGGAATCAAACCTAGGTCATGGCGCTGTGAAGACACACCAATTAAACTATTATAAAATCTCTATTTTTGCTAATAACTCAATTTTCACATGATTAATAAACCAGTTCCAGGTTACCATCCTTCACTTTATCAACAAGTACTTTTTATATGGTAAGAATATTTTTACATTCTATTACCCTATGTGCTTGTACTGATTCATGGGAGTTATTCCATTTGTGATTGTGAAAATAAATTTTAGCAGAAATTTGAACTCTATCCTAACCAGTGCTACTTCAGCCACATTTGAAAGCAGGAACTCCACCCCAGTACTTTAGTTTCTCGTGCTCAACTGTATCGCCTTTTTGTTTTTTCAAATTGTCAATATAAATTTAAATCATACACTTAAAAAATTTAATATATAGAACCTTAGAATCTTGAAGTGTGAAGTAAAGTCAAAAGTGAAGTCCAACAGAAAATAATAACCATCTTTTTCTTTCTTGCTGCACATTGGCATTTTCTGTTTTTACAACGGAATGAATGGCTACCCATAATCACTGCAATTTAATTATTTCAATGACAGTAATTTTCCAGTAGTCAACTGCAGATCATCATTTTATAAACTAGCAGTGGTTTGTCTCAACCGTTCATTCCTCAATACATCATTCACAAAATCAGGGCACACTTGATTTTTAATAGAGATAAAAGGAGGATATTAATTTAGCATAGTAGTATTGTTACACAAAATCTATAAATATTCATATATATTTGATTTATTAACCAAATGTTCAGTTTAGTACATTTCTCTACATGCTATATACAGCATTACAAAATTACAGAAACTATGTTTTGTAGATAGCACAAAACAAAATTTAAAGATCCATTTAATGTGGAGAAAGAAATTATTTACCAAGACCAATGGTACAACAATCCATTGACATTAAAATTCTTGTAAATGTTACCCATCAGGTTAGTAAAACAGAATTTGAAGTAACATTTCAATGTTAGCCTGCTGCTAACATTCTCATTTGTTAATTGTAAACCTAGCTATAAAATATGTTCAGTAGTTTGCGCCAAACATTTTAATTGAGAATTCGAAGTTTAACTTATTTTTAACAACCAGCTGACACAAAAGAAATATGAATTTAATAGATATGTTGTTATTTTAATTAAGTCCTCCCCTTTTTATTTAACTACGATAAGCTAGGTTGTGAGTTGGAAGAATCAGTGAAACAATGATGCTCATTTTGAGACTTCAAGTGTTGATCCTTTCTTGCTTTATTTCCTAAAAGTATAGCTGCCAAGGTGGTATGTTTGGAGGGAGAGATGCACTTACTTGCATTTCAGGACCTGAATTAATCATCAATTAAGTACTTTTCGAAGTGTAGTTATTATTGTAATGTAGGGAACGCAACAGTCAATTTGCAAACAGTAAACTCCACGTGCGGAATTCTCTCCCCCCCCCCCACGCCGGGTGGGAGAATCGCATGGGCGCCGCGCGAGTCCCGCCACGCTGTCCCGACGCCTGCACGCGATTCTCCCACCCACCCACCCCCCCAAACCTGCGCGGCGCGAATCACGGCTGGCCGCTGGGAGAATCGCCGTTTGCCATTGGTAATGGGCGAGCGCCGATTCTCCGGCCCGGATGGGCCGAGCGGCCTGCCCAACACGACAGGTTCCCACCGGCGCCATCCACACCTGGTCGCTGCCGGCGGGAACGCTGTGGGGGCGGCCTGTGGGGGGGTTCCTGGACCGGGGGGGGGGGGGCTCAAAAGGGGTCTGGCCCGCGATCATGCCCACCGATCGGCGATCCGGCCTCTCTGAAGGAGGACCTCCTTTCCTCCGCTGCCCCTCAAGATCGATCCGCCATCTTCTTGCGGGGCGGCCGCGGGGAGGACGGCAACCGCGCATGCGCGGCACCGCTCCTAGCCTCCCGGGGGTGGGAGAATAGGGGGCTGGGAACGGCCTCCGACGCCGGAGTGAAACATTCCGGTTTTCACTCCGGCGTCGGGACTTAGTCTCCCGATGGGAGAATTGCGCCCCACATATGTTTTTAGTGAAGTTGGTTGAGGAATAAATATTGGCCAGGACATCAAATATTTAGGACTTCAGCTAGTTAGGTATCTTCATGGCACAATGTAGAAGTCTTCTGCACAAATTAAGATAAATTATCAGTCTTGTGTAGATACGCTTTATTTTTCAAAGGGATAGAATCCATTTCCTACCACTGAGTTTATTAAATAGGAACACCTTTCAGGCGTCTCTGCCACCTATATAAATAAAGTATCTAGAAAGCAGAACGCATGCTAAACAAGTGAAATCTGAAAAGCAGGCAAATGGGGTTAGCTTAGATGATTGGCATGGATCAGCTTTGGCCGAAGGGCCTGTCTCCGTGTCGTAGATTCTATAGGGACATTGACTTAACTGATAAAGATTGCTCCTTGTGATATTACATGCTTGGCTGAAATCCAAGATGAAAAAAGTTGCCTAAACTGGCCAAGAAAGAGTAGAAATTACTCCATTACGGTGGAATGGGATGAGCAAAAGCTTAACCTCTCCATTTCACTGTGGTAGGAGGGAAAAGCCATATGACAAGTCCTACCACTTAGATAGGAGAGATTTTGGTGCAGCAACGGAATCAGAGCATGATCCTTTTCATCTAACTATACGTCCATAGCCTGGGAGATGGATTCTTGGTTCTCAGAAAAAGAAGTCAATCAAGACTACTCAGTCAGTGAAAAGAAAGACTGATGCTGACTTCTAAAGGGGGTGCAGGAGGAGAGGGACTTGGGTGTACATGTACATCAATCTTTGAAAGTGTCAGTCCTGGTTGAGAAAAAAGATATACAGGATCCTATGCTTTATAAATGGATGCATGAAGCGCAAAAGCAAAGAAGCTATGGTGCACCTTTATAAAACACTGATTTGATCTCAAACAGAGCAATGTGTTCAATTCTGGTCACCACACACTTTGGGGAAGGAGGCACTGGAGAGGAAGCAGGGGGAATTTACGAAAATGTTTCCAGGAATAGGGGACTTTGATTGCATGGATGGATTAGAGAGGGTGAAACTGTTTCCTTGGAGGGGAGAGGATTGGAAGGAGGTATGATGGAGGTGTTTCACGATCATGGACAGGGTGGATGGAGAGAAACTGTTCTGGCAATGTAGTGAACAGTGCCTAGCTCTACCAAAAATAATGACGAGCATCATAAGACGTTTTACATCACAATTGGCTAAAACTATCAAAACAATTGATTTGTGTCTGATTCCTGCGTTAAATAGTATAAGTATTCTAAACGGTTGAGAAATGATTTCAGCTTGAGTTTGCAACATCATCTTTTAGAATGTGTTTCTAATGAGAATCAGATCCTGTGAATGGTTTTCCTTTTGCATGTTCTCATTTAATTAGGAAATTCAAATTCTGGAGAGCTAACTTTTGAAAAACTGTCAAACTCAAGTATAGATAGATAAATGTTCAGATGTTTAATGAGACTATGATGATGAAAGAGCAATTGTCAAATATCCTGACAGCCACATGGGTCCAAAGGTAAGTATCGGTCATTGTTATTTTTTATTTTGGATATGAATCAGAGAATGTTTATGCAATTGACATATTAGCTCCATGAACAGGTGATTAAAAAGTCCTTATATTAGGGATGAACTGAGTCTGTGACACAGAACACCGGAGTATGATTACTCAGGTTAAACAGTTGCTGAACACAATGTCCATTAAACAATCAAGAATTCTTCTGAATTTCTTCTCAAAAGTGCAGATCAGGTATGAGATAGTGAATTGCAAGATAAACAAAGCACTCAAAGTAGAAACCTGGGGCTGGATTCTCTGAACCCCGACGCCGAAATCGCAGCTGGCGCCGGGGCGGAGAATCCATTTCGGCACACAAAATCATGACTGGCATCGTTTCCGGATTCTCCGGGCCCCGAAGTGGCATACTTGGGCAGGCGGTCAGGGTCGGGCACACGGCCGGTCGGGAGCACTATGTTCAGGGTCCAGCTCCGTGGTCGGAGTCCGCTACGGAGCACGGCGCGGCCGCTGGAGGCTGCCGCCATGCGCATGCGTGGCCTCCGACCTGCATGTGTGGGGTCCCGTATCTGCAGCAAAAGCCGCTAGATTTACGCTGGTTCCCTGCTAGCCCCTGCAGGGCTAGGAATATGTGGCCCTTTCACGCCAGTTTTTCTGGCATGAAAGTCCACAGTTTTTAGGACGGCGTGGGGACATAGTCCCAAAACCAGTGAATTCGGCCCCTGGTTTCTCCCAACCGAGAAGGATCTGTTCCATTAAACGTGATTATGACTTTATTCAACAGCAACCAAGGCTCGGGACTTTGTGCTTAACTGGGAGAACTCCTCTGAGCTCTGGAGAGATTTAGATGGTTTTCCAGAGACGTGGTTTAAATGCCACAATAATTAAATGCTGTCATAATCCAATGATTGAGGAAAATAGCAATTTGTGGCTTTGAACTGGAACTTTAATGAGCAAGACTGAGGTTAGGGGTGAAGGAAGAGAATAATCTGCACTAGGAAGCCCTTTAATAGATCTACCATTTGTAGAGCCAACTGGTAGTAGCACATTGTTACAAGCTCTAGAACTAGATCTAAACTATTAATTTGAAGGTCTCAGCACCAGTAGAATGAGGATGCTTGGAAAAATGCACTGAATCACACTTGACTTACACCAAGTGAACAAGGATGCTTTCATTGTTCACCACCGGCCTTTCCAAGTTCTTTGTACATAGACAAAACAAACTTCACATGTAGCTACATTATTTGTCTAGACGATGAGGGATTGGAATTGGTTTTGGTGCAAGAAAATTGCCCTTAAAATTTAAGAGAAAGTGATTTTTAAAAAAAAATCAAATAACCTCAAAACACAACTTAACCTGGACTTAAGACATGGAATGTAGAGGATACAAAATGAAGGCTGTGCTTTTTATTTACAATAGTTGATGCCTCATATATGTTTGCATTCTATTAAGAAATAGCAGTAGTAACTGATGTTACTCAGAAGCATATTTTGAAATAGTGCTACTCAAAATCCTTGTAATTTAGCTCATCAAGATCATTATCGTTTGCCAAAAAAACTCCATAAACGCAAATGTTTTACAGAAATTAAATTGAAAAGCATTGATAAACATTTTTTCAACATTCTGATGCCTACTCTGCTTTGCAAAAACAGGAAAAAAAAAATCAAATCATCACAGCATTCGCTTCAGCTAGTTAGTTGTAAACACTTATCTAATTTGTGCACACCAGTGTATATTCTGTACAATATGACAGAATTTTGAACCTTTATATAATGCATTGACATGCAATATTGCTACAATATCAACGCTTCTGCAAAATGTTTTTAAACAGACTGTAAAATACTAATATTGAGTATTAGTGCTACAAGCTGCAGTAATATATATTGTTCCAAGGATATTGAAGTCTTCCTAGCCAAGGATCCCACATTAATCACAGGCTTTAAAAAAAATTCCTGTGACTCAACCATCTTTATTCTCGGGCTCTGATTCTAATTTTAAAAAGGAGCCAAAGTTTGACTCAGAAAATACAGATCTCTGATATATTTTTAAGTGGAAATAACTCCCATATTGTTACGGTCCAAACCAGATTAATGTTCATCTCTACAAAAAGAGCTGGGAAAATTTTTGTTTTGCTTTTTCAACCTTAAAAATACTATATAATTCTCAGTTTTGACAAAGAATTAAAAAAATACATTCTCCATTTTCATTTAACTTAATATAGAAACAAATAGCTACTTTATTAAAATAGTGCATTTTTCAATAAGATGATAGAGCAACAAAACAACTGTATAGTAACTTATAGTACAGCTGTACACAATACATAGATTAGAGTTCATTCTGGTATAGCACAATGCAGGTAGTTTCTTGATATTGCTCTATAGTTTTGGTTTTCTTGCAGGGTATACCCGTCCAGATTGACTGCTTTTACCTGTAAATAAAACAAAAAAAAGTTTTTTTTGCCTTCTAATTGCAAATGTAAAGAGCACTTTGTGACCTAAATAATGAGATGCCTTTGTACGGAGATAATGAGATGCCTTTGTACAGGATAAGACTAGTGAGGGAATACTTGATTCTTAGATTGGATATTAAAAGTAGAAAAGTGCTCCATTCTCTGGCTAACCTCCACTCCAATGAAAGCAGAAACTCAATCCAAATTTAAGACAGTCACAAGATGTAAATTGTATTTGTCAGTTGAAGATTTTAGTGCCACATCTGCATCACTAGGAATGGGCAACAAATGCTGGTCTAACCAGGTTTTCCCACATCCCGTAAATGAATATAAAAAAATCAATATAAAGCTATTATAAATCTAAAATCTTAGGGCAGCATGGTAGCATAGTGGTTAGCACAATTGCTTCACAGCTCCAGGGTCCCAGGTTCGATTCCCGGCTTGGGTCACTGTCTGTGCGGAGTCTGCACATCCTCCCCGTGTGTGTGTGGGTTTCCTCCGGGTGCTCCGGTTTCCTCCCACAGTCCAAAGATGTGCAGGTTAGGTGGATTGGCCATGATAAATTGCCCTTAGTGTCCAAAATTGCCCTTAGTGTTGGGTGGGGTTGCTGGGTTATGGGGATAGTATGGAGGTGTGGGCTTGGGTAGGGTGCTCTTTCAAAGAGCCGGTGCAGACTCGATGGGCCGAATGGCCTCCTTCTGCACTGTAAATTCTATGATTCTATGAAAAGAAGTCCACGATGTTTTAGATAATTTGAAGAAAAATAGCTGTGTACCTTTTTCTAATAGAGTAACTGTGAGATATTATTCAACTAGAAAACAAATTTGGAAAAATGACAAATGTTCTTGAAGGATATCTACATATTCACATTCATCTTAGTTGAATTACAGAAAATTAAATTAGTATATTAATTTCAGCTTTTAAGTGACTTCTTGTTAGCAAAGCTTAGTTAGCAAAAGAAAAATGGAATTATTACCCTGGGCGGGTGCACGGTCAATTCCAGCCCCAAAGACCCCGGAGTCCCAACACAAGTGAATTAACCAATAATTTATTTAAAATGTCTGAGATTTTGTGTAGAAGATTGTAGTTTAGTCGGGCAGTATGGTCGGCACGGGCTTGGAGGGCCGAAGGGCCTGTTCCTGTGCTGTACATTTCTTTGTTCTTTGTTCTTTGAGATCTTTGGCCCTTGATTGCTCCAATGACTTACAGGCACCAGATTTGTAAGTGAAACACAACAACTGTTTATTTATAACAGAAATAGAGTTGAAACATGCAGCAATTGCAACAAAATAATGGTCAGCTATTTTACAATTTCCCCTTTTACCATCCCACCCTCTGTTCAAACACACACAAGACAGACACACACAGAGGGAGGGGTAGGGATGAAATAACGGATTAAAATAAGTGAGATGAGTGTCCTTGCTTGGGATATTGGCGTTGTTGCAGCAGGCCGTCTTCCCAGGAAGGTTAACGATCAAAGCCACCGACTAATGAGGATCTTCTGGCAGTAACATGCATTTAGTGCTTCCTGGCTGCAGGGTTTCCTCTGGGGGAATCACTTATGCCTGACTCAAAAGAACAGCCTCAGATTCTCGCTCTCACCTTCTCCCCAGCTCCAGCCTGTGTTTCAAATTTAACTGGTTTCCTGGCTCACCAGAATATTCCCCAGCTTTACTGAGGACAACAGAATATCAGAGAAGCAGCTTCCACAAGATTTTAGAGAAGTCTGTTAACATTTCAGAGAGAGAAAACCAAAGAGCGCCCTGCAGCTCTGACTTCAGGAATTAAAACACAAATCGACTGGATAGAGAGGAAAAGCTGGCTCTCCGTTTTCCTGGAGCTGCAACAGAGGTGTTGCTCTGTCATTGGACTTTCAAGACTGAAAGCACGATGAATCCTTCCGGCTCAGCAGAACATTGCAGAAAGGTCAGCACCAATCAGTATCGAGTATCAGCAAAGGCCCAGCAATTTGAGCCAGCTCAATGGCTACCAGCCAAGTCCATCACAATGTGTCAGCACTGATCTCCCTTGAATTTGCTGATCCGAATTGTAAACAGCTCTTTGCAACCTGTCTTGCCAGACGTAATAAATCAATCCTCAGATTACCAGCCACTCGAATTAAAGGTGAAGTCCATCTTAAAGGCATAAATTCCATTAATTGTCCAGGTACAAAAATTGAAATAGCAGAATAATAGAAATTAAAAGGGAAAACAAAGGACAAACAGGAGGATCCTTACAGCATGGCAACAGAACTGTGTTCACTTTTGCCTTGTAAAGGCACCTGTCACAGTTCTGTCGATATGATGGTTGAGTAAAGTTTGGGAAGTTATTCTTCTAAATGGACGACATGGTATAACAGTTGCTTCACAGCTCCAGGGACCTGGGTTCGATTCCCAGCTTGGGTCACTGTCTGTGCGGAGTCTGCACATTTTCCCGTGTCTGCATGGGTTTCCTCCGGGAGTTCCAGTTTCCTCCCACAAGTCCCGAAAGACGTGCTGGTTAGGCGAACTGGACATTCTGAATTCTCTCTCAGTGTACCCGAACAGGCGCCGGAATGTGGCGACTAGGGGATTTTCACAGTAACTTCATTGCAGTGTTTATGTAAGCCTACTTGTGACACTAATAAAGATTATTATTATTTTTGAAAATTGAAGCCCAGGAATTAGATGAGGTACTTTCTTGAGTGGAAGAAAGGAATAAATAGATTGGCACTTGACTGGACACTTCGGGTGGAATTTGACCAAAAGATGGCCAAGTGGTCAAGTTCAGTCACAAAACTGGCATGAAGGAGGCAAGTTTCCCGACTAGACCTTCCCGCACTTTGTCATTTTTTTGACAGGGGGTGGGGGTGGTCTTTGCATCATCATTGTGAGGGGTGAGGCCTAAATACGCCAGCAAACCCGGCTTCACAGATATCGGGACACCGTTTTTAAAGGGCGCCCTGAACTCAAAGTGAAATTTAAGACCCCCATCTCCCCCAATGGACATTTATTTATACCAGGGATGAAGGATTACGGTAATGGTGTGATACTTAATTTAGGATTTCCCTTCATTGGAGTGAAGGGTAATTCGAAAAAGGGGTAAAATGATAAGAAACTGAAATACCACTTCCATATTAATAGAATGCAAATTAAGAATGAAAAGGATAAACTATAAAAAATGGTGCAAACTGTTGCTGAAGCCTTTCAAATAACTTATGTGGAATTCAATTTTTAAAATTTTCATGGGATGTGAGTGTCACAGGCAAGGCCAGTATTTGTGTGCCCATTCCTAATTTTCTTTGAACTGAATGGTTTGCAACATAATTTCAGGGGACAGTCAGGAGTCAACCAAATTTCTGTGGATCAGGAATCATATGTACGCCAGACTAGGTAAGGATGGAAGATTTTATTCCCTAAAAGGGCATTAGTGAGCCAGGTGGATTTATATAATAATCGATGATAGTTTCATATTCACCATTATTGAGACTAGCTTTAGATTCTACTTTTATTCACTGAATTCAATTTCCAACAGCTGCCAGAAATTAGCCTGGACCACTAGATTGCTAGTCCCACTATGCTACCACTTCTCCTTAATGCAGTAGTAATTTATGTTTAATTACATGAAACATAACATGTCAACTATGAGTTTTAAGGGTATAAGGAGCACACAGAAGAGTAATATTAGACCATGGAGAAAAATAGTGTAGATGAGTTGAGTTAAATAGTCTGTTCCCCTGTTGTGACATTCTTTGAGCCTGTCCAATATAAAAACCATGGACTGGATTTTACGGGGTGCCATGGTTCCGCCCCCCGCGGCTATAAAGCTAGGAGAGCCCAACCAGAATCCCACCAGCTGTTTCAAACTAATTTGATGTTGGGAGCAGCTTTAATTACTTTAAGGTGAGACTTCCCGCTTGAGAGGACTGTTGGCTAATCAGGGGCGAAATTCTGCGGTATCGGCGCGATGTCCGCCGACCGGTGCCAAAAACGGCGCAAATCAGTCGGGCATTGCGCCGCCCCAAAGGTGCGGAATCCTCCGCATCTTGGGGGGCCGAGCCCTAACGTTGAGGGGCTACGTCCGCGCCGGACTGATGTGCGCCCCGCCACCTGGCGGAAGTGCCCCGCCAGCTGGTGCGGAAATGACATTGCCGGGCGGCGCATGCGCGGGAGCGTTAGCGGCCGCTCACGGCACCCCGCGCATGCGTAATGGAGGGAGTCTCTTCCGGCTCCGCCATGGTGGAGACCGTGGCAAAGGCAGAAGGAAAAGAGTGCCCCCACGGCACAGGCATGCCCGCGGATCGGTGGGCCCCGATCGCGGGCCAGGCCACCGTGGGGGCACTCCCCGGGACCAGATCGCCCCGCGCCCCCCCCAGGACCCCGGAGCCCGCCCGCGCCGCCTTGTCCCGCCGGTAAGAGAGGTGGTTTAATCCACGCTGGCGGGACAGGCATCCTAGCAGCGGGACTTCGGCCCATCCGGGCCGGAAAATCGCGGGGGGGCCCACCAACCGGCGCGGCACGATTCCCGCCCCCGCTGAATATCCGGTGCTGGAGAATTCGGCAACCGGCGGGGGTGGGATTCACGCCAGGCCCCGGCAATTCTCCGACCCGGCGGGGGATCGGAGAATCTCGCCCCAGATGTCCAGAAGCCCGGTAGTTCCAATAGCGCCCCTTGGAATGGTGGCCACTGCTGTGACCACAGGCAGTCACCATGCCATGGAACCCAGATAAGTCTGAGATGGTGGGAGGGATTTGTATTTTACTTAGGCCCGCCAATCTGTTCTGGCAAAGGGTGTGTCGTCATGTCCCCCCCCCGCCGCCAGTCTGTTCTGGCAAAGGGGGTCTCTCTCCTCCCCCCCGCCCCCCCCACCCCCCCATTTCATCGACACCAAACTGTGCAGATAAAACTGCCGGATGCAGTCAATGGATGGGAGGCAGGTTTGTGTGATGGACTGGGCTGTGTTCACGACTCTCTAAAGTTTTTTGCGGTCCGGGTCCGAGCAGTTGCCATACCAGGCTGAAACTGCTAACCATCTCAACTCGGCCCCGTTGATGCTGACAGGTGTGTGTACTGTACTTTGCTTACTGAAGTCAATGACCAGCTCTTTAGTTTTGCTGGCATGGAGGGAGAGATTGTTGTCGCTGCACCACTCTCTACCTCCAGGTTCTCTACCTCCCTCCTGTATTCTGACTCGCAGTTATTCGAGATCCGGCCCACTATGGTCGTATCGTCAGCAAACTTGTAGATGGGACTTGGAACCAAATTTTGCCACGCAGTCATGTGTGTATAGGGAGTAGAGTAGGGGGCGAAATACGCAGCTTTGCAGGGCCCCGGTATTGAGGGCTATTGTGGAGGAGTTGTTATTGTTTATTCTTACTGATTGTGGTCTGAGGGTCAGAAAGTCGAGGATCCAGTTGCGGAGTGAGGAGCCAAGTCCTAGGTTTTGGAGCTTTGATATGAGCTTGGCTGGGATTATGGTGTTGAAGGCGGAGTTGTAGTCAATAAATAAGAGTCTGATGTAGGAGTCCTTGGTGTCGAGATGCTCCAGGGATGAGTGTAGGGCTAGGGAAATGGCGTCTGCTGTGGACCGGCTGCGGCGGTATGCGAATTGCAGTGGATCAAGGCGTTCTGCGAGTATGGAGGTGATGAACATCATGACCAACCTTTCGAAGTCAGGGCCACTGGACGGTAGTCATTGAGGCACGTTGCCTGCTTCTTCTTTGGCGGTCTTCTTGAAGCAGGTGGGGACCTCGGAGTGGAGTCGGGACATGTTAAAGATGTCCGCGAACACATCTGCCAGCTGGTCCTCGCAGGCTCTGAATGCACGACCAGGGATCCCGTCCGGGCCCGCCGCCTTCCGAGGGTTCACTTCCAGGAAGGCCAATCTGACTTCGGAAACTGTGATGGTGGGTATGGGTGAGTTACGGGCTGCTGGGGCACTCGACAGCGGATTGTTGGTTTCTTGCTCGAACCAAGCATAGAATGCATTGAGTTCATCGGGGAGGGGTGCGCTGCTGCTGGAGATACTGCTCGGCTTCGCTTTGTAGCCCGTTATGTTGTTTAGGCCTTGCCACAACTGCCAAGTGTCTGTCTGTGACTCTAGCTTGGTTTGGTATTCTCCCTTGGCATCTCGGATGGCTTTGCGGAGGTCATACCTGGATTTCCTGGAAGGGCTGGTTTAGCACACTGTGCTAAATAGCTGGCTTTGAAAGCAGACCAAGGCAGTCCAGCAGCACGGTTCAATTCCCGTACCGGCCTCCCCGAACAGGCACCGGAATGTGGCGACTAGGGGCTTTTCACAGTAACTTCATTTGAAGCTTACTCGTGACAATAAGCGATTTTCATTTTTTAGGGGCTGTTTAGCACAGGGCTAAATCGCTGGCTTTGAAAGCAGACCAAGGCAGGCCAGCAGCACGGTTCGATTCCCGTAACAGGCTCCCCGAACAGGCGCCGGAATGTGGCGACTAGGGGCTATTCACAGTAACTTCATTTGAAGCCTACTTGTGACAATAAGCGATTTTCATTTCATTTCATTTCAATTTCATTTCATTCATTTCTTGTATAGGTAAGGGTCGTCTGACTTGAATGCCTCAGACCTGTCCTTCAGTACGGAGTCAATCTCACGATTGAGTCATGGTTTCCGGTTGGGGAACGTACGTACTGCTTTCTTTGGCACGCAGTCGTCCACACATTTGCTGATGGAGTCTGTGACGGTGGTGGCATACTCATTTACGTTGGTCGCTGAGTTCTTAAATATGGACCAGTCCACTGTCTCTAAGCAGTCACGTAGGGGCTCTTCTGTTTCCTCGGACCAGTACTGCACTACCTTCTTAGCTGGATTCTCCCGTTTGATTTTCTGCTTGTCTGCCGGGAGAAGGACACCGTCTTGTGGTCTGATTTCCCAAAGTGCAGTTGGGGGATGGAACGGTAGGCGCCCTCGATTTTTGAGTAGCAGTGGTCAAGAGTGTTGTCGCCCCAGGTGGGACAGGAGATGTGCTGGTGGAATTTTGGCAGTACACTCGAGGTTGGCCTTGTTGAAGTCCCCGGCCACGATTAACAATGCCTCCGGGTGTTCTGGTTTGTAGTTGTTTCTAACTTGAGTACAGTTCGTCCAGCGCCTTCTTCACTTCTGCCTGGGGTGGGATGTATACCGCTGTGATAATGGCTGAAGTAAACTCACGTGGAAGATAGTATGGGCGGCACTTCACGGTCAGGTATTCCAGGTCCAGGGAGCAGTAGGTCACCAGGATCGTCACATCCAAGCACCAGGAAGAGTTGATGAGGAGGCACACCCATCCACCCTTTTCTTTGCCTGATGACGCGGTGCAGTCAGCCCGGTGGATTGAGAAACCGTCAGGTTGTATGGCACAATCCGGTGAGGCGGGGGTGAGCCATGTCTCTGTGAAACAGAGCACACAGCAGTCTCTTACTTCCCTCTGAGAGGTAAGTCTAGTGTTAAGTTCATCCAGCTTGTTTTCGATCGCTTGGACGTTTGCCAGGAGTATGCTGGGGAGAGGAGTCTTGAAACCGGGTTACTTCAGTCTCACCTGCAGACCGCCGCATTTCCCTCGCTTCCTCGGTCGGCAGCTGCAGCTAGATGGTGCTGGGATCCGATGGGAGAAGTCAGTCCTTGTGGAAGGTAGGTGGTTGCGTCTGGCGGGGTCCAGGGCGCTGGTGGGAACCAATGCGCTGGTTATGTTTCCGGGGTCGTGTCTGGCAGGGTCGTGGGCGCTGGTTGAGGTAGGGGGGATGCTGGGAAGACAGGTTTACGATCCGGATGGGTCCCGCGTTCTGCGGGCACGGGAATACCTTACGGCGCGTTCAAGTCCTCGCGCGGGGTCTCCACCATTTCGGGGGTGCTGGGTCGTCGGCAGGGGCTTCCTGAGGCAGGTTGGGCTGAGTCCCATGGTCTGTTCTCTCCATGCGCGCTCCTGGGGTCGGGTCTTGAAGTAGGCCCGGTCGGGCCTCCACATGGATTTTTCTTTCTTCCATCTCCAGGTAGGTCGGGTTGCTGGGTGGGCCTCTCCGGGTCGGGTCGCTGGGCGGGTATCTCGGAGTGGTGTTGGGCCGGGTCTCGTCGTCGGGGGTCGGGTCGGGAGCTCCAGGGACTGAGCCGGGCGATCTGGGGGCTGGCATCGGTTGTTAGGCCGGGTTGGGAGCTCAGAGGTCCAGGTTGGGCCCAAATCGAGGTTGGGGCTTCACTTCCGGTTTGGGCCCGATCCGCTTCCAGCTTGTGGAGGTAAGGTTGGGTCGGCTCTGGTCAAAAGGTATGCCCCAAACCCCAGCCTCCCTCAACACAGTTAAAATACTGAAGGCGACTGGATGATACCCTTAAGTAACCAATTAATATGATGCATTCAAAAAGTTATTCGATGTAGAAATTATTAGTGTATAAAATGGTGACAAGATTTAAAAATATGAAAATGTGAAATAACAGGTGGGATTTACCGGCTGCTCATGCCGACGGGATATTCTGGTACTACCGACGGCGCACAGGTTCCCTGGCGACGAGGGATGCAGTCAACAGGAAATCCCATTGACAACGGCGGGACCTCAAAATCCTGCGGACCGCCTCTGCTGCCGAAATACACACAGCATGTTGGTCGGTAAACTCTGTCCAAAATCTTTAACATGATTGTTTCCTTAAGTGTAAAGGAAGTCAATGAATCAAGTTAGGGTACTGTTCCATAACAGCAAACATGTTAACTGTCAGTGTTTTCCAATTCACAAGTGGCTGGATTTTTTTCTTCCCTGCCTGTAGCTCCAAAGGCGAAGAATATGTAAAATACAGCAGATGGACTTCCCGCTCCCGACCTATTTAACATTTTATGAATAGCAAGGGTAGATGTCCGGCTGTGATGAACGGTTACTGTATTACTGTACCCTTGTCATCATATAAGGTGATGTCCCCTTTAAGACCGGGTTTGGAACCCTGGGGGACTCCGCCCCAGGCTCCGCCCACCTGGGAGTCGTATATAAGGGGCCGCCTTGTCGGCGGCACCTAGTTAGCACCCATCTCGGCACCAGACTAGTTCTTAGCTTATCAAAGCCTTCTTTACTGTTTACTCTCTAAGCGTCGTTATTGAGGGTACAACAATTTAATAAGCTAAACTAAGGCCTAAAACCAGAAAAGCCCAACCTGGAAGAACAGACACCGGAGGCAAAAGACATTTTTAAATACTGGCTCCGATGCTTCGAGGCCTACCTGGACTCCTCAAAGACTCCCATCCTGGAGCCACGCAAGTTGCGCCTACTGCACTGCTACTCGAAAACGGGGCAAAAGATCTCCAGGACACGCTAACGCTCGCCCCCTCGCTGGAGGTGGCCCGACATAATTTGGGCACGTACCCCGCGGACTCTGCGAGCCCCCCTCGCGCTCCCTCAGACTCAGCCACGTTACGGGCCTGCGCCGCGCGGCGACCCCTCATCCTGGGGGCACACCGTGCTACTTCTGCGGGCAGGGCCAGCATCCACGCCCACGCTGCCCAGCCCGCTATCTGCAGCGACTGCGGGAAGAAGGGGCATTCTGCGAGAGTCTGCCTGGCCAAGCTCAGGGGCCAGAAAAACAAAGACCTGCGGCCAGAAAATCAGGCTCTCAGGCCCGCGGGCCTCGCAATGCGGCTGCGCATCGACACGACACGCCCCCTTCTGACGCGTCATCCACCTCGTGCGAAACATGGGAGCGGCCATCTTGTTGGCGGCCATCTTCTCGACCCGACACGTGCGACCGACGGCGGCGCCCATTTTACGAGACTGACTTAGCTGAGGACTCGGACTACCCGTGATTGGGAGCGATCACCCTCGACCAAATTCGGCCAAAACATCTGCAGAACTCGATGATGAAAGTCCAAGTCAACGGGCGCGACACTTCATGCCTCTTCGATTCCGGGAGCACGGAGAGCTTTATTCATCCAGAAACGGTAAGGCGCTGCTCCTTGCGCACCCATCCCGCGTCCCAAACCATAGCCCTCGCATCCGGGTCCCACTCGGTACAAATCAAGGGGTACTGTATCGCGGATCTCTCGATCCAGGGCGCCGAATACACCCGTTTCAAACTTTATATCCTCCCCCATCTCTGTGTAGAGGGTACTGCTCGGACTGGATTTCCAGTGCAGTCACCGAAGCCTGACACTGAAGTTCGGCGGATCCTTACCTCCCCCTCACGGTATGCAGCCTTGCGACACTGAAAGTCGCACCCCCCTCTCTATTCGCGAACCTCACTCCCAACTGTAAGCCACCAGGAGCTGGCGGTACAGGTGCCCAAGACATGACATTTATCAAGTCAGAGGTCCAGCGTTTACTGGGAGAGGGGGTCGTCGAGGCTAGCAACAGCCCCTGGAGAGCACAAGTGGTGGTAGTCCGGTCCGGGGATAAGAAACGGATGGTCGTGGATTATAGCCAGACCATAAACCGCTTCACGCAGTTCGATGCGTACCCCTCCCTCGCATAGCAGAAATTGTAAATTGGATCGCCCAATACCGAGTATTTTCCACGGTCGATCTCAAATCCGCCTACCACCAGCTCCCCATCTGACCGAAAGACCGCCCCTATACTGCCTTCGAAGCAGCCAGCCGGCTCTTCCACTTCCTCAGGGTCCCCTTCGCCGTCACAAATGGGGTCTCCATCTTCCAAAGGGCGATGGACCAAATGGTGGACCAGTACGGTTTGCGGGCTACATACCCGTCTTGGACAATGCCATCATCTGCGGCCATGACCAGCAGGACCACGACGCAAACCTCGAAAAGTTCCTCCAGACCGCCCGAGCCCTAAACCTGACCTATGACAAGGAAAAATGCATTTTCCACACAACCCGGCTCGCCATCCTCGGCTATGTCGTGGAAAACGGGGTCCTAGGTCCCGACCGCATGCGCCCCCTAAAGGAACTCCCCCTTCCCCGCAGCCTCAAGGCCCACAAACGGTGCTTCGGGCTCTTCTCCTATTACGCCCAGTGGGTCCCCCAATATGCGGACAAAGCCCGCCCACTCATAAAGACCACGATATTTCCCCCGTCGGCTGAGGCTTCAACCGCATAAAGGCCGATATCACCAAGGCCGCTATGCGCGCGGTGGACGAAACTATCCCCTTCCAGGTAGAGAGCGATGCGTCAGATATCGCCCTGGCTGCTATCCTCAACCAGGCAGGCAGACCAGTAGCGTTCTTCTCCCGGACACTCACGCCTCCAAGATTCGGCACTCTGCAGTCGAGAAGGAGGCACAAGCCATTGTGGAGGCTGTATGGCACTGGAGGCACTACCTAGCCGATAGGAAGTTCACCCTCGTCACCGACCAACGGTCGGTCAGCTTTATGTTCGATAATGCACAACGGGGCAAAATAAAAAACGATAAAATTTTGAGGTGGAGGATCGAACTCTCCACCGACACGTATGATATCAAGTATCCTCCATGGGAGCTCAACGAGCCCCCAGATGCCCTGCCCCGCGGCACGTGCGCCAACGCGCAGGAGGACCGCCTGCAAGGGTTACCCGGCTCGTCCACTTTATCAAGTCCCGCAACCTACCTTACTCAACCAAGGATGTCAAGGCCATGACCAGGGCCTGCCAGATCGGTGTGGCGTCACTTCTACCAGCCCGACAAGGCTCGGCTTGTGAAGGCCTCGGGGCCCTTTGAGCGACTTTAAGTGTGGACTTCAAGGGCCCCCTCCCGTCCACCAACCGCAATGCCTATTTCCTCACCGTTATCGATGAGTTCTCCCACTTCCCGTTCGCCATTCCCTGCCCCGACATGACCTCTGCCACCGTGATAAAGGCACTGCACAGCATCTTCACCCTGTTCGGTTTCCCCGCTTATATCCACATCGACCGGGGTACATCGTTCATGAGCGATGAACTGCGTCAGTATCTGCTCAGCAAAGGCATCGTCTCGAGCAGAACGACCAGTTATAACCCACGGGGAAACGGGCAGGTGGAGAGGGAGAACGCGACAGTTTGGAAGGCTGTCCTTCTGGCCCTACAGTCGAGATGTCTCCCAACCACCCGTTGGTAGGAGGTCCTACCCGATGCCCTACACTCCATTAGGTCGCTCCTCTGCACAGCCAGGAATGAGACCCCTCACAACCTCCCCAGGAAGTCTACCTCCGGGGTCTCGCTTCCACCTTGGCTGACGGCTCTGGGACCTGTTCTTCTCCGGAGGTACACGAGGAGCCAGAAAATGGACCCTCTGGTCGAGAAGGTCCGATTACTACACGCAAACCCCAGTTACGCCTACGTCGAGTACCCCGACGGCAGGCAAGATGCGGTTTCCCTCCGGGACCTGGCACCCGCTGGTTCCCCCACTCCCTCGCAGCTCCCCTGCAGGATCCAGCACCCACTACAACACCACCCCCCTCCTGGCCCCACTCCCCGTCGGTGGGCACCTACCGCGCGCGCCCCCTAGCGCCCCCCCCTCTACATGCCCCACCGGCACCGCTACCCCCAGCCCCAGCTATTTCCCCTGCGCCCCGGTCCCCTACCCCGACCAAGGCTTCGACCACCGTGCTCTCGGACGTACCCTCAACTAAGACGCCCGGGACCGCCGCACCACAGCCCGAGCTGAGGAGGTCGATGAGGACGATCAGGCCGCCGAGACGAATGGACTTATGATGGCACTTCACCTTTTTTTGTAAAAATAGGGGGTGAAAGTGATGAACGGTTACTGTATTACTGTACCCTTATCAGAATGTAAGATGATGTCCCCTTTAAGACCGGGCTTGGAACCCTGGGGGACTCCGCCTCTGGCTCCGCCCACCTGCTAGTCGTATATAAGGGGCCGCCTTGTGGGCGGCACCCAGTTAGCACCCGTCTCGGCACCAGGCTAGTTCTTAGCTTATTAAAGCCTTCTTTACCGTTTACTCTCTAAGAGTCGTTATTGAGGGTACAACACTGGCCATCTGCCTGCCTGTTTGTTCTTAGGCCTGGTGAGGCCCTGAAGTGGCCCATTCATGGCCACCTGCTGGATTTTAAGTATCTCTCCACCTTCAAACCCGCAGGCGAGGGGAACATAAGATCCAGCCACATATGAATTGGCAGCAAGTGAATGAAAATACAAAACTCAGCTTTTCAAAAGCAAACTGGATGAAGATGCCTAGCATCCAACTCCTTATTAAAGTTGAACATAGATGAAGTAAATTTCAGGCACAAATGCTGACTGTCCCTTTAATATTCCTGTGAATTGTACCCTAGCTTGATTCAGTGACTTTGCACTTTAGGATAAATACATGTAAAAAATGGATGCAAACATGTAAAAAAAAGGTTGTGCACTCAGATCCAGCTGTCGGGTGTATTCGCAGACATCTTTAACCTCTCCCTACTCCGTTCTGAGGTTCTTACTTGCTTCAGAAAGACCACTATCATACTGGTGTCAAAGAAGAACCAGGCGACGTGCCTCAATGACTACCGCCTGGTGGCCCTTACAACTATTATTATGAAGTGCTTTGAGAGGTTGGTCATGAGACACATCACCTCCAACCTTCCAGATTGCCTTGATCCACTGCAATTCGCCTATCACAACCACTCCACAACAGATGCTATCTCCCTGGCTCCACACTGATCCCTGGAGCATCTCGACAACAAGGCCTCCTGACCACAGATCACAATCCTTAAGGATGGGCAACGACAACTCCTCCACGATAGTCCTTAATACTCAAAAGGCCGAATGGCCTCCTTCTGCCTGGTCAATTCTATGATGATATCTTTTCGACAATTGTAGCACTATACTCCCTACACCGCACCCGAGCTGGTTTAGCTCAGTGGGCTAAACAGCTGGTTTGTGATGCAGAACAGGTCACCTCCCCCCACATCTACATCTGTCGCTGTTTACCCTCTGATGTTAATTTCTCTGCTGTTTGGCCTTTCACTACCTTTGTTCTCTTTGGGGACTGCCGTTAGCACTCTTTCCCCATGGTTTCTGTGGCCATTAGCACCCCATTTCCCTGGGTTTCTGTGGCTATGACTAATCTTTCGATCTCACTCCACAGTATAAATATTTCTCACTTTCTCTGCCGTATAGCTTTGGCAAAGGGTCATCTAGACTCGAAACGTTAGCTCTTTTCTCTCCCTACAGATGCTGCCAGACCTGCTGAGATTTTCCAGCATTTTCTCTTTGGTTTCAGATTCCAGCATCCGCAGTAATTTGCTTTTATTCAATGTTCTATGTATTCATGTATGGAGCGATCTGCCTGGACTTCACGCAGAACAATACTTTTCACTATACCTTGGTACACGTGAAAATAAAACAAATCAAATTTTTAAAAAGCTGCAAATGTTATTTCATATTTTCAAAACGTGTGTGGTTCGCATTTTATAGACTAATAATTTCTACTTCTAATAACTTTCTGAAGCCATCATATTCAGATTTCTCAGTGTGAAATCAATATCTTTTTCTACTTTTAAGAGGCAGTACACAGGGTAGGAATTTAAACATAGTTGGAACACGAATACAAGCGCCAGTAGCGATGCTCCCAGCTCATCAATCTTTTTCCACCTTTGACAAAGTTAGTTGTCACAAAGACATCTCACTCAACATTCTCAGCTGTGATTGCTGCAGGAACCCAATACTTTCTGCATAAATCATCCTTTGTGATATAAACAACAAACAAAAAGGAATGGAGAAAAAGATAAATCTGACACGCAACAACATTACTGGCTATTCAGAAACGTCAAATGTCAGGATCACAAGCATTTTTGATGTCACATTTATGATGATCACAGGAAAAACATGATTGCATTAGTCAAGTCATCATGACTTATACAGATTTATACATCTCTGGACCTAGTCTAGTGACATGACTGAGACATTCATCAAATCAATATTTAATTAAACGGATAAAGATGAACTTCTACACAAGATTTTCAGTTTGATTGATTAACATTCTGAAAATAGATTAGGACATTTGAGTGGTATTTAACAAATGATTATAACAGCCCAACACTAGTACATAAAAGGGTATTGTCTGAAAGTTATTACCTGCAAATCATCATACTATTTAATACATATAGTGTGATGCTACATCCTCTTCACTACTGGAATCACTGGAAACCTTCATCCCATTTCATTTCAACTGTCTTTCACCATTTGTTTCTTTCTTAATATCATAGATTATCATAGAATTTACAGTGCAGAAGGAGGCCATTCGGCCCATCGAGTATGCATCGGCTCTTGGAAAGAGCACCCTACCCAAGGTCAACACCTCCACCCGATCCCCATAACCTAGTAACCCCACCCAACACTGAGGGCAATTTTGGACACTAAGGGCAATTTACCATGGCTATTCCACCTAACATGCACATTTTTGGACTGTGGGAGGAAACCGGAGCACCCGGAGGAAACCCACGCACACACGGGGAGGATGTGCAGACTCCGCACAGACAGTGACCCAAGCAGGAATCGAACTTGGGACCCTGGAGCTGTGAAGCAATTGTGCTATCCACAATGCTACCGTACTGCCGTATATATTAACCCCCCCCATCTTTTCCACCTCTCCTTACCCCTTCTCCCCTTTGCTTCCCCTTCCCCCAGACCTTCATCTGTCACAGTTTACACTCTGATGTTAGTTTCTCTGCTGTTTGGCCTCTCACACCTTTTGTTCTCTCTGGGGACTGCCATTAGCACTCTTTCCCCATGGTTTCTGTGGCTATTAGCACCCGGTTTCCCTGGGTTTCTGTGGCTATGACTCATCTTTCATTCTTACTCCACAGTATAAATATTTCCCACTTTCTCTGTCTGTTAGCTTTGACAAAAAGTAATTGGACTCGAAACGTTAGTTCTTTTCTCTCCCTACAGATGCTGCCAGACCTGCTGAGATTTTCCAGCATTTTCTCTTTCATTTTAATTGGAAATGTATTTGATTTAATAAGATATATTTAAAATTGACAAATTTTATGAATTAATCAATGGCTTCCAAGGGCAAACTTTTACGTGTCCCGGCCAGGTGTGCAATCGATCTGGAAGAGCGTAAAATTGCGCGTGATTATGTCAGGTACACATCCCAACAGCATCCCGCACTCGTGCAATATTTTGGTTGGCGTGCTCAGGCGTAGATCGGCAGCCCAACCTGCCGACAATTATGGAGCCAATTGAGGGGATTCTCTGCCATATTGCCCAGAATATTATGTTGCCTGTGCGATTTTTAAGTCGTCACACAGGCAGGCAGGCGGGCAATCAGTTTTTCAACTTTTCTCAATCACGTAATGGAAGGTTGGTTGGTGTGGGGAGCAGGCCTCAATCTGAAGGCTCATCCAGATTAGGGGCGCTGTCCCACCTGCTCCCCCCCCCTACCCCCTCGAATGCTGTGGTCGCACCCCGTACCCCGCACCCCCCCCCCCCTCGATTCCGATCCCCCAGGACATCCTTAATCATCCCCTCCAGAGTTACCTCGTGAACGGTCCTGGAATTTAATTCAAAGCAGAGGGCTGCAGTGCATCTTCTGGTCACTGCTGTCTGGAAGAGTTGGAAAGCTGTCAGCCAATCAAATGCCAAGGGCAGATGGAAGTTCTGCCAGTGCCAATCAACGCTCAACTCAGCGTTAAATGGCAGTGGGCTTCTGAGAGTCGGTGGGAGCGCGTTACGTGCTGACTCTCAGGTTGACCCTTTAAATTATGATAAAAATCGAAGAGTATTTTTTCAGTCACGATAAATTAATTTATCTCCGTTAAATAAAATTGCTGCATAAATTTTATCATCTGAGTGACAAGCTCCAGAAAGTAGCCTGTGTTGTATTTTCTTCTTTTACAGGTGAAGTTGCTCAGCATGTAGCCCAATTGAAGGGAAAGTATTTCTGTGGTCAATATTTCCCTCGGTGGGCTCTTCCATTTTATATTTGCAAAAATATATCTTCAGGGGGGAAAAATGCTCCAGCTGAGAGGTGCAGGGTTTTGGGCCTCCACCTCTTGCTAGGTTGTTCGGTGACATTTGGAACACCCCCACAGAAAACTGTGGCCAGCTGGCTCCAGACTTCAGACAGATCAATGTGCTAATCCAAATTGATAGGGGACACATGCAAGATCAACATCTTATACTTATAAAGTGCCTTGAATTAAATAAAACAACCCAAAATGCATTACAAAGCAAATTGTGAAACTAAGTAATGTAAGACAATGTTAGGAGGTGGTAAAAAGTTTGGCCAAAGATGTCGTTTTTAAGGAATGTCTTGAAAGAAGAAGTAATGAGGCGAAGAGGTTTAAGAAAGAAATTCCAGAGCTTAGGAACTAGGCAGTTGAAGACATAATCACCAATGGGCAGATCAATTAAAATTAGGGATTCTCAAGAGGCCAGAATTACATGAGCGCAATTATCTTGGGAGAGTTGTGAGGCTGAAGGAGATTACAGAGGAGAGATGGGGCAATGGACGGATTTGAAATAAAGGTGAGAGCTAGCGTTGGTCATCGAACATCGGAGAGTGAGGTGACTGGGACCTGGTGCAAGTAAGGACACAGGCAGCATTGTCTTGGACTATCTCAGGTTTATGGTGGTAGAATGTGGAAGATATTGGGACAGAAGGCCTAGAGGCAAGATGAAGATTTTAGAAGATGAGTTGAGGCAGGGGCAGAGTCAGATGATGTTATTAGGTGTAAATGGATTGTCTTAGTAAAGGTGCAGATATGTGGTTGGAAGCTCATTTTGGGGTCACATTTGACACCAAGATTGCTTCTTCTGGTTCAGCTTCAGACAGTTGCCAGGGAGAGGGGGATGGAAGCAGGAGTCAAGGAACGGAGACTGTAGCAATGAATGAAAGCAATGGCTTCGGTCCTCCCAATTTTTAACTGACAGAACTTTCTCATTCCAGTACTGCATATTAAACAAGCAATGATGGTGGTGGTAATGAGGTGGATCTGGGTGTGGTCTACCAATTGTGAAAACTAATGCTGTAAAGGGGATTAAAGCACTGTCTTTCCAACTTTTTTTCCTGGGACACACTTTTACCAATCGGCCGACTTTGGTACCTATGTCGACCTCCGCAACCCATGCTGTTCCCTGCCAGGTTCTCGGTCACGTTCCAAAATAAGGAACACTACTTCAACACTCCAGCAGAGGCGGACGAGTATATTTGGACGAACAGCCTGGACAAGGGTCAGGCAAGGCAACGCTGAAGGCGAAGTAGAGGAGGAAAGAGGGAAAGAAATAACTGTGATAGACACACAATATGTTTGCGCGCGACAGTGCTGCCTCGCTTTGATCAGAAAGATCAGATCACAGGGAAGGGCGAGGGCAGTTGCATGGAGGTGAGGGTGAGGCATAGGCAGCAGACAGCGGGCATGAGACAGGGGTAAGGCCAGCCCCGGGACCATCACACGAGCGGGGAAAGCCAGCACAGGAAGTATGGTAGCAAGGGGGGCCGCGGCGCATATCCCGGCAGGGAGGGAGCGCCTGAAGGGGGAGGTGGGAGCACAGGGACAGGGAACAAAACGTGTGTGTGTGTGGGGGGGGGGGGTGCGGAGAAGAGGATAGTGGGGTGGGGGGGGGGGGGGGTGGAGAAGGAACACAGGGGGAACACAAAGAGAAGAAAGGACAGGGCCTCGGATTAGTTTTGGCCGGTAAAGGGCAGGTTGAGGATACAAGATGGCACTGCCAGCAGCCACTTTGGAGAGTGCCTAAACAAAGGGAAATCACGGAGTGGAAGGGCACACCACGTGGCAGACGCACAGTTGGCAGTCATGATGGGAGCTCCCTGGACAAAAGGAAACTCTGGAGTGCAGGAGCCTGGCCTCATGGTGAGAACAGAAACTGCGGCCATTTTGGACGGCCCCGGAGTGCAGGGGCATGTCCATCAGGTAAGTATGGTTGATCTCACAGAAAGGGGCTGACAGAAAACCCCTACCAGGATTATCAGCTGGAATGTCAGGGGACTTAACGGCCCAGTGAAGAGATGCAGAGTCTTTGTCCATTTCAGAAGTTTGAAAGCACAGTCTTCCTACAAGAGATGAACTAGAGGGAGAAGGACTGACTGCAGATAAGGAAGGGCTGGATGGGACAGGCGTACCATTCATGCTACGGGACGAGGACTGGGGGGGGGTAGAAATATTGATTAATAAGAGGACGGTGTTTACGGCGACAAGGTTGGTTACGGACCCAGGGGAACGGTACATCATGGTCAGCGGTGTCCTGGATGAGGCACCGGTAGTTCTGTTAAATGCTCTCAACTGGGATGACACAGACTTCACAAAGAAGACCATGGCGGAAATCCTCGACCTCGACACACACCGACTGATCATGGGCGAATACTTTAACTGTGTTCAAGACCCATTGACAGACCGATCGAACCCCAGAACGGAGAAAAAACAGACCTGGCCAGTGAACTGGGAGCATTCATGGAGCAGAGGGGGGACTGTGGACCCTTGGTGGTTCCTACACTCCAGTGAGAAGGAATTCTCCTTCTTTTTACCAGTGCACGAGGTATATACCTTTCTTTGCAGTGGGGAAATGGGTGCCTCCAGAAATAGTCAGAGCTGAATGCTCCGCGTTAGTCATCTCCGACCACGCTACACATTACATGGATGTGAGGTTGCAGACGGGCCATGCCCAACGCCCCACATGGAGGTTGGACCGGATCTCTTGGCCAACAAGGTCTTTTGCCAAAAAATATCACAGGCCCTGGGCGAGTACATCACTAACAACCAGAACGGGGAAGTCTCACCACAGGAGGCACTGAAGGCAGTGATTAGGGGAGAGATTATAGCCTACAAGGCTCGTAGAGATAGGGAACAGAGGGCGGCTAGGCAACTTCGACTTCATCCTGAAGGTCCACAGGAAATATTCTTGAGGCCCCGCCCACAGAGCTTCTGGCAGAGAGGAAAAAGCTACAAATGGACTTTAACCTATCAACCAGGAAGGCAGTGCACCAACTTCGCCAGGCACGGGGGATCTTCTATGAACAAGGAGAGAAGGTTAGCCCGCCATTTGGCTCACCAGCTGAGAAAGCAGGCAGTCACGAAGGAGATAACACAGGTGCAAGACAGCAGAAGCGGACTGGTAGCTGAACCACAAAAGGTCAACCAAGTATTTGACACTGTATACCTCCGAATTTCCCGTTGGGCACTCTTAGGTGTCCAGAAAGGTTAGGTAAGGTTACTGGATTATGGGGATGGGATGGGGGGCCATGGGCCTAGGTAGGGTGCTCTTTCAGAGGGTCGGTGCAGAGAGTGAGTGTGTGTGTGTAAGAACACAAGAATTCCCAAGACTTCACTGCAGAGGAGAAAAAACATGGATGGCCTGGCCCTTCCAAACTTGCAATACTACCACTGGGCAGCCACAGCCGAGTGAGTGAGGGGATGGGTAAGAGAACCAAATACAGATTGCGTGAGGCTGGAGGAGTCCTCCTGCAAGGAAACGACTCTTCGAGCCCTTGCCATGCAGTGGTCCCATCCCCTCTGCCAAAATACACATCCAGCCCAGTGGTGCTGGCCACGTTGAGAACATGGAGCCAAATGAAACAACATTTCGATTTAACCGAGATGTCCTCCATGGTTGTGGTAGTTGGAGGTCAGTCATCTCAATCCTGGGACATCACTCAGGAATACCTCAGGGTAGTATCTTAGGCCAAACCATCTTAAGCGGATTCATTAATTACCTTCCTTCCAACATAATGTCAGATGTGGAGATGTTCGCTGATGACTGCACAATGTTCAGCACAATTTGCGACTCCTTAGACACTAAAGTATTCCATGTCCAAATGCAGCAAGACACGAACAACATGCAGGCTTGGGCTGACAAGTAGCAGTAACATTCAACCACATAAGGGCCGGGCAATGACCACCTCCAATAAGAGAGAATCAAACCAACGTGCTTGATATTCAATGACATAACCATCACATTCCTCCCGATTCCCCAAAGCCTGTCCACCACCTCAAGGCACAAATCAGGAGTGTGATGGAATACTTCCCACTTGCCTGCATGAGTACAGCTCCAACAACACTCAAGAAGCTCAAGAGGATTCAGAACAAAGCAGCCCACATGATTGGCACCCCTTCCACAAACATTCACTTCCTCAACCACTGACAAACAGTAGCAGGTGTGTGTACCATGGACATGCAGAGGATGTTTCCACTTGTAGGAAAAACTAGAACCAGAAGAGACAATCTCAGACTTAAGGGACGATCCTTTAAAACTTAATGAGGAGGAATTTCTTCAGCCAGAGGGTGGTGAATCTGTGGAACTCTTTGCCGCAGAAGGCTGTGGAGACCAAATCACAAGGGGATCAGGGATTATGGGGTAAAGGCAGAAGAATGGGGATGAGAAAAATATCAGCCATGATTGAACGGCGGAAGAGACTCGCTGGGCCGAGTGGTCTAATTCCGCTCCTATGTCTTATGGTCCTATGATCTTGTAAGATGCAGGAACTCACCAAGGCTCCTTAGGCAGCACCTTCCAAACCCATGACTACTACCATCCAGAAGGACAAAGGCAGCAAGCAGATACATGGGAGCAACCCCCACCAAGTCACTCAAAGTCATTCACCACCCTGACTTGAAAATATATCACAGTTCCTTCACTGCTGCTAGGTCAAAATCCTGGAACTCCCTCCCTAACAGCACAGTGGGTGCATCTACACCACATGGACAGCAGTGGTTCAAGAAAACAACTCACCACCATCTCAATAGCAATTAGGGATAGACAACAAATGCTGACCTAGCCAACGAAGCCCACATCCCGTAAAAATGAATTTTTAAAAAGATTTGCAGTCAAAGAAAGATGCCAGACTGTTAGTGTTGCAGAATATCCTCCATGAGTTTTATGAAATAATTAAATATTTTCCAAAATTGGCCTAATTTTAAGAAATTTCCTGAAGGTGTAAAAATTCTGAATGAAACACCAATTTCACAGAGTTCTAAGCAGTTTACACAGAAACCAGGGAACCTAGGGGTGCAGATTCACCACAGATTAATAAAACTATCAATTGTATATACAAAGCACTAGGGTTAATTTCTAGAGGAAACTAACTTAAAAAATAAGTTATGTTAACAGACTTGGAATCATTAGACTAGACAGAGTACTGCTCGTAGTTCTGGTACCCATATTATAAAAAAGCCTGGAGAAAGTGAAAAGAGATTTACAGATATGATACCAGAGCCAAGAAGACACAAGTGTCAGGAGCTACTGAAAAGCCAGGTCTCTTGCTAGAAAAGAGAACAGTAAGAAGTCTTACAACACCAGGTTAAAGTCCAACAGGTTTGTTTCAATGTCACTAGCTTTCGGTTAATTTATTGGTTAGGGACTATGCAGCCAGCAGCAGGCCTCCTTGCGTCTGATCATTATTTTTCTCAAAATGTTGCTGCAGTGTCCTATTGTATACAATTAAAAACTAAACAACTTAAAATGTGCAGCAGCATTACAATTGTGGTGTTATTTTGTTAAATGCATACGACCCATTTCACAGTTCATCAATTCACAATATATGTTGAACAAACAACATTAATCTAGGCACAGACAATTGCTAAATCCACATTATGAAGTGTAGTGATGCTGATATCAGAATCTTTTTTGTTCCAAAGATATGGGAACCATTTAGCCCAGGCTTGTGCGACTTGCGGCTGCAGGCCGTATGTGGGCTGCGAAGCCCGCAAAGCAGCCCCTGGAGGCAGTTATAAAAATTCCAGTGAGTGTTCAAGGGGAGGCAGTGGCGTTGTGGTATTGTCACTGGACTAGTCATGCATTGACCTTCGGGTCTCTCCCACACTCGTGCTGCCTCCCTGGTAATCCCACTGTGAGAAGTGAGCATTTTGTGTTGTTTTTACATGTATAAACTCTGGTTCACAATTAAGATGTCAACAATAAGGCCTGATGGGAAATTAACATGTCAAGTTCTGTGTAAGCTACAGTGAGCGAGTTGTTGTAACTATGTACAGGACTGACCTTCGGGGAAGAACGGGGTGTACAATAACAGAAATCACTAAGCAAGGGGGAAGATAGCAGGTGCAAGCAGGGGGCCTCATTCTTATCTTTAATTGACGGTCCAAGGATATACCAGGAGCTAACAGAAACCACTATGCAAGGGGGAAGACAAAATGAACATAACACGTCCAAATAAGGGATCACTGATAAGGAAACTGCCCTTTCTGCAGTTTGTGGGATGTGTTTCTCACGGATTGTATTCTCACGGATTGTATATAACAAAGTGGTGCTGTGTGAATTCTTTGTGTCTGCTATTGCTTACCGGCGGCACCCGTTCTTGCAAGATCGATTGAAATAAATACTTCTTCAGAATTTGACTAAGTGTAAATTATTATCAAGTGAGCGGTGTTTCTCACACCACCATAACAGGAGGTGAAATTTAAATTCAATAAAAAAATCTGGAATGAAAAAGCCTAATGATGACCATGAAACCATTGTCGATTGCCGTATAATGACACTAATGTTATATAGGGAAGGAAATCTGTCATGCTTCCTTCGCTTGGCCTATACGGGACTCCAGATCTACAACAATGTGGTTGACTCTTAATTGCTCTCACAACATCCCATGAACGAATAACAAAGATACAGAAAGAAACTGTTCCTCTAACTTAGGTTGTTCCACTCCCACATTTGATTTTGAAAAGCAGAGTAGAGAAGGAAAGCGATAGGGGGTGGCGAATGGGGGCAGATGAACGGGAGAGAGGCGGTGCATGAATGGGGGAGAAGGGGCGCTGCAGAGAGGTCAGGCGAAGGGCGCGCAAAGGAGGTGTGCGAACGCTGCAGAGGGAACGCGCAAACACTTCACAGAGGGAGCGTGCGATGGCTGCACAGAGGGAGCGCGCGAACGCTGCACAGAGGGAGTGCGCGAACGCTGCACAGAGGGAGCGCGCGAACGCTGCACAGAGGGAGAGCGCGAACGCTGCACTGAGGGAGCGCGTGAACGCTGCACAGAGGGAGCGCGTGAACACTACACAGAGGGAGCGTGCAAATGCTGCAGAGAGGGCACGGGAAGGGCGCGCAAAGGAGGCGCGCGAACGCTGCACAGAGGGAGCGCGCGATGGCTGCACAGAGGGAGCGCGCGATGGCTGCACAGAGGGAGCGCGCGATGGCTGCACAGAGGGAGCGCGCGATGGCTGCACAGAGGGAGCGCGCGATGGCTGCACAGAGGGAGCGCGCGATGGCTGCACAGAGGGAGCGCGCGATGGCTGCACAGAGGGAGCGCGCGATGGCTGCACAGAGGGAGCGCGCGAACGCTGCACAGAGATAGCACGGGAGAGATGCAGCGCGAACACGGGAGAGAGGGAGCACGAGCATGGGAGAGAGGGAGCGCAAGCAAGGGAGAGAGGGAGCACGAGCACGGGCACGGGAGAGAGGGAACGAGATCACGGGAGAGCCAGCACGGGAGAGAGGGAGCGTGAGCACGGGCAAGGGGGAGCACGGGAGAGAGGGAGCACGAGAGAGGGGGTGCGCTAGCACCACACACAGGGGGATCACGAACGGCGTGCAGAAGGGGTGCGTGAACACCGCACAGAGGGAGCACAGGAGAGATGGAGCACGAACACGGGAGGTAGTGCGAGCACGGGAGAGGGAGCGCGAGCACGGGAGAGAGGGAACGCGAGCACGGGAAAGCGGGAATGCGGGCACGGGAGAAAGGGAGCGCGAGCACGGGAGAGAGGGAGCGGGAGCACGGGAGATAGGGAGCACGAGCACAGGATATGGGGAGAGCAAGCACGGGAGAGAAGGAGCGCGAGCACGGGATAGGGGGAGAACGAGCACAGGAGAGAGGGAGCGCGAGCACGGGAGAGAGGGAACGCGAGCACGGGAGAGAGGGAGCGCGAACACGGGAGTGAGGGAGCGCGAACACAGGAGAGAGGGAGAGCGGACACGGGAGAGTGGGAGCGCCAGCACAGGAGAGAGGGAGCATGAGCACGGGATAGGGGGAGCGCAAGCACAGGAGAGAGGGAGCGCAAGCATGGGGGAAGAGGAGAACGAGCACGGGATAGGGGGAGCGCAAGCACGGGAGAGAGGGAGTGCGAGCATGGGATGGGGGAGCGCAAGCACGGTAGAGAGGGAGCGCAAGCACGGTAGAGAGGGAGCGCAAGCAAGGGAGAGAGGGCGCGCAAGCACGGGAGAGAGGGAGGACGAGCACGGGATAGGGGGGGCGCAAACACGGGAGAGAGGGAGCATGAGCACGGGCACGGGAGAGAGGGAACGAGATCACGGGAGAGCCAGCACGGGAGAGAGGGAGCGTGAGCACGGGCAAGGGGGAGCACGGGAGAGAGGGAGCACGAGAGAGGGGGTGCGCTAGCACCACACACAGGGGGATCACGAACGGCGTGCAAAAGGGGTGCGTGAACACCGCACAGAGGGAGCACGGGAGAGATGGAGCACGAACACGGGAGGTAGTGTGAGCACGGGAGAGGGAGCGCGAGCACGGGAGAGAGGGAACGCGAGCACGGGAAAGAGGGAACGCGGGCACGGGAGAAAGGGAGCGCGAGCACGGGAGAGAGGGAGCGGGAGCACGGGAGATAGGGAGCACGAGCACAGGATATTGGGAGAGCAAGCACGGGTGAGAGGGAGCGCAAGCACGGGAGAGAAGGAGCGCGAGCACGGGATAGGGGGAGAACGAGCACAGGAGAGAGGGAGCGCGAGCACGGGAGAGAGGGAACGCGAGCACGGGAGAGAGGGAGCGCGAACACGGGAGTGAGGGAGCGCGAACACGGGAGAGAGGGAGAGCGAACACGGGAGAGTGGGAGCGCCAGCACAGGAGAGAGGGAGCACGAGCACGGGATAGGGGGAGCGCAAGCACAGGAGAGAGGGAGCGCAAGCACAGGAGCGAGGGAGCGCAAGCATGGGGGAAGAGGAGAACGAGCACGGGATAGGGGGAGCGCAAGCACGGTAGAGAGGGAGCGCAAGCACGGTAGAGAGGGAGCGCAAGCACGGGAGAGAGGGCGCGCAAGCACGGGAGAGAGGGAGGACAAGCACGGGATAGGGGGGCGCGAACACGGGAGATAGGGAGCGCGGGAGGGAGCACGAGTGCAGGAGAGGAGAGTTAGCGTGGGAGACGGAGCGCGAGCACGGGAGAGAGGGAGCGAGAGAGAGAGGGAGCGCAAGCGCGGGAGAGAGGGAGCGTGAGCGTGGGAGAGAGGGAGCGTGAGTACGGGAGAGAGGGAGCGCGGGAGAGAGGGAGCGCGAGTGCGGGAGAGATGGAGCACGACCACGAATGAGAGGGAGCGCGAGTGCGGGAGAGGGTGCACGAGCGCGGGAGAGGGAGCGCGAGCGCGGGAGAGATGGAGCGCGAGCGTGGATGAGAGGGAGTGCGGGTGAGTGGGAGCGTGGGAGAGAGGGAGCGCGAGTGCCTGAGAGAGGGAGCGCAAGTGCAGGAGACAGGAAGGGCGGGATGGTGCACGAGCGTGGGTGAGATGGAGCGCGAGCGCGGGAGAGATGGAGCGCGAGCGCGGATGAGAGGGAGCGCGGATGAGAGGGAACGCGGGTGAGAGGGAACGCGGGTGAGAGGGAGTGCGGGTGAGAGGGGGCGCGAGCGCCCGAGAGATGGAGCGTGAGCGCGGGAGAGGAGCACGAGCGTGGGAGGGATGGAGCGAGATCGCGGATGAGTGGGAGCGTGGATGAGAGGGAGTGCGGGTGAGAGGGAAGGCGAGCGCGGGAGAGATGGAGCGTGAGCGCGGGAGAGAGGGAGCGCGAGCGTGGGAGAGGGAGCGCGAGCGCGGGAGAGATGGAGCACGAGCGCGGATGAGGGAGTGTGGGTGAGAGGGAGCGCGAGCGCAGGAGAGATGGAGCGTGAGCGCGGGAGGGAGCACGAGCGTGGGAGAGAGGGAGCGCGAGCGCGGGAGAGATGGAGCGCAAGCGCGGATGAGAGGGAGTGTGGGTGAGAGGGAGCGCGAGAGAGATGGAGCGTGAGCGCGGGAGAGAGGGAGCGCGAGCGTGGGAGAGAGGGAGCGCGAGCGTGGGAGAGAGGGAGCGCGAGCGTGGGAGAGAGGGAGCGCGAGCGTGGGAGAGATGGAGCGCGAGCGTGGGAGAGAGGGAGCGCGAGCGCGGGAGAGAGGGAGCGCGAGCGCGGGAGAGATGGAGCGCGAGCGCGGATGAGAGGGAGTGTGGGTGAGAGGGAGCGCGAGCGCGGGAGAGTGTGAGCCCGAGCGCAAGTGTGGTGGAGAATCGATTTAAATCTGAAAACAGACAGGAAGCTACAGATTATTTCAGAACTGGAGTGATGTTAAAATTTATTTTCTGGTGCATCTCGAGCAAGAACACACCTGTTGCCCATCCTCAGTTGCCTTTGAACGGAGATGCCTGCCAGGGCATTTTCGAAAGCTGCAGGTTAGAATTGGGGATTTTTGCAGATGACTGCACAATGTTCAGCACTATTCCGACTCCTCAGATAATGAAGCAGTCCATGTTCAAATGCAGCAAGACCTGGACAATATCCGGGCTTGGGCTGACAAGTGCCAAGTTACATTCATGCTACACAAGTGCCAGGCAATGACCATCTTCAACAAGAGAGATTCTAACCACCACCCCTTGACATCCAATGGCATTACCATCACTGAATCGCCCACAATCAACATTCTGGGGGTTATCATTGATCAGAAACTGAACTGGACTAGCCACATTAATACTGTGGCTATCAGGGCAGGTCAACGGTTAGGAATTCTACAGCGAGTAACTCACCTCCTGACTCCCCAAAGCCTGCCCATTATCACAAGTCAGGATGTTGATTGAGGGATAAATATTAGTTAGGACATCAGGGATAACTCCATGCTCTTATTTAATGTAGTTCCATGGACTCTGTTGCATCCACATGAGAGGCAGAGCCTCCATTCAACACGGTATCAGGAAAATAGGATTTCTAACAAGGAAGCACTCCTGCAGTGTTGGGTGGGGTGTTAGCCTGGATGTGGAGGTGATCCCACAACCGTCTGTCTGATGTAGATACAAGTGCATTACCCACTGAGCCACGGCAAACACAGAGGAAAGACTACAGAAATTTAGGCGTAATACCCCTTAATCGTACAGATAATCTTGCAGGAGAACATGAAGTATGCTAATAAATAGTTGGGAAAGATGAATCCACAACATTACTGTAAATTAAACTGTGAGAGTAAGACAAAGGGATACAGGTTTAAACTCAAGAACAAAGAAGAAAGAAAAGTATAGCACAGAGACAGACCCTTCAGCCCTCCAAGCCTGTGCCGACCATGCTGCCCGTCTAAACTAAATTCTTCTACAATTCCGAGGTCCGTATCCCTCTATTCCCATCCTATTCATGTATTTGCCAAGACGCCCCTTAAACGTCACTATCGTCCCTGCTTCCACCACCCCCTCCGCCAGCAAGTTCCAGGCACCCACTACCCTCTGTGTAAAAAAACTTGCCTCGTACATCTCCTCTAAACCTTGCCCCTCGCACCTTAAACCGATGCCCCCTAGTAATTGACCCCGCTACCCTGGGAAAAAGCCTCTGACTATCCATTCTGTCCATGCACCTCATAATTATGGAGACCTCTATCAAGTCGCCCCTTAACCTCCGACTTTCCAGTGAGAACAAACCAAGTTTATTCAACCGCTCCTCATAGCTAATGCCCTCCATACCAGGCAACAAACTGGTAAATCTCTCCTGCACCCTCTCCAAAGCTTCCATATCCTTCTGAGAGTGTAGCGACCAGAATTGAACACTGTACACCAAGTGTGGCCTAACGAAGGTTCTATACAGCTGCAACATGACTTGCCAATTTTTATACTCAATGCCCCGGCCGATGAAGGCAAGCATGCTGTATGCCTTCTTGACTACCTTCTCCACCTGTGTTGCCACTTTCAGTGGCCTGTGGACCTGTACACCTAGATCTCTTTGACTGTCAATACTCTTGAGGGTTCTACCATTCACTGTATATTACCTACCTCTATTAGACCTTCCAAAATGTATTACCTCACATTTTTCCAGATTAAACTCCATCTGTCATCTCTCTGGCCAAGTATCCAAATGATCTAAATCCTGCTGTATCCTCTGACAGTCCTCATCGCTACATTTTCCTCCAAATCATTTATATATACTACGAACAGCAAAGGTCCCAGCACTGATCCCTGCGGAACACCACTAATCATAGCCCTCCAATCCGAAAAGCACCCTTCCGTTGATACTTTCTGCCTTCTATGACCTAGCCAGTTCTGTATCCATCTTGCTAGCTCATCTCTGATCCCATGTGACTTCACCTTATGTACCAGTATCCATGAGGGACCTTGTCAGAGGCCTTACTGAAGTCCAACATCCACTGCCCTACCGGCATCAATCATCTTTGTGACCTCCTCGAAGGTTGCTCTTAGGACTGTTATCAAGAATTTTTTAACATAGATTGCAAGATATTTTTGGCGTGTTTGGGGGGCGGGGGGGGCAGCGAGATTCCATAACGTTCAGAGGATTTTCCTTAGGTAGCTGTTGTGAAAGTGTCCAAGTTCAATTGTTCTGTGCCAGGTTTAATCTGGTAAATACACAGTGTGTTTTGCTGCGGGTGAGGATCGACACCAAAACCCTGAAAGAAAGACGGTTTTCTCCAAATGCTATTCAAATGTGTCTCAACACATTTGAATGGGTGCATAAACTCTCCAACCAGGTTACTGGCTTCCCGAAAGCTCCTTCCAAAGAGAGGACCGAGAGAGAAAGTGTGTACATGCGGAGGGCTTGCAGGGTGGGGGTCTGTGTTAGCTTTTCTACAGAAATTGGGGCTAAGTGTTTTGGTGGGTGATCCTGAAAAGCTACTCAATTTAAGGTTAGATGATTGAAAGACTTCAGTTCAGTCCATTGAAGAATCAGATTGATTGGTGATGATCAGATGTCCCTTTATTCGGCTTCAGTCTTGTCTGTGTGATGGTTCCAAATTACAGCTAACCGTCTGGCTGTTGGGATTGTCTGTCAGCCTGCCAGTTCACTGTTTCTCACTCCTGGGCCATGCATTTTCCCTTATCTCTCGTATCTCCGCTCACAAAAGACATTTTCGTGGCACTCTTTCGGATTGCCTTCCTGCTGATCTTACCCAATAGTTGGAATACTTACGTTATCCCTTTTTACAGCTGTCTGTGCCCCATCCGCGGGCCATGACTCCCACTTTGAAAAAGTCTGCATTGTATCATCTCAGAGTTCGGGAAAAAGTGATAAAGGGTTAATTGACTCCCTGAACACCAATTTGCTAACATGCTTCGGAATACAAACTACACAATGTTCATTTCCATTGTGACTTTAAATGGGGGAAAAAAAGTGTAGACAAAAAAGAATGCCGCAAATCTTTTTTTTTCAATGTCTTATTGGAATTTTCAATTCTTTACAAAAAATGCACCTCAAACAAAAAAATTAGAAAGATAACTGTAGGTATCAATGTACAGCAGGTACAGCACAAAACAATAGTTATTATATAACCGGGAACAAGTAAGACCGATTAATCAGGGAAAATATCCCCAACATGTTCCTTCCATCGATAAATGACCTGCCTGCACTCAAACAGGATGCATTATAGACCTACATCTCACCCATAGCTACAAAACAAAATGACAGAAGAAAACAATACCCCGAGAACCCCAATGCTAAGGGGAAATCGATCAACTCTTACAGCGCAATTTAAACTCTTCTCCACATCCAGTCAGGCAGCTATCCTATACCTTCAAAATGGCAAAATGACAAAAAGAGAATTGGGCGCAATTAAACCTTAATACTCAGCCTATGGTCTCCCACAGAAGAAAGCAAAAACAAGAGCCAAACTTCCACAATCCCATCTCCCAGCCCCAGATCAAAGGACAAAACAGATCACCAAACCACCAGCACTAGTACAACCCTCAAGAGGGTGACAAGATATCATGGTGTCAAAAAGAAATAGAGCTATTACGATCCCAGATCAAGACCCAACAGTGGCAAATATTAAAATCTTTAACATCACACTCAGAAATAGTTATTTACCCCTTAAACAGTACTACTCAATACAGTGAATACCCTTACTTGCTATTTTTATTAGTTCATCTGGTACCGCTGTTTAAGAAAGGTAGCAAGGATAATCGCAAGAAACTATAGGCCGGTGAGCCTCACGTCGGTAGTAGGTAAATTATTGGAGAACCCTTTTTTAAATAATCTTTATTGTCACAAGTAGGCTTACATTAACACTGCTATGAAGATACTGTGAAAAGCCCCTAGTCGCCACATTCCGGCACCTGTTCGGGTACACAGAGGGAGAATTCAGAATGTCCAAGTTACCTAATGGCACGTCTTTCGAGACTTGTGGGAGGAAACCGGAGCACCTGGAGAAAGCCTATGCAGATGCGGGGAGAATGTGCAGACTCCGCACAGGCAGTGACCCAAGCCGAGAATCGAATCTGGGACCTGGCGTTGTGAAGCCATAGTGCTAACCACTATGCTACCATGCTGCCCATTTGGAAACAAATGGACTCATTATGATAGACAGCATGGTTTTGTGAAGGGGAGGTCGTGCCTCGCTAACTTAATCAAGTTTTTGAGGAGGTGACAAAGATGATTGATGAGGGGAGGGCGGTGGATGTTGTTTACATGGACTTCAGTAAAGGCTTTGATATGAGTGCCTCATGGCAGACTGGTACAAAAGGTGAAGTCATGCGGCATCAGAGGTGAGGTTGCAAGATGGATACAGAACTGGTTCGGTCACAGAAGGCAAAGGGTAGCAGAAGGGTGTTTTTCTGAATGGAAGGTTGTGACTCGTGTTCCACAAGGATCTATGCTGGGGCCTCTGTTGTTTGTAGTATACATTAACAATTTGGAGGAAAATGTATCTGGGCTGAAGAGTAAATTTGTGGATGATACCAGGGTTGGTGGAGTGACAAATAGTGTTGATGATTGTCAGAGGATACAGCAGGACATAGATAGGTTGGAGACTTGGGCAGAGAAACGGCAAATGGGGTTTAATCCAGACAAATGTGAGATATTTTGGTAGGTTTAACACAAGAAGGGAAATATACCGTAAATGGCAAAATTCTTAGAAATATAGAAAGTCGGATAGATCTGGGTGTGCAGGTCCACAGATCTTTGAAAGTGGTGATAAAAGTGGACAAGGTAGTCAAGAAAACATACAGAATATGCTTGCCTTCATTGGATGGGGCATAGAGTATAAAAACTGGCTGAAGTTGTATAGAACCTTGGGAAGGCCGCATTTGGGAATATTGCACACAATTCTGGTTGCCACACTACCAGTAGGATGTGGGGGCTTTGGAGAGGGTGCAGAGGAGGTTTACCAGGATGTTGCCTGGTCTGGAGGGTGTTGGCTATGTGGAGAGGCTGAATAGACTCAGACTTTTCATTAGAACGATGGAGTCTACAAGATTATGAGAGGCATGGATAGAGTGGATAGGCCGGCACTCTTCCCCAGAGTGGAGGGGTCAGTCACCAGGGGGCATAGGTTTACGATTTGTGAGGCAAAGTGTGGAGGTGATGTGCGAGACAGGTGGTGAGTGCCTGGAATGTGTTGCCAGGGGAGGTTGTGGAAGCATTAACGGCGTCCAAACGCATCTGGACAAATCCATGGATAGGATGGGAAAAGAAGGATATGGCACTGAGAAGTGCTGAGGGTTTTGGGCAAGGGTGATATCAGGACCGGTCCAGGCTTGGAGAGCCGAAGGGCCCGTTCCTGTGCTGTATTGTTCTTTGTATCACAGAGCCAACATAGATTTGTATCTTAGTGTCTATGACACCAAGGTTCACCACCCAACCCCACCACAGCCAGCCTCACAGGTACTAATACGAAGAGAGAAGTAGAAGCAAGGCCCCCAAGACTTCTCAAAATCAAGAGTGAAGAACAACAAGAACTGTCAGTAACCCCTTGGCCCCACAAACCCCTCCTAAGATATTACGACTAGGTGAGAACCGACCAACCAACTGCCCAGTCAGTTCCTTCCGGCTTCCAAGATGAAAAGAATAAGGATAATTACTGGGCACAATATTCAAAGCCTTCCCCAATCTTCACCTCTCTGGATCTGGACTTACTCACATCAGACTTCCCCAGGACTCCCCCAAGGGAGGTACCCCCATCCAAGGAGCAACAGGATATGGACCACGATGCCGAGCCCAGCACTGCCACATGGAAAAAAGATCAGGGAATTAGCTCCAAGGCATCCCTGTCCCTACACCCCTCCAAAGCCAAGCCAGTTCTTTCCCATATGGGACACGGGACCTTTCCTTCCCCTGCTCCTCAAACCATCCAATACGCAAACCAACAACAGGACCAATGCCCCATGCCCCAACAGGAGAAGAGTATAAAGACACACTCTAGGGAGGGACTACCCCACTGGACACACCACCTACCACCAAATAAATGACATTCAGACTGACCCCACTCACACGAGTTCTGACAGTGGTTAAACAGTCAAACCGGGACTCCCGTATCTGGGGAAATTAGCAATTCCCTGCCCTCTAAAGGAGAATCTAACAGTCCTCAACAGGAAAATATAAAGTCCGCCTGGGCCTGAAGAAAAAGACACAGTCCAAAATAAAATTATAAACTCTGACTATGGGGGCTTTCCTTAGATACAGCGAGGAGAAATCTAACCGTACCACCCTCCGTCTCCGATCATCTTCCTTCTCAAGATATATTTTTGGTAATCTTCAGCAAGATGAAGAATGCTAATGCCCACCCATTTTTTCACTTGAGGTGTGCAGTAACAATGTGCTCAGATTAGATACAGCATAGGCAAGAGTAACATTGCCGCAACACTGAGTTTTATTCATCCCTCTATTGTACCAGTGTGATATTTGTTTTGCCCGTACCTCAATCTATATGGCCTCTCAGAGAGAAAGCATGTTAGCAGCAGTTGCATGCTTTGCGCCCACAAAACCAGTCATTGGATTGAAACTGACCAAAATCTATTATACAAATAGGCTTATGCAGCCTGAAAACCTAAGACTCATCCTGTTCGCCTGTACTGGTTCAAACATACATTCCAAAATGCCTGGGTCCTGACAGTTCCCCAAGTGGTGGATTATATTTGAAAAAGCACTTATTCCACCAACTGAAATTGTAGGATGCAGCTACACACAAACATGTAAATTAACAACTCTTTAAAATGTTCCCCCATTTTGCCATTTTCCAGTTGTAATTGACTGGTCTTTTCTACAATGCATAATTCTTGATGATTATCAGTTAAAAAGCCTACTTTTGCGCTCACCCCATCATCTTACTGAATTCACCAACTGCTCTGTAACAGTAACATGTACCATTGGACTTGCAGCAGGTTTCCACAATCAGAATTCCTACATAATAAAGTCATTAAAAGGAGATTAAAGTAATATGAACTCAAATACTTGAGTGTGAAATCTGAAGTAGATATATTAAAAGACTCAGTTATATGGGAGGGGGTGAAATCAAACAAATCACCTCTATTATTTGCTCACCTTTCCGACGAAATATAGCTCAATATCACATTCGGCCCATCTTGTCCATGCCAGCCTGAGGACACCCAAGTGCCCTTTCTAATCCCACCTTCCTGCATCCAGTCCATAGCCCTGGAGCTTTTTAAAAGAGTTTAAGGTCTCTGCCTCCACCACCAACTCGGGCAGCGAATTCCAAACTCCCCCTACCTTCGGTGTAAAAAGGTTGTTCTTCATGTCCCCTCTACACTTTCAGCCACTTATCTTGAATCAATGTAATTTCCACCAAGGGAAACAATTTCATCCTGTCCACCCTATCTCTTCCCCTCATAATTTTGTACACCACAATTAAGTCATCCCTCATCCTTCTTTGTTCCAATTAATAAATTCTGGAGAAACTTCTTTATTCAGAATGATAAAAATGTGGAACCCCCTACCACAAAGAGTAATTGAGGTAAATAGCATTGATGCATTTAAGGGAAATATACATAAGCACATGAGGCAGCAAGTAATGGAAGGATATGCTGATGCCTCAAAGTGGCATAAACATGGGTATAGACCAGTTGGGATGAATGGAATGTTTCTGTGTACCAGACCTGATGTGCAAGTTCAAATCTTTCAATAATTATTCTGTACAACGGTTTAAATGAGAATCACCGTACACACATAATAGGAGCAGAAGGTTGATAACCTGCTGTTCCAGATATTCGAATAACAACTAGACAAAAGTCCTGTACATTTTAAGAAACAAAATACTATTATGATTTAGGGTTGTGATTCACTTCCAAAAGTATTACATTAGGAATTGTGGGGCCTGGAGCACAATTTTAACAAAGGGTTCTACAATAGTAATGCTTCTGAAACATAAAGATAAACTGCACAGCTATCAACCACATAAATTGTTTGACCTGCACAACAGTAGAATATGAATGAATTAGATTATCTGTATTTTCTGCAGACAGACGCATTGCTTCTGGTGACGATTTTTTCCCCCAGTGAAAATGTTGAATTGTTACTGCAGTATATAAATCAAAGTTGGGCATTTGGACTGGTTTTCGCAGCTCAGCCGCACTAGATTACTAAGTATAATCCTGTAATTCAAAGTCACTTCATTCAAATTGCTGAGTAATTACATTTTTTTAGTATTGAAACTTTGCTGTGCTCCCATTTGGAAGCAAATGGATGTATTAGTGAGAGGCAGCATGGTTTTGTGAAGGGGAGGTCGTGTCTCATTAACTTGATAAGAGTTTTTCGAGGAAGTCACAAAGATGATTGATGCAGGTAGGGCAGTGGATGTTGTCTATATGGACTTCAGTAAGGCCTTTGACAAGGTCCCTCATGGTAGACGAGTACAAAAGGTTAAGTCACACGGGATGAGGGGTGAGCTGGCAAGGTGGATACAGAACTGGCTAGGTCATCGAAGGCAGAGAGTAGCAATGGAAGGATGCTTTTCTAATTGGAGGGCTGTGACCAGTGGTGTTCCGCAGGGATCAGTGCTGGGACCTTTGCTGTTTGTAGTATACATAAATGATTTGGAGGAAAATGTAACTGGACTGATTAGTAAGTTTGCAGACGACACAAAGGTTGGTGGAATTGCGGATAGCGATGAGGACTGTCAGAGGATACAGCAGGATTTAGATTGTTTGGAGACTTGGGAGGAGAGATGGCAGATGGCGTTTAATCCGGACAAATGTGAGGTAATGCATTTTGGAAGGGCTAATGCAGGTAGGGAATATACAGTGAATGGTAGAACCCTCAAGAGTATTGAAAGTCAGAGAGATCTAGGTGTACAGGTCCACAGGTCACAGAAAGGGGCAACACAGGTGGAGAAGGTAGTCAAGAAGGCATACAGCATGTTTGCCTTCATTGGCCGGGGCATTGAGTATAAGAATTTGCAAGTAATGTTGCAGCTGGATAGAACCTTAGTTAGGCCACACTTGGAGTATAAGTGTTCAATTCTGGTCGCCACACTACCAGAAGGATGTGGAGGCTTTCGAGAGGGTGCAGAAGAGATTTACCAGAATATTGCCTGGTATGGAGGGCATTTGCTATGAGGAGTGGTTGAATAAACTCGGTTTGTTCTCACTGGAATGACGGAGGTTGAGGGGCGACCTGATAGAGGTCTACAAAATTATGAGGGGCATAGGCAGAGTGGATAGTCAGAGGCTTTTCCCCAGGGTAGAGGGGTCAATTACTAGGGGGCATAGGTTTACGGTGAGAGGGGCAAGGTTTAGAGTAGATGTACGAGGCAAGTTTTTTTACACAGAGGGTAGTGGTTGCCTGGAACTCGCTTCCGGAGGAGGTGGTGGAAGCAGGGACGATAGTGACATTTAAGGGGCATCTTGACAAATACATGAATAGGATGGGAATAGAGGGATACGGACCCAGGAAGTGTAGAAGATTGTTGTTTAGTCAGGCAGCATGGTCGGCACGGGCTTGGAGGGCCGAAGGGCCTGTTCCTGTGCTGTACATTTCTTTGTTCTTTGTTTGTTCAGTATTTCAATTATTTTATTACAATGATTTGATAATTTGGTCTTTAAGCATAAAAAACATTAACTGTGATAATCTGGAGATAGAATGAAGGTACGCAGTCCTCAAAAATTCTAAAAAGGCTAATCTTGTTATTAAAAAACAAAGCTATCTCAGTGCCGAGAGACAGTGATGGCTTTGTTGTTCTTGGCGAAAATATCAATGTCTTGTTAAATAAAATCTAATCTGTGTCTCTTCTTACTGATCAACAAACTTTCCAGAAAAGAAACTTGAATTCAACGTTTCCCCGGATAAAGAGGCATTAACAGCAAACAAACTTAATGAGAGAAAACTCTTTTCATCACATATGCGTTTTACATCTTATGGCCGCGATTCAGCACCCGCATGAGCCACAGACCCAAATCCCACAATAGCAGCTAAATCTCACGAGAGAGCTTAAAAAAAGGATTTGCGCTGACGAGATCTCAATTTGAGATCTTTCCAGCTACCCACCGGTGACGTGATCAGGTTCAGACCCAGAAAGTAACCTGATTCCCATACATTTTAATAAATTAATATGTACTTACTGGCCCTGACGTTGTAGTTTCTACCCACACCTTATCCTTTCACCCATTACGCATGAAGTCATGCTAGCACGAATCATTACTAGTTTTCAAAAATGAAAACCAGTCATGATGGCCACACTGGGGGTGCAGAAGGGAAATCTAGCCCCGGGGCACTGAGGGACATGGCCGAGTAGTGCGCTGGTACTGCCAGAGACAAGCACTCTGGGGAGGCTCATGGGTGAAGAGGTTCCCCTTGGCAAAAAAGGAGAGAGTCTGCAGTGGTGGGGGGAGGGGCCTGAAAGAGGGTAAAGCCCCAATCCCTGCTGGTGCCTCGATGTTGGTGCTGTGGTGGGTGGGGGGAATGATCTGATGCTTGGGGGTCGGGGGGGGCTCACGATTTCCTGGGGGTGTTTTTATTTATGTTAGAGATCGGGTGCCCTTTAAAAACAGCACCTGGATCCCGGGAATCCTGGCATTTCTGCCATCTTTAGGCTCAGCCCCTCCAGCTGACCATCTGAATGTTGCACAGGTGTTCAATATGACAAGAGAAGCCGGCTGTGAATCCTGCAAGCTTCACACTGGTTTTATTGTCTGAGCCAACATTCTGTGCATTTTGGGGAAGATTCCACCCGTTACCTTCTTGCTTGATGCCAGAAAGCAAAGTACTGCTGTATCTTCACTTCAATTATAATTTAATTGTATAACAATTCAATCATTTGTAATCTGAAAGTAATTTCAGCATTACTAAATTGTTAATTAAACTTAATTACAAGCCTCAGAAACAGTTTGCAATTTTTCAGTGAATAAAACCCAAATATCTTTTCTTGAATAACTAGCTGCATGACTTCTGGAAGATGCATGGGTCAGAGGGACCCGTTGATATTTATCAATGGTGCCATAAATCTACGGAATTTCAAGAGATATGACAGACTTCATCGTCTGAATTTGAAAAAGCCTGCATAAAAACAAGAACCTGGCGACCTCACCTCCAAAGGGTATATTGGAGGTGAGAGCTCAGGTCGCCATTACCCTCCAGGGTGTCAGTCGCAGAGCGGCAGCAGAGAGAATGTGGAGGACCCATGTAATTTCAACTTGGGGCGGGTCGGGGTTTAGCATCAGCATCTCAGGGAGAGGGGTCACTCCCAGGCCTTAATGGCCCTTCATGGTTGGTAGCCTCTAGGTTTAAAGGGGTCAGGTGACCGGTATGCAGGCAGTACTTTTAGTGTCCTCCTTGCTGGGCCTGTGGCGATATAGCCGTTGAGGGATTATCCTTCCTGAATGGCAGCTGGAAAGTCGCTGGGAGTAGGTGAATCCACAGAGACAGCACTGGAGGCGACGGTCATGTTCATGGGTGGGGTCCCATGAGATGCCAGGGTGCATGGGCAGAGTGAGGGACTTTGATAAGGGATGTTTTCCAGCCACATGAGGCCTGAAGACCCTCACAAGGGGGGAGGGAGGACAACTGCAGTGAGAATGAACCACCACACTCAGGCAGCACTGTGAAGCCAGAGGGCATCAGGTTACTGGAAGTTCAAGGTCATTGGTTATGGGGACAAGGCTGTCAGGGATTGTGTATGGGTGGTTGGCTGTTCAAGTTGGAAGGCTCGTTTAATTTGCAGTCCTTCACAACTGGTGGAATGAGTGTGTCCTCCAAGGATAATGTTGTCATGCTAATTTCAGTCTTCACATGCATCAGGTGTGCCTCGCCAGTCACAAGGGGAAGGCCAAATGCCTAATCAGATCCCTGACCCTTCCCTGATGAGTCAATTGTGTCAATTTAGTTAGTATTGCAATGCTTAAGTGTACCATTGATTGGCACCCAATTTAGCTCCCAAGCATTGAACTCCAAGACTAATCCTCACATCTGCATGAGAGAGGTGACACACATCTGCCCCCAATGCAAGGCGTGATGATGAATTTGCTCATCAGTCACACCGTTCGGGATGACTGACGGCAGTGGGTAACATCTTGTTCGCCGGGAGGTCAGAACGCAGGTCAATTGAATGCACTCAACTGTCCTCACTCCTCATCCATGGAGGGAGCATGCGGATCACTGAGGCTTTCAAGGGTCGGAGCGCGTCATTCAAGAGGACTTGAGGGGGGCAACTGTGAGGAAGTGGCTATTGCAGGGGAGGAACTGAGGCGCTGTGGAAAGGTGCTGATTGTCAGGTCTCCTCATCGCTCATTTTGACATTCTTTTTGATTCTGGAGAATTATTGAACCAGTCAACCTAGCAATTATTTTGATTGTGATCGACCAGGCGCAGTGACATCGGAATGTCGCTGTATGTGGCCAGAAACAGCGCACTTCAGAGGAGGAGGAGATGTTGCCTGTTGATCTTCCAGGAGCAGGGAAACAGAGGGCAGAGCCTCAGAGGCGACATTTCTGGTCACGGGAGTTCTGACGTAGAATGTCCTACCTCCTGATGTCAGAGGTTCAGTGCCGGAAAAGCCTGTGTCTTTCCCAGTTGACCACCTGTGCTAGGTAATTCAAGAGTTGGCACCATATGTCTGGGAGGTCACTCATTGCCTGTGGCCCTAAAGGTTACTGCCTTTCTGACCTTCTATGCCAGTGGATCGTTTCAGATTTTCACAAGTGAAATATGCATCATTTCCTAATCAGCAGCGCACAGCACGGTTCAATTCCCGCACCAGCCTCCCCGAACAGGCGCCGGAATGTGGCGACGAGGGGTTTTTCACAGTAACTTCATTGAAGTCTACTCGTGACAATAAACGATTTTCATTTCATTTCACAAGTGCATATGGGAGGTCACAAATGTACTATTTGCGAAGGAACTACAGGCGAGCTTTGACCGACTATCTACCAGGAAGGCGATGCGCCAACTGAGACGAGCAAGGGGTGCAGTTTACGAACATGGAGATAAGGTTAGCAGGTCAGCTCCAGAGGGAAGCAGCGGCAAGGGAAATTCTGCAGGTGAGGGATGGGGCAGGGAAGTTGGTGGTGGCGCCGGATGTGATTAACAAGGTTTTTGAGGTATTTTATGAGAGGTTGTACAGGTCAGAACCATCTGGGGGAGACCGTGAGATGCAGGAATTTCTAGATGGGTTGGAGTACCCGAGGTTTGGGGAGGGGGACATGGTTACATTAGAAGGAGCGATTGTGGACCAGGAGAAAAGGATGCGATTGGGAGAATGCAGTCGGGGAAAATGGCAGGGAAAGATTGGTTTCCGGTGGAATATTATAAAAAATTCAAGGATAAGCTGGCACCCCTGATGGTGGGGATGTTTGAAGAGGCGAAAAGGAAGGGGGTGTTGCCACAAACTTTGGGGCAGGCATCGATTTCCCTGTTCCTAATAAAAGACAAAGATCTGATGGAGTGTGGGTCATACAGGCTTCTGAATGTGGACGCAAAAGTATTGGCGAAGGTACTGGCGGGTAGGCTGGAGGCGTGCCTCCCGAAGGTGGTAGGTGAAGATCAGATGGGGTTCGTGAGAGGGAGGCAGCTCTTTTCAAACATTAGAAGGGTATTGAACGTTGTTGTGGCACTGGCGGAGGGGAAGGAAACAGAGGTGGTTGTGGCATTGGACGCTGAGAAGGCGTTTGACCGGGTAGAATGGGCGTACTTGATGGCAGTTCTGGAACGGTTTCGGATTGGACCAAGATTTGTGAACTGGGTAAAGCTATTATATAAGGAGCCGAGGGCGAGTGTCCGCACAAACAACTTCAGCTCTAAAGACATTTCTCTCCACCGTGGGACTAGGCAGGGATGTACTATGTCCCCCCTGCTGTTTGCACGCGCGATTGAGCCGTTGGCCATCGCATTAAGAAGTTCGGGGGTATGGAAAGGGATAGTGTGGGGGGGGGGGGATAGAGCATAGGGTGTCCTTGTATGCCGATGACTTGCTGTTATACGTGTCGGAACCATGTGTGTTGATAGGGGGAATATTGGAGCTGCTTCGAGTGTTTGGGTCTTTCTCGGGGTACAAACTAAATTTAGACAAGTGAGTATTTTGTGGTGTCTCGGCCGGGGGTGGGGGCAGGGGTGGGTGGGCTGCCATTCCGTAGGGCAGGGACTCACTTTAGGTACCTGGGGGTGCAGGTTGCCCGGGAGTGGGGGGGGGCTCTGCAAGTACAACATTTCTAGTTTGGTGGGGAGAGTGTAAGCTGATCTGGCAAGATGGGATGGTCTCCCTCTGTGGGTCGGGTACAGGCGGTTAAAATGAACGTGTTGCCGCAATTTCTGTTTATTTTTCAATGCCTGCCGATTTTCCTGCCAAAGCCTTTTTTCAGAAAGATTGAGGGAAGGATTACGTCATTCATATGGGGAGGGAAGGTGCCAGAGTTAGAAATGTGCTGCGACAGAGGGGAAGGCAGGCAGGGGGTTTGGATCTTCCAAACCTGATGTATAACTACTGGGCGGCAAATGTGGAGAAGATGCGGAGCTGGGTTAGAGGTGTTGATTCCCAGTGGGTCAGAATGGAGGAGTGTTTGTGCAGGGGGTCGGGATTGAAAGCACTAGCAACAGCGCCTCTCCCGATAGCCCCGGGGAAGTACTCAGGGAGTCCAGTAATAATAGCTTCATTGAGAATTTGGAGGCAGTTTCGCCAACATTTCGGGTTGGGGGCAGGGTCAAGGGAAATGCCGATTCGAGGGAACCACAGATTTGAGCCAGGGAGGTGGGATGGAAATTTTCGGAAATGGGAGGAGAAGGGGATTAAGACACTAAAAGATTTGTTTTTTAGGGGTCGGTTTGCAGGACTGAAGGAGCTGGAAGCGAAGTATGGGCTGGAGCAGGGGGAAATGTTTAGATACATGCAGGTTCAAGATTCTGTCAGAAAGGAGATACAGGGCTTTACGGTGGAGACGGCCTCCACATTGCTGGAGGAGGTGCGGACGACAGAGGGGCAGGAGAAGAGGGTAGTGTCAGCGGTTTACGGGGCTATTTTGGAAGAGGAGAAGGCACCACTGGAAGGGATCAAAGCAAAGTGGGAGGAAGAGTTGGGAGAGGACATGGAGGAGGGGTTTGGTGTGAGGTGCTCCGGAGAGTGAATGCCTCCATCTCATGCGTGAGGTTGGGGCTGATACAGCTGAAGGTGGTATAAAGAGCGCACCTCACGAGGGCGAGGATGAGCCGATTCTTTGAAGGAGTAGAAGATGTGCGTGAATGTTGCGGGGGGGGGGGGGGGGGGGGGCACTAATCACATTCATATGTTTTGGTCCTGTCCAAAGCTAGAGGATTACTGGAATGAGGTTTTTAGGGTAATTTCTAAAGTGGTGCACATGAAACTGGACCCAGGCCCCCGGGAGGCCATATTCGGGGTGTCGGACCAGCCAGGGTTGGAAACGGGTGCAGAGGCAGATGTTGTCGCCTTCGCCTCGTTGGTCACCCGAAGGCGGATCCTGATGGGTAGGAGAGCAACCTCTCCACCCTGTGCCCTGGCATAGCGGGGGGACCTGTTGGAATTCTTGACTCTTGAGAAGGTTAAGTTTAAACTGAGGGGAAGTATGGAGGGGTTCTACAATTCATGGGCATTATTCATTATGCACTTTCAAGAACTGGATAACATCGAACATTAGTTAGGGGGGGGTGGGTGGGAGGGTTGGGGGGGGAGGGGGGGGATGGATGTTAATGGTGGCTATGGGTGATTCCTGATTCCTTTTTGTCATTTGTTTATGTGAACAGGCGGGCAAATGTTTGGGGTTTGGTGGGAGGATGGGATCGTTGTTATTGATATGGGGATTGATATATTCGGTACTGATTATTGTTTATTGTTGGTGGGTGTAAATTTGGGAGAAAATGTGAAAAGGAGAATAAAGAAATATTTAAAAAACAAATGTACTATTTGCAAGGGCCCATATGTACATCAACTTTGACCAGGAAAGGACAAACCAGTATGCCAGGGCCATAGGCTTCATCTTCATAGCAGGCATGCCCCAGGGTGGCATCAACTGCACCCATGTGCCTCTGCATTCCCCATGATGGCATTGGGCTCCATTTTTGAACTGCAAGGTGTACCACTCCCTCAATGTCCAGCTCATCTGTGACTACATAATGCGCATCATGCAGGTGTATGCCTGTTTCCCGGGGGGAACATTCATGATAGTTGCCTCTTGGGGTGCTCGCAGATCCTGGCCCTTTTTGAGAGAGCAGCAGCTGAAGGGGTGGTTCTTCAAGGACAAATATTACCCACTCAGGAGGTGGCCAGTGCCAATCAGTATGCCAAGTGAGGTAGATTCAGAACTGATCTATCAACTCAAACCTTCGTAGCTGTGGACCATCAGCAGCAGAATTGTATTCCATCATAATCTCCAACCTCATGGTCTTGCAGCCCCTACATCATTACGTTCAAGCCAGTGAACCCAACAATGAGGAGAGTAGAACATGCCAGTGGCAACACCAGGCATAGCTAAAAATGAGGTGCCAACTTGAAGCTAAAACAGAGGACTATGTGCATGTTAAACAGTACAATTAAGCAATCCCATAACCAATGATGTCATACCAAAACTCAAAAACAGTTAAACAACTAAAGGGAGGAGGCTCCATGAATACCTGCACCTTTAGAGGATCAGGGCCCATCATATGACAGAAGGGGTCGTCAGCAAGGCAATGAAGTAAAGTTTACTTGCCAACAACCTGCTCAGTGATTCTCAGTTTGGGTTCTGCAGAATTGCTCTTTTCAAGACATCATGATAGCCTTCGTCCAAACATGGACAAAAGAGCTGGAATTTTCTGGCTGCTTGCCGGCAGAGGGTTTCTCTGGTTCCGCAGCCTTGGCGAGGTGGGGTCACTTCAACATTGACTGCAGCGGGAGTGAATGGCACGATGCCTCCCACCGCTGAGAAATACGTGGCTGGGAGGTCGCATAATCCTGCCCATAAGAGCAAAGTTCCAGAGGTTAGTTAGGAGTGACTGCGTTGACATTGAAGCAGCATTTGACCAAGTGTGGCATAGGCATATCCACAATGTTGTCAGGGAGTTCCATGATTTGGACCCAGCGACAGTGAAGGAACAGTGATATAGTGCCAAGTCAGAATGGTAAGCAAATTGGAGAGGAACCTACAGGTGATCATTTTCTCATGCATCTGTTTACCTTGTCCTTCTAGGCTGTAGAGGTTGTGGATTTGGAAAGTGCTGTTGAAGAGGCCTTGCTGTATTTCATCTTGTACATGGTACACACAACTCCACCGTGCATCACTGGTGGAGGGAGTGAATGTTTAAGGTGGTGGTTTAGGTATCAGTTAAGCAGGCTGCTTTGTCCTGGATGTGCTAAACTGTTATGACACCCTGGTCTGGTGCATGGTCAATTCCAGCCACCTTGGCTCAGAGTCACAACACAATTTGTAAATTTAAATACAATTAATTTTGATTAATAACAAGAACTATTAATAAAATATGCAGCAAATACAATTGGTCAACTATCATCTAATTCCTAATCCCTCACTTAAACTCGTTTTATCTTCTACATACATACACAAGACAGACAAACACAGGGGGAGAGGGATGTAAAAAAATGATATTAAAAGTTAAGAGTCTTTGTTTCAAATGGTTGTTTCTAGCACACCTTGTTTCAATCCAGGCTTTCAGTTCAAGGTTTCACTGTAGATTCATACACAGCTAAGCAGTTTTTTTTCCCTTCAATCTAAGCTTTCCATTTATAATAATAATAATCTTTAGCACAGGGCTGTTTAGCACAGGGCTAAATCGCTGGCTTTGAAAGCAGACCAAGGCAGGCCAGCAGCACGGTTCAATTCCCGTACCAGCCTCCCCGAACAGGCGCCGGAATGTGGCGACTAGGGGCTTTTCACAGTAACTTCATTTGAAGCCGACTTGTGACAATAAGCGATTTTCATTTTCATTTCATTCATTTATTGTCACAAGTAGGCTTGCATTAACACTGCATTGAAGTTACTGTGAAGAGCCCCTAGTTGCCACATTCCGGCGCCTGTTCGGGTACACAGTGGGAGAATTCAGAATGTCCAAATTACCTAACAGCACATCTTTCAGGACATGTGGGAGGAAACCAGAGCACCCGAAGGAAACCCACACAGACACGGGGAGACCATGCAGACTCCGCACAGACAGTGACCCAAGCCGGGAATCAAACCTGGGATCCTGGAGCTGTGAAGCAACTGTGCGACCCACTGTGCTACCGTGCTGTAGATTTATTCAGGTCTCTGCAGTTTCAGATATACAACAGTTGTTCTGGAGAAAACATGAGAGAGCAGGTCCTTTCCCCTGAGTGTCCAGTGTTCAGGATTCAAACTTTGCTTTCCTTAAGTCTCGTTACCAGCAGAATATGGCCCTTTGGCCACGAGCCAACCTATCAAATCGAGTCCCACCCCATCTCTCACAAAGTCTGATTACAGTTGTCCAAAGCTAGTCGAGTGTACTATGTTGTAACCTTTGAATTCCCTTCTTCCCCAGCTCAACGTATGTCCATTAAGCATCCATGGATCAAAATGATAACAGCAAAAATAAAGAAAGGAAAATAAGGGAGTCAACAAAACTTAGTTGGAGCTACACTCATCCAGGCAAGAGAAAAGTATTCTGTCAAACACCTGACTTGTGCCTTGTAGATGGCGGACAGGCTTTGGTGCATCAGGAAGCGAGTTACTCATTGTAGAATTCCAACCCTCTGCCTTGCTCTTTATGTCATCGTATTTATATGGCTGGTCCAGTTCAATTTCTGGTCAATGGTCGGAATGTTGATAGTGGGGAATTTAACGATGGCAAGTAGAGATGGTTAGATTCCCTTTTGTTAGAAATGGGTTGGATGTTCCTTGCCACTTATCAGCCCAAGCAAGAATGTCCAGGTCTTGCTGCACATGGACATGAGCTGCGTCCGTATTTGAAGAGTCGCAAATAGTGCTGAACATTGTGTGCAGTCATCAGTGAATAGCCCACGCCTGAATTTATGATGGAAAGAAAGAATACAGAACACCAGCATAGCCCAAGCTGCCCTCCAAGTTACAAATCATCCTGACCGGAGTATAAATCTCCATTCCTTCAGTCACAGGGCTTGTAATGCAGAGCAATCTAGTACTATTATAACTTGACTGACACAACAAAGTAAGAATATTTATTGAAAATAATCCCCACAAATTTATATTGCGTCTTTCATGACCACTGGATATTCCAAAGCACTTTACAGCCAATGAAGTTCTTTCTGAAGTGTTATCACTGTTGTGGTGTAGGAACCATGGCAGCCATTTTGCATACATCAAGCTCCCACATGGAACAATAGGATAGTGACCAATGAATCGGGTTACTGCCGACAGTGCGTACTGATGATGTTATTATCACTGACCTTTATTATGCCAGAGGCACTCCAGTTCGGAAACGTGCCTGTGTGTTCTGGTTACCATGGGGGTAAAACTCAATGAAGAAGTAACTGAAGTCAAGTGACAATTTTCACACCATTACACAGTAACTACAGAAAACAACAGCGATTTTTGTGAGACACAGGCAGAGAGAAACAAGGCAGATACTGCTGTGGAGCAAGGGAACAGGACAGGTGGAACGTTTAAATTTAAGGAATGAGACACCTTGCTGGTGCCTTCTTCTTGGCAGTCCCTTAGCGTCAAGGATGACTTGCTTCCACTCCTGGGAGGTAGGTTCCGCGGTGGCGGAATAGTCCAATCCTGGATCCGCAGACTCTACATGGTGTGCCACAATGCTGAGTCACCTATTATTCGTCATTTATATAAATGACATGGATGACTATGTGGGGGGTAGGATCAGTAACCTTGTGGATGGCACAAAGATTATCTGGGTGTTTAACATTGAGCTTGAGTGTCTTGGTTTACAGAAAGATATATGGGATGATCAAATGGACAGGATAAGTGGCAGATGGAATTTAACCCTGAAAAGTGAGAGGTGATACACTTTGGAAGGAGAAATTTGACAACAAAGTATTTAATGAATGCCGTGACACTGGAAAGTTCCGAGGAACGCTCCTAATTGCTTTCTTAAGCTCTATCCTGCACATCTGACCATTATCCCCAAAGGCGGGAGGGCAGGTTAATAAGGTGGTGTAAAAGGCATATGGGACACGTGCCCTTATCAATCGAGGCATAGATTATAAAGTAGGGAGGTCATGTTGGAGTTATATAGAACTTTGGTGAGGCCACAGCTGGAGTACTGTGTGCAGGTCTGGTTGCCACCTTGTAGGGTGGATAGGCTTGGGTTGATTTCACTGGAGCAGAGAATACTGAGGGGCAACCTGATTGAGGGTACAAAATTATGAGAGCATGTAAAGGGTGGACCAGGAACAGCTGTTCCCCCCAGTTGAAGGGTCAGTCACGAGGGGACACAAGTTTAAGGTGAGGGGGAAGAGGTTTAGTTGGGGATGCGAAGAAAAACCTTTTTAACCCAGAGGGTGGTGACGGTCTGGAATACACTGCCTGGGAGGGTGGTAGAGGCGGGCTGCCTCACATTCTTTAGAAAGTATCTGGATGAGCACTTGGCACATCATAACATTCAAGGCTATGGGCCAAATGCTGGCAAATGGGATTCAGAAGCTAGGTCAAGTGTCTTTTGTGTTGGTGCAAGGGCCGATGGGTCTCTTCTGCACTGTATTTTCTGTGATGCCAAAAATGCACGCAATATTTCAGGTGTGGTCTCACCAAGACCCTGTATAACTGCAATAAGGTATCCCTCCTTCTAAACTCAAATTCTCTTGCAATGAAGGCCAACTTCCATTTGCCATCCTATTTGCTTGCTACACCTGCCTCTCCACTTTCACTGACTGGAGTACATGGATGCCCAGGTCCGATTGTACGTCCACACTTCCTTATATATCACCACTTAAATAATACTCTTCCTTTCTGTTTTTCATACCAAATTGTAGACTTCACATTTAGTCACATTGTACTACACCTGCCACGTGTTTGCTCACTCACTCACCTTGAACCATCCTCGCATCCTCCTCACAACTCCACCAAGTTTTGTGACATCAGCATACTTGGAAATGTTAAATTTGGTACCCTCAGCCAGGTCATTTATATATATATTGTGAGCAGCTGGAGCCCAGGAACTGATGCCTGCGGTTCCCCAATGGTCACTGCCTGCCACTCGGAAAAAGGTCCATGTATTCCTCAGATTCCTGTCTGTCAGCCAATTCTCAACCCGTGCCAATGAATTACCCCCTATGCCACATACTTTAATTTTGCCCACTGACTGCTTATGCAGGGCCTAATGAAAAGCCTTCCAAAAGTCCAAATACACAACATCCATTGGTTCACCCTTACCCATTCTGCTAGTTGCTCTCTTCAGTTACTGGAATATCAACACATACCTCCAAGGGCCTTCACCTCCTCACAGCTGATTACGGCTCCAGTTTTTCTGACATCCAACTCTAACCTGATCTTGTTGTTCCTTCCAATCGTGATGGCAGAATCGTAGAATGATTGCAGCACAGGAAGCCATTTGGCCCATTGTGTGGGTACTAGCTTTCTGAATAAGTAATTCACCTAGTACCACCTCCTGCCTGTAACCCTGTATATTCTTCCTTTTAGATCAAAATCCAATTCCTCCTCGAATACCTCCTTTGAACGAGCCTCTACCAGATTCTCATGCAGTGCATTTCAGATCCGAACCACTTGCTGCATATAAGCTTTATGCATCCATTGTTTCCTTTGCCAATTGCCTTCAACTGTGCCCTCTTGTTCTTGATCCTTCCATCAATGGAAACAGGTTTTTCCTATCCACTCTGTCCTAATCACTCATGATTTTCAATATCTCGATCAAATTTCCTCGCGACTTTCTCTTTGTAACTAGAGTTTTCCTCAATTACTAACCTCCAGGACTTGCCCTCATATGTCCCCCACCTGCAGACTCCAGCTGATAATATTTGCTCCCATCTGGTCAGGCTGTCAATCTGCTTAAGTATGCACAACATTCACTTCATGAAGCCTTACTATTAAGATCAGGACACCTCCACATCTTCAACCATGCTGAATTATTTGCCCGGCACTGGGTTCTCCCATGCCCTCGCCACCAATACTAGGGCAATAGTTAAGGCCAGTCAGTCAGAAGATCCTGGTTTCAAATTCCACTCAAGAGACTTGAGTATATAGTCGAGATTAAGAATTCATGGCAGGACTAAGAGAATACTGCCCTGTCTGAGGTGTCATTTTTAGATAAAATTTTAAAACCTAGAACCTTTGTGCTCTTTCAAATAGCATAGTATCAATATATCCCTTGGCATGTATTAAAAAGAGCAGTAATCATACTACCAATATTTATCCCCTCAAATCAACAAAACTATTGCGTTTGTGAAATTGAACCCGAGGATGGGTGATGAAAAGAAGCTGGCAGTTCCCAAGAAGGGCAGGAAGAAAGCTCTGAAGAAAGCACCAGCCAAAGGCAGCAAGAATAGGAGGCGATCCTGGAAGGAAAGTTACTCTATCTACATCTACAAAGCAATGAAGCAGGTTCACCGTGACACCAACATCTCCTCCAAGGCCATGAGCACCATGAACTTGATTGTCAATGACATGATCGGGTGCATCGCAGGCGAGGCTTCCTGCCTGGCCAATGACAACAAGCGCAGCACCATCAGCTCCTGGGAAATCCAGACTGCCGTGTTCCTGCTGCTGCCCGGGGAACTGGCCAAGCACGCCGTGTTGGAGGGAACAAAGGCGGTGACCAAGTACACCAGTTCCAAGTAAAGCTACATCATATATTGAAAAACACACAAAACCCAATACAGGTTATCTGGTCAATTATCTTATTGCTGTTTGTGGAATCTTGTTGGGTGCAGACTGACTACTCCATAACCCTACAACAGTAGCTACACTTCAAAAATATTGTATTGGTTGTGCAGCATTTTGGGATGCCCCGAGTTCATGAAGGTATTATATAAATGCAGGTTCTTTCCTTCCACCAATACGAGTAGCTATCCAGTACTTTGCCCATCTTATTGAGGTTGAACTTTATTAAAAAAAACCTCACTCAGTGATCCAAAAAACAACTGTAGCACCCTTATCACAACATGGCTAACATTAGCTAACTCAGCAGATTAATGATCCGACTACATGCTTGCCGGGTCTGCTCAATGCAGTGTTACTGCCAAACAATGCCTCTATCCATGGAGTAATTTGGGGGAAGGAGAAGGGTGTTGGGCTGGTGGGGTTTGAAAACTTTTGACAGCCCTACAAAGATCAAAATATTTTGGTGCAACTGTTTGATACCTCACCTTGGGCAAGGGTTGGGGCAGGGAGTATAGGTTGAAAAAGCTAACCTAATGTTCGAAAATCAGATAATTCAACTATAAATCTTTTAGTCCTGAGTTTACCCATCCAGAAGCTGGGGAACACTGAAAGTATATAAAAAACATTTGGTGAACCTGTTCTTGGTTTTGTTGCATTTAATATCCATTTATTTGACCAAATAAAGTTGAGCAATTTGGGCTTTGACGTCTGGAAACATATCTTTGAAATAGGGTTAAACTGAAATTCAAAATTACTTGCAACAGGTCGAGAATAGAGGTTATGAAATGGCCAACGAGAACCAAAAACTAAGTATGAACTCCCTACTGTTGTAATATTAAACATTCCAGGTAGTCAGAGACAGAAACAAGCTCTGTAGAAAACAATGAAACACAGGTACAAGAACTGTCACTGTTAACATTCCAATTATATTGTTTAGACTATTTTAAAGACAATCAACAAAATCTTTGAGATGTGTCCAAACTGTCTTGTGTAATGTCAGATGGGTGATGTGGAATATAGTTGCAGGTTATGAAAGTGAAGGATCACAATTGATCAAAAATTTATTTTAAAATCTTCAAACCAAGCTACAGGAATTTTGTTTGCCCAATATAAAATATACATTTTCATCACAAAGGTAAATCCTCTTTCGCTAGGTCCAGAGAGTTCAGGTTTTAGATAGCAAGCGGCAAGGTTCAAGTGTGTGCAACAGCACTGCTGCAATTTTAATCAGCTAAAACCATCGAGTTTCCTAATAATACTAGCCAGCAAATAAACATCTGTCAAACCTGATCACATTAAAATAGCAGTGTGCTGACTTACCAGAATTGGAGTGGAAGGAATTTCAGCTTACAGTAGGTCTATCCCCCCAACCCCTTAAGCCAGGTAGACTGCTCAATTATCTAAGCTGTAGAGATCTGTGGCATGCCTGGTTCACATACTGCGTTACCAAGTCTTTCAAACTCAGTTTCAATATTCCATGGCCTCAGCTTTGTGCTCATAAATAAATGACCTGTTTTGAAAGCAGAGGGGAATATATTCAAGTGTACAGATGCTAGAAAGGACAATTAAGATGGGTGGCACACTGGTTAGCACTGCTACCTCACAGCGCTAGGGACTCGGGTTCAATTCCGACCTTGAGTGACTGGGTAGAGTTTGTACGTTCTCCCCGTGTCTGCACGCATTTCCTCCGGGTACTCCGGTTTCCTTCCCCAGTTTAAAGATGTGCAGGTTAGATTCTCTTGCCATGCTAAATCATTCCTTATTGTCCAAAGATGTGCAGGTTAGGTTGGGTTACGGGATTATGAGGATAGGGCAGGGAAGTGGGGCCACGTAGGGTGCTTTTTCGGAGGGTTGGTGTGGATTTGATGAGCCAAGTGGCCTCCTTCTGCACTGTAGAGATTCCATAAAAAGTGAAAAGGGCAGACAGATTGAGTGGAATGACACCAGATACACAGTCATGTAATGTGAGGTAATCTACTTTGGATATCAAAAGTAGATGGCAAAGCACTAAGGCAGTGGTGGTCAATCTGCGGCCTGTGGGCCACATGCTTCCATCAGGATTCTGAGTATGGCCCACGAAACATTCTTCTGGCTTCCATCCATAGGTTTTTTTCTACTGGTTTCACTGAAGTGATATGCCGTAAAGCAATGTAAAGTGAACTGAGATGTGTGCTGATTACACACACATTGACTGTGAAGGACGTGTGCTCCCTCTGCACCCAATCAAAGCATAAATATTTATTTTGCTTTTGTTGATCACCTATTGTGTTGCTCATAGACAAAATATGAAAGTGTTTTCAACAATGAATTGGTAGCTCTTTTAGAGGCGACATTGCGGTCCATTTTTTGTTTAAGAAGGAGCATGTAACGGTGGATGTTAATTACCATAAACAGACAACTCTGAATAGGCAAATAGCCTTGTTTTTACTTTTTGATTCAAGTCTCATTATAAAATAGGTTCTACACCCAACATAGAATGATAAAATCACTTATTGTCACAAGTAGGCTTCAATGAAATTACTGTGAAAAGCCCCTAGTCGCCACATTCCAGCGCCTGTTCGGGGAGGCCGGTACGGCAATTGAACCCGCACTGCTGGCCTTGTTCTGCATTACAAGCCAGCTGTTTAGTCCACTGTGGGTAGAAGGAGAGTGAATAATCCTGCTGAATCATAAAATAGGAAGGGACCCCCCCCACACCACGCACACACATATACACACATTTGCCTCTTAGTGTCCAAAGGATATTTGAGTTAAGAACATAGAACATAGTAAAATGCAGCACAGAACAGGCCCTTCGGCCCACGATGTTGTGCCGAACCTTTGTCCTAGATTAATCATAGATTGTCATAGAATTTACAGTGCAGAAGGAGGCCATTCGGCCCATCGAGTCTGCACCGGCTCTTGGAAAGAGCACCTTACCCAAGGTCAACACCTCCACCCTATCCCCATAACCCAGTAACCCCACCCAACACTAAGGACAATTTTGGACACTAAGGGCAATTTATCATGGCCAACCCACCTAACCTGCACATCTTTAGACTGTGGGAGGAAACCGGAGTACCCGGAGGAAACCCACGCACACACGGGGAGGATGTGCAGACTCCGCACAGACAGTGGCCCAAGCCGGAATCGAACCTGGGATCCTGGAGCTGTGAAGCAATTGTGCTATCCACAATGCTACCCGTGCTGCCCTTAAGAACAAATTAATCTACACTATATCATTCTACCATAATCCATGTACCTACCCAATAACTGCTTGAAGGTCCCTAATGTTTCCGACTCAACTACTTCCACAGGCAGTGCATTCCATGCCCCCACTACTCTCTGGGTAAAGAACCTACCTCTGACATCCCCCCTATATCTTCCACCATTCACCTTAAATTTATGTCCCCTTATAATGGTTTGTTCCACCTGAGGAAAAAGTCTCTGTCTACTCCATCTATTCCCTTGATCATCTTATAAACCTCTATCAAGCCACCCCTCATCCTTCTCCGTTAAGTGGGGTTAAATAAGATCATAAGACATAGGAGCAGAATTAGGCCCATCGAGTCTGCTCTACGATCCAATCATGGCTGATATTTTTCTCATCCTCATTCTCCTACATTCTCCCCATAACCCCTGATCCCCTTATTAATCAAGAACCTATCTATCTCTGTCCTAAAGACACTCAGTGATTTGGCTTCTACAACCTTCTGTGGCAAAGTGTTCCACAGATTCACCACCCCCTGGCTGAAGGAATTCCTCCTCATCTCTGTTTTAAAAGATTGTCCCTTCAGTCTGTGGTTGTACCCTTTGTTCTAGTTTTTCCTACTAGTGGAAACACCCTCTCCACATCCACTCTACCTAGGCCTCGAAGTATCCTTAGGCAGGGGAATGGGCCCAGGTAGGATGCTCTTTCAGAGGGTCGGTGCAGACTGGATGGGCCAAATGTCCTCCTTCTGCACTGTAGGGATTCTATGGTTCCATAGATTCTATAGCTCCCCCCCGCCCCCCCTAACCACACAATTATCGGGCTTCACCTCCCCCTCCCAACCAAAGTGGTAGTATCGCCGCCCCCACCTTCTCTTCCGCAAGAGTCTCCCGCTTAATGCAAGTTCCTCCCAATGGCCCTTCCCTCTGTCACTGCCAAGTCCCCACCTTCAAAGGCCTCAGCACACTCCCTTCCCACCACACATAATGGGACCCCCCACTACCCCCATTGGGCTTCCCAGAGGGCCCAACCTGGCACTGACCCAGCACAAGCTGGCACACACGCACAGACTCGCAATGCTAACCGGTGTTATGGGGCAGTGCTGAGCGATTGCCCCCTCCCCCCCTCCCGGGGAGCTGTAGTGTCACTGGATGAGTAAACCAGAGCCATGCTCCGGGGACCCAAGTTCAATTCCCGCCACTCCAGATGGTGAAATTTGAATTCAATAAAAATTTAAAGTCTAATGATGACCCTGAAACCATTTGTCGATTGTTGTAAAATCCCATCTGGTTCACTACTGTCTTTTAGGGAAGGAAATCTGATGTCCTTACCTGGTCTCGCCGACATGTGACTCCACAGCATTGTGGTTGACTTACTGCCCCCTCCAGGGCAGTTAGGGATACATGGGCAATAAATGACACCATGTCCCATGAATTGATGAGAATTACGACATGGGCAGCAGAATTTTGGATGGTTTCAAGTTTAAGGAGGGTAGGAGTGCATTGAGATAGTCAAATCTACAGGTAACTGGGCAGCATGTGGCAAAATGGTTAGCATTGCTGCCTCCGCCACTGAGGATCCGGGTTTGAATCCCGGGCCTGGGTCACTGTCCGTGTGGAGTTTGCACATTCTCTCCGTGTCTGCGTGGGTTTCACCCCCACAACCCAAAGATGTGTAGGCTAGGTGGATTGGCTACGTTAAATTGCCCCTTAATTGGAAAAAAATTATTATAATATAATAATAATCGCTTATTGTCGCATGTAGGCTTCAATTAAATTACTGTGAAAAGCCCCTAGTCGCCACATTCCGGCGCCTGTTCGGGGAGGCCAGTACGGGAATTGAACCCATGCTGCTGGTCTTGTTCTGCATTACAAGCCAGCTGTTTAGCCCACCATGCTTAACTGGCCCCAAAATAATTGGGCACTCTAAATATTTTGTTTTAATCTACAGGTAACAATGACATGGACATGGGTTTCAGCACTAGATAAAATGAGGCAAGGGTGGAGATGGGCAATCTTATGGAAGTGGAAATAGGCAGTTTTAGTGCTGGCATGGACATGGCCCACCTTGAGGTCAAATACTGCACCAAGGTTATGAGAAATTTAGTTCAGTCCCAGACAGATGCCACACATCACGATTACCTAACTTGAAATTCTACATTCACTTGGGCTTTCAGACAGACTTCGAAAAGTGGATTTGCCATAAGCTTTTTTTAAATTCAAATATAAAAAAGTACTTTCAAATTCTCTTCCATTTCCTATAATGAATAATAAGTGTTCATAGGAAATAGATTTGGGATTTTAAATTTCTGGTGACTTAACTAGAGTATACACTTAGTTATTCAATCATGAGAAGTGAGCTATGCTACTTGGCACTATTAGTAAATTACTGCACAATTTCACTAGCACACTTTACAATTTCATGCTAGAGTGCCAGAATGGAGTTTTCAACTGAATAAATCTATTTAGGTTTAGATAAAGGATCTGGATCGGCGCAGGCTGGGAAGGCCGAAGGGCCTGTTCCTGTGCTGTAATTTTCTTTGTTCTTTGTTCTCTTTGTATTGAAGTATTGCTGCTGCTGATTATTCCATGTAACATGAATGTGCTGAAGCATTTTTTAATTTGTACCATTTTATGTACACCTATTTGATGAGGCAAACAATGGTAAGTGATCAGTTTTTTTCCCCCATTAATTGGAACCTTTCATATGTTTGCATTGCGATCTTGGAGACTAAACTAAGAGAAATAATTTACTAACTTCATTGAGTGTTTTGTTATTAAACAGAGCATTTATTTGATTAATCACTCACCTTCTTGAATGATGTGCATCAAACAACGTATCATCCTCATCATCATCTTCCTGATCCAAAGGCCTCAGTTCCATATTTTCTAGATTTGTATTCAGTATACCATACTTCCGGTTTTTTCTGTTAATTCTTCTCATCCTAGATTGAATTAAGAATTTAGTGTAAAGATCTCATACAGATCATAAAATAGCAGCAGTTAATTTTAGCTAGTTTCAAATGGATAATACAAGACATAATACAAGACATTCACCGGTAATAATTAGAAAAGCTACCTTTAAATCAACAGAGCATTTTGGATATCTACAGCAACAGCACCCCCCACCGCACCCTGGGCGCTGCTTTGACTTCTCTAACAGCCTGCAGCAATGGCACAGAACGTACTCTGGGGCCAATTTAGGCATGCAACTCAGCTCAGTTTAAGCTCAATCTTAATGTCTGCTATTTTGTACTTTTGTTAATATAACATTACACTGATGTAATATCTTTAATAGTTTTTTTGTCAGAAACTGAAAAAAAATTGATTTGTGGCTGATTTTCAACAAGAACATATAATGCAACTTCTACAAATGTACACTTGTCAAAATCTTTGTAACTGCCATTGAGGTCCATAAGAGTGTTATCTGGGAACTACAAGTAATTTGGGGCTGCCATTTAGCTAAACTGTCTTTTTCTCGGTCTCTCACTTGCTTTCTTGAAGTTTAATGATGTTCAAAATAAAAACTGTCTTTATACATTTTCTCTCACATTCGGCTGATGTGGGTGGCTTCAATTCCCTTCACTCGCATTTTTTTCTCGTAAAATTTATTACTAAGCATAGAAATGAAAAACTGAATATGATGTTCATTTTTAAATTAGAAGATTAACATATTTTCTGGGCCACCATTCACAACTCCTCAGCAGTCCATGTCCAAATGCAGCAAGACCTGAACAAGTAACATTCCCGCAACAGAAGTGCCAGACAATGACCATCTTTAATAAGAGAGAATCTAACCATCGCCCCTTGCTATTCAATGGCAATACTATTGCTGAATCCCCCACTATCAACATCCTGGAGGCTACAACTGATTAGACACGGATCTTGACTTGCCATATAAATACTGTGGCTGCAAGAGCAGGTCAGAGGCTGGGAATACTGTGCCAAGTAACTCACCTCCAGACTCCCCAAATCCTGGCCACCATCTACAAGGCATGAGTCAGGAGTGTGGTGTAATATTCTCCACTTTCTTGGATGAGTGCTGTTCCAACAACACTCAAGAAGCTCAACACCATCCAGGACAAAACAGCCTACTTTATTGACACTCTCCACAAACATTTACTCCCTCCACCATGGGCGAGCATTGGCAGCAGTGTGTACCATCTACAAGATACTGCAGGAACTCAACAAGGTTCCTGAGGAAGAATTTTCCAAACGCACAACCACTATCACCTAGAAGGCCAAGGGCAGCAGACACACGGGAATGCCTCCACCTGCAAGTCCCCTCCAAGTCATTCAACATCCTAACTTAGAAATATATTTATCACCTGTTCCTTCACTGGCGCTCAGTCAAAATCCTGGAACTCCCTCCCTAATAGCACCTGGGGGTATACTGCAGCGGTTCAAGAAGTAAGCTCACCGTCACTTTCTCAAGGGCAGTTAGAAATGGGCAATAAATGCTGGTCTAGCCTGCGATGGTCACAGCCCGCAAAAAATGAATAAAAAAATAAATATTTGTTGAAGTGCAAAAAACTTTTGAGAAAATTTTGAGGGATTCTGGCACTCATCGGGTGAGATTCTCTCAGCCCGGGGCCTGGCCGGAGAATCCCCGCGACCGGGCCACGCCGCACCGACGCCAGCACACGATTCTCCGTAGAGAATCCGTGTTTGGCACGGCGCCGGTTGCGGCCTGCTCTACGCGGCCGGCCTGCCAATTCTCGGGCATGGATGGACCGAGCGGCCGTCGTGAAAACGCTGAATCCCGCCAGCACCGTTCTAACCTGCTCTAAGCACACGGGACCTCAGCGTGGAAGGGTCGGTTGGCGGCCTGTGGGGAGGGGGAGGGGGGGTAGCCGACCCCGGGGATGGCCTCCGATGCGGCCTGGCCCGCAATCGGGCCCACCAATCGGCGGGCCGGCCTCTCTGGCTGGGGGCCTCCTTTCCTACGTGCCGGCCCTTATAGTCCTGCGCCATGTTGCTTCGGGGCCGGTGCATTGAAGGAGGCCACTGCGCATGTGTGTGTTGGCGCCGATGCCACTGCGCATGCGCGGATCTGGTGGCGCCAGTTCGCGCCAGGATCGGCAGCTGGAGCGGTGCAAACCGCTTTAGTGCCGTGCTGGCCCCCTGTAGGGGCCAGAATTAGTCCTGGCAGCGGCCCGTTCACGCCGTCATAAAACATGACGCCGATTACGACAGCGTGGACATTCTGCAGCGGGATGAGAGAATCCCGCCCATCGTGTTTGAATTGCTGAACGTCACCTGACTTGAAGCAGACATAAGACAGCAAAGATTCATAATTACAAACATGGCTTACAACAAACCCTTGGATTTAACAATCCTAATGGCAAGATCGTTTTTGTCAATGGAAATCAGCCTTCTAGCAGCCACATGGACTGACTGAGTTACAGTAATGTGATTTAAGCCATGGCTAATAGATAACGAAAGGAACACAATTCCTGCGTGACTGGAGACAGCCTGCCATTTGCACACAAACCACAGGAAGCAGAGGGTGTGTGGAGGTAAATGACAGCATGAAACAAATGCGAATGCAGTTGGCCGAGGACATGGTCTCAAAACTCAAATGCCATTTGCACTGTTAGCTTCAAGGTTGTTTGCATTCAAGCTACATCTTCAAGGTTCTTACATTACTAAAGCCGACCCACTCCCATGCTAGCACCTTTTTAAAAAAATTTAGAGTACCCAATTCATTTTTTACAATTAAGGGGCAATTTTAGCGTAGCCAATCCACCTAGCCTGCACATCTTTGGGTTGTGAGGCGAAACCCACGCAAACACGGGGAGAATGTACTAACTCCACACGGACAGTGACCCAGAGCTGCGATCGAACCTGGGACCTCGGCGCCGTGAGGCAGCAGGGCTAACCCACTGTGCCACCGTGCTACCCTCGCTACCACCTTTAACGTCATCTTAGCAAATCCTCCCCAGTGTAAATGATAAAAGCCCCTTCGCTTGTACCTCTAGCTAGGACTTTCCTCCATAGTCCAAGTAAAGAATTTGTCCAGAAGGGAAAATCCCTCTCAATCTCCCCTGTCCTAATATGACCACATTATGACTCCACATCCTAGTTAGGAATTTCCTGACATTATCACATTAGATAATCCAACTGATATACGAATATTCCAGAAATACAGCAAGTACAACATTGGGTGGGATTCCCCGAGTGAGCAAAAATGAAGTAGACAGTTGACTCATGGAACAAACCACGCTTTGACATGTATGACATGGTTATTGAACATTCATCTATATAAGATATGAAAAACAATAAAAGTACACAAAAAGAAAGTTCAATGTGCAAAAAATGTTGCACAAAGAGTTTAATTTTGCAAAACAAATACAGCCACTCACTGTTCTCAATACAAATAAACTATGATTTTGGTTTCTTTAACACTGATCAACATCCTTCCCCCCCCCCCCCCAACAGTAATTATGATTCAAAATTAGAGCTCCGTCACTCATGTATGAAAGGGACACGTTGAACTTTAGGAGTTTAAGCTTTCAGTCATGTTTATGCAGCATAATTTCATACTTTGATAAGATTACTGCCTTTAATTTCTCCTATTCGATAACAAAATTAACAGATGGTTCAGCAAACCGAATGTGGCAATTTAACCTTTAATGCCAGCAGATTTGGAGATATTACAGATCGAGTTGACTGATAATGCAAGATGTACTTTGCATACTGACATATTGGGAAAAACAGTAGATATAGGGCCGGTTTAGTTCAGTTGGCTGGACAGCTGGTTCACACTGCAGAGCGAGGTCAGCAGCGCAAGTTCAATTCCCATACCGGCTGAGGTTATCCATGAAGGCCCCGCCTTCCTCAACCATGCCCTTCACCTGAGGTGCGGTGATCCTCAGGTTAAATCACCACCAATCAGCTCTCCCTCTCAAAGGGAAAGCAGCATATGGTCATCTGGGACTGGCGACTTCACTTTCACAGTACATATATATTTTAGTGCACTGCTGTAAATAGTTATAAACAGTATCCGTGATGTGTCGGGAGCATGGGATCTCAGTCAGTTGGACTTGTTCAGGGGTTTTTTTACTCACTAAAGTTGATATGAGTGCAAGTTTTTAACTGTGCAGCACGGGCATCTGGGACCTTGCTGAACACAGGTCAAACCACAGATCTCCTTAACCATTGAGATTATAAGATTTGAAATAAACAGGGCAAGGACTGAGAATGAAGACAAATTAGAGTGGGTGAATTTAACATACAATAATTAAAGAGCAGGAAAGAACGACAGGAGTATGATAGCATTAAAAAGAGACAATTAATTAATTCTTTCTAAATCTCCAAAAAATTATAATCTTCGAGAATAAGACTGCATACTTTTAATTGTTCACTTTCTGGGCAATAAAGGTTAAAAAGCAGTCATTAATAATTATGTAATTGAAAGGTTATTAATAAGGTTATTAAGAAGGTCAGCATTAATTATTCAAATTACTTTGTGGCATTTTTAATGGGCAATTAATGAGCAAATACAGCAACTTGATCAAAATGACAGGGAAGGCAAGTTGATGACCTCACAAAGCGAACAGTGAAGCAGTGCAAACATGATCACAGTTACAAAGGATGTAAATTGTGATTTTAATAAAGGTTGTTTCAGTATTGTGTCAGGAGCTGCAACCTGATTGGAAGGATTCAAAAACAGAGTTCCAGGAAAGATGCCACAGATTTGAGAAGGTGACAGCAATTTTATTAATAATAATAATAATAATAATAATAATAATAATCGCTTATTGTCACAAATAGGCTTCAATGAAGTTACTGTGAAAAGCCCCTAGTCGCCACATTCCGGCACCTGTTCGGGGAGGCTGGTAGGGGAATTGAACCCGCGCTCCTGGCCTTGTTCGGCATTACAAGCCAGCTGTTTAGCCCACTGTGCTAAACCAGCCTCGAACTGAGAGCAGGGAAATTTAGTGATGGAAGAATATATGAAAGGACAGAGGGGTCAAGGGTAGGAATTTTTGAGATGGGTGAAGACGACATATTTCAACAGGAGGTGGACAGTGTCTGAGGCAAGAAAACCATTGACAATATCAGTGAACTTGAGGGTCAAGGAGGCAAGTTGTCTGGGAATAGTATCGAGGGAACGAAACGTTAGTCTATTGGGCAAGATTAACTCAGAGAGAGGAGATAGAAGAGAAAATAGAAAAAATTATTGGAGTTCAGATAGGAGAGAGGGCAACCTTACAGAAAATCTGAGCTGATGAAATAGAGGAAGGGAAGAAAGTGACTGATTGTCTTAATGATCGAGTAGCTCTTGAACTTTTTGTTCGAGACCACTAGCCACAGCCTACCAATTGGAACACACAAATCCATTATACCTACTCTGTCCTCTGTCTCCCTAATAAATTCCCTATCCATGTCAATAGGTTGTCATCAACTTCATGGGCGTTCATTTTTGCTAACATTCTGTGGAACCTTAGTGAATGCTTCTGGAGGTCAATATATACCACACCCACAAACATTTAATATTAAGGTGTTTCAAATGTAAAACGGATTTATTCAGGTGGATATAAAGAATCCACTTCCTCTTGAGATAAACGAAAGAACATTAAGTTGCGATCGTAAAAATGTTGTTATTCGGGAACAAAATCAGGAAGAACAGTCTTCAGATCAAGTATGTAGAAATATGAAACTTTCACTACCAAAAGATTGGAAATGCTGGGGCAATTAGTGCTTCCAGGAGAGATAAGTGAAAGGTATCAAAGGGTGTAGATTCAAACAGGTAAATGGAGGTATGGTGCAGATCAGTCATGATCTTAGTGAACAGCTCAAGGGGCATGCGATAACTTCTCCAAGGCCAGTCTTCCAACACTAAATCCCTTTATTACATCACGAAAAAGGTCACTGCCGCAGCTTACAATATACACGTCCAAGCCCAAGGACCTCTGGAGATGCCGGTCCGGGTTTGAGCAGTGGGTTCTAAGCTCCCGCCATATCTACCACCCGCTCAATAGGGGAATTCATATTCCACGAAGCCCAAGGGGAGATCTATTGACGATTGCCCCTGACCTTCTTGGCCACCATAACATCCCTCCTCCCTCAAGTCAGATTCTCCCTCAGTACTCCTGCGTCAAGGGGGTCTCTTCTGCCACTTCGCAATCGGTCGGAGGTCCATCGAGGGTGGAACTGGATCTGTGAACTGAATTGGAGAGCTCTGCTTCTGGAGCGAATGTCAAAGGGTAACGGACACGGGTTCCTTCAGTTGGAACATCCCCTCCTCTGCTTTCATTTTGGACCCTGGGGCCTTGTTATTGGGGAGATGGACACAGGGTTTGCTTTAGGCTGTCGCCCTACACTCATGGTGGCCACATCTGTAGTCTTAAGCAAGGCTTGGACAGGGACAGACTCCCTACTTCTGAGATGGTCCACGTGTTTACTCACAACCTTATCCTTGATCTCCACTTTGTAGGAGACTGGCCCTGTTTTCTCCATTGTGACTCCAGGGACACAGTTGGGACTGTCTCCCAAGTTCGTCACATGGACCAGATAACTGCCTTGAATATATTTTCGAGTCTCGCAGTCATAATTTATTTTCTGGTTCTCTTGTTGGGACTCCACCCTCCTCGGCAGGTTTGGGAAGAGTGGGCTTAGTCTTGTACGAAGCACCGTCCCATTAAAAGTTCTGCTGGGACATTCCTGTTGTCGTATGAGGAGTGGTTCTACAATCAAATAAAAACTGAGCTGATTTTTTTTAAATGTCAAAGTGCCCAATTCTTTTTTTTCCAATTAAGGGCAATTTACCATGGCCAATCCACCTACCCTGCACATCTTTGGGTTGTGAGGGTGAGACCCATGCAGGCACGGAGAAAATATACAAACTCCATACGGACATAAGAAGTTTTACAACACCAGATTAAAGTCCAACAGGTTTGTTTCGATGTCACTAGCTTTCAGAGCGCTGTTCCTTCCTCAGGTGAATACGGACAGTGACAAAGGGCCGGGATCGAACCTGGGTCTTCGGCGCCATGAGGCAGAAATGCTAACCACTGCACCACCGTGTCACCCCGATTTGGTGTCTATGGATAATGCGTATTGTTTATTCATGCCAATTTTAAATATCTGCACGGCCGATTCTGCCAGCCCATTTGACAACGGGTGGTAAGATGCTGTTCTGACCTGTTTGATGCCATTGGATTGCATGAAGCTTTTGAACTCACCACTGGTGAAGGCAGTGCCATTATTGGAAACCAGGTCTTCTGGTATGCCATGTGTTCAAAATCTTTGCTGTAGTTTCTCGATTGTAGCATGGGAGGTCATGTAGCCCATGTGACATATCTCCAACCATTTGGATTGTGCCATCTACCAGGATCAGAAACACGGAACCCATAAAAGGTCCAAAGTCCATGTGCACTGATGCCCATGACCTGCCTGGCCAGTCCCACGGGTGTAGGGAGGCAGAAGAAGGCGGTTTTTGATTCTCCTGGCATGAATCACACTGCTTCACCAAGTCCGTGATGTCGGAGTCGAGACTTGGAGACCTGGTGAACATTTCTATTTTAGAAATCCCTGGTTGGCCATTACGCCATCCCATTAGTATTGGGCGCCGCACTGGGTGGGGGACAACTTCCCGGGACTTCCAAATAATGATCCCATCCTCATCGCCAATGTAATCACTTCTCCAAGGCTAGTCTTCCAAACACCAAATCCTTTTATTACAGTAACGAAAAAGGTTGCTTCCACAGCTTACAATTCATACCCCCTGTGGTAGTACCAGGTATTGCGGTACCTGAGAGGCTGATGACCATTGGTTAGACCCAGGAGTCTACCATTGGTTGTATTACGTAGCTCCGCCCTGAAGGCAGGGTATAAGAGATGGTGCCATCCCAGCAGCCTTCACTTTCTGTATCGAAGCTGCTGGGGAAAAGGTTCTAGCAGATTAAAGCCTTCAGTTATGGAATCACTTCGTCTTGAGTGTAATTGATTGCGCATCACCCCCAAGCCCAGGGACTTGCAGATATGCCAGTTGGAGCAGAGGTTTTAAGGTCCTGCCAAACATTTCCTACTGGATGAGTTCCCGCCTCCTTAATCGGAGAATTAATATTCCATAAGCTCACAGGGAGATCGATTGAATTTCTTGCGTGTCCACCATAATAGGGCAGAATGACCGTAGGCAGCACGGTAGCACAAGTGGCTAGCACTTCACAGCGCCAGGGTCCCAAGTTCGATTCCCCGCTGGTCACTGTCTGTGCGGCGTCTGCACGTTCTCCCCGTGTCTGCAAGAGTTTCCTCCAGGGGCTCCAGTTTCCTCCCACAGTCCAAAGATGTGCAGGTTAGGTGGATGGGGCATGATAAATTGCCCTTAGTGACCAAAAAGGTTAGGTGTTATTGGGTTACGGGGATGGGGTGGAAGTGAGGGCTTAAGTGGGTCGGTGGGCTTGAATGGCCTCCTTCTGTATTTATGTTCTGTGTTCTTTCGTATTCCTTCCAAAAAGGATAAGAAATAGCTTACATTTATATAGTGTTGGACACAACCACTGGATGTCCCAGAGACCTTACAGCTGAAATACTTTTGAAATGTAGTCACTGTAGTAAAGTAAGAATGCACTGCAGTAAAGTAAAAGTGCTGCAACCAATATGCATTCAAGAAGTTCTCAAAAACAAAAATGTAATAATAACAAATTATCTGTTTTTGTGATGTTAACTGAGGGATAAATATTGGCCAGTACACCAGAGACAACTCTCTTGGCTCTTCTTCAAAATAGTACCCTGGAATCTTCTACACCCACCTGAGTGCTTCATCTGAAAGATGATACTTTTGACAGTAGTGTAGTACTGAGGGAGTGGTGACGTGTCAGTTCAGATTGTGCTCAAATAATGCTTCCTGTTTTGAAGCGACAGTCGACAACATAGCTGACAGGACTCATTGATTGAGGGCACAATGACAATGTCACAACGATTGAAATTGCAGCTAGCCCTCATGACACCATATGATTCAGGGATAGTGAGTTTAAAGTTAGTGGTCAATATTTGGTATTATTTCTCCTATTATTGCCAACAGCAGATACCATTATTTATGAGTTATCCTTGCGGTCTATATATTCCTAACATTATTCAAGAAAGAGCTCGAATTTGCAGTATCTAATGTTGGCAGCTCTCAATGAAACTCTAGAACCAGTCTCCTGAAGGTTAGGATCTGGAAGTGCTGCCTTGAGATTGTTGTGGAAGCAGATTCAATTGAGGCATTCAAAAGCGGATCGGAAGAAAGAATGTGCTGGGTTATGGGGAGAAGATGGGAGAATGGCACTGGGCAAATTGCTCATACGGAGAGTTGGCACAGACACGATGGGCTGAATGGCATCACTTTGTGCTGTAACATTTCTGTGCTTTGTTGGAGACTGCTGGTTCTCCTCAGCCCACCCTGGGCTGTCATCAGTGTTCACACTAACCAGGGTCACTGATCTACCTGGAAACCCCTCTCTCTCCCCCTCACCTGATGGTCCTCACCACGAAGTAGATGACGACCAGGGCAGTGACAACAACCAGCACATAGAGCGCTCGCTGGATCATCATGGTCTGTTCCACAGGGGACGCATTACTGTGCTCGTTTCCCTTGTTGTGCTTGCCTACCGTCGGCAGCCCGGTGCTGCTGTTGGCTTGGGACCCCGGAGCCAGGACCGAGACGGGGTCGGTCCTGTTACCCTGCAGCTTCCTCAACGTTGTCAACGCCAGGGATGCATCTCCGACCCACATCAGCAGCCAAAGCAGCCGGTGCCCGCACAGCCTCCGCCACATGACAGAGACGGAGCCCGAGTGAGGTCGGCCTTCCTCCGACTGAAGCCTCGGCCTCCCGCCGTTACTGGGCGGCCACGCGCCGTCACCAGGAGGGCGCGAGCTCTGATGTCACCGAACCCGGAACTGGCTCCGATTGTTTGTTTCCCTTGAGAATTCGCCACGTGAACAGTGAGCAGGGCAGTCTGAGCTGCTGTGTTATAATACAGACATGTGTCCAGGAGAGAGGACAGGCTGCTGTGTTATAATACAGGTATGTGTCCAGGAGAGAGGACAGGCTGCTGTGTTATAATACAGACATGTGTCCAGGAGAGAGGACAGGCTGCTGTGTTATAATACAGGTATGTGTCCAGGAGAGAGGACAGGCTGCTGTGTTATAATACAGACATGTGCCCAGGAGAGAGGACAGGCTGCTGTGTTATAATACAGGTATGTGTCCAGGAGAGAGGACAGGCTGCTGTGTTATAATACAGACATGTGTTCAGGAGAGAGGACAAGCTGCTGTGTTATAATACAGACATGTGTTCAGGAGAGAGGACAGGCTGCTGTGTTATAATACAGGTATGTGTCCAGGAGAGAGGACAGGCTGCTGTGTTATAATACAGGTATGTGTCCAGGAGAGAGGACAGGCTGCTGTGTTATAATACAGACATGTGTTCAGGAGAGAGGACAGGCTGCTGTGTTATAATACAGGTATGTGTCCAGGAGAGAGGACAGGCTGCTGTGTTATAATACAGACATGTGTTCAGGAGAGAGGACAGGCTGCTGTGTTATAATACAGACATGTGTTCAGGAGAGAGGACAGGCTGCTGTGTTATAATGCAGACATGTGTCCAGGAGAGAGGACAAGCTGCTGTGTTATAATACAGACATGTATCCAGGAGAGAGGACAGGCTGCTGTGTTATAATACAGGTATGTGTCCAGGAGAGAGGACAGGCTGCTGTGTTATAATACAGACATGTGTTCAGGAGAGAGGACAGGCTGCTGTGTTATAATACAGACATGTGTCCAGGAGAGAGGACAAGCTGCTGTGTTATAATACAGACATGTGTCCAGGAGAGAGGACAGGCTGCTGTATTATAATACAGACATGTGTGCAGGAGGTAGGACAGGCTGCTGTATTACAATACAGACATGTGTCCAGGAGAGAGGACAAGCTGCTGTATTACAATACAGACATGTGTCCAGGAGAGAGGACAGGCTGCTGTGTTATAATACAGACATGTGTCCAGGAGAGAGGACAGGCTGCTGTATTTCAATACAGACCGTGGTGGTATGTATTCGGGGTAATACGGTACACCATGAATGCCGAGGAGCTATTGGAGGACAGATGCTGGGTCCCGATTGGATCTGCTGCCTACTGGACTCCACCCAGATAGGCAGGGTATAAGAACCCAGTTTACTCCCCGCAGCTGCATTCTGTGACCGAGCTGCTGGGGAACAAGTCTGCTCAACAAAGCCTCGATTGAAGTTCTCTACGTCTCGCCTCGTGTGTGATCGATGGTGCTACAATTTATTGAGCAGACTTAAAAAGGAATATGGAGCTCCGGATCGCCCCGGAGTGCCTGCGAATCGGCCCCCAAGCAGCTAACGCAACATCGCCGTTTAAACACTGGCTGGCGTGCTTTGCGGGGTACCTCCGAACGGCCCCCGGCAGAACAACGGAAGACCAGAAGTTGCAGGTCCTGCATTCCAGAGTGAGTCCCGAAATCTACGCACTCATCGAGGACGCGGAAGAATTCCCAGCGGCGATCAACTTGCTGAAACAGACCTACATTAAGCCCGTCAACCAGGTCTATGCACGCTACCAGCTCGCGACGAGACGACAAATCGCCGGGGAATCGCTGGATGAATTCTTCAATGCGCTGCCGATCCTGGGAAGAAACTGCGACTGCCCAGCGGTAACGGTGAATGAACATACGGACCTCCTGATCAGAGACGCTTACGTAGCAGGTTTGGCATCGTCGCAAATTCGCCAGAGACTTTTAGAGAAAGACTCTCTCGGACTCACAGAGGCACGTGCCCTTGCAGCCTCCCTCGACGTGTGGTGCTACACAGACATGTGTCTGGGAGGTGGGACAGGCTGCTGTGTTATAATACAGACATGTGTCCAGGAGAGAGAACAGGCTGCTGTATGACAATACAGACATGTGTCCAGGAGAGAGGACAGGCTGCTGTATTGCAATACAGACATGTGTCCAGGAGGTAGGACAGGCTGCTGTGTTATAATACAGACATGTGTCCAGGAGAGAGGACAGGCTGCTTGTGGTGGTATGTATTAGGGGTATTACGGTACCCTGTGATGCCGAGAGGCTATTGGTGGATAGACGCTAGGTCCTGATTGGATCAGCCGCCTACTGGCTCCACCAGTCAGGCGGAGTATAAGAGCCCGGGTTCTCCCAGCAGCCGCATTCTGGTACTGTGCTGCTGGGGAACAAGTCTGCGTAATAAAGCCATTGTTTGACTCCTTCTCATCTCATCTCGTGAGTGATTGATTGTGCTACACTGCTGTATTACAATACAGACATGTGTCCAGGAGAGAGGACAGGCTGCTGTATTACAATACAATACAATTGGATTTCGGCGGCAGCGGTGCGCAGGGGCCCTCTGGGAGGTGTGTAGTGAATTTAAAACCACTTACCTTTACAGGAGCAGCCCTTTGGATTTTGGCGGCAGCGGTGTGCAGGGGCCTTCTGGGAGGTGAGTAGTGAATTTAAAACCACTTACCTTTACAGGAGCAGCCCTTTGGATTTCGGCGGCAGCGGTGCGCAGGGGCCTTCTGGGAGGTGAGTAGCGACTTTAAAACCACTTACCTTTACAGGAGCAGCCCTTTGGATTTCGGCGGCAGCGGTGCGCAGGGGCCTTCTGGGAGGTGAGTAGCGACTTTAAAACCACTTACCTTTACAGGAGCAGCCCTTTGGATTTCGGCGGCAGCGGTGCGCAGGGGCCTTCTTGGAGGTGAGTAGCGACTTTAAAACCACTTACCTTTACAGGAGCAGCCCTTTGGATTTCGGCGGCAGCGGTGCGCAGGGGCCTTCTGGGAGGTGAGTAGTGAATTTAAAACCACTTACCTTTACAGGAGCAGCCCTTTGGATTTCGGCGGCAGCGGTGCGCAGGGGCCCTCTGGGAGGTGAGTAGTGAATTTAAAAACTCTTACCTTTACAGGAGCTGCCCTTTGGATTTCGGCGGCAGCGGTGCGCAGGGGCCCTCTGGGAGGTGAGTAGTGAATTTAAAAACTCTTACCTTCACAGGAGCAGCCTTTTGGATTTTGGCGGCAGCGGTGCGCAGGGGCCTTCTGGGAGGTGAGTAGTGACTTTAAAAACCCTTACCTGGTCCCGTGTCTGTTCTTTTCTGTTTTATTTGTTTTTATATAAGGCGGGAACCGGAAGTTCGACCCGCGGACATCTGGGAAGTCCCCCCCCCAACCAATAAATTCTGGTGGAGAGGACACTACACGTGTAGTGTCTCCCACCCGCCCTCCTCCTCTAACCTAATAATAAGACCCATTGGTGTGAGGTAAGTGCCATATTATATTATTATTATATTATTAGCATTGTGCAGGTCAAGGTTCGGAGGTGGAGGAGCAGTCTCTGTCAGCGAGAGACCTGAGAACATCTAAGACACTCAGAAGGTAAGAAGGTAAGTAAGTGATTTTTACTTATTTTTACTTTTATACCTTTTTTCAAATTGTGTGTGTCGGGGGGAAACTGAAGTGACATCACAGAAAAGCTGTGGCTAGTATTTGGTAACTAATTAAACATAACTTAATTATAATTTAGAGGGATATCTAAGCCAGAGATCGGAGAGTACTATAGTTAGCTATCGCATTTCTATTAGAAATCTAGTGCTAGGAAACAGATAGTGACAGTAACTTTGAACTTTTTTTAAAAATATTTTTTTTAAAAAGACAAATTTTAATTTTAATTAATTGACGCAATGTCAGTTAGAGGGGTGCTGTGCTCTGACTGTGTGATGTGGCAGGTCCGGGAGGCTTCCAGCGTCCCGGATGGCTTCATCTGCAGAAAGTGCACCCAACTGGAGCTCCTCACAGACCGCATGGTTCGGTTGGAGCAGCAATTGGATGCACTTAGGAGCATGCAGGTGGCGGAAAGCGTCATAGATCGCAGTTATGTAAATGTGGTCACACCCAAGGTGCAGGCAGAGAAATGGGTGACCACCAGAAAGGGCAGGCAGTCAGTGCAGGAATCCCCTGTGGTTGTCCCCCTCTCGAACAGATATACCCCTTTGGATACTGTCGGGGGGGATAGCCTATCAGGGGAAAACAGCAGCAGCCAGAGCAGTGGCACCATGGCTGGCTCTGATGTTCAGAAGGGAGAGTCAAAGCGCAGAAGAGTAATAGTAATAGGGGACTCTATAGTCAGGGGCACAGATAGGCGCTTCTGTGGACGTGAAAGAGACTCCAGGATGGTATGTTGCCTCCCTGGTGCCAGGGTCCAGGATGTCTCCGAACGGGTAGAGGGCATCCTGAAGGGGGAGGGCAAACAGGCAGAGGTCGTTGTACATATTGGTACTAACGACATAGGCAGGAAGGGGCATGAGGTCCTGCAGCAGGAGTTCAGGGAGCTAGGCAGAAAGTTAAAAGACAGGACCTCGAGGGTTGTAATCTCGGGATTACTCCCTGTGCCACGTGCCAGTGAAGCTAGAAATAGGAAGATAGAGCAGCTAAACACGTGGCTAAACAGCTGGTGTAGGAGGGAGGGTTTCCATTATCTGGACCACTGGGAGCCCTTCCGGGGCAGGTGTGACCTTTATAAGAAGGACGGGTTGCATCTAAACCGAGAGGCATAAATATCCTGGCCGCGAGGTTTGCTAGTGTCACACGGGAGGGTTTAAACTAGTATGGCAGGGGGGTGGGCACGGGAGCAATAGGTCAGAAGGTGAGAGCATTGAGGGAGAACTAGGGAATAGGGACAGTGTGGCTCTGAGGCAGAGCAGACAGGGAGAAGTTGCTGAACACAGCAGGTCTGGTGGCCTGAAGTGCATATGTTTTAATGCAAGGAGCATTACGGGTAAGGCAGATGAACTTAGAGCTTGGATTAGTACTTGGAACTATGATGTTGTTGCCATTACAGAGACCTGGTTGAGGGAAGGGCAGGATTGGCAGCTAAACGTTCCAGGATTTAGATGTTTCAGGCGGGATAGAGGGGGATGTAAAAGGGGAGGTGGAGTTGCGCTACTTGTTCGGGAGAATATCACAGCTGTACTGCAAGAGGACACCTCAGAGGGCAGTGAGGCTATATGGGTAGAGATCAGGAATAAGAAGGGTGCAGTCACAATGTTGGGGGTATACTACAGGCCTCCCAACAGCCAGCGGGAGATAGAGGAGCAGATAGGTAGACAGATTTTGGAAAAGAGTAAAAACAACAGGGTTGTGGTGATGGGAGACTTCAACTTCCCCAATATTGACTGGGACTCACTTAGTGCCAGGGCTTAGACGGGGCGGAGTTTGTAAGGAGCATCCAGGAGGGCTTCTTAAAACAATATGTAGACAATCCAACTAGGGAAGGGGCGGTACTGGACCTGGTATTGGGGAATGAGCCCGGCCAGGTGGTAGATGTTTCAGTAGGGGAGCATTTCGGTAACAGTGACCACAATTCAGTAAGTTTTAAAGTACTGGTGGACAAGGATAAGAGTGGTCCGAGGATGAATGTGCTAAATTGGGGGAAGGCTAATTATAACAATATTAGGCGGGAACTGAAGAACATAGATTGGGGGCGGATGTTGAGGGCAAATCAACATCTGACATGTGGGAGGCTTTCAAGTGGCAGTTGAAAGGAATACAGGACCGGCATGTTCCTGTGAGGAAGAAAGATAAATACGGCAATTTTCGGGAACCTTGGACGACGAGTGATATTGTAGGCCTCGTCAAAAAGAAAAAGGAGGCATTTCTCAGGGCTAAAAGGCTGGGAACAGACGAAGCCTGCGTGGAATATAAGGAAAGTAGGAAGGAACTTAAGCAAGGAGTCAGGAGGGCTAGAAGGGATCACGAAAAGTCATTGGCAAATAGGGTTAAGGAAAATCCCAAGGCTTTTTACACGTACCTAAAAAGCAAGAGGGTAGCCAGGGAAAGGGTTGGCCCACTGAAGGATAGGCAAGGGAATCTATGTGTGGAGCCAGAGGAAATGGGCGAGGTACTAAATGACTTTGCCTCAGCATTCACCAAAGAGAAGGAATTGGTAGATGTTGAGTCTGGAGAAGGGGGTGTAGATAGCCTGGGTCACATTGAGATCCAAAAAGACGAGGTGTTGGGTGTCTTAAAAAATATTAAGGTAGATAAGTCCCCAGGGCCTGATGGGATCTACCCCAGAATACTGAAGGAGGCTGGAGAGGAAATTGCTGAGGCCTTGACAGAAATCTTTGGATCCTCGCTGTCTTCAGGGAATGTCCCGGAGGACTGGAGAATAGCCAATGTTGTTCCTCTGTTTAAGAAGGGTAGCAAGGATAATCCCGGGAACGACAGGCCGGTGAGCCTTACTTCAGTGGTAGGGAAATTACTGGAGAGAATTCTTCGAGACAGGATCTACTCCCATTTGGAAGCAAATGGACGTATTAGTGAGAGGCAGCACGGTTTTGTGAAGGGGAGGTCGTGTCTCACTAATTTGATAGAGTTTTTCGAGGAGGTCACTAAGATGATTGATGCAGGTAGGGCAGTAGATGTTCTCTATATGGACTTCAGTAAGGCCTTTGACAAGGTCCCTCATGGTAGACTATTACAAAAGGTGAAGTCACACGGGATCAGGGGTGAGCTGGCAAGGTGGATACAGAACTGGCTAGGCCATAGAAGGCAGAGAGTAGCAATGGAGGGATGCTTTTCTAATTGGAGGGCTGTGACCAGTGGTGTTCCACAGGGATCAGTGCTGGGACTGTAAGGTTTTCGGGCAATTCGGCCCTTTTTGGACTGCCCAAGAATAAAACCCAGAGACTGTAAACTGACTTTTCAGCCAAGAGAACGTAACCAGATTTCCCAGCAGGCTTGGTCCGCTGAGCTGAGTAGGGGCATAGGTATTTACAAACCCCCCCCCTAGGAGCTACAAGGAAGAAGGAGCCAGACAACGAGATAAGATCAAAACACAGACAAAGGGGCACGGGAATACACAGGGGGCCTGCCTGCAAGCAGGACAATGGGATGGTCATAGCCCCATGCAGATGTAAATGACCTGGCCTCCACCAGAGCAGAATCCAATTAACACCCCATCAACATAGCAAGGTGAGAATAGCAGCCATCTCCGGAGCAGCTGGAAGACTTTTGAAAATCTTCACAAGAGAGCTTAACCTTGTTATCCTAAAAAACAGACTGTCTGGGCTCAGTATCTTGCGCTGGAAAAGCCCCTTGAAGATAAGCGGTAGAAAACACCAAGTTGGAGGCGGACCTGGGGGAGGTACTCCAATCTTGACAGAAGCCACCGGCAGGAACTCACTGGGAGGAGGGGGCGGAGTCGGCGCCAAATTCAAATCGCGGCAGGTCTGCCTGGCTGGAAGGAGCGGACCTGCGAGGAATACCCGGAAGCAAACAGCTCTGACCGGCTCAAAGGGGGCGGGACCAGCGGGAACTTTAAACTTGGACTGATACAACGCAAAGGAGGAGGAAAACCCGGAAGTCGACAGCTCTGACCGGCTCAAAGGGGGCGGGACCAGCGGGAACTTTAAACCTTACCAATTCAATGCAAAAGGGGCTGGCCGAACACAGGAAAAGCCTGGTAAAACGGGTATAAAAGGGGCTGTGTTTCGATTGAGGGTCTCTTGGCTCGACCTCTCCACCTTTGACTTGACCTCTGCAGCCTGTGACTGTAAGTACCCTGCAGCAGCTTGCGAAACTCCCTTGACCTTGATAGTGGTTGAGGCTTTGGGGAAGGGGACTTGATTTGTGTTCTGTGTCATTGCTAAAACTGTGTAACAATAAGATTTTTCGTTGTGTCCGTTATAGTACTTTCTGAATAGACTTAGTTTGTGTTAGAGTTTAAGATTTTATTATAATTTCTTCTGTTTGATGATTTTGACCTGGGTTTTGCAATAAACCTTGATTTGCTGATAATTGGAGTCGTTTAAATTCTTCAATCTCTCACCAGCGATCTCTGACCAAGTCATTGTTAAAATATTCCTCACCTTAATTCCGGGTTCAAGAATCTAGGGTCATCTTGAGCGATTCACTCAGGACAGGCTGCTGGTTAGGTAATAAACGGCAGTGTCCTATTCTCTCTCTTGGGAAAGCTACTCCAGCGAAGTAGGAACCGGGTGGGTGTTGCACCACCGGCAAGAGAGAGAATCACCTGGGCATTGGTAGGGGTCTGGATATCTGTGTGATATAAGCCTCAGGCTTCCGGTTAGGGATAAACGGCAGGCTTGATTCAGTGCTCTCTTCCGTGGAGGTGTCCCAGTGCGGCATCCCCTGGCCTCTGAAGTTTCAGTGCCAGCTGGAGAGAGACACACACAGATACTCAAACCCCAGATATCGGCCCAGTAGTGGAGTAGCAGAGATGGCACCTTCTACAGGACCTTTGCTCTTTGTAGTATATATAAATGATTTGGAGGAAAATGTAACCGGTCTGATTAGTAAGTTTGCAGACGACACAAAGGTTGGTGGAATTGCGGATAGCGATGAGGACTGTCGGAGGATACAGCAGGATTTAGATTGTCTGGAGACTTGGGCGGAGAGATGGCAGATGGAGTTTAATCCGGACAAATGTGAGGTAATGCATTTTGGAAGGTCTAATGCAGGTAGGGAATATACAGTGAATGGTAGAACCCTCAAGAGTATTGAAAGTCAAAGAGATCTAGGAGTACAGGTCCACAGGTCATTGAAAGGGGCAGCACAGGTGGAGAAGGTAGTCAAGAAGGCATACGGCATGCTTGCCTTCATTGGCCGGGGCATTGAGTATAAGAATTGGCAAGTCATGTTGCAGCTGTATAGAACCTTAGTTAAGCCACACTTGGAGTATAGTGTTCAATTCTGGTCGCCACACTACCAGAAGGATGTGGAGGCTTTAGAGAGGGTGCAGAAGAGATTTACCAGAATGTTGTGAGATTTACCAGAATGGTGCCTGGTATGGAGAGCATTAGCTATGAGGAGCGGTTGAATAAACTCGGTTTGTTCTCACTGGAACGAAGGAGGTTGAGGGGAGACGTGATAGAGGTATACAAAATTATGAGGGGCATAGACAGAGTGGATAGTCAGAGGCTTTACCCCAGGGTAGAGGGGTCAATTACTAGGGGGCACAGGTTTAAGGTGAGAGGGGCAAGGTTTAGAGTAGATGTACGAGGCAAGTTTTTTACGCAGAGGGTAGTGGGTGCCTGGAACTCGCTACCGGAGGAGGTAGTGGAAGCAGCGACGATAGGGACATTTAAGGGGCATCTTGACAAATATATGAATAGGATGGGAATAGAAGGATACGGACCCAGGAAGTGTAGAAGATTGTAGTTTAGTCGGGCAGCATGGTCGGCATGGGCTTGGAGGGCCGAAGGGCCTGTTCCTGTGCTGTACATTTCTTTGTTCTTTGTTCTTTGTACAGACATGTGCCCAGGAGAGAGGGCAGGCTGCTGTATTCCAACAGAAGCATGTGTCCAGGCGAGAGGACTGGCTGCTGTATTATAAGACAGACATGTTACCAGGAGAGAGGACAGGTTGCTGCATTACAATACAGACATGTGTCCAGGAGATAAGACAGGCTGCTGTGTTACAATACAGGCATGTGTCCAGGAGAGAGGACAAGCTGCTGTATTACAATACAGACATGTGTCCAGGAGAGAGGACAGGCTGCTGTATTACAATACAGACATGTGCCCAGGAGAGAGGACAGGCTGCTGTGTTATAATACAGCATGTGTCCAGAAGGTAGCACAGGCTGCTGTGTTATAATGCAGACATGTGTCCAGGAGAGAGGACAGGCTGCACAGACATGTGTCCAGGAGAGAGGACAGGCTGCTGTATTAAAATACAGACATGTGTCCAGGAGGTAGGGCAGGCTGCTGTGTTATAATACAGACATGTGTCCAGGAGAGAGGGCAGGCTGCTGAATTCCAACACAAACATGTGTCCAGGAGAGAAGGCAGGCTGCTGTGTTACAATACAGACATGTGTCCAGGAGAGAGGACAGGCTGCTGTATCGTAACACAGACATGTGTCCAGGAGATAGGACAAGCTGCTGTATTACAACACAGACATGTGTCCAGGAGAGAGGACAGGCTGCTGTATTACAATACAGACATGTGTGCAGGAGATAGGACAGGCTGCTGTATTACAAGACGGACTTGTGTCCAGGAGATAGGACAAGCTGCTGTATTACAACACAGACATGTGTCCAGGAGAGAGGACAGGCTGCTGTATTACAATACAGACATGTGTGCAGGAGATCGGACAGGCTGCTGTATTACAATATAAATATGTGTCCAGGAGATAGGACAGGCTGCTGTATTACAATATAAATGTGTGTCCAGGAGAGAGGACAAGCTGCTGTATTACAACACAGACATGTGTTCGGGAGAGAGGACAGGATGCTGTATTAAAATACAAATGTGTGTCCAGGAGAGAGGACAGGCTGCTGTATTATAATAGAGACATGTGTCCAGGAGAGAGGACAGGCTGCTGTGTTATAATACAGCATGTGTCCAGAAGGTAGGACAGGCTGCTGTGTTATAATACAGCATGTGTCCAGAAGGTAGGACAGGCTGCTGTGTTATAATACAGACATGTGTCCAGGAGACAGGACAGGCTGCACAGACATGTGTCCAGGAGAGAGGACAGGCTGCTGTATTACAATACAGACATGTGTCCAGGAGGTAGGACAGGCTGCTGTGTTATAATACAGACATGTGTCCAGGAGAGAGGACAGGTTGCTGTATTACAATACAGGCATGTGTCCAGGAGGTAGGGCAGGCTGCTGTATTACAATATAGGCATGTGTCCAGGAGGTAGGGCAGACTGCTGTATTACAATACAGACATGTGCCCAGGAGGGAGGGCAGGCTGCTGTATTCCAACAGAAACATGTGTCCAGGAGAGAGGACAGGCTGCTGTATTACAATACAGACATGTGTCCATGAGAGAGGACATACTGTTGTAATACAATGCAGACATGTGTCCAGTAGAGAGGACAGGTTGCTGTATTACAATACAGACATGTGTCCAGGAGAGAGGACAGGCTGCTGTATTGTAATACAGACATGTGTCCAGGAGAGAGGACAGGCTGCTGTATGACAATACAGACATGTGTCCAGGAGAGAGGAGAGGCTGCTGTATTACAGCACCGACATATGTCCAGGAGAGAGTGAAGTGTTGGGTACTCTGATACACAGACAAACCAACACGGTTGCGAATGGTACAGCGCAGTTTTATTTCAATCAACTATTAACATAGTAAACTCTGGTAGTCAGCACATGGTGAATGTCTGAGTGTCTGGCAATGAGGTCTGTGCCCTTAGCCGTCTCCTGCTCGAGTGCCCAGGAAGTCTTGTGTTCCCTGTTTAGTACTGTGTATGCTCTTGTCTGTGATTGGCTGTCGTGTTGTGTGTGTTGATTGGTCCGTTGATCTGTCCATCATTATGTATGCATGTATGTGCTGTGATGTTCACCTGAATATCATGACAGAGAGGACAAGCTGCTGTATTACAACACAAACATGTGTCCAGGAGAGAGGACAGGCTGCTGTATTACAAGACGGACATGTGTCCAGGAGATAGGACAAGCTGCTGTATTACAACACAGACATGTGTCCAGGAGAGAGGACAGGCTGCTGTATTGCGATACAGACATGTGTCCAGGAGAGAGGACAGGCTGCTCTATTACAACACAGACATGTGTCCAGGAGAGAGGACAGGCTGCTGTATTCCAACACAGACATGTGTCCAGCAGCGAGGACAGGCTGCTGTATTGCGATACAGACATGTGTCCAGGAGAGAGGACAGGCTGCTGTATCGTAACACAGACATGTGTCCAGGAGATAGGACAAGCTGCTGTATTACAACACAGACATGTGTCCAGGAGAGAGGACAGGCTGCTGTATTACAAGACGGACATGTGTCCAGGAGATAGGACAAGCTGCTGTATTACAACACAGACATGTGTCCAGGAGAGAGGACAGGCTGCTGTATTACAATACAGACATGTGTGCAGGAGATAGGACAGGCTGCTGTATTACAATATAAATATGTGTCCAGGAGATAGGACAAGCTGCTGTAATACAATATAAATGTGTGTCCAGGAGAGAGGACAAGCTGCTGTATTACAACACAGACATGTGTTCAGGAGAGAGGACAGGCTGCTGTATTAAAATACAAATGTGTGTCCAGGAGAGAGGACAGGCTGCTGTATTTTAATAGACATGTGTCCAGGAGAGAGGACAGGCTGCTGTATTACAACATAGACATGTGTTCGGGAGAGAGGACAGGCTGCTGTATTAAAATACAAATGTGTGTCCAGGAGAGAGGACAGGCTGCTGTATTATAATAGACATGTGTCCAGGAGAGAGAGGACAGGCTGCTGTATTACAATACAGACGTGTCCAGGAGAGAGGACAGGCTGCTGTATTACAATACAGACATGTATCCAGGAGAGAGGACAGGCTGCTGTATTACAATACAAATGTGTGTCCAGGAGAGAGGACAGGCTGCTGTATTACAATACAGACATGTGTCCAGGAGATAGAGTAAGCTGCTGTATTACAATACAAATGTGTGTCTAGGAGAGAGGACATGCTGCTGTATTACAATACAAATGTATGTCCAGGAGAAAGGACAGGCTGCTGTATTACAATACAAATGTGTGTCCGGGAGAGAGGACAGGCTGCTGTATTACAAGACAGGCGTGTGCCAAGGAGAGAGGACTGGCTGCTGTATTATAATACAGACATGTGCCCAGGGGAGAGGACAGGCTGCTGTATTACAATACAGACATGTGTGCAGGAGATAGGACAGGCTGCTGTATTACAAGACGGACATGTGACCAGGAAAGAGGACAGGTTGCTGTATTACAATACAGACATGTGTCCAGGAGAGAGGACAGGCTGCTGTATTGTAATACAGACATGTGTCCAGGAGAGAGGACAGGCTGCTGTATGACACCACAGATATGTGTCCAGGAGGTAGCACAGGCTGCTGTATTATAATACAGTCATGTGTCCGGGAGAGAGGACAGGCTGCTGTATTATAATACAGGTATGTGTCCAGGAGAGAGGACAGGCTGCTGTATGACAATATAAATGTGTGTCCAGGGGATAGGACAAGCTGCTGTATTACAATACAAATGTGTGACCAGGAGAGAGGACAGGCTGCTGTATTATAATACAGACATGTGTCCAGGAGAGAGGAGAGGCTGCTGTATTACAGCACAGACACATGTCCAGGAGAGAGTAAAGTGTTGGGTACTCTGATACACAGACAAACCAACACGGTTGCGAATGGTACAACGATGTTTTATTTCAATCAACTATTAACATAGTAAACTCTGGTAGTCAGCACATGGTGAATGTCTGAGTGTCTGGCAATGAGGTCTGTGCCCTGAGCCGTCTCCAGCTCGAGGTCGCAGGAAGTGTTGTGTTCCCAGTTTTGTACTGTGTATGCTCTTGTCTGTGATTGGCTGTCGTGTTGTGTGTGTTGATTGGTCCGTTGATCTGTCCATCATTATGTATGTATGTATGTATGTGCTGTGATGTTCACCTGAATATCATGACAGAGAGGACAAGCTGCTGTATTACAATACAGACATGTGTCCAGGAGAGAGGACAAGCTGCTGTATTCCAACACAGACATGTATCCGGCAGCGAGGACAGGCTGCTGTGTTATAATACAGGCATGTGTCCAGGAGAGAGGACAGGCTGCTCTATTACAACACAGACATGTGTGCAGGAGATAGGACAGGCTGCTGTATTACAAGACGGACATGTGTCCAGGAGAGAGGACAGGCTGCTGTATTACAATACAGACATGTGTCCATGAGAGAGGACAGGCTGCTGTATTGTAATACAGACATGTGTCCAGGAGATAGGACAGGCTGCTGTATTACAAGACGGACATGTGCCCAGGAGAGAGGACAGGCTTCTGTATTACAACACAGACATGTGTCCAGGAAAGAGGACAGGCTGCTGTGTTATAATACAGGCATGTGTCCAGGAGAGAGGACAGGCTGCTCTATTACAACACAGACATGTGTCCAGGAGAGAGGACAGTCTGCTGTATTACAACACAGACATGTGTCCAGGAGAGAGGACAGGCTGCTGTATTACAATATGAATGTGTGTCCAGGAGATAGGACAAGCTGCTGTATTACAATAGAAACATGTGTCCAGGAGAGAGAACAGGCTGCTGTATCGTAACACAGACATGTGTCCAGGAGATAGGACAAGCTGCTGTATTACAACACAGACATGTGTCCAGGAGAGAGGACAGGCTGCTGTATTACAATATATATGTGTGTCCAGGAGATAGGACAAGCTGCTGTAATACAATAGAAATGTGTGTCCAGGAGAGAGGACAAGCTGCTGTATCACAACACAGATATGTGTTCGGGAGAGAGGACAGGCTGCTGTTTTCAATACAGACATGTATCCAGGAGCGAGGACAGGCTGCTGTATTACAATACAAATGTGTGTCCAGGAGAGAGGACAGGCTGCTGTATTATAATACAGACATGTGTCCAGGAGAGAGGACAGGCTGCTGTATTACAATACAGCCATGTGTCCAGGAGATAGAGTAAGCTGCTGTATTACAATACAAATGTGTGTCTAGGAGAGAGGACATGCTGCTGTATTACAATACAAATGTGTGTCCAGGAGAAAGGACAGGCTGCTGTATTACAATACAAATGTGTGTCCGGGAGAGAGGACAGGCTGCTGTATTACAAGACAGGCGTGTGCCCAGGAGATAGGACAGGCTGCTGTATTACAATATAGCCGTGTGTCCAGGAGATGGGACAGACTGCTCTATTACAATACGCTTGGGTTTGGGACAGCGTTCAGGAGATGCTCCTTTATTGCAATACATTTGTATCTGGGAGAGAGGACAGGGCAGGCTCTTGTATTACAATATATTTGAGTCCGGAAGAGTGGGCAAGGAAGGCTTTGGGATAAATGGATTATTTTCAGGTTGGAAAACTGTAACTAGTTGAGTGCTATATTGATCTGGGGCCACAACTATTTATGATTTAAATCAATAACTTGGATGAAGGAAACAATTGTATTTGAGCCAAATTTCCTGCTGATACGAAAATTGGCAGGAAAACAAGTTATGAGAAGGATACAAAAAGTCTGCGAAGGGATATAGGTAGGTTAGATGAGTGGGCAAAAATTTGGCAGATGGGAGTATAACATAGGGAAATGTGAGCTGTCGACTTTGGCAGGAAGAATAGTAAAGCAGAATATTACTTAAATGAAGTGAGCCTACAGAATGCTGCAGAGGGATCTGGGCATCCTTGTACATGAATCACTATACGTTAGCCTACAGATACAGCAAGTAATTCGGAAAACAGGTGGAATACTGGCAATGAGGATGGAGTACAAAAGTCAGGAAGTCTTGCAGCAATGGTACAGGGCATTGGTGAGACTACAGAGCAGGTATACTGTTGATCTCTCTGCCATGAAAATACTATCTCTTGATCATTTGGTGAATTCAGAATTATAAATGTTCTCAGTAGTGAATGTAAACCTGATGTGCTTCTGTTAAAAGGTGTTTCTTCTGTCTTCTGGATGTTGTTTGGGAAGTTATTAAGGATTACTTAGTGTTGTATTCTTTGGGGGTTGTATTTGAATTGATGGTTGCTAAGATGTTCACTGTACGTTTCAAACAGGTTAACTTGAGTTCATAGAATAAACATTGTTTTGCTTTAAAAAATACTTTTCCATTTCTGCTGTACCACACCTGTAGAGTGGGCCGTGTGCTCCCCATACAACAATCTATTAAAAGTTGTGGGTCAGGTGAACTCCATGATACACTTTTGGGATCTGTAAACCCTGGCCCATAACAGAATATTATGAGCAGTTTTGGGCCCCGTTTTTTGGCGGCACGGTAGCACAGTGGTTAACACTGTTGCTTCACAGCGCTGTTGCCTTTTCTTTTCCTCTGTCTTTTTCCTATGGCTCTGTTCCAATTACGCCAATCAGTGGGTTTGCCCTTCTTTCTTTTGATATCTATATTCTAATGCTCAGAGTCGCCAGGTATCAAATGATACCATCACAAGGTTCAACCGGCTATCGATCAAAGGGTCAAACACCAGTTAGTTAGTTCAGGGTCAAGGGTACTTTATTTACACACAATTAGTCATGCAACATAAACACTACTAGTTAACTACACCTATCGACTAAGACAACCTGTACTTAACTTCGGGCACCCGGCTTAGGTCAGAGAAACAGTGGTCGCTTTTCGATTCTGGATCAATCGAGTTCGTAGGAGTAACTGCTGCTCAGCGAGGTTCATCCGTCTGGTAGCGCGCGTTGAACTTGGACTTGCTTCTGGTGTTGCTACAATTGGAGATGGTCATGACCGGCCACCAGGTCCAAGAGAGGACGAACATGTGGCGAACTCTTCTTCTTATACTTGGAGGTTTTCGCGCTCTTTTGGGCGGTCCTTCAGTTTGGGCCCCACTAATTGGGTGATCCCTAATCACTCTGTTCGATTCCTAACCAATAAGTGGGCGGGGATCTGGATGGCTGGGCATGTCCCAAGCGGTCACTGACCCCGTTGTTTACTCTTCCCTTGAACAGCGAGTGGCGCCGAAATGTCTGGGACTGTCCCGGTTGCTTGAGTGCCAGTCCTTTGTTTTGGTGAAGATGGGCCATCAAATGCTAATCGGCCCCATTAAAATGCTAATTGGACGGAGTTTCGATACCGTCTGGACTTCTTGCTTGCAAATATGCATTTCAGGCTCTGAGCCTGCCTGAGTCTTGGCTTGTCCATTTTATCCGCTCGGCTTTGCGAGTTTCTCTGTACCTAGTTGTAAGTGGCCATCCCAGATGGCTATAGTGCCAAGGTCCCAGGTTCGATTCCCGGCTTGGGTCACTGTTTGTGCGGGGTCTGCACATTCTCCCTGTGTCTGCAAGGGTTTCCTTCGGGTGCTCCGATTTCAAAGAACAATACAGCACAGGAACAGGCCCTTCGGCCCTCCAAGCCTGCGCCGACCATGGTACCTACCTAAACTAAAGCCGTATGCACTTACAGAGTCCGTATACTTCCATTCCCACCCTATTCATATATTTGTCTAGAAGCCCCTTAAATACTGCTATCGTACCTGTTCCACCACCTCCCCAGATAGCACGTTCCATATATTTACCACCCTCTGTATAAAAAAACTTGCCTCGCACACCTGTACTGAACTTTGCCCCATGCACTTTAAACCTATATCCCCTTGTACTTGACTCTCCTACCCTAGGAAAGAGCATCTGACTACCTGCTTTGTCCATGCCACTCATAACCTTGTAGACCTCTATCAGGTCGCCTCTCAACCTCTGTCGTTCCACTGAGAACAGACCAAGTTTATCTAACCTCTCCTCATAGCTAATGCACTCCATACCAGGCAACATCCTAGTAAACCGCTTCAGTACCCTCTCCAAAGCATTCACATCCTTCTAGTTGTGTGACGACCAGAATTGTACACAATATTCCAAATGAGGCCTAACTAAAGCCCTGTACAGCTGCAACATGGCTTGCCAATTTTTATATTGAATGCCCCGATCGATGAAGGCCAGCATCCGTATGCCTTCTTGACTATCTTATCCACATGCGTTGCCACTTTCAGTGATCGGTGGACATTCACGTTGAGATCTCTGCCTGTCAATACTCGCAAGAGTTCTACCATTTATTAAATAATTCCGACATGCATTGGACCTTCCAAAGTGCATTACTTCGCACTTACCTTGATTAAACTCCATCTGCCATTTCTCCGCCCAAGACTCCAACCAGTTTATATCTTGCTGTATCCTCTGACAATCCTCTTCACTACCTGCAGCTCCACCAATTTTTGAGTTGTCTGCGAACTTACTAATCAGACCAGCTACATTTTCTTCCAAATAATTTATATACACTACGAACAACAAAGGTCCCAGAACTGATCCCTGTGGAACACCGCTAGTCACAGCCTTCCAATCAGAAAAGCACCTTTCTACTTCTGCCCTCTGGCTTCTGTGCCCAAGCCAGTTCTAAATCCAACTTGCCAGCTCTCCTCTGATCCCATGTTACTTCACCTTTTGTAACAGTTTACCATGAGGTACCTTATCAAAGGCTTTACTGAAGTCCATTTATGCAACATCTACTGCCTTTCCCTCATCTATCATCTTTCCTCTCACAAATCCCGAAAGACGTTAGGTGGATTGGACATTCTGAATTCTGCCTCCGTGTACCCGAACAGGCACCGGAATGTGGCGATTCGGGGCTTTTCGCAGTAAATTCATTGCATTGTTAATATAAGCCTACTTATGACAACAAAGATTATTATTATTATCTAAGGAAGGATGTGCTGGTCTTGGAGTGTCCAGAGGAGGTTCCCAAGAATGATCATGTGACTGAAGGGCTTGTCATATGAGGAGTGGTTGAGGACTCTGGGTCTGTACTCAATGGAGTTTAGAAGGATGAGGGGGGACTTCATTGAAACTTACAAAATACTGAGAGGCCTAGATAGAGTGGACATGGAGAAGATGTTTCTACTAGTTGGAGAGACTAGAACCCAAGGGCCCAGCCTCAGACTCAAGGACGATCCTTTAAAACTGAGATGAGAGGGCATTTCTCCAGCCAGAGGCTGGAATATGCGGAACTCATTGCTGCAGAAGGCTGTGGAGGCCAAGTCACTGAGTGTCTTTAAGACAGAGATAGATAGCATCTTGATTAAGAAGGGGATCAGGGGTTACGGGGAGAAGGCAGGAGAATAGGAATGAGAAACATATCAGCCATGATCGAATGACGGAGCAGACTCAATGGGTCAAATGGCCTAATTCTGTTTCTATGTCTTATGGTTTAATAAGTATGGAGTTCAATGTAGAGAAGTGTGAGGTAATGCATTTTGGTACTTGGAACATGGACAGACTAAAATAAGGAGTAAAATTCTTGGGGTACAGGAGCAGACGGACCTGGGTGTATATTGCATAGACCATTGAAGGTGACAAGAGCAGGTAATAAAGTATATTGCAACCTGGGCTTTATTAATAGGTGTGTAGGTGTGTTTATTCCTTTTCCCTCAGCTATTCCAGAAAAAGATTATAGAATTTAAGTGCAGAAGGAGGCCCATCGAGTCTGCACCGGCCCTTGGAAAGAGTACCGTACCTAAGCCCATGCCTCCGCCCATACCCAGTAACCTCACCTAACCTTTTTGGACACTAAGGGGCAATTTAGCATGGCCAATCCACCTAACCAGCACATCCTTGGATTGTGGGAGGGAAACCTGAGAACCCAGAGGAAACCCACGCAGAGAAAGTACAAACTCCACACAGACAGTCACTGGAGGTCGGAATTAAACCTGTGACCCTGGAGCTGTGAGGCAGCTGTGCTAACCACTGTGCCACCCCATCTCCATGAATCTTCCCCAGTTGAATTAAATAATTCACCCACACAGCCTTATTTATAGAATAACAAAATGTTTCCCAAAAATATATTTTAAAAGCATCAATTCTTACAAACTGTGCAACCTGTTGTTAAATATCATAAAAGCTGTTCATATGTTGTCCACATTTTTGAACCCATTGGTCAAATTGTGCTCGTTGTTTATGTTGCTGGGCTTTATAATCAGACAAAACCACAAGTTAACAACATGATACACTCTCGTTATTCAGAGCAGAAATATTTTTTTAAACTTTTTCCAATTAAGGGGCAATCCACTTACCCTGCACATCTTTTTGGGTTGGGGGCGACATCCACGCAGCCAGACAAGAACAAGGAGGTTATCCTGAACTTATATAAGGCCTCAGCTGGAGTATTGTGTATAGTTTTGGGTGCTACATGATAGAGACAGTGCAGAAAGGTATACAGCAATGGTTCCAGGGTTGAGGAACTTCAGTTATGTGGATAGATTGGCGAGGTTGGAACTGTTCTCCTTAGAACATAGAACATTACAGCGCAGTACAGGCCCTTCGGCCCTCGATGTAGCGCCGTCCTGTGAAACCACTCTAAAGCCCATCTACACTATTCCCTTATCGTCCATATGTCTATCCAATGACCATTTGAATGCCCTTAGTGTTGGCGAGTCCACTACTGTTGCAGGCAGGGCATTCCACGCCCTTACTACTCTCTGAGTAAAGAACCTACCTCTGACATCTGTCTTATATCTATCTCCCCTCATTTTAAAGCTATGTTCCTCGTGCTAGACATCACCATCCTAGGAAAAAGGCTCTCACTGTCCACCCTAGCCAATCCTCTGATCATCTTGTATGCCTCAATTAAGTCACCTCTTAACCTTCTTCTCTCTAACGAAAACAGCCTCAAGTCCCTCAGCCTTTCCTCATGAGATCTTCCCTCCATACCAGGCAACATTCTGGTAAATCTCCTCTGCTCCCTTTCCAATGCTTCCACATCCTTCCTATAATGCGGCGACCAGAATTGCACGCAATACTCCAAATGCGGCCGCACCAGAGTTTTGTACAGCTGCAACATGACCTCATGGCTCCGAAACTCCATCCCTCTACCAATAAAAGCTAACACACCGCATGCCTTCTTAACAACCCTCTGAAGCTGGGTGGCAACTTTCAGGGATCTATGTACATGGACACCGAGATCTCTCTGCTCATCCACACTGCCAAGAATCTTACCATTAGCCTCTGTCTTCCTGTTATTCCTTCCAAAATGAATCACCTCACACTTTTCTGCATTAAACTCCATTTGCCACCTCTCAGCCCAGCGCTGCAGCTTATCTATGTCCCTCTTTAACTTGTAACATCCTTCCGCACTGTCCACAACTCCACCGACTTTAGTGTCATCTGCAAATTTACTCACCCATCCTTCTACGCCCTCCTCCAGGTCAATTATAAAAATGACAAACAGCAGTGGCCCCAAAATAGATCCTTGTGGTACACCACTAGTAACTGGACTGCAGTCTGAACATTTCCCATCAACCACCACCCTTTGTCTTCTTCCAGCTAGCCAATTTCTGATCCAAACTGCTAAATCACCCTGAATCCCATGCCTCCGTATTTTCTGCAGTAGCCTACCGTGGGGAACCTTATCAAACGCTTTACTGAAATTCATATACACCACATCAACTGCTTTACCCTCATCCACCTGTTTGGTCACCTTCTCAAAGAACTCAATAAGGTTTGTGAGGCATGACCTACCCTTCGCAAAACCGTGTTGACTATCTCTAATCAAATTATTCCTTTCCAGATGATTATACATCCTATCTCTTATAAACCTTTCCAAGAGTTATGGAATGTGTATCATGCTGTTAAGTTGTGGTTTTGTCTGGCTATACAGCCCAGGAACATAAATAACTAGCAAATTTGATCAATAGTTTCAAAAAACTGGACTATAGTTACCGGGGTTGTCTCTACTCCCCTTCTTGAACAAGGGGACAACATTTGCTATCCTACAGTCTTCTGGCACTATTCCTGTAGACAAAGATGACTTAAAGATCAAAGCCAAAGGCTCAGCAATCTCCTCCCTAGCTTCCCAGAGGATCCTAGGATAAATCCCATCCGGCCCAGGGGACTTATCTATTTTCACACTTTCCAGAATTGCTAACACCTCCTCCTTATGAACCTCAAGCCCTTCTAGTCTAGTAGCCTGAATCTCAGTATTCTCCTCGACAACATTGTCTGTTTCCTGTGTGAATACTGCTGAAAAATATTCATTTAGCACCTCTCCTATCTCCTCGGACTCCACGCACAACTTCCCGCTACTGTCCTTGACTGGCCCTACTCTTACCCTAGTCATTCTTTTATTCCTGACATATCGATAGAAAGCTTGAGGGTTATCCTTGATCCTACCTGCCAAAGACTTCTCATGTCCCCTCCTGGCTCTTCTTAGCTCTTTTTAGGTCCTTCCTCGCTAATTTGTAACTCTCGAGCGCCCTAACTGAACCTTCATGTCTCATCTTTACATAAGTCTCCTTCTTCCTCTTGACAAGTGTTTCAACTGCTTTAGTAAACCACGGTTGCCTCGCTCGACCACTTCCTCCCTGCCTGACAGGTACATACTTATCAAGAACACGCAGTAGCTGTTCCTTGAACAAGCTCCACATGCTCTATCCATTACTCCGAAATGGCCACAACATCGAAGTCCCAGGTACCATCCTTGGAGAGAAGAAGGCTAAGAGAAGATTTGATCGAGATATTCAAAATTCGTGAGGGGGTTGGACAGAATAGATGGGAAGAAACTATTCCCCTTGTAAAAGGATCAAGAACGAGAAGGCATAGATTTAATGTGATTTGCAAAAGAAGCAAATGTGATGTGAAAGAATGTTCTCACGAGTGGGCTGGATCTGGAATTCACTGCCTGGAGGTGTGGTGGAGGCAGGTTCGATCAGGGTATTCAAGTGGACATTTGATGATTACCGAAATAGAAATGATGTGTAGAGGTACGAGGAAAAGGCAGGGGAATGGCACTGAGCCATAATGCTCATTCGGAGAGCGATGCAGGCATAATGGGCCGAATGGTCTCCTTCAGTGATGTAACTATTATGTATCCTGTTCAGCATCAAGAATTGTTCACTTTCTTTACTTTTAAGTATGAAGACATTTTGAGATAATTTGATCTTTTAACAATGGAGATGAATAGAAAAGATCAATTCCTGCTTTTGGTTTATTCTGACTATGCCTAAAAAGTGTTACCTCACAACTCTTAGGAGTGGCCTGAACTGTTGACCTTGACCCTTCACTTTTGGTTGAGGTAAGTATAGGCATGTGATTCTCTGCTATGATTCCTGCTCTGGGGCATCACGGTGGTGCAGTGGTTAGCACTGCTGCCTCACGGCCCCGGGCCACTGTCTGTGTCTGTCTTTGCACATTCTCTCCATGTCTGCATGGACCTCACCCCCACAACCCAAAAGGATGTGCAGGATAGGTGGATTGGACATGCTAAAATTGCCCTTTAATTGTAAATTTAAAAAACCATTATTCCTGCTCTAAGTAATGAAAGTGAATTATGGAATGTGTATCATGCTGTTAAGTTGTGGTTTTGTCTGGCTATACAGCCCAGGAACATGAATAACTAGCAAATTTGATCAATAGTTTCAAAAAACTGGACAGCATATGAACAGCCTTTATGATATTTAACAACATGGGGCAGCACGGTAGCATTGTGGTTAGCACAATTGCTTCACAGCTCCAGGGTCCCAAGTTTGATTCCGGCTTGGGTCACTGTCTGTGCGGAGTCTGCACATCCTCACCGTGTGTGCGTGGGTTTCCTCCGGGTGCTCCGGTTTCCTCCCACAGTCCAAAGATGTGCATGTTAGGTGGAATAGCCACGGTAAATTGCCCTTAGTGTCCAAAATTGCCCTTCGTGTTGGGTGGGGTTTACTGGGATATGGGGATAGGGTGGAGGTGTTGACCTTGGGTAGGGTGCTCTTTCCAACAGCCGGTGCAGTCTCGATGGGCCGAATGGCCTCCTTCTGCACTGTAAATTCTATGTTAAAAAACAGGTTACACAGGTTGTAAGAATTGATTTTTTTAAAATATATTTTTGGGAAACATTTTGTTATTCTATAAATAAGGCTGTGTGGGTGTAAATTATTTAGTTCAACTGGGGGAAGATTAATGGAGACCTTTTTCTGGAAGAGTTGAGGGAAAAAGAATAAAGGTGCTCGATGCATGCATTTTAATGAGACTTTCCTGGCCAAGTGGTTCATAAGTAAATAGACTAGGTTTAGAAATTTGCATTCAGAGATACCTCGGGATCTGCTGTTTTCAGTTGTTAAATTTCAAAGGAACATAAGAAGGTTTTTACAGCTTGCAAAAGTTTCATAAGTAATCAAGAGAATATTATTACATTTTGTTTGACTCAAAAGTGGGGAATAATAGGAAAACATAAAAGATTTTTATATTTTGGAAAAGTTAAGTTCAATGAGATGCTGAGGACATGAATTGTAGATGAAAAGCAAAACGGATATGTAAGGAGAGATGTTGAGAGATGTTGAGAGCTTGAGAGTTAGTTATGTGAGGCAGAGCTACTGAAAACAGTTTTGGGCTGGATTAGGTCAGTTTGAATCAGCCACTCAGTCAAGTCCGAACATTCTAGAGGCTGCAAAATCCAGTCTTGTTTTGAAGTTTTGGATTTCCACAATATAATGGAAGAAGGATGTTGAGAGGCTGTGTGGGAGCCCTTATCAAAGCAACCGCCCAATTTTTTGGGGGGCAATATTACTTGAAATTTATAGTTCAACATCTATAAGGGATTGTTGAATTGACGGTGTTTACTCGGGGTCTGACCAAGTAGCGAGTCCTTTTGGGGGGATATTTTGCAAGACTAATTTTAACTGTATAACTGTAATCTTGTCTGCTTAAGTTTTCTTTTCTTCTTGCTAAACATTTTATTTTTAAATTCACAGAAGTGTTGCTGGATTTCATGCTGCTGAGTTTAATGCATTTTCTTCTCATTTTCAAAATACAAACCAAAGGGTATGCCTCATTAAGCCCAGTTTCCCAATGGGATTTGGTGTGCTCAGCAGTTAACATCTGCTGTGGTCATAACATAAGCAAATGAGGCGGTGGCACGGTGGCGCAGTGGTTAGCACTGCTGCTTCACGGTGCCGAGGACCCGGGTTCGATCCCGGCCCCGGGTCACTGTCTGTGTGCAGTTTGCACATTTCTCCTTGTCTGCATGGGTCTCACCCCCGCAATCCAAAGATATGCAGGGTAGGTGGATTGGCCACCTTAAAATTGTTCCTTAATTGGAAAAATTAAGAAAAAATAACATAAGCAAATGTACACAACATTTTTTCACTTGTATTCGAGAGAAAAAACAGAAATGTATGTGAGTTTGAAGGAAGAAATACAAATGTTAAAGAGGTAAAACTGGTATAACTTTCAGTCACTTTTCTAAATCATTCCTTGGCCCTTCGAAGCCCTTTTATGCCCCTCTCTGACTCTGTCCAACACCTTGGGCGTCATTCTCCGACCCCCCGCCGGGTCGGAGAATGGCCGTTGGCCGCCGTGAATCCCGCCCCCGCTGAAGTCTCCGAAGGGAGAAAAGTCGGCGGGGCGTTAATGGCGCCGCCGCCGCGGAGAATGTCACGGGTCTGCGCAAGGCAGCCGATTTTCGGCCTGCCGATATTCTCCCTTCCGGATGGGCCGAAGTCCCGTCGACGTGATGACCGTTCACGTCGACGTGAATCAAACCTCCTTTTCATCGGCGTGACCCGGTGCTCCAGGCTCACGCCGACCAGCGAGGAGGTGAGTGACGGCTTGGGGGGTTGGCTCTGGGAAGGAAATGGCGTGGCCGCAGACTGATTGCGTGAGGAGAGGTGTGTCTCGGCTTGTGTGTGTGTGTGTGCGGCGGGGGGTGGGGGGGGTGGTTAGAGTAGGCTGGGCTCGGAGGGAGTGCCGGGAGGGGGTCCGTGCTGGGGTGGAGGTTGGGGGTTGGAGGGGGTCCGTGCCGGGGTGGAGGTTGGGGAGGGGGTCCGTGCCAGGGTGGAGGTTGGGGAGGGGGTCCGTGCTGGGGTGGAGGTTGGGGAGGGGATCCGTGCCGGGGTGGAGGTTGGGGAGGGGGTCCGTGCTGGGGTGGAGGTTGGGGAGGGGGTCCGTGCCGGGGTGGAGGTTGGGGGTTGGGGGGGGATCCGTGCCGGGGTGGAGGTTGGGGAGGGGGTCCGTGCCGGGGTGGAGGTTGGGGGGGGGGTCCGTGCTGGGGTGGAGGTTGGGTAGGGGGTCCGTGCTGGGGTGGAGGTTGGGGAGGAGGTCCGTGCTGGGGTGGAGGTTGGGGGTTGGTTGGGGGTTGGAGGGGGTCTGTGCCGGGGTGGAGGTTGGGGAGGGGGTCCGTGCCGGGGTGGAGGTTGGGGAGGGGGTCCGTGCTGGGGTGGAGGTTGGGGAGGGGGTCCGTGCCGGGGTGGAGGTTGGGGAGGGGGTCCGTGCTGGGGTGGAGGTTGGGGAGGGGGTCCGTGCCGGGGTGGAGGTTGGGGGTTGGGGGGGGTCCGTGCCGGGGTGGAGGTTGGGGAGGGGGTCCGTGCCGGGGTGGAGGTTGGGGGGGGGGGGGGTCCGTGCTGGGGTGGAGGTTGGGGAAGGGGTCTGTGCTGGGGTGGAGGTTGGGGAGGGGGTCCGTGCCGGGGTGGAGGTTGGGGGGGGTCCGTGCTGGGGTGGAGGTTGGGGAAGGGGTCTGTGCTGGGGTGGAGGTTGGGGGGGGGGGGGTCCGTGCTGGGGTGGAGGTTGGGGAAGGGGTCCGTGCTGGGGTGGAGGTTGGGGAGGGGGTCCGTGCTGGGGTGGAGGTTGGGGAGGGGGTCCGTGCTGGGGTGGAGGTTGGGGAGGGGGTCCGTGCTGGGGTGGAGGTTGGGGAGGGGGTCCGTGCCGGGGTGGAGGTTGGGGGTTGGGGGGGATCCGTGCCGGGGTGGAGGTTGGGGAGGGGGTCCGTGCCGGGGTGGAGGTTGGGGAGGGGGTCCGTGCCGGGGTGGAGGTTGGGGGGGGGGTCCGTGCTGGGGTGGAGGTTGGGGGTTGGAGGGGGTCCGTGCCGGGGTGGAGGTTGGGGAGGGGGTCCGTGCCGGGGTGGAGGTTGGGGAGGGGGTCCGTGCTGGGGTGGAGGTTGGGGAGGGGGTCCGTGCCGGGGTGGAGGTTGGGGAGGGGGTCCGTGCTGGGGTGGAGGTTGGGGAGGGGGTCCGTGCCGGGGTGGAGGGTGGGGGGGATCCGTGCCGGGGTGGAGGTTGGGGAGGGGGACCGTGCCGGGGTGGAGGTTGGGGGGGGGGTCCGTGCTGGGGTGGAGGTTGGGTAGGGGGTCCGTGCTGGGGTGGAGGTTGGGGAGGGGGTCCGTGCTGGGGTGGAGGTTGGGGGTTGGAGGGGGTCTGTGCCGGGGTGGAGGTTGGGGAGGGGGTCCGTGCCGGGGTGGAGGTTGGGGAGGGGGTCCGTGCTGGGGTGGAGGTTGGGGAGGGGGTCCGTGCCGGGGTGGAGGTTGGGGAGGGGGTCCGTGCCGGGGTGGAGGTTGGGGGGGGGGGGTCCGTGCTGGGGTGGAGGTTGGGGAAGGGGTCTGTGCTGGGGTGGAGGTTGGGGAGGGGGTCCGTGCCGGGGTGGAGGTTGGGGGGGATCCGTGCCGGGGTGGAGGTTGGGGAGGGGGACCATGCCGGGGTGGAGGTTGGGGGGGGGGTCCGTGCTGGGGTGGAGGTTGGGTAGGGGGTCCGTGCTGGGGTGGAGGTTGGGGAGGGGGTCTGTGCTGGGGTGGAGGTTGGGGGGGGGTCCGTGCTGGGGTGGAGGTTGGGGAAGGGGTCCGTGCTGGGGTGGAGGTTGGGGAGGGGGTCCGTGCTGGGGTGGAGGTTGGGGAGGGGGTCCGTGCTGGGGTGGAGGTTGGGGAGGGGGTCCGTGCTGGGGTGGAGGTTGGGGAGGGGGTCCGTGCCGGGGTGGAGGTTGGGGGTTGGGGGGGATCCGTGCCGGGGTGGAGGTTGGGGAGGGGGTCCGTGCCGGGGTGGAGGTTGGGGGGGGGTTCCGTGCTGGGGTGGAGGTTGGGGGTTGGAGGGGGTCCGTGCCGGGGTGGAGGTTGGGGAGGGGGTCCGTGCCGGGGTGGAGGTTGGGGAGGGGGTCCGTGCTGGGGTGGAGGTTGGGGAGGGGGTCCGTGCCGGGGTGGAGGTTGGGGAGGGGGTCCGTGCTGGGGTGGAGGTTGGGGAGGGGGTCCGTGCCGGGGTGGAGGTTGGGGGTTGGGGGGGATCCGTGCCGGGGTGGAGGTTGGGGAGGGGGTCCGTGCCGGGGTGGAGGTTGGGGGGGGGTCCGTGCTGGGGTGGAGGTTGGGTAGGGGGTCCGTGCTGGGGTGGAGGTTGGGGAGGGGGTCCGTGCTGGGGTGGAGGTTGGGGGTTGGAGGGGGTCTGTGCCGGGGTGGAGGTTGGGGAGGGGGTCCGTGCCGGGGTGGAGGTTGGGGAGGGGGTCCGTGCTGGGGTGGAGGTTGGGGAGGGGGTCCGTGCCGGGGTGGAGGTTGGGGAGGGGGTCCGTGCTGGGGTGGAGGTTGGGGAGGGGGTCCGTGCCGGGTTGGAGGTTGGGGGTTGGGGGGGGTCCGTGCCGGGGTGGAGGTTGGGGAGGGGGTCCGTGCCGGGGTGGAGGTTGGGGGGGGGGGGTCCGTGCTGGGGTGGAGGTTGGGGAAGGGGTCTGTGCTGGGGTGGAGGTTGGGGAGGGGGTCCGTGCCGGGGTGGAGGTTGGGGGGGGTCCGTGCTGGGGTGGAGGTTGGGGAAGGGGTCTGTGCTGGGGTGGAGGTTGGGGGGGGGGGGTCCGTGCTGGGGTGGAGGTTGGGGAAGGGGTCCGTGCTGGGGTGGAGGTTGGGGAGGGGGTCCGTGCTGGGGTGGAGGTTGGGGAGGGGGTCCGTGCTGGGGTGGAGGTTGGGGAGGGGGTCCGTGCCGGGGTGGAGGTTGGGGAGGGGGTCCGTGCTGGGGTGGAGGTTGGGGAGGGGGTCCATGCTGGGGTGGAGGTTGGGGAGGGGGTCCGTGCTGGGGTGGAGGTTGGGGAGGGGATCCGTGCCGAGGAGGGTGATGGGAGGGCAAATGAGTTGGTCCACCTGGCCAGGTGCCAGCCTCCAACATGCGGTCCATGCCACCTGGCTGGGGGGAGGAGGGGATATGGGCAATGATGACATGTCGTCGTTCCCCTCCCCCCCACCAGGCCGTCATGTTTTCAGACCATCCAGCGATGTTGGCCGCCGTGGTGGCAGCCGCTCATGTCTATGTTGCCCTGGATGAGGAGGAGGAGGAGGAGCGTGCCAGAGAGGCGGCACAGGCTGCCGCAGAGGGGCAGGCGGCAGCCGCCCAGGCTGGAGGGACACCTGACCGACAGGACGAGGAGGGGGAGGAGGACGTCGCGGCCCCACGGCAACGGAGGCACCCGAGGGCGCCCCGTGTGTACCGGCCCCGGCAGTCATACCAGGACCTCACGGACCGGGAATGCAGGAGGAGACTCCGGATGAGCCGGGAAACCGTGGCACACATCTGCCACCTGCTGGCACACCTGTCACCGCGTGGCACTGGCGGGGGACACCCTCTCCCCGTGTCCGTCAAGGTTACAGTGGCCCTGAACTTTTATGCAACGGGGTCATTCCAGGCACCGAGTGGGGACCTGTCCGGCATATCGCAGACATCGGTGCACCGGTGCATCCGGGCAGTGACAGATGCCCTTTATGCCATGGCGCACCGCTACATCCGCTTCCCCGTGGACCGGGCCAGCCAAGATGCCCGGGCCGTGGGCTTCTCTGCTGTTGCTGGGTTCCCCATGGTCCAGGGCGCGATCGATGGGATGCACGTCGCCGTGCGGCCACCTGCAGATAACAGGGCCGTGTTCACTAATAGGAAGGGGACCTATTCGATGAACGTACAGGTGGTCTGCGACCACCGCATGATGATCCTGCACGTCTGCGCCCGTCACCCAGGCAGTGTACACGACTCATTCGTGTTGTCGCGGTCATCCATCCCCGGCATGTACGAGGGACGCCATCCGCGGCTGAGGGGCTCGTTGCTGGGCGACAGGGGCTACCCATTGCGATCGTGGCTGATGACGCCTATACGGAGGCCACGCAATGAGGCGGAGAACCGCTACAATGATGCCCATGTAGCGACAAGGGGAGTGATCGAGAGGTGCTTTGGCGTGCTGAAGATGCGTTTCAGGTGCCTGGACCTCTCTGGGGGCGCCCTCCAGTATCGGTCAGATAGGGTCGGCCGCATCATTGTGGTGTGCTGCGTCCTGCACAACATAGCCCAGCAGAGGGGCGATGTGCCGCAGGCAGAGGAGGGCGGAGTGGAGTAGCAGCAGGAAGAGGCACAGTCCTCCCCAGATGAGGGGGATGAGGGCAATGGTCAGGGCAGACGGGGTAGACACAGGCGGGTGGCTGTCCACCGTTACCAGCTGGCCCAGCGGGCACGGGACAGACTGATAGCCGCCCGCTTCACTGACTAGATGGGCGTGGGAATCGGGTAGTATGGCCACAGACCGCACACCATGGCAACAGCCGACCACCCACACCCCCCCACCCATCCACCCACCCAGCACCCTCACCCCCCTCCCCAACCCCACACACCCCACCCGCATGCACACCACCCCCCCCCCCCCCCAATTGCCGATCCACCGGCGGCACAACGGGCCGGGCTCACCCAGTTGCGGGTGGACGCGCGTCTATCGCAGGCCATGGAGGATGATGACAACCCGCCCTGCGATGAGCTCCTGGCTCTACATCGTTGGACTATGTCTGACCCATGGCCACAGTACCACCATCCACCTGGACCATCCCTGCATGCGGCTGTGACACTGCAGCGCACGGTCCCGTCCTCTGCCCGGGGGATGTTGATGGCGGCCCAGGGGGAAGGGGGCAGACTCACCTGGGGCTGAGGTAAGACCACCCCTCACACACACACTTGCGCTCAACGTACATGACACGCCCGCACACTTTGGACAGAGCACAAAGGCAGCTTCGGTAGGTGTAACATTGACTTTAATAACCAAAGGAGTTCATGCACGTGCCCGAGCCCCTAAAACTCATCTGTGCCCTGCACCCGTGCCAACTTACTCAGTGTCTAATTGTTTGGCCTTACGGGCCCTTTGACTACGTCTACGTGGTTCCCCAGACGGTACAGCAGAACTGGAGGTGGACTCCTGTGATTCCTGCCCTCTGACACTGGATCCCTTTGGCGGCCGTTTCCTGGGGCGTCCTGGCCTAGATGGGCCAGGCTGCGGCCCGGGCGACTGGGATGGCGAGCTGCCAGCCTGTCCTGCCCGTTGCCCACCCGATGCACCTGGGACGGAAGGGGGGGAGTCCGAGGTGTACCGGGACCTCCCCTACAGAGGGAGCCGGGACGGACCACACCACCTCCTCCTCCCTCGGGGTGCCCGATGGCCCCCAGGCCTCTACATGGGTGGGGGATGCGAACGGACTGGCCATCCGACGCCCCCCCGACATCTGGCGCTGCCAGTCCTGGAGGCCCGTGCTGGTATCGACAGGGGTCTGCAGGTTTGCAGCCATGGAGCCCAGGGTGTTGTCAAACCCTGTCTGTGACAGTGCGACGCCGGCTCGCACATGGCCACTGGCGCCGATGCCCTCAGCGATGGCCTGCTGAGACTGGGCCATGGCCTGCAGAGACTGGGCCATGGCCTGCAGAGACTGGGCTATGGCCTGCTGAGACTGGGCCATGGCCTGCTGAGACTGGGCTATGGCGTTGAGCGCCTCTGCCATCTGGCGCTGGCACTGGCTCATGGCCTCCTGTGAGAGGGCAGCCATTTCCTGGGCCACAGACGCCGCCTGCACGGAAGGCCCCAGGCCTCGCAAACCGTTCCCCATGTCTGACACCGTCGCACCCATTGCCTCCACCGCGGACGCCACCCGTGCGGTGTCAGCCTGGGTGGCACACATGAGCGGGACCACTCCCAGCTCCTGGACGCGGGTGGACTCCTCCACCTGCGACCGCAGCCGCCGCAAGCCACCCGTCACCCTATTCGCTCGTCTCCGTGTCGGTGGTTGCATCGGATCTATGTGTGGGTGTGGTAACTGCAGGAACCTGGGATCCATCTGGGCGGCAGATGTTCGCTTGGCCTGGGCTGCCCTCCGACCGCCCGGTCCCTCTGCTGCTCCTACCTCCACCTGCTGTACCGGGACGGCTGTGTTGTGCGCACCAGTGAGTGTACCAGACGCCTCATCACTAAAGTGCCCAACCGTGGAGGGTGTTGGTGACAGCAGTGGCGTTGTGTCGTGCTCTTCGTCCCACTCTGACTCCATGGCACTTTGGGGTGGGGGTTCGTCTCCACCCATCCACTCTGAGTCACTGTCCGGTATTTCGTCTTCCCGGGTAAGGGTGTCCTGGGTAGTGCTGTCCCGGGTAGTGCTGTCCTGGGTAGGGGTGTCCTGGGTAGTGCTGTCCCGGGTAGGGGTGTCCTGGGTAGTGGTGTCCCGGGTAGGGGTGTCCTGGGTAGTGGTGTCCTGGGTAGTGGTGTCCTGGGTAGTGGTGTCCTGGGTAGTGGTGTCCTGGCTCGGATGTGACGGGGGCCTGTGGCTGCCCCCCTCATTGCTGGGTGGTCGCTCCCGCACGTGACGGGGGTGTCGTCTCCCTGTTGCTCCAGGTCTCTCCGTCTCCCGTGGTGTGCGAGGGGCATCCTGCGGGCGTCGCATGCTGGAGGGTCCGGGTCTCTCCGTCTCCCGTGGTCTCCGAGGGGCATCCTGCGGGCGGTGTGCATCTGCGGGGATGGGTGCCTGGACGTTTGGTCCTGCGATACACAATGAAGCATGCATGGTTAGACATCAGGCAGCAATCAGGTGATACGGGGGAGGGGGATATGGGGGAGGGGGGATATGGGGACGGGCTGTTGGTGGCTCACTTGCTCGTGGGCCCCCGACCTCTGCATCAGCAACCTCCCGGTCCTCAGGTCCGCCAGCCAGTTCCAGGGCCCTTTCCTCCTGTACGGTCAGTGGCCTCTCATCAGCGGGGCCTCCTCCAGTCCTCACATGCTCCCTATTGTTGTGTGCGCGCTTCTCCTGTGGGGGGGAGGGGGGGTGGTGGCAGGGGTAAAAGGCAACAGTGTTAGGCAGGTATATGAATGCACGCCATCGGTTGCGCGTGCATTGCAGAGGTTAAGGTTAGGGCTGGATTCACTTGGGGATATGGGGGAGGGGGGGATATGGGGGAGGGGGGGATATGGGGGAGGGGGGATATGGGGGAGGGGGGATATGGGGGAGGGGGGATATGGGGGAGGCTCACCCTGCCTGCTCTGACGAGGTCGTTCACCTTCTTGTGGCACTGGGTGCCTGTCCGTGGTGTTAGGGCCACAGCGGTGACGGCCTCTGCCACCTCCCTCCACAGACGCCGGCTGTGGCGTGGGGCAACTCTGCGGCCGTGCCCGGGATACAGGGCGTCCCTCCTCTGCTCCACCGCGTCCAGGAGCGCTTCCACATCGCGTGACTCGAACCTCGGGGCTGAGCGACGGCCAGCCATCCAGTCGGGTGTTGCGGTCGGGTGTTCCGGTCGGTTGGGGGGGGGCTGCGCGGCCTTATGAGCCGTCACGCCGTGCAGCGCGTATGACGCTGCACGGCGTGAACCACTGCGCAAGCGCGGATCCCGTTACGTCGCTGCTAGCCCATTTCGGGCCGGAGACTATCGTCCCATTTTTATGACGTGACGCAAGTGGGATTTGCGCCGATCGGCGGACTTTCCGCCGATAACGGAGAATTTCGCCCCTTATACTTTAACACAACGTCTCTCTCTGACGAACAAAATTAAAAACAGCACATTTCCCTGCATCAAATTGGTATTTACTTTCCACTCCCTTGTTCAAACTGGCACTATTTTCTCCTCCTAAATTATAACAACATTCTTTCTCAACTCAAAACATTATTCTCAGCTTCTCTCCACTCTTTTTCCCCCTTTCATCTCCCAAACCCTGTTCCCTATTTTCCCTAACCTACTCCTATTTCATTGCCAAACATTTCTCTCCCCATTCCATTGCATTCATTCCACCTACCCCATTCCATTTCACTAGGCACCACTGAAACCTGTGCTGATTCAAGTGATTATGACCTCTCTATACTGCAGACTGGAATTCCTGCTCTCATGAGAATTCTTATCCACAACCTACCAGGCCAGGTAAGAGTGATCCTGAAGGGAAAAGAGCCTCTGATCTCATCCCTCCTTATCTCTGTAATCTCCTCCAGTCCCACAGTCTGTCCGTGTGGAGTTTACACTTTCTCCATGTTTCTGCATGGGTTTCCTCCAGGTGCTGTGGTTTCCTCCCACCATCCAAAGATGGACAGGTTAGGTGGATTGGCCCTTAGTGCAAAAGATGTGCAAGTTCAGTGGCTTATGAGGATAGGGCAGGGGAGTGGGCCGAGGTAGGTTGTCCTTTCAGAGGGGCGATGAAGACTCAGTGGGCTGAATGGCCTCCTTCTGCACCGTAGGAATTCTATGAATCCTTTGAGTTATCTGCGCTGCTCCAATTCTGGCCTCTTGAGCATCCCCAATTTTAATGTTTCTTTCTTTGCTCACTGTTCCTTCAGTTGTCTCAGCCCCAAGCTCTGGAATACCCTCCCTAAGCTACTCCACCCCTCTACCTCAACTTCCTCATTTTAGACACTCCTTAAAACCTACCTCTTTGCCCAAGCTTTTGGTCATTTGGACTAATATGTCGTCGTATGACTTGGTATCATACTTTATAATATTCCTGTGAAACACCTTGGGCGGGATTCTCAGACCCCCCCGCCGGGTTGGAGAATCGCCAGGTGGGGCGGCGTGAATCCCATCGCCGCCGGCCTCCGAATTCTCCGCCACCGAATATTCGGCGGGGGGGGGGAATCCCAACCCGCTGGTCGGTGAGCCCCCCCCCGGCGATTCTCCGACCCGCGATGGGCCAAAGTCCCGCTGCTGTCATGCCAGTCTCGCCGGCGTGAATCAAATCACCTACCTTACCGGCGGCGCGGGCGGGCTCCGGGCTCCTAGGGGGGTGTGCGGGGCGATCTGGCCCCGGGGGGGTGCCTCAACGGTGGCCTGGCCCGCGATCGGAGCCCACCGATCCGCGGGCGGGCCTGTGCCGTGGGGGCACTCTTTACTTTCTGCCTCGCCCATAGCCTCCGCGGTGGCCGATGTGGAAGTGACAACCCCCCTGCGCATGCGCGGGGATGACGTCAGCAGCCGCTGACGCTCCCGCGCATGCACGGACTTCCGCCAGCCGGCGCAGTCCCTTCGGCCCCAGCTGGCGTGGCGCCAAAGGCCTTTCCCGCCGGCGGCGCGCCAACCACTCCGGCGCGGGCCTAGCCCCTCAAGGTGAGGGCTTGGCCCCCTCCGCACCTTTGGGGTGGCCCGACGCCAGAGTGGTTCCCGCCACTCCATCCCGCCGGGACCCACCGCCCCGCCGGGTAGGGGAGAATCCCGGCCCTTGTTACATGTTAAAGGTACTATGTAAATTCAGATTAATGTTATAGTATGCAAACATTTTTGTCAACCAATTCTACAGATCAATAAATTAAGGATATGGTTTACCATAAATAGGTTGTCATTGAATATGAGTAAAACTAAATTTATTATTTGATAATGGTGAAGCAAATACTTAGGTTAATATATTATAAATAATGTCAACCTTGAAAGCGTATATGTAAATACATTTTGGGTGTTTTAATAGACCATAAATTTTGTTAGAAACCACAAATATTAAAACAAAATTATCAAGGAATATTTCAATAATGAGTGAAACCAAATATATATTGGTTCCTGAATTATTGTACATTTTGTATTGTTCACTTATTCTTCTTTCATATTTGAATTATTGTTTGGTGGTTTGGGGAAAGACATATAAAACTAATATTAATCCTAGCTATATGTTCCAGAAAAAAGCCATGAGAATAGTAAGTAAAGTGAACCTTCAAGAAAATATAAACAAATTATTTACACATGTTGAACTGAAAACTGCAATGATTATGAATAAATCCAAAAAAATTAATTATTGCCTGAAAATTTGCAAAAAAAATTTAATTTAAGAGATTATGATTATGGACTAAGAAGGAATAACAACTTTTAAAAAATTCTATTCATCATTCTTTAAACTCTGTTTCAATTTGTGGGGTAAATCTTTGGAATGTTTTGAATGTAGACTTGAAAAGATGAGCAGTTGGAGGTTTAAAATATGTATAAGTGTTACGCAAAGGAAATATTAGGAAATTGGGTCCAAAATTAGGTTGCAGATGTAGCACCCAATTTAGTGGTTAAACCAACAAGGAAAATACTGCTAAAAGGAGCCAGAGGGATATGCCCAGACCTGGCTGAGAGCCATTGCCCCAGTCCCAGTCAGACTTAAACTCGTCAGTGGGAATACACAGGATGCCTCCAGAGCCAATGTTCTTCGGGACACTCCAGTCTGACCAGATATTAGCCCATTACAGTGTCTGATTACCTCTTTGTCCATGAATGGGTGGTTAGTTGTGTATCAATAGCATGGCTCTGTTCTCTTGTATAAACAGGAGTGGGCAATGAAACAGCCAAGATGACAGTCTGGAATCTGGAAACTCCAGAGTACCTTTGATTGAGGGGCTAGGCAGAGCTTAGAGAGCGAGAGAGAGATGATGCACTGCTGAGGATGTTTGTGGAGTTAGGGTCTCAAATTTAAAGCAGAACCTCAAAAGTATTAATCCCTGGATTGCTAGCTGAGTCACACATCAGTTGTCATCGGAATAAACAGATCCGTAGGTTAAATGTATGTCTGAAACAGTGGTGTCATTGGCACATGTACTGGAAAAAGAAAAACGTGTACCACCTAAAGTAAGCTGAGACCAATGTCCCAGTAAATTGAATAACTAGGGCAGTAGACAGAGCTTCAAATTACTTGGCAGGGAAAGATGCAGTGGGAGGATTTAGGGAAGGGTAACGTTTAAAAGCTGAAAGCCAAGATAGTAGAGCAGAGCAGCATTTAGGTAAAAATAAGTAGAATGGTTCAGCAAAAGACAAAGTAACAAAGATAATCGGAACCAGTAACGAATGTGCCTTAGGGAAAATTTGAAAAAAGTAAAAACTAAAAGCACTATATCTGGATGTACGAAGTGAAAACAATTCTTGCATCAGAACCAATTAGATGAATTACTAGCACCGATAGGAATTAATAGAAAAGCAAATGCAAAAGCACAGTGATTAGCACAGTTGCTTCACAGCTCCAGGGTCCCAGGTTCGATTCCCGGCTTGGGTCACTGTCTGTGCGGAGTCTGCACATTCTCCCCGTGTCTGCATGGGTTTCCTCCGGGTGCTCCGGTTCCCTCCCACAGTCCAAATATGTGCAGGTTAGGTGGATTGCCCAAGATAAATTGCCCTTAGTGTCCAAAAAGGTTCAGTGGGGTTACTGGTTTACGGGGATGGCGTAGAGGCATGGGATTTCCAGGGGACGGTGCAGACTTGCTGGGCCGAATGGTCTCCTTCTGCACTGTAAATGCTATGATTCTATGATGCCGATGCTAGAAATCTGAAACAAAATAGAAGTTGCTGTAAATGACCAGCATATAAAATGGAGGGCAGGAGAGATTAATGACAAAAGTTTCCATGAAAATTACTAGGTTTGATCTGTGGATAAGGGATTTTCTGGATTTCCAGAAGCATTTTAAAATGTGCCACATCAAACGTTATTGCCAAAAATGAAAGTAACATATTGGCATAGGTAGGAGATTGGCTAACAGGAAGCAGCGAGGAGGTACCAAAGGGTCACTTTCAGGTTGGCAAGGTGTATCAAGTAGTGTGCCACAGGGATCAATGCTGGAACCTCGTCTGTTTACCATTTATATAAATGACTTGGATGAAGGGATAGATGGGATGGTGGGAAAAATAAAAAAGCAAAATATTTTCTGAATGGTAAAAAACTTGGAAATGTTGACATTCAAAGAGACCATTCAAAGAGTTCTTGACAATGAATCACAAAAGGTTAACATGAAGGTACAGCAACTTTGTTACAAAGGGAGTGCAGTTACAAAAGTAAAAATGTATCACAATTTTATAAGGCCTTGGTGAAGTTACATCTAGAGTACAGTATGCTATATCTTGGCACCCGGGTTGTACTGCCAAGGTGGAAGGCTAGCAGTGCCAAGGTGCCTGGGTGGCTCCAGAAGTACCAGGGCACCCTTCCCCAAGGCCGACCACCCGGGGGCCCCAGATCACCTGGGTGACCCACCCACAGGTACCGTTCCACCTGAACTCCGTTTGTGGGGGCCAGTACTGAATGGTGGTCAGCTGGGTTCTGCTCAGTGAGGCCATTCAATTTGCATGAGCAAAGACAGACGGGCGGAGCTGGAAGCACCAATAGACCTGGGAGAAATCATGGAGAGCATCAGCTCCATGCAGGCGGGGAAGGCACCGGGACCCGATGGGTTCCCGGCGGACTTCTACAAAGAATTTGCACCAGTCCTGGCCCCACACCTAAGAGACATCTTTGCGGACTCACTGGCAAGGGGCACCCTGCCCCCAACGCTAGTGCAGGCCACAATTTCACTGATACCCAAAAAAGATAAAGACCTGACGGAACGCGGATCAGATAGACCCATTTCACTGCTGAACGTGGATGCGAAAATACTCGCAAAGGTCCTGGCCAAAAGGCTGGAGGGCTGTGTACCAGAGGTGGTCGCAAAAGACCAAACCGGCTTTGTCAAGGGTAGGCAGCTCACAGCGAACATCAGGCGGCTGCTGCATGTAATAATGACCCCCTCTGGGGAGAGAACACCAGAGGTGATCGTCTCCCTGGGCGCAGAAAAGGCCTTCGACAGAGTCCAATGGAAATACCTCCTCGAGGTACTGGAACGGTTTGGACTAGGAGCGGGGTTCACCGCCTGGGTGAGGCTCTTGTACAACACTCCCAAAGCGAGCGTCCGAATTAACAGCACCAGCTCTAAATACTTCCAGCTGCAGACAGGAACAAGACAGGGCTGCCCCCTGTCCCCACTCTTGTTCGCGCTAGCCATCGAACCCCTAGCGATAGCCCTGCGGGACGCGAAAAGCTGGAAGGGAATCTGGAGAGGAGACAGAGAGCACAGAGTCTCACTCAATGCAGATGTACTGCTCCTCTATGTCTCGAAGCTACAAGAGGGACTGAAGGCAATACTGCAAATGCTGAAAGAGTTTGGAACCTTCTCGGGCTACAAACTTAACCTGGGCAAAAACGATGCATTCCCAGTGAACCCAAACGGGGGAGGGAGAGAGCTAGAGGGGCTCCCGTTCAAAATAGCCCAGAACAGATTCCGCTACCTGGGGATCCAGATAGCCAGAGACTGGACACAGAGCCACAAGTGGAACCTGACCAGCCTGGTGGAGGAAGTAAGTAGAGACCTTCAAAGGTGGGGCTCACTCCCACTCTCCCTGGCGGGGAGAGTGATGATGATCAAGATGAATGTACTGCCAAGGTTCCTCTTCCTGTTTAGATCCATACCGATCTTCGTCCCCAAGGCCTTTTTCCAAAACGTAGACAGTCTAATCATGGCGTTTGTGTGTGTGTGTGGGGGGGGGGGGGGGGGGGGGGGGGTGTAAGAACCCCAGAATCCCAAAACAGACACTGCAAAGAAGAAAAATCAAAGGGGGCTTGGCCTTACCAAACCTACAATACTACCACTGGGCAGCAACGGCAGAAAGAGTGAGGGGATGGGTACAAGAACCCGACACAGATTGGGTACAAATGGAGGAGGCATCCTGTAAAGGAATGGCCCTCTGGGCCCTGGCTACAGCAGCACTCCCATCCCCCTCAACAAGATACACAACGAGCGCAGTGGTAGCGGCCACGCTGAGAACATGGATCCAGCTCAGACATCACTTTGGAATAACTAAAATGGCCCCCATCTGCGGCAATCCCCCAAGCCATGCTAGATACCATCTTCAAAAGATGGAGGTGGGGCGGGGGCACATTGACGGTCGGGGACTTCTACGTAGGGCACAGACTGGCGACACTAGATGAACTGACGAGGAAGTGGAGGTTAGCAAAAGGACAGGAAATGAGACACCTCCAAATAAAACACTTCCTCTGCAAAGAGACACTGGGGCCCCAGAAAGCACACTACTAGAGGACCTGATAGGCTCAAGCAATGAGAAGGGGGGGCTATGTGGGAAAATATATGGACGGCTACTGGACAGAGACTGGACTCGACTGGACGAGACCTGACAAAAATGGGAGGACGAACTGGGGACAGAGGTAGGATGGGAACTCTGGAGCGAAGCACTGAGCAGGGTGAACTCCACCTCCTCCTGCGCAAGGCTAAGCCTAATGCAGCTCAAAGTGGTGCACAAAGCGCACCTGACCAGAACCCGAATGAAAAGGTTCTTCCCGGAGGTGGAGGACAAATGTGAGCAGTGCCAGAGGGGCCCGGCCAACCACATCCACATGTTTTGGGCCTGCCCCAAGCTTGCTGGGTTCTAGACAGCCTTCTCCGAGGCAATGTCGAAGGTTGTGGGGATGAGGGTGAAGCCATGCCCAATAGTGGCAATCTTCGGGGTATCGGAGCAGCCAGACCTACACATGGGGAAGGGGGCCAACGCCCTCGCCTTCGCTTCCCTAATCGCACGCCGGAGAATCCTGCTCGGCTGGCGATCGGCAGCACCACCCACAGCTGCAGACTGGCTCGCTGACCTTTCGGAATTTCTCCACCTGGAGAAGATTAAGTACGCCACCCGAGGGTCAGAGGAAGGCTTCCTGGATACTTGGGGGCAGTTTGTCGGTCTGTTCCAAAACCTGTTCGAGGCCAACAATGAGGAGTAACCGAATAGGAATTTTAAAAATGTATTATTAAAACTCCAAGACTGATGAGTTACCAAAAGACTGCGCAACCCAGGGGCGGGGGGGGGGGGTGCGGGAGGTGGAAGGAAGGCAGGGAAACCACGAGAGATGATTCCACTCTGTCCGGAAAATAAAAGAAAAGCACAGCCGAAGCCTGGGGGGGGGGGGGGGGGGGGGGGTGAATGGGGAAGGGGGAGGAACCATAGACCGATCCAGAGGGCAATGAAAGGCACGTAGGGTCAGTTAACCGAAGGACAAACTAAACCTCTGTATAATAAAGGAAATTAGCGCAGGCAAGAAAAATGTCATGTGTATATATACAACTGTTTATAAATATGGGAAATGCCAATAAAAAGATTTTTAAAAAACAAAAGATTTGCATGAGCACGGCTAAGGGCATTCTTCAACTCATTTATTCCTGTGAGAATCCCACCCATTGTGGGTGAGACCGAGATCACAACATCTCACGAGATCTGGTTAGATCCCCTGAGATGTAATGACCATCGGGAATCCCAGGCGAGACCTCTCCTGGGATCGACTGGCTGCATCACGCCCGGTTCCACCTTGGAGCGGCCGATAGATCGTGACCTCTGTCAATAAACTGGAGAATCTTATGAGAAAATGACCATCCTTCCAGCACACAGCCCCAGGTGATACCACAGGACATACTTGGCTCAGGGGAAGTACAAAGGAAGTTCACTGGCTTGGTTTCTGAAATGAAGGGATTGAATTACAAGGAGAGGTTGAGTAGACAAGGCCAATATATTTCCTGGAATTTAGTAGAATGAGAGGTGATTTAATTGAGCACATACAATTATTCAAAGGCTTAACAGAATAGTTGCTGAGAAAATGTTTTACCTGGCTATAGGGAATTTGGAACAGGATGATATAGTCACTCAAAACTGATTGAGAAGAAAGTTCTTTATTCAAAAGTTTGTGAATCTTTGGAATTCACTACCCAGAGAGCTTGAAATGTGCGGTGAGTGAGTGCATTCAAGACAGAGTTTGATAGGCTTTTTGGGTACTGAAGGAATCAAGGGATATTGGGATAGTAATATATGGAACATTTTTTAAAGATGTAAATGATTTGAATTTTGGAATACAATGTAAAATTTGCCAGGTTTCCAAACTTGAGAGGTGCGGCAACAATGCCTCAGCTGGTAGCACACTCATCTCTGAATCAGGAGATTTTGGGTTCAATTCCCATTCCAGGGCTTGAGCACTAAAATCACAGCTGACACTCCCGTGGGAGTACTGCACTGTTGGAGCTGTCATCTTTTAAGATGGGACATTAAACTGTGGCCCCATCCGCCTGCTCGGTTGGATGTAAAAGATCCCATGGTGCTAGTTCAAAGAGCAGCAAAGGAATTATTGCTGGTGTCCTGGAAAATAGTTATTCCTCAGTCAATGCCATAAAAAATGGTCATTATAACATTGCTGAGTTCAAGTGGTGCAAATTAGCTGCTACATTTTCAAAATTACAATAGTGACTATACTCTTAAAAAGTACTTCTTGGCTGTAAAGTGCTTTGACGTGGTCATGAAAGGCACTATATAAATGAGAGTGTTCCTTTTTAACAGGACATACATAGGCTAACAGAATAGGCAGACAGATGGCTGATAGAATTTAATACAGAGAAGTGTGAGGTGTTGCATTTTGGCAGAAGGAATAGGGAGAAGCAATATAGACGAAGTGGCACAGTTCTATAGTGTGTGCGTTGACACACGGACTTTGCAATTTATGTGCATAGATCTTTGAAAGTGGCAGGACACATTGAGGGAGTAATTAGAAACACATGGGAAACATATGGGATCTTGGGCTTCGTGAATAGAGATATTGATTGCAAAAGCAAGACATTTATGCTGAACGTTTATAAGGCGTTATTTAGGCCATAACTACTGTACTGCAACCAGTTCTAGTCACCATAGTTTAAAAAGGATGCGTGGGTCCTTGAGAGGGTAAAGAGATTTCCCAACATGGTTGCAGGCATGAGGGAATTTAGATACAAGGTTAGGTTGGAGAAGCTGAGGGTCTTCTCCTTGGAGCAAAGGAGTTTGAGGGGAAATCTGATCGAGAGCTACAGGATCCTGACAGGTTTACGTAAGGTAGATAAGGAAATGCTGTCCCCATTAGCTGATGGCACAACAACTAAGGGAACGGGAATACAGGGGGATGTAAGGAAGATGTTTTTACACAGTGAGTGGTAGTGATCTGACTTTCTGCCAAAGGAGGTGCAGAATGAGTTCAAAACGAAATTGGATAGGTACATGAGTCAAATACACTTGCAGGGCTCTGGATGGGGGGGGTGGGGGAGGGCAGAGGAATGGGACTGATTGCATTGCTCTACAGTGAGCAGGCATGTACACGATGGGCTGAATTACCTCCTCTGCCATAAAAACTCTGTGGCTGGATTTTACCAGCCCTTTATGAATTCGTAGAGGAGGAGGACCCATAAAACCACAAGGTAATTGTGGTAAACCACTGTAGTATATAATATGTGTATTGTGGTAAATGGCTAATGTATTACATGTAACGTGATAAACCACTGTCTGATGGCTCTGCCTCCCCTCAGGCCGGTATAAAGGTGACTGGTCTCCGCCTCTGACCCAGTTCGGGATTAGAGGTCAGGAGGCTTTCTGTTTAGTTTATTACAGTCTCAGTACGTTCACAACTCGTTTTGTGTTCATTGATGGCATATAAATTTAATAAACTAAACTTCTAAGTTGAATTCATCACTCAAGCCTGATCGCCTGGAGCTGGACCCACAGGCAGCCGACGCCACTGCAACATTCGAGCACTGGCTAAGCTGCTTCGAAGCGTACCTCGGATCCTCCACCGAAGACTTCACCAACCTCCAAAAGAAGCAGATCCTCAACGCACGGGTGAGCCCGCAAGTTTTCCTTCTCATCAGGGATGCCCCCTCGTATACGGAGGCGATAATGCTGCTGAAGGGACACTATGTAAAGTCTGTAAACGAGGTGTATGCTAGGCACCTTCATGCCATGAGGTGACAACGCCCTGGGGAATCACTAGCAGAATTCCTGCGTGCCTTGCGGGTACTTGGCCGGAACTATGATTGCCAGGCGGTATCGGCGACCCAACCCGCGGAGCTGTTGATCAGGGAAGCCTATGTTGCAGGCATGAAATCGAACTAAATCCGCCAGCGATTGCTAGAAGGGGGTACACTCGGCCTCCCAGAGACAGTGCAGCTCTCAAACTCGCTGAAGGTGGCCTTCTAGAACATGGGGGCCTATACCTCCGACCACGCGGTACCCGTGGGCGCCGCCATCATCCGACTCGAGTGCAGCGCAAGCCTGTGCCACGCAGCAGCCCACCAACGCCAGAATCCCGAACTGCTACTTTTGCAGCCAGGGTAAGCATCCCAGACAACGCTGCCCTGCATGGAACGTGACTTGCAACGGGTGTCGGAGGAAGGGCCACTTTGTGAAAGCCTGCCAGGCCCGAACTCTCCCTAAAACTCCTAGGCCCAGCAGCACTGCCTGCTGCCTGTCGGGGCCGCCCCCAGCTGCCGCGCCACCCACCATGTGCATCCCATGGGCGCCGCCATCTTCGATTTCGCCCGCCACGCGTGACCCATAGGGTCCGCCATCTTTGATGCCACCTTGTACTACACCCGCCACACGCGACCCATGGGGCCGCCATCTTTAACGCCACCTCCGATGCCACCCGCCATGCGCGACCCATGGGGGCTGCCATCTTGGGACCACTCCGCAGCCTCCCGGGAGCCCTACTCACCCGGTCGTACGCTGGCCGCCGCCATCTCCGACTTGCCTACCCATCATCTTCCGAAGGTCACCTCCATCACGCTCGACCAGTCCCGGCCTCATCACCTCACCAAATCTTTGATGACCGTCCGGATCAATGGGCGCAAGACGGCCTGCCTTTTCGACTCCGGGAGCACAGACAGCTTCATACACCCAGATACGGTAAAGCGCTACTCCCTCCCAATTTTACCCGCGACCCAGAAAATCTCCCTGGCTTCCGGATCACATTCAATGGAAATCCGGGGGTACTGTGTCGCGACACTTACCGTACAAAGCGTAGAGTTCACTAACTTTAAGCTCTGCGTTCATCCCCACCTCTGCGCTGCCCTATTACTGGGGCTCGACTTCCAGTGCAACCCCCAAAGCCTTACTTTAAAGTTTGGTGGACCCCACCCTCGCTGTTCGCTAACCTCACCCCGGACTGTATGCCAGTCGCTACTAGGAGCAGACGATACAGTGCCCGGGACAGGGCCTTTATCAGGTCGGAGGTCCAGCAACTCCTACGAGAGGGGATCATTGAGGCTAGTACCAGCCCCTGGAGAGCCCAAGTGGTGGTCGTCAAGACTGGGAAGAAGCATCGGATGGTCATCGACAACAGTCAGACCATCAACCGGTACATGCAGCTTGATGCGTACCCCCTCCCCTGCATACCTGACATGGTCAACCAGATTGCGCAGCATCGAGTCTTCTCCACAGTTGACTTGAAGTCCCCGTACCACTAGCTCCCTAACTGCCCGGAGGATTGCTAATATACTGCCTTCGAGGCAGATGGCCGCCTGTGGTATTATCAGGTATTGCGGTACCTAAGAGGCTGATGACCATTGTTTAAACCTAGGAGTTTACCATTGGCTGTTGATACGTAGCTCCGCCCTGACAGGCGGAGTATAAGAACCGGTGCCATCCCAGCAGCCTTCACTTTCTGTACCGAAGCTGCTGGGGAACAAGTTCTAGTCGATTAAAGCCTTCAGTTATGAAATCACTTCGTCTTGAGTGTAATTGATCGTGCATCAATTTAATCGACTAGATTAAGCTGCATGGATGGAGCTCCGAATCAAACCGGAATGCCTACAACTCAGCCCCCACGCGGAGAACTCGGCTGCAATATTTAAATACTGGCGTGCTTAAAGGCTACCTCGAGACGGCCGGAGGCACCCCCTCAGAAGGACAGAAAATGCATCTCCTGCTCTCAAGGGTCAGCCCTGGGATCGACACCCTTATCGAGGAGGCGGAGGACTATGATGCCGCGATCGAACTGTTAAAAGGACATTATATCCGCCCTGTAAATCAGGTCTACGCATGTCACCTGCTTGCAACTAGATAACAAAGCCCCGGGGAATCGTTGGAGGATTTCTACTGGGCGCTATTGGTGCTGGGCCGAAACTGTGGCTGCCTGCAAGTTTCGGGGAGCGAGCACACGGAACTTTTAATCAGGGATGCCTTCGTAGCAGGTATGAGCTCCTCAGTGATCCGCCAAAGACTCCTAGAAAAGGACACCCTGGGACTTAGAGAGGCATGGCCCCGAGACGGCCCACTAATGCCGCCGGGCCCCGCTGTTTCTTCTGCGGGCAGGCGAATCATCCCCGCCCGCGCTGCCCGACCGGCACCGCCACCTGCAAAGGGTGCGGCAAGAAGGACCACTTTGTGGGGGTCTGCCAGGTCGCGCCCTGGCCGCGGTCTCCAGCGACTCCGGACCGCTGCGGCAACCACCCCTTCAGGCCCCGACCAGCGAGCGCTCACCGCCACCCCCCTATCCTAGGGCCATGTGCGACCCACAGGCGTGGCCATCTTGACCCCCCCGGACACCACGCTGCACGGTTAGGCGCCGCCATTTTGTCCATCCTCGCCGCCGCCATTTTGTCCATCCTCGCCGCCATCTTGTCCATCCCCGGCCACCATGTGCAACCCATGGGAGACGCCATCTTGGATGGGGCCCCAGGCCCCCAGCATGGCCGACTACACACTGCCCGGTGAGAACTCGCAACTGCTTCATCTGGCCTCGGTGACACTGGACAAAAGTCGACCTCGGACACTCGCAACAGCAACAACGACGGTCTTCATCAACGGCCACGAGACGTCTTGCCTGATTGACTCTGGGAGCACGGAAAGCTTTGTTCACCCCGACACGGTAAGGCGCTGTTCACTTGTTACCCACCCTGTAAATCAAAGGATCTCCCTGGCCTCCGGGTCACACTCGGTGGAGATAAAGGGGTTCTGCCTAGCAAACCTCACTGTCCAAGGCAGGAGATTCAACAATTTCCGCCTTTTTGTCCTGCCACACCTCTGCGCGGCTACCCTCCTGGGGTTGTACTTCCAATGTAACTTGCAAAGCCTGACCTTAGAATTCGGCAGCCCTATACCCCCCTTACTGTCTGCGGCCGCGCGACCCTTAAGGTCGACCCGCCTTCCCTGTTTGCGAACCTCACCCCGGATTGCAAACCCGTCGCCACCAGGAGCAGGCGGTACAGTGACCAGGACCGGACCTTCATCAGGTAAGAAGTCCAAAGGCTGCTGAGAGAAGGGGTCATCGAAGTGAGCAACAGTCCCTGGAGAGCTCAAGTAGTGGTAGTAAAGACTGGGGAGTAACATTGAATGGTCATTGACTACAGTCAGACCATCAACAGGTTTACGCAGCTGGACGCGTACCCTCTCCCCCGTATAGCCGACCTGGAAAACAGGATTGCGCAATACAAGGTCATCTCCATGGTGGATCTCAAGTCCGCTTACCACCAGCTAGCCCTCCATAATAGTGACCGGAAGTACACTGCCTTCGAAGCAGATGGGCGGCTCTATCAATTTTTAAGAGTTCCCTTTGGTGTCACTAATGGTGTCTCGGTCTTCCAGCGAGAGATGGACTGAATGGTTAACCGGTACGGCTTACGCGCAATGTTCCCGTATCTGGATAACATCACCATCTGCGGCCATGACCAGCAGGACCACGACACCAACCTCCGCAAATTTCTCCAGACATGAAAATCCTTAACTTAACGTACAGTAAGGATAAATGCGTATTTAACACCGACCATCTAGCCATTCTAGGCTACGTAGTGCGAAATGGAGTTATAGGCCCCGACCCTGAGCGCATGCACCCCCTTATGGAATTCCCCCTCCCTCACTGCCCCAAGGCCCTGAAGCGCGGCCTCGGGTTTTTCAGTTATTATGCACAGTGGGTCCCCAACTACGCAGACAAAGCCCGACCCCTAATCCAGTCCACAACCTTCCCCCTGCCGACGGAGGCCCGCCAGGCCTTCAGCCGCATCAAAGCAGACATTGCAAAGGCCACGATGCGCGCCATCGACGAGTCCCTCCCCTTCCAGGTTGAGAGCGATGCGTCCGACGTAGCTCTGGCGGCCACAATCAACGAAGCGGGCAGGCCCGTGGCCTTCTTCTCCCGTACCCTCTGTGGTATTATCAGGTATTGCGGTACCTAAGAGGCTGATGACCATTGGTTAAACCTAGGAGTTTACCATTGGCTGTTGATACGTAGCTCCGCCCTGACAGGCGGAGTATAAGAACCGGTGCCATCCAAGCAGCCTTCACTTTCTGTACCAAAGCTGCTGGGGAACAAGTTCTAGTCAATTAAAGCCTTCAGTTATGAAATCACTTTGTCTTGAGTGTAGTTGATCGTGCATCAATTTAATCGACTAGACTTAAGCTGGAAGGATGGATCTCCGAATCAAACCGGAGTGCCTACAACTCAGCCCCCACGCAGAGAACACAGCTGCAATATTTAAACACTGGCGTGCTTAAAGGCTACCTCGAGTCGGCCGGAGGCACCCCCTCAGAAGGACAGAAAATGCATCTCCTGCGCTCAAGGGTCAGCCCTGGGATCTACACCTTTATCGAGGAGGTGGAGGACTATGATGCTGCGATCGAACTGTTAAAAGGACATTATATCTGCCCTGTAAATCAGGTCTACGCACGTCACCTGCTTGCAACTAGATAACAAAGCCCCGGGGAATCGTTGGAGGATTTCTACCGGGCGCTACTGGTGCTGGGCCGAAACTGTGGCTGCCCGCAAGTTTCGGGGAGCGAGCACACGGAACCTTTAATCAGGGATGCCTTCGTAGCAGGTATGAGCTCCTCAGTGATCCGCCAAAGACTCCTAGAAAAGGACACCTTGGGACTTAGAGAGGCACGGGCCCTGGCAGGGTCCATGGACGTAGCCTCCCAAAACGCGCAGTCCTATGTGCCCGACCGCGCGGCTGCGTGGAACCCCCCTGCGGCAGCCCCATAGACCTTTCCCCTGACTCCGCAGGCCTGCACGGCGAGACGGCCCGCTAACGCCGCCGGGCCCCGCTGTTTCTTCTGCGGGCAGGCGACTCATCCCCGCCTGCGCTACCCGGCCCGCACCGCCACCTGCGAAGGGTGCGGCAAGAAGGGCCACTTTGTGGGGGTCTGCCAGGCCCACGCCGTGGCCGCAGTCTCCAGCAACTCCGGACCGCCGCGGCAACCCCCCCTTCAGGCCCCGACCGGCCAACGCTCACCGCCACCCCTCTTATCAGAGGACCACGTGCGACCCACCGGTGCGGCCATCTTGCCCCCCGGACACCAGGCTGGATGGGTGGGCACCGCCATTTTGTCCATCCCCACCACCATCTTGTCCATCCCCGGCCACCATGTGCGACCCATGGGGGCCGCCATCTTGGATGGGCCCCTGGCCCCCAGCACGGCCGACTACACGCTGCCAGATCAGAACTCGCAAATGCTTCATCTGGCCTCGGTGACACTGGACCAAAGTCGACCTCGGACACTCTCAACAGCGACAACGACGGTCTTCAACAATGGCCACGAGACATCTTGCCTGATTGACTCTGGGAGCACAGAAAGCTTTGTTTACCCCAACACGGTAAGGCGCTGTTCACTTGTTACCCACCCTGTAAACCAAAGGATCTCCCTGGCCTCTGGGTCACATTCGGTGGAGATAAAGGCGTTCTGCTAGCGAACCTCACTGTCCAAGGCAGGAGATTCAACAATTTCCGCCTTTTTGTCCTGTCACACCTCTGCACGGCTACACTCCTGGGGTTGGACTTCCAATGGAACTTGCAAAGCCTGACCTTTAAATTCAGCGGCCCTGTACCCCCCCTTACTGTCTGCGGCCTCGCGACCCTTAAGGTCGACCCGCCTTCCCTGTTTGCAAACCTCACCCCGGATTGCAAACCCGTCGCCACCAAGAGCAGGTGGTACAGTGCCCAGAACCGGACCTTCATCAGGTCAGAGGTCCAAAGGCTGCTGAGGGAAGGGGTCATCGAAGCGAGCAACAGTCCCTGGAGAGCTCAAGTAGTGGTGGTAAAGACCGGGGAGAAACATAGGATGGTCATTGACTACAGTCAGACCATCAACAGGTTTACGCAGCTGGACGCGTACCCTCTCCCCCGTATGGCCGACCTGGTAAACAGGATCGTGCAATACAAGGTCTTCTCCAGGGAGGGTCTCAAGTCCGCCTACCACCATCTACCCCTCCGTAATTATGACCGCCAGTACACTGCCTTCGAAGCAGATGGGCGGCTCCATCAATTTTTAAGAATTCCCTTTGGTGTCACTAATGGGGTCTCGGTCTTCAAGCGAGAGATGGACCGAATGGTTGACCGGTAAGGCTTATGCGCAACATTCCCGTATCTGGATAACGTCACCATCTGCAGCCATCACCAGCAGGACCACGACACCAACCTCCGCAAATTTCTCCAGACCGCGAAAATCCTTAACTTAACGTACAATAAGGATAAATGCGTATTTAGCACCGACCATCTAGCCATTCTAGGCTACGTAGTGAGGAATGGAGTTATAGGCCCCGACCCTGAGCGCATGCGCCCCCTTATGGAATTCCCCCTCCCTCATTGCCCCAAGGCCCTGAAGCGCTGCTTCGGGTTTTTCAGTTATTACGCACAGTGGGTCCCCAACTACGCAGACAAAGCCCGACCCCTAATCCAGTCCACAACCTTCCCCCTGTCAACAGAGGCCCACCAGGCCTTTTGCCGCATCAAAGCAGACATTGCAAAGGCCACGATGCGCGCCATCGACGAGTCCCTCCCCTTCCAGGTCGAGAGCGATGCGTCCGACGTAGCTCTGGCGGCCACCCTCAACCAAGCGGGCAGGCCCATGGCCTTCTTCTCCCGTACCCTCCATGCTTCCGAAATTCGCCATTCCTCGGTCGAAAAAGAGGCACAAGCCATAGTTGAAGCTGTGAGACATTGGAGGCATTACCTGGCTGGCAGGAGATTCACTCTCCTCACGGACCAACGGTCGGTTGCTTTCATGTTCAATAATGCACAGTGGGGCAAGATTAAAAACGACAAAACTCTCCACTTTCAACTACGAGATCTTGTACCGTCCAGGGAAGCTAAACGAGCCTCCTGATGCCCTGTCCCGCGGCACTTGTGCCACTGCACAAGTGGACCGCCTCCGAGCTCTCCACGAGGACCTCTGCCATCCGGGGGTCACTCGTTTCTTCCACTTCATCAAGACCTGAAACCTGCCCTACTCCATCGAGGAGGTCAGGACAGTCACCAGGGACTGCCAAATCTGTGCGGAGTGCAAACCGCACTTCTACCGGCCAGAGAGGGCGCACCTGATAAAGGCTTCCGTCCCTTTGAATGCCTCAGCATGGATTTCAAAGGCCCCCTCCCCTCCACCGACCGCAACGCGTATTTCCTGAACGTGATTGACGAGTACTCCCAGTTCCCATTCGCCATCCCCTGCCCGGACGTGACCGCAACCACCGTCATCAAGACCCTCCAGGGTATCTTTACACTGTTCGGTTTCCCCGCGTACATACACAGTGATAGGGGGTCCTCCTTTATGAGCGATGAACTGCGTCAATTCCTGCAGGGGCATTGCCTCAAGCAGGACGACCAGTTACAACCCCCTGGGTAACGGACAGGTGGAGAGGGAGAACGGAACGGTCTGGAAGACTGTTCTATTGGCCCTATGGTCCAGGAATCTCCCAGTCTCCCGCTGGCAAGAAGTCCTCCCGGTGGCCCTCCACGCCATCCGTTCGCTGCTTTGTACAACACCAATCAGACACCTCATGAACGTCTCATTTTCCCCAGGAAGTCCTCCGGGACCTGGCTCCCAATCTGGCTAGCGACACCCGGACCCATACTGCTTCGGAAGCACGTGCGGGCGCACAAGTCGGACCTGTTGGTCGAGAACGTCCACCTGCTGCACGCTAACCCCCAGTACGCCTACGTGACGCTCCCTGATGGCCGGCAAGATACGGTCTCCCTACAGGACCTGGCGCCCGCCGGAACCCCACGCGCACCCGAACCATTACCCCCACCCCCACCCCCTCCCCCACAGCACCTCACTGGAGGGTCATTACTCCCGCCGCTCCTGCCCAGGCCTGCCCACCCACTGACGCCCCCTACAGGCGCCCCCCCCCCACCCCCCCGGTGTCAACCGTTTGCCCCAACAGCACTTCCTAGGGGTGACGAAACTGCCAGGGAGGCCGAAACCACACTCCCGGAGTCGCAACCACCTGGACCCCCACCAGAATCACCACAAAAGCCCAGACGATCCAGAAGGACGACCATGCCACCCAATCGACTGATTGTTTCGCTGTCACTTTAACCGTGAACGAACACTTTGTAAATCTTCTCGACAGCCCTGTAAGGAGGTATCACGGTACCTCCATATCTGATCATACCATGTTAAAGGCGACTGTTACCACTGGCCACCACCCCCGCCGGACTCTTTTTTAACAGGGGGTGAATGTGGTATTATCAGGTATTGCGGTACCTAAGAGGCTGATGGCCATTGGTTAAACCTAGGAGTTGACCATTGGCTGTTGATACGTAGCTCCGCCCTGACAGGCAGAGTATAAGAACCGGTGCCATCCCAGCAGCCTTCACTTTCTGTACCGAAGCTGCTGGGGAACAAGTTCTAGTCGATTAAAGCCTTCAGTTATGAAATCACTTCGTCTTGAGTGTAATTGATCGTGCATCACCGCCTCTACCACTTCCTCAGGGTTCCCTTCGGCATCACCAATGGGGTCTCGGTCTTCCAACGAGAAATGGACCGAATGGTTGACCAGTATGGGCTGCGGGCCACGTTCCCATACTTAGATAATGTCACCATCTGCGGTCATGATCAGCAGGACCATGACGGAAACCTCCGGCACTTCCTTCACACCGCTAAACTCCTGAACCTCACCTGCAATAAGGAAAAATGTGTTTTCCGCACAACCTGCCTACCCATCCTTGGCTATGTTGTGGAAAACGGAGTCCTAGGGCCCAATCCCGACTGCATGCGCCCCCTCCTGGAACTCCCCCTCCTGCACTGCCCCAAAGCCCTGAAGAGATGCCTGGGGTTCTTCTCTCACTATGCTCAGTGGGTCCCCAATTATGCGGAAAAGGCCTGCCCACTCATTAAATCCACCATTTTTCCCCTGATGGCTGAGGCCCGCCTGGCTTTCAACCGCATCACGGCAGATATTTCCAAAGCCGCAATGCACGCTGTGGACGAGTCCATTCCGTTCCAGGTGGAGAGCGATGCGTTGGACTTTGCTCTGGCCGCTACCCTCAACCAGGCGGGCAGGCCCGTGGCTTTCTTCTCCCGTACCCTCCATGCCTCTGAAATTCGACACTCCTCCATCGAAAAGGAAGCCCAGGCCATTGTGAAAGCTGTGCGACATTGGAGGCATTACCTGGCCGGCAAGCAATTCACTCTCATCACTGACCAACGGTCGGTTGCCTTCATGTTCAATAACACACAGCGGGGCAAAATCAAGAACAACAAGATTCTGAGGTGGAGGATCGAGCTCTCCACCTACAACTACAATATCTTGTATCGACCTGGGAAGCTCAATGAGCCCCCAGATGCCCTGTCCCGCAGTACATGTGCCAGCACAGAAGTAGACCGACTTCGGGCCCTCCACAAGACCTCTGTCACCCGGGGGTCACCCTTTTTTCACTTTATCAAGGCTCGCAACCTGCCTTACTCCATCGAGGAGGTCAAGACAGTGACCAGGGACTGCGCGGAGTGCAAACCGCACTTCTATCGGCCGGACAGGGTGCTCATGGTAAAGGCCTCTCGCCCCTTTGAGCGTCTCAGCATCGACTTCAAAGGGCCCCCCCCTCCCCCCTCCACTGACCGTAACGTGTACTTCCTCAACATTGTTGACGAATACTCAAGATTCTCCTTTGCCATCCGTGCCCTGACATGACCTCTGCCACCGTCATCAAGTCCCTGCACAGTCTCTTCACCTTGTTCGGGTTCCCCACCTACATCCATAGTGATCGGGGTTCCTCCTTAATAAACAACGAGTTGCGTCAGTTCCTTCTTAGCGAGGGCATCACCTCCAGCAGGACGACCAGCTACAACCCCCGGGGCTTCGGACAGGTGGAGAGGGAGAATGCGACGGTCTGGAAGGCCTCCTGGCCCTATGGTCTAGAAGTCTCCCAGTCTCCCGCTGGCAGGAGGTCCTCTCCGATGCGCTCCACTCCATCCAGTCGCTCCTGTGTACTGCCACCAACGAGACCCCGCACGAACGTATGTTTGCCTTCCCCAGGAAGTTCACCTCCGGGGTCTCGCTCCCGTCCTGGCTGACAGTCCCAGGGCCCGTCCTCGAGAAGGCCCTGCTCCTCCATGCCAAACCACAATATGCCTATGTGGCACATCATGACGGGCGACAGGACACAGTCTTCTGTCCGGGATTTGGCACCTGCAGGTTCCCCAGCGACCATCACCACCACTCTTGACCCTACACCGTATCCGCCCCCCCCCCCACCACTACCCAGCTACTTCAAGAACTGGCACCCGCAGGTCCACCGGCGACCATCACCACCCCCCCCCCCCCCCCCCCCCCCCGCCCATACACCACCCTCCCCTCCACCGACTCAACTACTGGGTGAAGAAGAGGACAACACGCTCCCGGACGCGCAGGTCTCAACACCGGTGCCCACACCACAGCCGGGACTGAGGCGATCACGGCGGAAGGTCAAGGCCCCCACAGACTTGATCTTTAAGTCCACTTCATCCCCGCTGGACTCTTTTTTTTTTAACAGGGGTGAATGTGATAAACGACCGTGGTATATAATATGTGTATTGTGGTTATCGGCTAATGTATTACATGTAATGTGGTAAACCACTGCCCGATGGCTCCCCCTCCCCTCGGTCCCGGTATAAAGGTGGCTGGTCTCCGCCTCTGACCCAGTTCGGGATCAGAGGCCAGGAGGCTTTCTGTTTAGTTTATTCATTGATGGCACATCAGTAATCCATAGGCTGGAGCATGAATTGCCTTTCTTCCACTATGCTATTTTGCCAGTGACAGGGAAGGTGGAGGATGGTCCTACCATCCAGGGATGAACTGAACGACATGTGGCCAATTAAGGGCCTCTTCCTACAGATGCTGGCATTTTACCAGCAGCAGATAGACCCTCTGCTATTTGGGGAGAGTCTGTGGTAAAACCTGATGGTCTTCTGGTGGGATTGGGTTGGGGAGGCCCTCCTATTTGGCCATTCCATCTGGCAGCAATGTCCATCCCTGCCCTCACCAACACTCTCCTACATGCCTCGTCGGAGACTGCCTGACTGGCCCCAGACTCTTATCCCTGGTTGGGAGTGATGGGGGTGGGGCAGAGGTGCAGACTTAGCAGTGGCCACCAATTGAGCTAGCAGCCCTTAGTTTGGCTGGCAGCTCATGGACGAGGGAGGCCGACCTTTAAAGGGATGGGAGTCTAATGGCAATTCATTAATTGACTGACATGTAAAATGCAGCTGGGGGTCCCCCAAATGGTTGAGGTGGGATCGCTCCTGGACTTCCATCTTGTTGGCAGGAACACTGCCTCAATGACAAAATTCAGCACTGTAATTCTATGAATACTATGGAATTAAAGTAGAGGATTAGCTTTGATCTTGTTGAATCAGAGAATATCTACAGTGCAGAAGGAGGCTATTTGACCCACAGAGTCTGCATAGACCTCTGAAAGAGCACTCTATCTTGACACTTGCCCCCACCCTATCCCCGTAACAACCCCACCTAACCTTTTAGACACTAAGGGGCAATTTATCATGGTTAATCCACCCAACCTGTGCATCTTTAGACTAGGAGCAAACTGAAGCACCCGGAAGGAACCCACGTAGACACGGGGAGAACGTACAAACTGAATGATAGAACAGGCTTGAAGAAATGAATGGCCTAATCCTGCCCCGATTTCCAATATTTTTGTGTTCCTACCAATTGGGCTATATGGTCTTTTTCTGTGGTCTAAATTATATATAATAGTGAAAAACTGTTACATGTACAGCAAAAGTATATCCAACCAAATGTTTTTTTTAAGGTGGTTATGGAAGGCTGTATTTTGATGTTTTATTTTCTTGTCTTTTCCTAGAAATGGAAGGACAGATGGATATTACAGCCTATGCTCCGAAAATGCTATTAAGGCATAATGACATACTTTCAGAACTTTTGCCAGCCACCAATACAATTAAACTCCCTGCCACACTCCCTGGAGGATGTAAGTATCAAAGTTAGAGAGGACATATAGGGAGTCACATTGTACAGGCGAGGTAGAGCAATTACCAGTAAGGAGCAATTAGTCTGCCTCTGCTGCAATGCCCAGACGAGACTGGCTTACAACCTCTAGATTGCTGACTGACAGGATTGCTATTTGTTCTGTACAATATACAATGGAAGGATTGGAGGAGCACAGAAGAGTTCATCACCTCAACCTGCAAAATCTTGGATGAACATTTGTCTGAACTCAGCCTCTGTATAGCCCCTGGCAACCTCTGTGACACCTCCAGAGTCTGTAGTGGTACAGGTCATGAACACTGTCAAATTATATCCCATTACTCCTCAGTCTTCCTTCATACAGGCCTTTTTACAAATTTACTAACATTCTCTGGATTTGTTTCAACACACTGAAAGGTTATGCACAGACAACTTTGAGGAAAGGTTCCACAAATCTTATAACTGCCTAAAATTCGGAGGGCAGCACGGTGGCGCAGTGGGTTAGCCCTGATGCCTCACGGCGCCGAGGTCCCAGGTTCGATCCCGGCTCTGGGTCACTGTCAGTGTGGAGTTTGCACATTCTCCCCGTGTTTGCATGGGTTTCGCCCCCACAACCCAAAAAAGATGTGCAGGCTAGGTGGATTGGCCACGCTAAAATTGCCCCTTAATCGGAAAAAATTAATTGGGTACTCTAAATTTTTTTTTTTAAATAACTGCCTAAAATTCTGCGGTCAGTCCAATCATTATGTTGAGGAAGTGCCCAGCCATGTTGGCATGTATTGATTAGTCATTAATGAGGCTTACTTGCCAAAGCTACAGCAGTAAGTATCACTGTGGAAGTAAAAGTGGAGATACCAGAAATTTAAGCAGGTAGAACCAGGTAGCCACCACAGTACTGGATGTGGCAGATAGAAATGCAGGGCCTTTGTTTTACATAGCAGAAAATAGCCTACAGTTACTAAAATCTCTTCTGTCAGTAAAACGTAGCAACTGGTCAGCACACTTCTAATGGCTGAAATGTTAGGTCTGTAACAAATCAGGAACCCTGAACTCCATGCCCAGTTCCTTAACCTGCACTCCCACCAGGAAGACTCAACGCATGCATTGAGAAGATGCACACAAAAATGCGTGTGAATGTGACTTGGGACAACTACTTTGCAGTTGTGGGTTTCAGTTTCAAGAAATGGTGTCACTGGGGCAGACATTGGAAGAGATTCAGAATTAAAGTTTGAGCTACAAGTCTTCCTAGCTGCATTGTCAATTGTAATTTTGATCCTCTTGTTCTGCAATGCTTTCATCATCTGCTTTTTCCAGCCGTGGTGAGACTTCTTTGTAGGACAAATTCATTCAGTGTGCACCAGGGACCAATTATTTGTGAGACCCTTGGGACAGATTGTGCTCTGCGGCACTTCCAGTCAAGACATCTGAAGTACTGTTTTAAGATCCCCATGGTATGCTCGATAATTTTTCCAGCTCTAGCAGGCATTTCATTGTACTCTGCTTTTCCCTTTTGCGACTTGAAGAAGCATATGAGCTTTATCTGCAAGGTTAGTTTTGGCTGTCATAGAAGTTTATACACGAATAGGATGGGAATAGAGGGATACGGACCCAGGAAGTGTAGAAGATTGTTGTTTAGTCGGGCAGCATGGTCGGCACGGGCTTGGAGGGCCGAAGGGCCTGTTCCTGTGCTGTACATTTCTTTGTTCTTTGTTTGTTCTTTAAACTACAGAATAAAGGAAATCAGCCCATCATATATATGTTGGCTCTTTGTCAGACCAATTCAAATCATAGCCCATAGGCCTGCTTTCTTTATTCTTGATATCATCTTGGTGAATTCAAACTATACACCTAAAGCTACACAAGTTACTCTTGCTGTGTTCTAATCAATATTTTGCATTACTTTATTATTACTTCTTTGCTCTTGTTTGCAATCTCCCAATTTATAGAGTTCAAAATACTCTTGTATTTTTTGCAGTTTTATCCACTTTACTCACACTTAAAGAGAATCATATAATTGAACCCCAAAGCCTCTCTATTCATCCACATTGTTCAACATCTTTTCTTCAAGTATATATTCCAGTTCCTTGTTTTTTTTCTCTATCAATATGCAGCCATCAATTCTTCTGCTCTTTCAAAAAAATGTGACAGACAAAATGAAGGCACAATAAGAGATCCCAAGGCAAAAGGCATTTATCTGCATGATTGCATGCCGGAGGACTCATATCAATTGAAACAAAATCCATTGTACACTGGATTTAGCATCACACTATCAGTGCAACCACTGGCTTCTGCACTCTGGGAAAGCTACTCGGTCAATAGAATTGTGCTACCCTATCTTGTTGCTGTTAATCAGTCCATTGGGTTAGCCAAACAATGCAAATGTGAACTTCTTTATCTGACATTAAGTTGTGAAAGAATTAGGATTCTTTGAGTTCATTATTGTAAAACAAAGCAGTCAACTGCTTTAAGAATATCTGTGCCTATCGCCTGATACCATCTTCCTTCCAGGTGCACAAGCTTGATGTTCTGCTTTACTCTGGACAGAGCTTCAAACTCATAACCTGTCCCCCGGTGCATTACCATGGCTGACTACTCCAACTTCAACACAGCCATCCTTTGATGTGTTGGGTGTTCTGGATCACAAACAGGTCACCAACACTGGAAGTGGTGCAACTCTATTTTATTATAAGGTTAACTATATTAACATACTTGAACTGTGGGTAAATGCAATACCAGCTTTAACTGTTGACCCTCGCCTAGTCCTAACCAGGTGTTGCACTCAGCACATGCTGAATGTGTGTTGCAGGCTGTGAGCTCTGTGCTCCGAGCTGGCTGCTACTAGAATGAGTGGGAACTCTCCTGTCCCCTGTCATTATAGTGCGTGTGCTCTCACTGGTGATTGGCTGCGGTGTTGTGTATGCTGATTGGTCCCACTGCATGTCCATCAGTGTGTGTGTGTGTGTGTGTCTGCACCATGATATACTGGTGCATATTATGACATCCTTCTCATGAACTTCTCAACCTTGCCCCTCGCCTGTGGTATGGTGAACCTCAGGTTAAATCACCAGCAGTCAGCTCTCCCTCTTAAAGGGGAAAGCAGCTCATGGTCATCTAGGACTATGGCGACTTTACCTTATCACATACCAGTGCAATGAAGCCCATATTTATGCTATTGCTTCTTCTGGACTAAATTTGCAGATATTAACCTTCTGAGCTCCATTTTACATGAACTTCACCTCATTTAAAATTCTGAAAACTTATTGCTTTCTGCATAAAACTCCACTAAACCCTAATTCAAAATTCTTGATGAGCTCCCCATCTTTTAGCACAATTTTAAAATCCTCACCTGATAGTCAGTCCTTGTGGCCTCCGCCCTCCCTAACTCTGAGGTTTCCCCGACGCTACTTCGCTTCTTGGCCTTGGCTCATCCTCTCTCTGCAGATTCCTCCACTCTGTTTCCCTCCTTGCAGCATCCATTTATTTAAACCTTGACAGCAGCACATTTCCTTGACATTCTGTACTATGATCAGCACTAGAGCCTTTAACCAGTTTGCCCAGAAAGTTTGGATGTCTTCTCTAACTCATTGTTGCTCATTAGGATTTCAATGCTCGCTAAATTTCAGCTCACAATATTTGTCACAGGATACAAAATACATGCAATATTAATAAAACAAGTGCACAATCTAGAAAAATAGGTTTGAGGTGTTAAGTTATCAGCAATCAAAACTGATACACTCACTGCCAGAGCCTGAAGGACAGTTTTTAAAAAAATGTATTTTATTCCAAACTTTTATCAAAACAAGTTACAGTGAACAAACACCCCGGGAAACATGCTTCCCAACAATCAATTATACCGTCTGTACAGATTTTTCCCCTCTTTCACCCCCCCTCCCCCGCAATGAACAGCCCCTCAAACACGGTCACAAACATCCCCCACTTTTCCTCAAACCCCCCTGAAGAACCCCATAACTCATACTTTATCTTGTCTAACCGCAGGAAGTCATACAGGTCACCAAACCAAGCCGCCACCCCCAGTGGTGATGCCGACCGCCACTCCAGCAAAATTCGCCGCTGTGTAATCAGAGAGGCGAAGGCCAAGACATCGGCCTTCCTCCTCTCCATGAGCTCCTGCTTCTCTGAGACCCCAAATATCGCCACCAAAGGGTCTGGGTCCACTCCCTCATCCATTATCCTGGCTAAGACCGCGAACACTCCCACCCAGAATGACAGAAACTGGTCTGCAACTGTTCTGTAAAACAAGGCTGTGTATACTCTAAAAGGGTGGTGACAATCTGTTAAGCAAAATATTCTGTTTCTAACAGTGTGCTTCAGTTATTTTAAAAAATCTTTAAAATTAAATTGTCTCTATTTTATCACTATTAATATATTAAGACAGTGCATCCCAAATTTTTTCTTAATGTGATCCAATATTAAAATTTTAAAATTAACATGACTCCTGATTTCAGCAAAAACAAAAAGCAATGTACATTCAATTTATAATTATTAACATTTGCATATTATGCATATAATAAATATTAATAAATACATCAAATATATATGAAGAGTTGTGTTTTCAAGTACTTTGTAAAAATGTTAATGTTTTATGGACTAATGTATGTTTCAGCCAAGCTCTGTATATTCCACAATAAAAGAAAACCCAGTGAAGCCCATCTCCCTTCAACGTCACCAAACACAAATGAGCTCCTTTCCCACCGCACAGTAGTTGACGCCCAGTGATTTACCCTTCGGCCCTCCCACACACACAATAATCAACCCCTCCCCCACTGCCATCCCATACACAGTAATCAGCTCCTCTCCCCCTGCCATCCCACACACACAATAGTCAAACCCCTCCCCCACTGCCATCCCACACACAGTAATCAGTCCCTCTCCCCTGCCATCCCACACACAGTAATCAGTCCCTCTCCCACTGCCATCCCACACACAGTAATCAGCCCCTCTCCCACTGCCATCCCACACACAGTAATCAGCCCCTCTCCCACTGCCATCCCACACACAGTAATCAGCCCTCCCCCACTGCCATCCCACACACAGTAATCAGCCCTCCCCCACTGCCATCCCACACACAGTAATCAGCTCCTCTCCCACTGCCATCCCACACACAATAATCAACCCCTCCCCCACTGCCATCCCACACACAGTAATCAGCTCCTCTCCCCCTGCCATCCCACACACACAATAATCAACCCCTCCCCCACTGCCATCCCACACACAGTAATCAGCCCCTCTCCTACTGCCATCCCACACACAGTAATCAACCCCTCCCCCACTGCCATCCCATACACAGTAATCAGTCCCTCTCCCACTGCCATCCCACACACAGTAATCAGTCCCTCTCCCCTGCCATCCCACACACAGTAATCAGCTCCTCTCCCACTGCCATCCCACACACACAATAATCAACCCCTCCCCCACTGCCATCCTATACACAGTAATCAGCCCCCTCCCACTGCCATCCCCAACACAGTAATCAGCCCCTCTCCCACTGCCATCCCACACACACAGTAATCAGCCCTCACCCACTGCCATCCCACACACAGTAATCAGCCCCTCTCCCACTGCCATCCCACACACAATAATCAACCCCTCCCCCACTGCCATCCCATACACAGTAATCAGCCCCCTCCCACTGCCATCCCAAACACAGTAATCAGCCCCTCTCCCCTGCCATCCCACACACAGTAATCAGCCCCTCACTCACTGCCATCCCACACACAGTAATCAGCCCCTCTCCCCCTGCTATCCCGCACACAGTAATCAGCCCCTCTCCCACTGCCATCCCACACACAGTAATCAGCCTCCCTCCCTGCCATCTCACACACAATAATCAGCCCCTCTCCAACTGCCATCCCACACACAGTAATCAGCCCCTCTCCCCCTGCCATCCCACACACAATAATCAGCCCCTCTCCCCTGCCATCCCACACACAGTAATCAGCCCATCTCCCCTGCCATTGCACACGCAGTAATCAGATCCTCTCCCCCTGCCATCCCACACACAGTAATCAGCCCCTCTCCCTCTGCCATCCCACACACAGTAATCAGCCCCTCTCCTCCTGCCATCCCACACACAGTAATCAGCCCCTTGTGGTAGTATGCATTATGGGTCATGTAGGACTGTGAAGCCGTGATGTCATTGGCTGACAGATCCCGGGTCCTGGTTGGCCGTTGACCTCTAGCTCCGCCCTGAAGGCGGAGTATAAGAACCAGGAGTCCTCCCCCGCAGGCCAGTCTACTACTGAACTGCGGGGGAACAGTCACGCTTAATAAAGCCTCATCGACTTCACCTCTATTCGTCTCTCGGAGTCTTTGTGCGCTACAATTTATTAAGCGTGACTAAAGGACTATGGAGCTCAGGATCATCCCGGAATGCCTGAGGATCAGCCCCCACGCAATGAACGCAGCAGCAGCTTTCAAGCACTGGCAGACTTGTTTCGAGGCCTACCTCAGAACGGCCGCCGGCCGGGTCACAGAAGACCAAAAACTACAGGTCCTGCACTCGAGGTTAAGCACGGAGATTTTCTCTCTCATCGAAGACGCAGAGGATTTCCAGACGGCGTTCGCAGCACTAAAAAGTCTCTATGTTCGCCCAGTAAACCAGATCTACGCTCGCTATCAACTCGCAACGAGACGGCAAAGTCCCGGAGAATCGATAGATGAATTCTACGCCGCGCTACTAATTTTGGGACGGGCCTGCAGCTGCCCGCCGGTGAACGCAAATGAACACACGGACATGTTAATGCGCGATGCTTTTGTGGCAGGTATGAACTCCTCCCAAATCCGCCAAAGACTTTTAGAAAAAGAGTCGCTAGGACTCTCAGAGGCACGGGCCCTAGCAGCCTCCCTGGACGTGGCCGCGCGAAACGTCCGCGCCTACGGCCCCGACCGTGCGGCAGCCCATTGGGCTCCGTACGCACCCGTCGCGGCAAACCCACCCCCCCCGGACACCCCACAGGCTTGCGCGGTTCAAACGCCAAGTCGCACCGGGGGAGCCCGCTGCTATTTCTGCGGCCAGGCGAAACACCCCCGGCAGCGCTGCCCGGCCCGCGCAGCGATCTGTAAGAGCTGCGGGAAAAAGGGCCATTTCGCGGCTGTGTGCCAGTCCCGATAGGTCGCTGCTGTCCCAGGAGAACAGGGAGCCCTGCACGCCTTTTACGCTCCCCAACCCCCCCCAGCGCCCCATGTACGACCCGCAGGCGCAACCACTTTGGGTCCCGACCACCGCTCTCCCCGGAGAAGAGGGAGTTTGGCGCGTCTCTAGCGGTCCCCAACCCCCCCCCCCCCCCCCCCCCGCGCCCCATGTATGACCCGCCGGCGCTTCCACTTTGGGTCCCGGCCACCGCTGTCCCCAGAGAAGAGGGAGTCCTGCGTGTTCCTAACGCTCCCCAACACCCCCAGCGCCCCATGTGCGACCCGCAGGTGCCGCCATTTTGGGTCTCGGCCACCATGAGGGGAGGAGGGGCGCCGCCATCTTGGACCACCACAGACCTGTGAGACGCATGGGGGTGGCCATTTTGTCCACCCCCGCCGCCATCTTGTGACCCCCCAGCCATGTGCGATGCATGGGGGCAGCCATCTTGTTCACCCCCGACGCCATCTTGGACGGCAACAACGGACCCCAGTGTCGACGGCTCCACGGGGTTCGAAGAAGACGCTCAACCATTACGACCACGTCTGGCTTCAATGACGCTGGACCAAGCACGGCCCCGGACGCTCCAGACGACGACGACAACGGTGCTGATAAACGGGCACGAGACACCATGCCTGGTCGACTCCGGGAGCACAGAGAGCTTTATCCACCCCGACACGGTAAGACGCTGTTCTTTGACCATCCGTCCCAGCGCACAAAAGATTTCCCTAGCTGCAGGATCCCACTCCGTACAGATCAAAGGCTTCTGCATAGTTACCCTAACGGTGCAAGGGAGGGAGTTCAAAAACTACAGGCTCTACGTCCTTCCCCAACTCTGCGCCCCCACATTACTGGGATTAGACTTCCAGTGCAATCTACAGAGCCTAACCTTCAAATTCGGCGGCCCAATACCCCCACTCACTATCTGCGGCCTCGCAACCCTCAAGGTTCAACCCCCATCCTTGTTTGCAAACCTTACCCCGGATTGCAAACCCGTCGCCACTAGGAGCAGACGGTACAGCGCCCAGGACCGGACCTTCATTCGGACCGAAGTCCAGCGGCTACTGAAGGAAGGCATAATCCAGGCCAGCAATAGTCCCTGGAGAGCACAGGTGGTAGTAGTAAAGACAGGGGAGAAGCAAAGGATGGTCATAGACTATAGCCAGACCATCAACAGGTACACACAACTAGACGCGTACCCTCTCCCCCGCATATCCGACATAGTCAATCGGATTGCCCAATATAAGGTCTTCTCCACCGTGGACCTCAAGTCCGCCTACCATCAGCTCCCCATCCGCCCAAGTGACCGCAAGTACACAGCCTTCGAGGCAGACGGGCGATTATACCACTTCCTAAGGGTCCCATTTGGCGTCACAAACGGGGTCTCGGTCTTCCAACGAGAGATGGACCGAATGGTTGATCAACACGGGTTGCGGGCCACGTTCCCGTATCTCGACAATGTAACCATCTGCGGCCACGATCAGCAGGACCACGACGCCAACCTCCAAAAATTCCTCCAGACCGCTAAAGCCTTGAACCTCACTTACAATGAGGACAAGTGCGTTTTTAGCACAAACCGGCTAGCCATCCTGGGCTACGTAGTGCGCAATGGGATAATAGGCCCCGACCCCGAACGTATGCGCCCCCTCATGGAATTTCCCATCCCGCACTGCTCAAAAGCCCTAAAACGCTGCCTGGGGTTCTTTTCATACTACGCCCAGTGGGTCCCCCAGTATGCAGACAAGGCCCGCCCCCTAATACAGACCACGACCTTCCCTCTGTCGACAGAGGCTTGCCAGGCCTTCAGCCGCATCAAAGCGGATATCGTAAAGGCCACGATGCGCGCCATCGACGAGTCCCTCCCCTTCCAGGTCGAGAGCGACGCCTCCGACGTAGCTCTCGCGGCCACCCTTAACCAAGCGGGCAGACCCGTGGCCTTTTTCTCCCGAACCCTCCACGCTTCAGAAATCCGCCACTCCTCAGTGGAAAACGAAGCCCAAGCCATAGTGGAAGCGGTGCGACATTGGAGGCATTACCTGGCCGGCAGGAGATTCACTCTCCTCACGGACCAACGGTCGGTAGCCTTCATGTTCGATAATGCACAGCGGGGCAAAATCAAAAATGACAAGATCTTAAGGTGGAGGATCGAGCTCTCCACCTTCAACTACGAGATCTTGCATCGTCCCGGAAAGCTGAACGAGCCGTCCGATGCCCTATCCCGCGGCACATGTGCCAACGCACAAATTAACCGCCTCCAAACCCTCCACGAGGACCACTGCCACCTGGGGGTCACTCGGTTCTACCACTTTATAAAGTCCCGCAACCTCCCATACTCTTTGGAGGAGGTCCGTACAGTCACAAGGAACTGCCACATCTGCGCAGAGTGCAAACCACATTTTTTCAGGCCGGATGGTGCGCACCTGATTAAGGCTTCCCGCCCCTTTGAACGCCTTAGTCTGGATTTCAAAGGACCCCTCCCCTCCACCGACCGCAACACATACTTCCTTAATATGGTGGACGAGTACTCCCGCTTCCCATTCGCCATCCCCTGCCCTGACATGACCACGGCCACAGTCATTAAAGCCCTGAACACCATATTCACACTGTTCGGTTGCCCCGCATACGTCCACAGCGACAGGGGGTCCTCCTTCATGAGTGACGAGCTGCGCCAGTTCCTGCTCAACAACGGTATAGCCTCGAGCAGGACGACCAGCTACAACCCCCGGGGGAACGGGCAAGTAGAGAGGGAGAACGGCACGGTCTGGAAGACCGTCCTACTGGCCCTACGGTCCAGGGACCTCCCAGTTTCACGGTGGCAGGAGGTCCTCCCGGACGCCCTCCACTCCATCCGGTCACTACTGTGTACTAGCACTAACCAAACGCCTCATGAGCGCCTCCTTGTCTTCCCCAGGAAGTCCTCCTCTGGAACGTCGCTGCCGACCTGGCTGGCGGCCCCAGGACCCATCTTGCTCCGAAAACATGTGCGGGCGCACAAGTCGGACCCGTTGGTCGAAAGGGTTCACCTCCTTCACGCGAACCCGCAGTACGCTTACGTGGAGTACCCCGACGGCCGACAGGACACGGTCTCCCTGCGAGATCTGGCGCCCGCCGGCAACACACACACCCCCCCGACACCAATCACCCCCTCCCTGCCACCGCCGCACCCTGCGACCGCCCCCTTCCCAGGAGGATCGGTCCTCCTCCCAGGCCCGACCAGGAGTGAAGCCCAAGCTGAAACCGTAAGGCTCCCGGAGACGACAACACCGGAACAAGCACCACCACCACCACCGGGGCCGAGGCGATCGACACGGACGACCAGACCGCCCGACCGACTCGTGGCGTCGATCTAACACTACAATATGTGGACTTTTTAACGAGAACATTTTGTCTTTTTCTCCTGACGATTACTGTAAATAGTTCGAGAAAAAAAAACCTTGTACATACTGTAATAACATGCGAAAGTTTTCCTCCCAGGACTAGCCTTGTAAACCCTTACCACCATGCGAAGCATCACCCCGCCGGGTTCATTTTTAACAAGGGGTGAATGTGGTAGTATGCATTAGGGGTCATGTGGGACTGTGAAGCCGTGAAGTCATTGGCTGACAGATCCCGGGTCCTGGTTGGCCGTTGACCTCTAGCTCCGCCCTGAAGGCGGAGTATAAGAACCAGGAGTCCTCCCCCGCAGGCCAGTCTACTACTGAACTGCGGGGGAACAGTCACGCTTAATAAAGCCTCATCGACTTCACTCTATTCGTCCCTCGGAGTCTTTGTGCGCTACACCCCTCTCCCCAGCAATCCTACACACAGTAATCAGCCCCTCTCCCACTGCCATCGCACACACAGTAATCAGCCCCTCTCCCACTGCCATCGCACACGCAGTAATCAGCCCCCATCCCCTGCTATCCAACATGCAGTAAGCAGTAACCATCACCCTCTATGCCACTGCTTCCCCAGACCCGACTTTACCGATACCTGCGGGGAGAGAAGTCAGCCTGGATTAAGGAGCCTGTATAACATGACCAGAAACACAGGAAAGTTTGAATCTGCCTCTCACCTTCCCAGCTCAGCTGCATGACTGCCTGATTTTTCTGGCACACAGTCAGTCACTGAGTTACATTTGCCTATCTTGGCACTCATCGCTACAAGTGTTTTATGAGGTTATAGAGCATTTTGTTATTTGATGACAAGCAGCCTATGAGTTCTGGGCTGTTCTGTCAGACTTTCCTTTCCAAAGTTGGGATTGTTGTTTTGGAGGAGGAGGAAGCTTGCCAGCCCAAAAGCATTCTCCACCACCCAGGAGTCGGGACCCCCAGTTTGCAAACTCCTTGATATAGGAGATGCATGAGAGAAAAGAATGAATACATTCCTACATATTGTTCCTGCCCTCTGACTCTTGCCTTGCTTTTGCTGTCACCTGTCATTTCTTAACATAGACTCTTGACTCATGGCCAACCTGCTGTAATCTTAGCTTTTGTGCGAACAACACTGATTCTTTTCAATTTCTCATTTCAACAGATCTACTAAGATAGGCATTGTCAAATTCGGGGGCGCGATCCGCGGGTGGGCCACGGGCGGGTGTCGGTAGGGTCGCGGAGCCGTCCGTCGCGGCGCTCCCGAATGCACAAATCCGCGCGCAACAGCTGTAGCTGCCGGCTATTAATAACGCAGGTTGCAAGCGGCCTTCAAAATGACCAAGAACACATTTTAAAAATACGGCCACACTGCGCATGCATGCCCGCTCATCGGTACGCATGCGTAGGGTTTTGCGCATGCGCACCAATGAGCGGGCATGCATGCGCAGTGCGGCCGTATTTGTTTTATTAGGTCGCTGCCTTTTTTCTACAAGTTCGGGGGAGTTATTATTTGATAAAAGTTTACAAGAAAAAAATGCAGAAACTGAAAATGTTTTCATCCTCTAGAAATTGGAGTTTCACCACATTTCACCTGAACATTACATGGTAAGAGAAAATGGTGAGTCACGCAGGTCATCTGGCGTGGGCCATGAAGGTCGGCCAGCATGGGTCGCGACGGTCGGCCGGCGTGGGTCGCGAAGGTCGGCCAGCATGGGCTGCAAAGGTCGGCCGGCGTGGGTCGTGAAGGTCGGCTGGCGTGGGCCACGAAGGCCAGCCGGCGTGGGCCACGAAGGTCGGCCGGCGTGGGTCATGAAGGTGGGCCCGGTACTTCCAGTTGCGGTGATGCCTAGCTAGCTGCACGTTTCAGCGGCTCCAGCTCCGACGGACCTTCGGGCTCTTTTAAGAGCCCCAACGGGGAATTTTTTGACGACGCAACCCGGTGTGGGGTGTGTGAGAAGGGATTCCCCCCCAAACGAAGGAGGAAAAAACCGGCGGCGGCGGCTGCAGCGCGAGGAATCGTCGACCAAAGGGTCAGAAAGAGAGAAGTACAAGATGGCGGCGGAGAAAGCGCAGGCGACATGGGGGCCTGAGCAGGATGAAATTGTGAGACGGTGCGTGGAGCTGCTGAAGAGGGAGGTGCTGACCCAGATGCTACAGGCAATTGAGGGGCTCAAGGAGACACTAAAGACCCAGTTTAGGTCAAAAGATAATGGGGTTTTGTTACTTGTGTATTGTTAAAAATTTCTGTATTGTTACGTTTGTTTTGTAAGAGGGGAAAAATTGTTGTTTGGGAAAAAATTTTCAATAAAATATATTTTTTTTAAAAATGAAGGTGGGCCTGGTTGGGTTGTGAATGCCGGCCGGGTTGGGTCCCGAAGGTTGGCTGGTTGGTAAAAATGGGTCCTTGGAAAAAAAAGTTTGAAAAACACTGTAATAAGATGAAGGCTGAACAAATTTGGATGTTGCTGCACTGCTCCAGCTTGCCAAAATTACACATGGGTAGATCATCCATCTCAGACTTTTCCTGAGTTCCCCAGCACCTATGATGCCAGTTTTCCGCCAATTTCATTCACTCTATCTGATAACAAGGAACAACTGAAGGACTGACACTGCAAACGCTATGTGTCCTGAAAATATTCCAGCAATAATGCACAGGCATGTGATCCAGAAGTTGCCGCTCCCCTAGCCAAGCTGTTCCAGTACAGCTACAACACTGGCATCTACCAAGTAATATGGAAAATTGCCCAGGTGTGTCTTGTAGACAAAAAGCCAGAGAAATCTCACCTAACCAGTTACTGCCCCATTATTCTACCCTTGATCATAGGCTAAGTAACGAAGGTGTCGGTGATAGTGCTATCAAGCAGCACTTACTCAACAATAATCTGCTCACTGACACTCAGTTTGGGCTACTCAGCTCCTGACCACATTACAGCTTTGATCCAAACATGGATTAATGAGCTGAATTCAGGGAGGATTGCTATTGACATCAAAGCAACATTTAACCGAGTGTGGGATGCAGGAGCCCTAGCAAAACTGCTGTTAATGGGATCAAGGGGAAAGATCCTCCACTGGTTGGAGTCACACTTGTGGTGATATGCCTGTCGATAATATTACATGTATTCAGCAGTGTGCCCTCCCACCAGCAGGTGGCATGTACTCAGCAGTGTGCTCTCCCACCAGCAGGTGGTGTCAGACATCAGTCAGGTGACATCCGGCTACCGGCAGAAGATTGTAAGGCATATGGTGGCACAGCGGTTGGCACTGCTGCCTCACAGGCCCAGGGACCCGGGTTCAATTCCAGCCTCGGGTGACTGTCTGAGTGGAATTTTCATTTCTCCCTGTGCCTGCGTGGGTTTACCCCGAGTGCTCTGGTTTCCTCCCACAGTTCAAAGATGTGGAGGTTAGGTGGATTGGCCATGCTACATTGTCCCTTAGTGTCAAAAAGGTTAGGTGGGGTTACTGGGTTACAGTGAGAGGATGGAGGCGTGGGCTTAAGTAAGGTGCTCTTTCCAAGGGCTGGTGCAGACTCGATGGGCCAAATGGCCTCCTCCTGCACTGTAAATTCTATATCAATACCTAAGGACAGTCGCATATAAGGGTAGTTCCAGGAGAGTCTAATGTAACTCTCTGATAACTTGACCTGTATCTGATCGTTACCTTACCACGTGTACATTAATAACTCATAGTTCTGGCTAAGTCATCAGCAGTTCTGCAGAATCATTGCAAGACAATATCGTGGAACACAACATGGTACCAGAAGTGCTGAAGATTTGAGGGTAACATCAGAAAAGGCAAAGTTAAAATTGGCTGAAGAACCGACCTGGTGAACTGCGACCATTGGCGACCCGACACAGTAAACGACGATGAAGTTAGAGATGGAAGGTTTAAAGGGACCCCACCAGCTTCAATTCTTGGGTAACGTAGAAAAAATTGGCGTGCTTTTCAGCAGTAATTTGGACTCTACATTGTAGCCCTTGGCCTGCAGCACAGCCTGATGAGAGCCTTATTGCCTAGCAGGTCATCAAGCAACAGAACTATGTAATACCCTTACCTGTGGCAGCGAAAAGGAAAGTTAGAGCTTCGATGAGGCATTAAAGTACTTCGATCAGTATTATTCTCTGACAAATAACAAAGCATGTGAACGTGACATATTTAGTAACTGTACCCAGAAAGTAGGGCTTCAATCAGAAAACCACATTAAGATGAGTCATGCGAGTGAGGAGACTGCAGAGCAAAATAGTACACTCACTCTGGAACATTTTGATGCCAATATGGGAGAGGATGCTAGCACCATCAGAAATGTGGCGCAGGTGAAAAAGAAACGTGTTCAGCGTGGGTGGCCATTTTCAGAGCACTGTGATGCAGTTTCAATGCACCGGTCATTTTAAGCAGCCGTCCTGAGCCGCCATTTTGTGCCAGAAATGTGGCAACTGACGTGGCCCACGGCAGTGTTCAACCTTTGAAAACGTATGATCTAGGTGTGGCCGTGTTGGCCATTTTGCGAGACAGTGTTTTTCGCGTCGTACAGTGGACCAAATCAGATCAGTCAACGCGGTTCCTGAGATGCCTCTGGATGAACAGTTCTTTATCGACCTCATTGCAACCAAGGACCAGAAGGGTCCGGCCCATAAAGATGAAGATATAATCACTAAAAATTACAAGCTCGTAAAAACAAACCCAATGCCATCAAAACCAGATGGAAAACGTTAGTGTTCTTGAACGACTCATTAGTATGCTGCGACCTTGACATTGGAACAAGGGCCAATCTCCTCGGTCGGTCTGCTTTGCACAAGTTGAACACGCAGTCGAAAGTCGTTGATCGACTGGAACCGCACATACGCCACAGTAAGAAAACGATTGAGACGTTGGGTGAATGTGAGCTTGAGCTAGGTGTGCACGACACAACATCGATGCTACCGTTTTATATTGTGGACATGAAAATCAAATCCATCATAGGAGCGGATGCATGTGAGTCCCTGAACTTAGTTGAGCAGTTATATGTTCCAGAAAGTGGGTGGCCAGCCGAGCTCAACAAATCCCAGTGAGATATGATAGTGCTGTCATTCGATGAGGATTCAGCAGAAGTCCAGGTGGAGGACAACAAATCAGATGAAGAACCGGAAGAGCCAAAGAACGTTCTTCAAGAAGGTGTATATACTCAGTGGCATGATACAGGAGCACGGTGAGCCCGTATTAAAGCATCTACAAGATGTGAATGTTAAATGTTTAGCACGTAAACAGCCGAGGAGCTTCACTCTGGTGTTTAAGTTCGAGCCTAATGAGTACTTTATAAATGAGGTGACTACAAAACATACCAGTTGGAATCGCGGCCTGACAAGCTTGGATCTTCATTACTTAACGAACTAGAAATCATGGGGTGCACAGGCTGCCAGATCGACTGGAAGAAAGAAAAAAATGTCACGATTGTGTTCTCTGTGTTGCTTATTTAGGATGGTTGGCGTAAGGTTCCACAAAAACCACAGTATAGCTTTTACTTAAACAAAACTATGATTTTATTTACAATACTAAACTGGGTTTCAACAATTAGTTCTTTAGAATACAGAATTGACCAATAACATCTAACTACACTCATCTACTGCTAATCTCACTACTGGTATAAATTATAATCTAACCTTCTCACACTAACTGCTCTATGACCTTCACTAGCTGTCTCCTGCATACTCTCCTCCCCTAAGGTCAAGCATCACTGCTTTATATCGTAGTATGTGCAGCTCCCTCTAGAGGCCATTCATGATACTACATTAACCATTATAATGTTGATCGTTCTGATAAGACCACAGTCACATTGAAAGAAATTAAAACTAAGCCGAAACACAAGGGTCGGAGTACTTGCAAAACAGTTACTCTACCAAATGACTCATTCTTTAATTACTTCAGTCCTCCGGAAGTTCCACAGCATGGAATGTTACATAAAAGTTCGGCAGCAAAACTCGACGCTGACTTTGAAATTGGCTGCCTCTTGCGCGAACACATAATTCCGTGTGCAATGTTGTATGTTACAGGAGAAATTATTGCAGAAGATACTGACTCCGATGATAAATACTACGAAGATATATATGACCACTACGAAGATGATGCGGAAAGTAAAGATGTGGAAGGTGAGCCAGATGAAGACAACTATGAAATATTCATAAATCTATTTCGCAGGAGTAATGGCGAGCTTGATGAAGGGGCCCGCGATGTGCTGCTCTGGTGGTTTGGCGGGAACGATGAGATGGTCACAAAGGACGCCCAGACGGCGCAGGACACCGAGAGATGCGAGAGTCTGAAACGAAACGTGAGATTGCAGCTCTCGAATAAGCTAATAGCAGAAGACATTGTAGCAATCTTGGAGAAGCTTGCTCCAGAGGCACATGGTGAATCATCTCAGGCCTCTGAAATGGTTCTGGTAGTCAACTCCTTGATCCTTCAGGCTACTCCACCGGGAGATGTGTTCGAGAAGCTGATGACTATATCGCTATGTAGCTCAACGAATCACATGTATATACTAGAGAAAGACCAGGATGACCCATCACCTGTATCATCAGGGCCAGAGAACGTTTGTATTGTAATTTCCAGTGATGAGGAGCCATTAATCATGGTTCCAACAAGCCAAGAAAGGACAGCACCTGATGTTATGGATGTGACTTCCACCTAGGCACCAGAGAGCGAGGCTATTCAACCTCCAGTTGAGGGCACAGAAGTGGCCAGAGGCTCATTAAAACTACGAAGAGGAAGAGGAGAAGAGTGGGAGAGCTAGCACACCCCACTGATGAAAACAAAAGAGAAAACATTGGTGTTGTGACTGACAAGCCATAGACAGGGAACACACAACAAAGCAGCAACCAGCGTCGTGGGAAGAAGCAAAACAAGAAAAGAGTGGTGATGCACACGTGGCCATCAAGGATACACAACTTCAATAGGCATTGGGTTAAAAGAATACGAAGCAAGAGACAAGCCCCACTGAGGCTGCACTTAGTCCCATTACCTGCACTAATGAGCTCCGCTCACCAGTGCAGGAAGAGATTGGGCACCATTTTTAAATGGCATCCCTATCTATGAATTCCCACCACAGCCTCCACACCCTCCCGTCCAATGCTCCAACTTACCACTGAGGGTGTCCTCGAGCCCCGGGCACACCACGTTATAAGGGCAGGGCACTCCCGGCCCCAATCCTTGGCGCGGGCAAAATGCTACCTGGGCCCCTGGGCTTGGATTCTTGAGTTGGCTAATGTTGCCTCTGTCAGTAGGTTTCAGAAGGTCCAGGGTCTCTTTATCTGCCCAGTGTTAGATATGTGAAGTCTTTGTGCATTTCCTTGTAATTCGACTTCTGCAGCCATAGGGTGCGTTATGGCCTCTTTGTGTTTTCTGAAGGTGAGAAATACTTTTTGTATGACTCATAGGATGAAATTCTCTGCCTCGTGCCGCCAGTAATACTAATAATGTTTTTTATTGTCACAAGTAGGCTTACATTACACTGCAATGAAGTTACTGCGAAAATGCCCTAGTTGCCATATTCCGGCGCCTGTTCGAGTACACTGAGGGAGAATTCAGAATGTCCAATTCACCTAACAAGCACGTCTTTCGGGACTTGTGGGAGGAAACTGGAGCACCCGGAGGAAACCCACACAGACACGGGGAGAACATGCAGACTCCGCACAGACAGTGACCCAAGCCGGGAATAGAACCCGGGTCCCTGGCGCTGTGAAGCAACAGTGCTAACCACTGTGCTACCATGCTGCCCTTAGCGGAGTTATCGATGAGGCGGAGATTCCAGCATCATGAAGAAAATGGGATCGGTGCCGATTTATTTCCGATACTCCGACCCCTTGCTGCCATCGGGATTGATGTTCATGTCCCACACCCACTTAACAGGTCTGGCACCATGTTCTCCGGGCCTGCATAATTCTCTGGTCCTCTGGGCCGGGAATCATGTTGGTGAGAATCACCACTGGTCCTGATAAGCATGACCCAGACGCAGTGGACCTCATGGTGGGCCAAGGGTGGACCTCTTTCAGGCAGTTTCCCCCAAAGCCCACCCGAGAGCCCCCTGCCACCCACAATGCAAGACCTACCCACCCACACCTGACCCCCCACCACTTGGCCAGAGACCCTCTAAATAAGGAACCCCCCAAAGAATCCCGAAATAACGAGACCCCACCACAGAGACCCCCTTAATAAAGAAATGCCCAGACCCCCTAAATAAAGACCCCTATCCAGATACCCCCGAAATATGGAACTCCTTAGAGACCTGCTCAATGAGGAAACACCTCAGAGACCCCCTAAATAAGGAACCCCCCCAGAGGCCTGCTAAATCAAGAGACAACCTCAGAAACCCCTTAAATAAGGAACACCTCAAGGAATCACTCAATAAAGGGACCCCACACAGAGACCTCCTAAATAGGACTCCCATCTAGATATCCCCTAAATAAATACCCCCATTAAATAAGGAACCCCAGAGATCCCCGACATAGAGACCCCCCAGAGCCACCTAAATAAAGACCCCCAGAGCCCCTAGAAATAAGGATATCCCCTCAAAGACCCTAAATTAAAAAAACCCAGACCCCTAAATAAGGATTTCCCCCAGAGACCCCCTAAATAAACAACCCCCCATTGACCCCCTAAATAATAGAGCTGTGATGTCAATTTCTGGCTGACCACTTTAAAATCATTCAACCGTGAATGGATGTGATTGGAAAGTACTTAATTCAGTTTGAAGTGATCCAGGTGCTGTCAATCAAAGCTTGATGTTTATAAACATTGTGGTTAGAGCAATTCAGAGCTACTGAACTGTGAAGGAAGTTGAATGGAACAATGCTGACAGCTGGGGTATGTGGGCGCTGTCAATCACAGCCTAGTAAAATCAATATCAATGAGAAATGAATGAATGGCTTGAGGATCAAAGATCTGAGGAGGTTTAAAGATAGCTGACTGGTGTTCCAGGAATTGACAGCTGAGCCAGCAGGTGTATTGCCCAGGTGAGTTTTAAAGCAGTGTTTTTTTTCACTACCCCTGTCTGGACTGCTCTCTGACTCCCAGACAGGGGCATCTCTTCTGCGGGGACTTCCTGACAGGCGTCACTTTTCTGGGGGAGTTTCCTGACAGGGATCTCTCTTCTGGGGGGTTTCCTGATAGGGGTCTCTTTTCTGGGTGTCTGTAGGGGGGTTCTCCTTATTTACAGGGTATCTGGGGTGGTCTCTAGGGTGTCTCCTTTTTTACGGGTCTTCTAGGGACTCTCTTTATTTAGGGGGTCTCTGAGGGGTGGGGGGTGCAGGCTGGGTTACTCCCGTATTGGGGGGTGGGGGGAACCCAGAAAATTCAGGGGTGGGAGCCGAATTGTGCTGCGATGGGGGGAAGCTGAGTTGCGATGTGTGGACGGCTGGCCAATTGCCGGACCTCGCTATCGGGCCGCTCGCTGAAAATGGCGGTCCGATAGCGGGATTTCCTCGGGAATCCATAGAACCATAGAATTCCTACAATGCTGAAGGAGGCCATTCAGCCTATTGAGTCTTCATTGACCCTCTGAAAGAGTACCCAACCTGGCTCAATCTCCCGCCCTATCCTCGTAACCTAACATGTACATCCCTGGACACTGAGGGGCAATTTAGCATGGCAAATACACCTAACCTGCACATCTTTGGTCTGTGAGAGGAAATCGGAGCACCCGGAGGAAACCCACGCACACACGGGGAGAACATGTCACAGACAGTGACCCAAGGTCAGAATTGACCTGGGCCCTTGGTGTTGTGAGGCAGCAGTGCTAACCTTTGTGCCACTGTGCCGCCCTGCATAAATTTGCACAGTTAATGATTGGGAATCACTTCCTGACCTGCACTCCTCATTCAGCTCCAGCAGGAGAACAATCTCCCAAATGGAGAATTTCACCCGTAGCCCAACAGGCTTCAGGCAGTGTAAATCCTTTGTCCGTTTTAAAAGACATCCCCAGTATAAACATCCTGAGGTCGCTACTGACTAGAAACTGAACTAGACTAGCCATATAAATACTATGGCGACAAGAGCAAGTCGCACGCTGGGAATTCTGCAGAGTCACTCACTCCTGACTCTCCAAAGCTTGTTCAACATTTACACTATTGATCAATTTAATTTGTCAATTCTCCTTTTCACTCATTCTTCTGATGTCCAATTGTGGAACTTTGAGAAACTTGGCTAGATTAAAAGCCTTATATTAATATAAGGTGTTTATACACCTTTGGACAGCAAATGGGCTTATCCAATTAGCCTGGAATAAGTCATGCATAAAAATTGAGAGTCAGGCCTGCAGTGTAGATCAGGTGTTGGCCTTCTTCAAGTGTGTTCTTGGAAGAGAAGGCATCATTCTTTCACAACTTCCCTCCTGAATTTCTGCCTCTTTATGTAAATCTCTTTTCTGGATGCCAAACAGTTATGTCTGTTTTAATGGTGTGGTAATCTGATAAACCCACTGTGTTGCATCCTAGCAAAAGCTGGAAGTATGGCTTGGATGTGACCTGACATTATTTTGATTTGGATTGGATTTATTATCACATGTACCAAGGTACAGTGAAACGTATTGTTCTGCGTACAGTCCAGACAGATCGTTCCACACATGAAAGAACATAGGACATACGATAAATACACAATATAAATACATGGACACAAGCATCAGGTGAAGCATACGGAATGCAGTATGACTCAGTATCGATGTCATAGATGTTTAAGAATAATAATCTTTATTTTAACAAGTAGGCTTACATTAGCACTGCAATGAAGTTACTGTGAAAAGCCCCTAGTCGCCACATTCCGGGGCATGTTCGGGTACACAGAGGGAGAATTCAGAATCCAATTTGCCTGACAGCACGTCTTTCGGGACTTGTGGGAGGAAACTGGAGCACCCAGAGGAAACCCACAAAGACACAGGGAGAATGTGCAGACTCCGCACAGACAATGATCCAAGCCGGGAATCGAACCTGGGACCCTGGTGCTTACAGCATGGACACAGGCCCTTCAGTCCGTGCTGCCCAGTTTCCATCACTAAGCTGGTGCTTTTTAAAGGACAAAATTGTACCCGTCTCTACCACTGCCTCTGGTAACCACTACTTACCAGATAGATTCAAATTTAGCAGGTCCCCTCTTGGCCAATCAAATCACAGCCCTCATGTGACGTCACTCTTCAGTCCCCCCCCCCCCCCAGTCTAAACCGCAGATTCACCGTTTTACCAGTTTACCTTCCCAAGATGCCGTCGGTCCAACCACTCAACTTCGCTCCACTCCTGAAAAGCCAGGAGAAATAAAACAAAACAAAAGGGAAAAAGCACCTCTTCCCACTCTGCACCGAATTACCACACTACTCCAAATTGCCAAGTTTTAGTCCTCACTCAGGATCTCTCACTCAGGCTGAGTGTGTGCTTTATGCCTCTCTCTTATATAGAATCCAGCTAAACTGAGATGACTCACACTAGTTAAGCTCCAGCTGTTCCTGATATCACATGGAATGAATCTAATTGGTTCAAGCCTGGCACCCGTGATGCTGGGGAACATAGCTGGAGGTGGAGGTGGATCATCCAACCAGCACTACTGGCTGAAGATGGTTGAAAATGCATGAGCCTCGTCTTCAGCACTGATGTTCTGCGCTTTCCCATGATTGAGGGTGATCTTTGTGGAGCCTCTCACTCCTGTTAGTTGTGCATCGCCTTTGAAAACTGTTTGTGGTAGGATTGCCTGACATAGTTTCCAAGCCAGAAACAAAGAAGACTCTTCAACCCGCTTCTATCCCTTACCCTTCTTCTACATGATGTGGAGATGCCGGCGTTGGACTGGGGTGACCACAGTAAGAAGTCTTACAACACCAGGTTAAAGTCCAACAGGTTTGTTTCGATGTCACTAGCTTTCGGAGCGCTGCTCCTTCCTCAGGTGAATGAAGAGGTATGTTCCAGAAACATATATATAGACAAAGTCTACAGGCATTGGATTCCAGCCGTAACTCAGAGACACCACCAGTCATATGTGATCTGGCTCAATGAATCAATTCTTCCTTATGAGTCTAGGCAATGAGGTTTGATGGCACACTGAATTATCACAGCCAAGTCCGATCTTGTCCACGCACACCTTCCCGTGAGCATTGGTGGACAGAATGAGGAAAGGGTGTCCTTTTCCTGGCTTAGTGGCATCGCAGTCAGTTACGGGACACCAAAAACTGCTCTAGTCGACATCTGCTAGCTCTAAATAGATCTGTGATCAAATTTGGAGTTACTAGTTAAGCTTCAAACAGAGGAATGCAATTTACACCTTTGCCTCTAATCAGGCTTCAGGTGATTGACAGATAACTGCCACTCAGCAATTAGGGTGGGGGCAGCTCCAGCTAACTAGTCCACTAAACTTTTAACTGAAAAAAAGGAAAATTAAATTCACTACTTACATCTTTAATTACCTTACGTCTTAAATGGAGAAGATGTGTGAAGAGATCAGTTCAATCCACAAGAGGGTCATTCTGGTAACAGCGGGGAAGAAGCTGTTTTTGAATCTGTTAGTGCGTGTTCTCAGACTTTCATACCTTCTGCCCGATGGGAGAGGTTAGAAGAGAGAATAACCCAGGTGGGAGGGCTCATTTATTATGCTGCCTTCTTTCCCCAGGCAGCGGGAGGTGTAGATGAAGTCAATGGATGGAAGGCAATTTCCCGGGATGGACTGGGCGGTGTTCATGACTCTCTGTAGTTTCTTACAGTCTTGGGCCGAGCAGTTGCCATACCAGGCTGTGATGCTGACAATCATAGAATTTACAGTGCAGAAGGAGGCCATTTGGCCCATCGAGTCTGCACCGGCTCTTGGAAAGAGCACCCTACCCAAGGTCAACACCTCCACCCTATCCCCATAACCCAGTAACCCCACCCAACACTCAGGGCAATTTTGGAAACTCAGGGCAATTTCTCATGGCCAATCCACCTAACCTGCACATCTTTGGACTGTGGGAGGAAACCGGAGCACCCGGAGGAAACCCACGCACACACGGGGAGGATGTGCAGACTCCGCACAGACAGTGACCCAAGCCGGATTCGAACCTGGGACCCTGGAGCTGTGAAGCAATTGTGCTATCCACAATGCTACCGTGCTGACAAATAGGATGCTTTCCATGGTGCATCTGTAAAAATTGGTAAGAGTCAATGTGGACATGCCCAATTCCCTTAGTTTCCTGAGGAGGTATAGGCACTGTTGTGCTTTCTTGGTCGTAGCATTGCCTTGGGTGGACCAGGATAGATTGGTGACATGCACACCCAGGAATATAAAGTTGTCAACCATTTCCACCTCGGCCCTGTTGATTTAAACAGGAATGTGTACGATACTTTGTTTCCTGAAGTCAATGACCAGCTCCTTAGTTTTGCTGATGTTGAGGGAGAGATTGTTGTCATTACACCCCACCAGTACGTTCTCTATCTCCCTCCTGTACTCTGACTCATCGTTGTTCGAGATCCGACCCACTAAGATCCTGTCATCAGCAAACTTGTAGATGGAGTTGGAACCAAATTTTGCCACACAGTCGAGAGTGTGTATAGGGAGTACAGTAGGGGGCTAAGTACGCAACCTTGTCGGGCCCCAGTGTTGAGAACTATTGTGGAGGAGGTGTTGTTTATCCTTCCTGATTGTGATCTATGGGTCAGAAAATCAAGGGTCCAGTTGCAGAGAGAGGAGCCATGTCCTAGTTTTTGGAGTTTTCATATGAGTTTGGCTGGGATTATGGCGTTGAAGGTGGAGCTGTAGTCAATAAATAGGAGTCTGATGTAGGAATCCTTGTTGTCGAGATGCTCTAGGGATGAGTGTAGGGCCAGGGAGATGGTGTCTGCTGTGGACCGGTTGCGGTGATATGTGAATTACAGAGGATCAAGACGTTCTGGGAGTATGAAGTTGATGTGTCTCATGACCAACCTCTCGAAACACTTCATAATTAAAGCCACTGGACGGTAGTTATTGAGGCACGTTGCCTGGTTCTTCTTTGGCACCGGTATGATGGTGGTCTTCTTGAAGCAGGTGGGAACCTCGGAATGGAGTAGGGAGAGATTGAAGATGTCCGCTAACACGCCCGCCAGTTGGTCCATGCAGGATCTGACCAGGGATAACTAGGGACTCCGTCAGGACCCGTTGCCTTCCAAAAGTTCACTTTCATAAAGGCTGATCTGACTTTGGAAGCTGTGACGGTAGGTAAGGGTGTGTCCGGGGCTGCTGGGGCAGTTGGCAGTGGTTTGATGGTTTCCTGCTTCAAACAAGCATAGAATGCATAGAATTCATTGGGGAGGAGTGCGCTGCAGCTGGAAATCCTACTCTGCTTTGCTTTGTAGCCCGTTATGTTGTTTAAGCCTTGCCACGACCGACGAGAGTCCGTGTCATTAGTCTGTGACTCGAGCTTAGTCTGGTATTGTCTCTTGGCATCCCTGATGGCTTTGTGGAGATCGTACCTGGATTTCTTGTATAGGTCAGGGTTGTCTGTCTTGAACACCTCAGACCTGGCCTTCAGTATGGAGTGAACCTCGCAATTAAACCATGGTTTCTGGTTGGGGAACGTACGTACGTACGATCTTCTTTGGCATGCAATCTTCTACACAGTTGCTGATGAAGTCTGTGATGGTGGTGGCATACTCATTAGATTGGCTGCTGAGTTCTTGAATATGGATCAGTCCACTGTTTCCAAGCAGTCACGTAGGAGCTCTTCTGCTGCCTCGGACCAGCACTGCATGACCTTCTTAACCGGATTCTCCCGCTTAAATTTCTGCTTTTATGCTGGGAGAAGAAGCATTGTCTTATTGTTTGATTTCCCGAAGTACGGTTGGGGGATGGATCGGTAGGCGCCCTTGATGTAAGTATAGCAATGGTCAAGGATGTTGGCGCCCCTGGTTGGACATGAAATCTGTTGGTAGAATTTTGGCGCTATATTTGAGGTTGGCCTGATTAAAGTCCCCGGCCATGATGAACAATGCCTCCACATATTCTGTTTCACTGTTATTTATGCAATTCATCGAGCGTCTTCTTCACTTCGGCCTGGCGTGGGATATGGACCGCCGTGATGATGGCAAAAGTGAACATAGAACATAGAACATAGAAAATACAGCACGAACAGGCCCTTCGGCCCACGATGTTGTGCCGAACCTTTGTCCCAGATTAATCATAGATTATCATTGAATCTACAGTGCAGAAGGAGGCCATTCGGCCCCCTGAGTCTGCACCAGCTCTTGGAAAGAGCACCCTACCCAAACTCAACACCTCCACCCAACACCAAGGGCAATTTGGACATTAAGGGCAATTTATCATTGGCCAATTCACCTAACCCGCACATCTTTGGACTGTGGGAGGAAACCGGAGCACCCGGAGGAAACCCACGCAGACACGGGGAGGACGTGCAGACTCCGCACAGACAATGACCCAAGCCGGAATCGAACCTGGGACCATGGATCTGTGAAGCAATTGTGCTATCCACAATGCTACCGTGCTGCCCTTAAGAACAAATAAATCTACACTATATCATTTTCCTGTAATCCATGTACCTATCCAACAGCTGCTTGAAGGTCACTAATGTTTCCAACTCAACTACTTCCACAGGCAGTGCATTCCATGCCCCCACTACTCTCTGGGTAAAGAACCTACCTCTGATATCCCTCCTATATCTTCCACCTTTCACCTTAAATTTATGTCCCCTTGTAATGGTGTGTTCCACCTGGGGAAAAAGTCTCTGACTGTCTACTCTATCTATTCCCCTGATCATCTTATAAACCTCTATCAAGTCGCCCCTCATCCTTCTCCGCTCTAATGAGAAAAGGCCTAGCACCCTCAACCTTTCCTCGTAAGACCTACTCTCCATTCCAGGCAACATCCTGGTAAATCTTCTTTGCACCTTTTCCAGAGCTTCCACATCCTTCCTAAAATGAGGCGACCAGAACTGTACACAGTACTCCAAATGTGGCCTTACCAAAGTTTTGTACAGCTGCATCATCACCTCACGGCTCTTAAATTCAATCCCTCTGTTAATGAACGCGAGCACACCATAGGCCTTCTTCACAGCTCTATCCACTTGAGTGGCAACTTTCAAAGATGTATGGAAGGTTGTATGTGCGGCACTTCACAGTCAGGTATTCCAGGTCAGGGGAGCAGTAGTTCGCCAGGGTTGCCACGTCTGAACCACAGGAGGAGTTGGTGAGAAGCCACTCTTTGCTTTGCCCGATGATACCATGTGGTCCATCCGGTGTATTGAGAAGCCATCAGGTTATATGGCACAGCCCGGTGAGGCAGGGGTGTGCCATGTCTCTGTGAAATACAACACACAGCAGTCTCTTACTTCCTTCTGAGAGGTAAGTCCAGCGTTAAGCTCATCCAAGTTGTTTTTGATCGTTTTGACATTTGCCAGGAGTATGCTGAGGAGATTAGACTTGAAACTGTTGTTATAGTCTCACCTTCAGACCAGCGTGTTTCCCTCGCTTCCTCGGTCGGCAGCTGCTTAAGGGCAGTGCTTTTCCACTATTGTTTGTGATGCTCTGCCAATTTCATTTTTCATCGTATCCAATAATGAGCAGACTTCATTAAACAGCCAAGTAAATAAACTACAACCACATCAGTTGTTAATTTGGAGCATTATCATTGTTAAATAATACTTTTTATATCTATTATGTCACAAACGTCCTTAATAAAATACACAAAAACTATTTTCTTGAACAACTGTGTGGCAGCATTTGAAGAACAGATGGAAAGTGCACTCTGTACAACAATCTCAAAATTACTGTACAGTGACCTTCAAAAATGAGCCTGGTGACGACAGAATTTATAGGTTCACATGATTAACCAGGTTTGTGATCTATATCAATTGTGAAATCATAAATTTCACTTCTTTGACCTTGAGAGTTCTCAGGTCACCTTTGCATTGGCAACTTTACAAGTCATTCCCACCTGCACATTTGGCAGGGTTTTCTTTTCCAAGCCGTCAGTTTCTTGGTGAAAGGTTTCAGAGACATGCTGCTGTTCATTTTGAAAAATGGTCCTTTGGAAAATAGGAATTACTATATTGAATATTTTTAAGACAATTCAAATTAGCTCCTCTATATATATCTATATAGATGATGAACTATCAAAACATACCCAAAACGAGTACTGTATTTGAAAATCAAAACAAAATGTTTGAAGACAGTCAAATCAGTGATCAACTTAAAATATGTGAGGAATTAAATCGTTTGTCAAATAGAAATAATCAAAGGAAAAGGTGTCCAGCAACGAGTCATCTGTAATATCTTGTCAATACTATATAATTGCATTATTGATGGTAGAATGACTGAGTTGAGGACGAGGACAACCATCTGATTAATGTAATATATAGAAGTTTTTTAAAATAGCTTATTGAATAGTAGCTAAAAATAGATTTCAAAATAGTTTATTCTCTTTTTACTTGTCCATCCGCATTGATCATTCTTCTAAGTCTTGTCTATTGCACATTTTGTTGTCCCTCTGCATGACCATCAGTGGCAGAATTTTCAAATATTTTGTCCTGACACTTTTGGAATTCCTTCCGTAACCCCTTTCGTTTTGCTGTATTTACTGACCTTCATAGGTCACGTTGGAACATATCACTTTGAATGCACTTAATGTCAAACTCTTCTGCCTTTTCCTTCTTCTGCATGAGTCTGACGCCTGAATGTTTGACTACATCAAAGGTTTCAATATAAGTGTTGAAACATCTTTTGTTTGAAAGTTGACCGAAATAATGCAGTTATTCCCATGGGATCCTAAAAGAAGCAAGGTGCATAAAAATTGCTCGTTAAGGTGACTGGTGGTGTTGTTCAGACATTTTCACATGTGTTGTTGAATAAGACAGAACAATTCTGTTAAAACCACTCTCTCAATCTCCTTCCGCACCTTCTTCTATTATTGTCAGCTAGCGACATTGCAGAGAAAAAGGGTTTCAGGCGCCTGGTATGGGGTACAGTTTCCTCGAGGTTCAACAGCACGCTGTACAATGGTGAGTCGCTGTCATTCAGGTGTATTGCATTCCTCAGGATTTCAAAGGTTTCCCTCTGGGAAAGTGCACAATTGTTTGCATATCAAACACCTACTAGCAAGGAGTTGATATGCCAGTGAAGTAGGAGGAACTTCATAGATTGGTATGAAGACATCAACCCAGCATTGCTAGGTTAGTTCCCCCCCCCCCCCCCCCCCCCCTCAATGGGAAGGTGATGTTATATAAATCAGAAAAGGCTGGAAAAACTCAGTAGGTCTGGCAGCATCTGTAGAGCGAGAAACAGAGTTAAGATTTCAAATCTGTATGACTCTTCTTCAGAGCTCTGTATGTCTTAAATTTCTCCTCACCACTCTTACCAATATAGCTGTGCCAACCTAATACTATTGCTGCTAATTTTGTATGTGTAAATTTTAAAATTCAATTTGTTATCTGCACCAGCCGTGATGCCTACATCAAACACTGTCAACACGTTTAATGGTGCTATTTCAGTAAATAAGCTGTAGCAACCTTGGCACTGCTGACAAAACTTCTACCTGGTCCTATTTGAAAAATTATTTCAAACCAAAGTGTAATCCATAAGAACAACAGTGGAAACTACATGCAGGGTTTAATAGGCTGTGGAGAACAGGCTAGAAAGTTTATTGAACAGTCTTTAACTGTTCATATATCTAATTTCCACAATCAGTCCTTTAATATGATCAGCAATCATTCAAAATGTAATCAACCTAATTTAACGTTTTCTCAATCATTGTGTTCAGACATAGAGGCATGTTTACTGTCTTGTAGAGTTGACTCTGACAGGTAATTAAAGGTGGCTTCCCACTGCCAAACATTAGAACAATAAGTACGAGGGTTATGATTTAATTGTTTTCAGCATATCTTCCCATTCCTAAAATGTTTGCAAGCTATTAATGAGAGTGTGTTCTTATTTGATAATATATTATGAAATCTTTAAAATAAACATCCCATGCCTGTTCTGCAGGACTAAGAAAAGGGTTCTGCTAAGAATTTTAGGAGCAAAATTGAAAAGCAGAACCACAAATGGAGTAATCTCTGGATTACTAGCTGAGCCATGAGAAAATTGGCATTCCTCCAAGAGAGAGTTAGAGAGAGTTGAACGCTTGGTTCAAAGACAAGTGTGGAAAAATGAATTTCAATTTCAGCAGGGACACTATCACCATTACTGGGGAAAGAGGAAGCTGATCTGTTGACTTGGGCTTCGCTGTTCAAGAATGGAGGGAGACAAAACAGGAAACAATAGACCATTTGACCGACATCTGAAATTCAGGAAATGCTGGAACTCATTATGAAATATAGCATCAGGAAATTTAGAAAATCATAAATACGGTATTGCAGAGTCAACAAAGTTATTTGAAAGAGAAATCGAATGACAAATGTATTAGCGTTTCTTGAGGATGTAGCAAGCAAGATGGGTAAATGGGAATAGGTCTAATGCATTTGGATTTCCAGAAGGCACTCAAAAAGGCACTGCATAAAAGGTTACTACATAAGACACAAACTCATGGTGTTTGGTTGTTAACATGGAGAGAGAGTTAGATAACTAACAGGAAAACAACTTGGATGAATGTGGTCAGTTTCAGGTTGGCAAGCTGTAATTAGTGGGGTGTCAAAGGGATGAAACAATTTATGATCTACTTTGATTACTTCAATGAAGGGAACAACTGTATTGTAATCAAATTTGCTGATGATACAAAGATAAGGAGGAAATCAAGTTGTGAAGAGACCACAAACTATCTGGAAAAGGATAGAAATAGGTTAATAGTATGGGGAAAAATAGCAGATAGAATATACGGCACGATTTAATGGCCTCGTCACGCCTGATGTGATGACGTGACAAGACCATTTAATCTCACAAAAGGCCTCTCGTGAAATTTGTGACGCTTGGAACGCCTCGTGAGATCTTGCGAGATGTCACGATTTGGATATCGCCTCAGTGGGCAAGATCCAGTTTAACATATTTAAATGAGCCATTAGGCTCATTTAAATATGTCTATGCCAGATTCTCTTGAGGCCCGGGAACTAACGGCCTCACCTGGGAGATCTCGCCATGACGCAGATTTGCACTGCTCCACACAAACGTGGTCCAGGAGTAATGTAGGGAGTCTCCAAGCTATTGGAGGCCCCTGGGCGATCTGGGAAGGGTAGAACCCTGGCAGTCTTGCTGGCACTAGGGCACCCTGGCACTGCCAGCCTGGGACCTTGGCATTGCCCCCCTGTGCCAGACTGGCAGTGCCCAGGTGCCAAGTTGATCATGCCAGGGATCGTGCCTGGCGGTGACCAGCCCATAAGTGGTGGGGTGAGGGGGGAATCAAGGACGTCCCTACCCGATAAGTTGGGGCAGCGGATGGGTCTGGAGGCCTCGATGGGGATGCCGAGTGGGCTGGAAAGATCGGAGCGGCATTTAGAAATGGTTCCCTAATCCGCTAATCACCTTCCTGGACTGACGAGCTGATCTTATCAATGCATGAATTGAGGTAAGTGTGGCCTCGGCAGGGTGTTCCCCACAGAGTTTTTTAAAAACCGCAGAGTCCCATTAGATAACTGAGTCGTTATCAACGCTTCAGGTGCAAAGAAACATCCTGCTCACCATATGGGCAAAAAATGGGACTCTAATTTTTTTCTTAAATCACACCAATAATGTGGAAAAATATAAGGGCATGGTGGCACAGTGGTTAGCACTGCTCCCCATGTCAGGGACCCGAGTACGATTACGACCTTGGGTGACTATCTGTGTGGAGTTTGCACTTTCTCCCTGTGTCTAGGGACAACATATAGTTGTCACAAATCGGTGCCCACACCGAGGCACTCTCCAGTCCCAAATGTTGCCACCACTGCCCCCACACCCTCAAGGCTGACACCACCACTGGACTCACGGAGTGCCTGGCCAGCGAGAATGGCAGAGGCGCTGTTAACAAAGCCCCTATAAGAAGCCGCCTCCATCTGCCCCCACATCGACCCCTTTCCCACTACCCATTTCCTGACCATGATGATGTTCGCCGCCCAGTAGTAGTTCATTATATTCAGAAATGCAAGCCCCACCTCCCTCCTCGCCCCCCCTCCAAAAAAGACCTCCTGTCCTGCGGGGTCTTCTCCCCCCACACAAACACAGAGATTAGTACATTGAACTTCTTAAAGAACGACTTCAGGACAAAGATTGGGAGGTTCTGAAACACAAACAAAAACCTTGGCAGCATCATAATTTTTACTGTCTGCACCTGTCCCGCTAGCGACAATGGCAGCGCATCCACCTCTTAAAGTCCCCCTTCATTTGCTCCACCAACCGGGTCAAATTCAACTTGTGCAACTGCGCCCAACCCCGTGTCACCTGAATGCCCAGGTATCTGAAGCGCACCCCCATGACAGCTCCCATAATCTCCCCTCCTGCCCTCTGGCCTCAATCGGGAATACCTTGCTCTTTCCCATCTTCAACCTGTACCTGAGAACCGGCCAAAATCCTCATAATGCCCCAATGCAACCCAATGGGTCCAAACTATATAACAGCAAGTCTTCCGTGTTCAGTGGGGGGCTCAGCAACCCCCACACAATTCCTCTCCAAACCCTCGCCTCTCCAAGCTCCATTGCCAGTGGCTCTATTGCCGAGGCAAAGAGCAATAGCGGGCACCCCTGCCTCGTCCCCCAAATCTGCCCAAAATATCCCAAACTCACTCGGTTCGTCCGCACACTTGCGACCGGTGCCTTGTACAATAACTGGACACAGTCCACAAACCCCTGCCCGAACTCAAACCGCCCCAGTACCTCCCACAGATATTCCCACTCCACCCGGTTGAACGCCTTCTCCGCGTTCATCGGCACTAAAGGATCTCCTTTACCTTTACCACTTGAGTATTTCTCATGTCCCCAGTTTCTATCCCTCACAGGCTGAAACTGATGTTGTAAACCAAGCTTTGATTTATGAACTAATTCATAATCATCTGCCATTTCTGCTGCTAACCTCGAAGTTTTAACCCTCTGCTCTTCCACATGAGTTCTCACTACATCAGGAATTGAATATTTAAACTCCTCCGAAGGTATAATTTCTCTGATAGCTTCATATGTTTGGTCTATTTTCAAAGCCCTTATCCACCTATCAAAATTACTCTGTTTGATAATTTCAAACCCCATGTATGTTTGACCAAATTCTTTCCTTAAATTTGTAAACCTTTGTCTGTAGGCTTCAGGCGCTAGTTCATATGCATCCAAGATTGATTTTTTTCACCTCCTCGTACTACCCAGATACCTCCTCCGGTAGTGATGCAAACACTTCACTAACCGTACCTAACAGCTTTGTTTGAATCAGTAATACGCACATGTTCTGTGGCCATTTCATTTGTTTAGCTACCTTCTCAAATGCAATGAAAAAGGCTTCTACCTCCTTCTCGTCAAACCTTGGCAATGCTTGGACATATTTAAGTAGATCCCCACCAAGCCTTCGACTATGACGCTCTTTCTCACTATTCTCATCACTATCATCCAACTATACGTTTCCCTTTATCTCCACCAACATGACTGTCATGTTTCATGGCCATTTTCTGAAGTTCAAATCTCTCTCTTTATCTTTTTCTCTTATGTGTGTCTCCCTTTCTCTTTCTTTTTGTTCTGCTAGGGCTATTCTTTCTGTTATCCTTTCTTCTCTCTCTTTTTCCTCTCTATCTCTTTCGTATTCAAGCTGCTTTAATTCTTTCTCATGTTCCATTTGTTTAATTTGTAACTGAATTTTTGCCACTTCCAATGAGTCAGACTGTATCTCAGGCAATTTTAAATGCCTAGCCCCCACCATAATTTGCTCACCTTTTCACATTTTGTCAGGTAATGTTAACTGCAATGTTTTTGCCAACTCTAAAAGCCTGTTTTTAGTCTCTGTCTGTAAGGCACTGCATGTGACCATCTTCATCCCCAAAAACTTCAGAGCTTCTGAAAGAGCCATTGTCCACAACACACGCCCTACTATAATACCACACCTGAAAAGCAACCACAATATGCTCACCCCTCACTGTCTTTAATTCACAAAGTCAACCCAATAGGTAGACTTTTATCCCGGACGAGCCTCCAATTCGTTATGGGACAGAGTTTAGAGAGCTACAAAGTGTATCATGGAGTTCACCTGAACCACAGCTTTTAATAGATTGTGGTTATGCGGAACACACGGGCTTACTCTGTAGGTGTAATACAACAGAAATCTACAGTACTTTTAAATTAAAACATTGTTTATTTATGAAACCAGTTAACACTTTATAAACCCACAGTAAACATCTTAACAACTATCAACACCAATAAATCCCCAAAGAATACAGTACTCTACAGATAACCCTTAATAAATTCCCAAACAACATCCGGAAGACAAAAGACTCTCTTTACAGAAACATATAGGTTTAAATTCTCTACTGAGAGCAGTTATCACTCTGATTTCACCAAATAATCTAGAGATAGTCTTTAGATGGCAGACAGATCAACATTACACCTTATTTGGCTGGCTGCAGCTCCAACACTAAAACAAAACTAAAAGACACCGACACACCCAAGCTTTTCCTCAAAGCAAAACTAAAAAGCAGAGCCAGAGCTCAGCTCCACCCACACTCTGACATCACTGCAGCCACTTGAGCAGACAAACATTTCTTAAACATTCCCATGACAATTGACCAAAGAGCTTGATCCGAATGATGGATTTTGAGGATTTTTCCAAAGATCAGAGGAAGGTGGAAGGATGGAAGGACGTTTAGATCGTAGGGCCCAGGCTGTTAAAGACCTTGTCGCTAATGGTGAGGCAAAAGAAATGATATGCACATGAGTTCCGTATGAGAGGAATAGAATGTTGGGGAGAAGGGAAGGTGGGTGGTGGTGGGTTAGAATAGGCGGACTATTGACCTAGATGTAGAGGACGCATATGCAAGGCCATGGTGAAATTATAAATGAGAATAAGAATTTTAAATTTAAGGTAATCGGAGAAAATAAGCCAATGGAGTGAGGACAGGTTGATCGATGAGTTGGATATTGTGAGACAGAGGATATGGATAGCAGGATTTTTAAGACAAGTCTGAGTTTATGGAAGGTGGATGATGGAAGGCTAGCTAGATGAATTTTAGAATGTTCGAGTGTAAATTGATGAAGGCATGTAAGGGATTTCAGCGGTCAGTGGGCTGAGCAAGGGTCAGAGTTGGTAGGATTGAGGAAGACATCTTAGTGAGGGAAAGGAAGTGACATCTAATAATCAGCTCAAGGCTAAACTGGATGGCAAAACTGGAAACTGGTTTGGACTGAGACAGTGGTAGGAAAGGGATAGAATCAGTGGCAACGGAATTGGAGCTTGGGGCTAAATATGGTGACTTTGTCAGTATAGAGATCTGTGATCCTGTGAAGCAAAGGGTATAATTTAATGCCACACCCATGGTGAGAGTTTGGTGCTGGTCGGGGCTTGTGTACAATGCCTTCTCGCTTCTGTCTGATTTGATCTGTGGCAGAAAGGCTCGTGGATTGGACGCTCCTGCTCAATAATTCCCATGCTACCCTGTCAGCTTGTGAGCTGGGTGAAACTTCCAGGGTATCCCAGGAATGACCTCAGCCCCACCATTGAAATTTGTGATAAGTCTAAATGAGCAGAATCCCTGCCAGTTTAGTGTAAAATTCCGACCATCATGTGTGTTAAACTGGATTTCCACATGCGCCAAAACCAGTGTGCCCCAAGGTATATACTTTACCTGCATCGCCTAGACATTGAGAATCTCCTAGGCTGAAAGCAGGAACATAGAGCAGAGAGGATAGCATGGCTGTTGTGAAACTCACCCATATTTCCTACCATTAGCTTAAGTGTAAAAAAAAAAAGAATTTTATTTTAGGCCACCCTCTTGTCATCCATCCAGATGATACTTCACATTTTTTTAGTAAGATCAAGAAAGCCACCCCACAAATGATTGTTTGTAATTTTGTATTAAATTTTTATCTTATTGTTATACCAGTCATTTTTCCCTGAGCGCACAAACTCTGGGGGTGGATCATGGGTTCCCAGTTACTGAGGAGTTTGGAGTCTTGGAAGATGGTAGCTTTTATCTCACTATCTGTACATAGCTTCTTACCTTAATAAACCGTCAATTTGTTATTCCACCGGGTGGTCGCCTGTATGTCAGGATATTACAGCTTCCCTTTGGATTACAACATGACTGGAAGGTTGAACAAAGGTCATGCAAAATAGGACAAATTGAAAAGGGAGGGGTAGGAGACGGAGCATAAGGTAGAGGTAGGGAAGAACTAGGAAGGGAGGTCGCTATTTAGACAACCCCTTTCTGTCCCGGGTGTCAGTGGAGAGCTGTTTTATGTGAGATGCCAGTAATGCAACCCAATTCCCCAACAAACCTTGCCTTTTTTCTACCATAAATTGTCTATTGCCACAATACAAAACTCAAAGTCAACATAAAATATATATTTCAAACCACATCTTTCAATTACATTTTACCATATTACATAAAAAAGAAACTAATTATTCTTGTGCATCCCCTTGATTTCGATGTGCTTTTGCCTAAATTAGTGCTCCTATAATGCCAGCTCCGTGATTGTAGAATGGCTGGTGGAAGGTTAGAACAGACTACTGGTTTTGCAGGAAAAGCTCAAGCAGCTCTGGGTCTTGAATGCCTGCATTCAAATTGCACCATTTTGGCACGGGAGGCAACAGTCTGGACTAGCTGGCTAACAGCAGATAGATGGAGCAGCAAGAATAAGACAATGAATATTGCACTTCCCGGGGCAATATTTCAATTCGAGTGATTTATTGGAGGGCAGCTTGCTGGATTACAGTAATGTTGTTCAACCCCATTTAAACACTGCTATCCACATTCATGATGAGGTTGCCTGGCAGCAAGATGACCCTGCATGACTCCAGAAGTATGATCTGATGCTGCAGTATGGTTGGGTCCAGATATCTGCTGATGGAATTGGCCACAATGTCCATGCTGGAGAGAATAGGCTCCAAACACTGCTCAAAGTCCTGTAAAGTTGGTGCTGGGTTCCCTCATGCCCCGCAACATTGACTGCAACATTACATTCTGTAGTCTCTCCTTCCTTCCCTATGTACGGTATGCGTTGTCTGTATAGCATGCAAAAACAATACTTTTCACCATATACTAATACATGTGACAATAATAAATCAAATCAAATCAAGACCAACTTCCTGTGAATCCCCATCGGCTATTTAAAAAAAAGATATATATATTTATTAAAGTTTTTTAACACAATTTTTCACCCTTACAAACAATAAACCCCCCCCTCGTAATAAAATAACAAGAAATCGCACAGAGCAAGATATATACATGGTGAAACGATATGATACATAGCTTTGTACACTGGCTCTCTCCCGCACATGCCAGTTTCTCCAATCCTTCATGTTATCTCTTGCTCATCCACCCTCCCAGGCAAACCCCCATTCCCCCCCCCTTTAGGTTGCTGCTGCTGCTGACCGACCTTCCTCTAACGCTCCGCGAGATAGTCTAGGAACGGTTGCCACCGCCTGTAGAACCCCTGCGCAGACCCTATCAAGGCAAACTTAATCCTCTCCAGCTTTATGAACCCAGCCATGTCGTTTATCCAGGCCTCGACGCTGGGGGGCTTCGCCTCCTTCCACATTAGCAAGATCCATCGCCGGCCACTAGGGATGCAAAGGCCAGAATGCCGGCCTCTTTCGCCTCCTGCACTCCCGGCTCGTCCACTACTCCAAATATTGCTAGCCCCCAGCTTGGCTTGACCCGGACTTTCACTACCTGAGATATTGCTCCTGCCACTCCTCTCCAGAACCCCTCCAGTGCCGGGCATGACCAAAACATATGGACATGGTTCGCCGGGCTCCCTGAGCACCCTCCACATCTGTCCTCTACCCCAAAGAACCTACTCAGCCTCGCCCCCGTCAAGTGCGCTCTGTGAACCACCTTAAATTGTATCAGGCTGAGCCTGGCACACGAGGAGGAGGAATTAACCCTACCTAGGGCATCAGCCCACAGACCTTCCTCAATCTCCTCCCCCAGCTCCTCCTCCCAATTACCCTTCAGCTCCTCTACCAGCGCTTCCCCCTCTTCTTTCATCTCCTGGTATATTGCCGACACCTTGCCCTCCCCAACCCATACACCTGAGATCACCCTGTCTTGAATTTCTTGTGCCGGGAGCAATGGGAATTCCCTCACCTGTCGCCTCACAAACGCCCTCACCTGCATATATCTAAAAGCATTTCCCGGGGGTATCTCAAACTTCTCCTCCAGTGCCCCTAGGCTTGCAAACGTCCCATCAATGAACAGGTCCCCCATTCTTCTAATCCCCGCCCGATGCCAGCTCTGAAACCCCCCGTCCATCCTCCCCGGGACAAACCGGTGGTTCCCCCTGATCGGGGACCACACCGAGGCTCCCATTGCACCCCTGTGCCATCTCCACTGGCCCCAGATCCTTAGCGTTGCCGCCACCACCGTGCTCGTGGTATACCTTGTTGGCGAGAATGGCAGCGGTGCCGTCACCAGCGCCCCCAGGCTCGTTCCATCCTCTTCCATGCCGCCCCCTCCCCCTCCATCACCCACTTGCGGATCATCGCCACATTTGCTGCCCAGTAGTAGCTCCCTAGGTTTGGCAGCACCAGCCCTCCTCGGTCCCTACTGCGTTCCAGGAACCCTCTCCTTAACCTCGGGGTCCTATTCGCCCACACAAACCCCATAATACTCCTACCTACTCTCTTGAAAAAGGCCTTGGTGATCACGATGGGAAGGCACTGAAACACAAACAGAAACCTCGGAAGGACCAGAATTTTGACCAACTGCACTCTACCCGCTAGCGAGAGCGGTAACATGTCCCATCTTTTGAAGTCCTCCTCCATCTGCTCCACCAGCCTCGTGAGATTCAGTTTATGTAGGGCCCCCCAACTCCTGGCTATCTGGATCCCCAGGTACCGAAAGCTCCCCTCCGCCCTCCTCAGCGGTAGATCCCCTATTCCCCTTTCTTGGTCCCTTGCCTGTAGTACAAAAAGCTCGCTCTTCCCTACATTGAGCTTGTAGCCCGAAAACTCCCCAAACTCCCTTAGAGTCTGCATGACCTCCACCATCCCCTCCATTGGATCCGCCACATACAGCAACAGGTCATCCGCATAAAGCGACACCCGATGCTCTTCTCCCCCTTGGACCAACCCCCTTCATTTCCTAGACTCCCTCAATGACATGGCCGAGGGTTCGATCGCCAATGCAAACAACAGGGGGGACAGGGGGCACCCCTGCCTCGTCCCTCGGTACAACCAAAAGTACTCCGACCTCCGCCAGTTCGTCACTACACTCGCCACCGGGGCTCTGTAGAGGAGCTTAACCCAACTGATAAACCCTCCCCCGAACCCAAACCTACACAGCACCTCCCAGAGGTACTCCCACTCTACTCGGTCAAAGGCCTTCTCCGCGTCCATAGTTGCCACTATCTCCGCCTCTCCCTCCTCCGATGGCATCATTATCACGTTTAAGATCCGCCGCACATTGGTGTTTAATTGCCTGCCCTTTACAAATTCTGTCTGGTCCTCGTGGATCACCCCCGGGACACAGTCCTCGATCCTCGTGGCCAGCACTTTTGCCAGCAACTTAGCATCCACATTAAGGAGCGTGATCGGCCTGTACGATCCACATTGCAGTGGGTCCTTGTCCCGCTTTAGGATCAAAGAAATCGTTACTTCCGACATTGTCGGGGGCAGGGTCCCCTCCTCTCTTGCCTCATTAAAGGTCCTCACTAGTAGCGGGGCCAACAGGTCTACGTACTTCCTGTAGAACTCCACCGGGAACCCGTCCAGTCCCGGGGCCTTCCCCGCCTGCATGCTCCCCAAACCCTTGCTCAGCTCCTCCAACCCAATTGGTGTCCCCAAACCAGCCACCTCTTGCTCCTCCACCCTCGGGAATCTCAGTTGGTCTAGGAATCGTCTCATCCCCTCTTCCCCCGCTGGGGGCTGGGATCTGTACAGCTCTTCATAAAAGGCCTTGAATACCTCGTTTATTTTCATCGCACTCCACACCGTGGCTCCCCTTCCATCCTTGACTCCCCCTATTTCCCTCGCTGCCGTCCTCTTACAGAGCTGGTGCGCCAGCATCCAACTAGCCTTTTCCCCATACTCGTAGGTCGCCCCCTGTCCTTCCTCCACTGTGCCTCTGCCTTTCCTGTGGTCAACAGATCAAACTCCGTCTGGAGCCGTCGTCTTTCCCCAAGTAATTTCTCCTCAGGGGCCTCTGCGTATCTCCTGTCCACCCTTAAAATCTCCCCCACTAACCTCTCCCTTTCCATGCCCTCTGTCTTCTCCCTATGTGCCCTGATGGAGATTCGCTCTCCCCTGATCACCGCCTTCAACGCCTCCCATACCACCCCCACCCGCACCTCCCCATTGTCGTTGGCCTCCAAGTACCTTTCGATGCACCCCCTCATCTTCCCACACACCACCTCATCTGCCAGCAGTCCCACATCCAGCCACCACAGCGGGCATTGGTCCCTCTCCTCTCCCAGCTCCAGTTCCACCCAGTGCGGGGCGTGGTCCGAAACGGCTATGGCCGAATACTCCGCCCCCTCCACCCTCGGGATGAGTGCCCTGCCCAGGACAAAGAAGTCTATCCGGGAGTAAGCTTTGTGCATGTGGGAGAAAAAAGAAAATTCCCTGGCCGCGGCCTAGCAAACCTCCATGTGTCCACTCCCCCCATCTGATCCATAAACCCCCAAAGCACCTTGGCCGCCGCCATCCTCTTTCCAGTCCTTGATCTGGAGCGGTCCAGTGCTGGGTCCAACACTGTATTGAAGTCCCCACCCATTATCAAGCCTCCTACCTCCAGGTCCGGAATGCGCCCCAACATGCGCTTCATGAATCCAGCATCATCCCAGTTCGGGGCGTATACATTTACCAACATCACCCTCGTCCCTTGCAGCCTACCACTCACCATCACATATCTCCCTCCATTATCCACGAAGAACAAACAAAGAACAAAGAAATGTACAGCACAGGAACAGGCCCTTCGGCCCTCCAAGCGCGTGCCGACCATACTGCCCGACTAAACTACAATCTTCTACACTTCCTGGGTCCGTATCCTTCTATTCCCATCCTATTCATATATTTGTCAAGATGCCCCTTAAATGTCCCTATCGTCCCTGCTTCCACTACCTCCTCCGGTAGCGAGTTCCAGGTACCCACTACCCTCTGCGTAAAAAACTTGCCTCGTACATCTACTCTAAACCTTGCCCCTCTCACCTTAAACCTATGCCCCCTAGTAATTGACCCCTCTACCCTGGGGAAAAGCCTCTGACTATCCACTCTGTCTATGCCACTCATAATTTTGTATACCTCTATCAGGTCGCCCCTCAACCTCCTTCGTTCCAGTGAAAACAAACCGAGTTTATTCAATCGCTCCTCATAGCTTATGCCCTCCATACCAGGCAACATTCTGGTAAATCTCTTCTGCACCCTCTCTAAAGCCTCCACATCCTTCTGGTAGTGTGGCGACCAGAATTGAACACTATACTCCAAGTGTGGCCTAACTAAGGTTCTATACAGCTGCAACATGACTTGCCAATTCTTATACTCAATGCCCCGGCCAATGAAGGCAAGCATGCCTTATGCCTTCTTGACTACCTTCTCCACCTGTGTTGCCCCTTTCAATGACCTGTGGACCTGTACTCCTAGATCTCTTTGACTTTCAATATTCTTGAGGGTTCTACCATTCACTGTATATTCCCTACCTGCATTAGTCCTTCCAAAATGCATTACCTCACATTTGTCCGGGTTAAACTCCATCTGCCATTTCTCCGTCCAAGTCTCCAGACAATCTAAATCCTGCTGTATCCTCAGACAGTCCTCATCGCTATCCGCAATTCCACCAACCTTTGTGTCGTCTGCAAACTTACTAATCAGACCAGTTACATTTTCCTCCAAATCATTTATATATACTACAAAGAGCAAAGGTCCCAGCACTGATCCCTGTGGAACACCACTGGTCACAGCCCTCCAATTAGAAAAGCATCCCTCCATTGCTACCCTCTGCCTTCTATGGCCTAGCCAGTTCTGTATCCACCTTGCCAGTTCACCCCTGATCCCGTGTGACTTCACCTTTTGTACTAGTCTACCATGAGGGACCTTGTCAAAGGCCTTACTGAAGTCCATATAGACAACATCTACTGCCCTACCTGCATCAATCATCTTAGTGACCTCCTCGAAAAACTCTATCAAGTTAGTGAGACACGACCTCCCCTTCACAAAACCGTGCTGCCTCTCACTAATACGTCCATTTGCTTCCAAATGGGAGTAGATCCTGTCTCGAAGAATTCTCTCCAGTAATTTCCCTACCACTGAAGTGAGGCTCACCGGCCTATAGTTCCCGGGATTATCCTTGCTACCCTTCTTAAACAGAGGAACAACATTGGCTATTCTCCAGTCCTCCGGGACATCCCCTGAAGACAGCGAGGATCCAAAGATTTCTGTCAAGGCCTCAGCAATTTCCTCTCCAGCCTCCTTCAGCATTCTGGGGTAGATCCCATCAGGCCCTGGGGACTTATCTACCTTAATATTTTTTAAGACACCCAACACCTCGTCTTTTTGGATCACAATGTGACCCAGGCTATCTACACCCCCTTCTCCAGACTCAACATCTACCAATTCCTTCTCTTTGGTGAATACTGATGCAAAGTATTCATTTAGTACCTCGCCCATTTCCTCTGGCTCCACACATAGATTCCCTTGCCTATCCTTCAGTGGGCCAACCCTTTCCCTGGCTACCCTCTTGCTTTTTATGTACGTGTAAAAAGCCTTGGGATTTTCCTTAACCCTATTTGCCAATGACTTTTCGTGACCCCTTCTAGCCCTCCTGACTCCTTGCTTAAGTTCCTTCCTACTTTCCTTATATGCCACACAGGCTTCGTCTGTTCCCAGCCTCTTAGCCCTGACAAATGCCTCCTTTTTCATTTTGACGAGGCCTACAATATCACTCGTCATCCAAGGTTCCCGAAAATTGCCGTATTTATCTTTCTTCCTCACAGGAACATGCCGGTCCTGAATTCCTTTCAACTGACACTTGAAAGCCTCCCACATGTCAGATGTTGATTTGCCCTCAAACATCCGCCCCCAATCTATGTTCTTCAGTTCCCGCCTAATATTGTTATAATTAGCCTTCTCCCAATTTAGCACATTCATCCTCGGACCACTCTTATCCTTGTCCACCAGTACTTTAAAACTTACTGAATTGTGGTCACTGTTACCGAAATGCTCCCCTACTGAAACATCTACCACCTGGCCGGGCTCATTCCCCAATACCAGGTCCAGTACCGCCCCTTCCCTAGTTGGACTGTTTACATATTGTTTTAAGAAGCCCTCCTGGATGCTCCTTACAAACTCCGCCCCGTCTAAGCCCCTGGCACTAAGTGAGTCCCAGTCAATATTGGGGAAGTTGAAGTCTCCCATCACCACAACCCTGTTGTTTTTACTCTTTTCCAAAATCTGTCTACCTATCTGCTCCTCTATCTCCCGCTGGCTGTTGGGAGGCCTGTAGTATACCCCCAACATTGTGACTGCACCCTTCTTATTCCTGATCTCTACCCATATAGCCTCACTGCCCTCTGAGGTGTCCTCTCGCAGTATAGCTGTGATATTCTCCCGAACAAGTAGCGCAACTCCACCTCCCCTTTTACATCCCCCTCTATCCCGCCTGAAACATCTAAATCCTGGAACGTTTAGCTGCCAATCCTGCCCTTCCCTCAACCAGGTCTCTGTAATGGCAACAACATCATAGTTCCGAGTAGTAATCCAAGCTCTAAGTTCATCTGCCTTACCCGTAATGCTCCTTGCATTAAAACATATGCACTTCAGGCCACCAGACCCGCTGTGTTCAGCAACTTCTCCCCGTCTGCTCTGCCTCAGAGCCACACTGTCCCTATTCCCTAGTTCTCCCTCAATGCTCTCACCTTCTGACCTATTGCTCCCGTGCCCACTACGATAGTCTTGGCCTCAAATGACACATGCTTTCCCACCAAAATTGCCACCCCCCTATTTTTTGCGTCCAGTCCCGAGTGAAATACCTGTCCTACCCATCCCCTTCTTAACCTGACCTGGTCCGCCACCTTCAGGTGTTTCTCTTGGAGCATAGCCACGTCTGCCTTCAGTCCCATCAAGTGCGCGAACACTCGAGCCCTCTTCACCGGCCCATTCAGGCCCCTCACGTTCCACGTTATCAGCCGGATTGGAGGGGCTCTCATCCCCCCCCCCTGCCCCCCGCTCCCCGCCGACGAGCCATCTCCTTTTCTAGGCCAGTCCCGTGTCCGCGCCACCCTCACCCGCCAGTCCCCCAACCGGGGGACCCCCGCCCCGACCACCTCTTCTGTGTCCCATTCCCTTCTGGCCAGTGCAGCAGCAAGCCTTTCTTCCCCCCTCCACCCCCCCCTCCCCACCCCGCTAGACCCCTGTTTAGCTTTTGTGCTCCCCCCATATCACTCCCGTAAGTCAGCTGACACCTGCTGACCCCGGCTTCCCCCGCCGTCCCATTGACCTCCCCGTGTGGGAGTGTCCCAGTCAGTATACGTTCCTCCATTCCCCTTCCCGCCTTTCTTCCCACGCTTTCCAAAGCCTACCCCGCCCCCTCTGGCGCAGCTCCTGTCGCGGCCTTGTCTCTCTCCCCCAGCCCATGTAACATTTCCTGCGCGTGATTGATCCCCTATATACGACAACCATCACACATCAAACCTCAAACATCCCCCCCACCCTCACAAACCCTCAGTTTGAGTCCAACTTTTCAGTTTGTATGAAGGTCCACACCTCTTCAGGCGTTTCGAAGTAATAGTGTTGATCCTTGTATGTGACCCACAGTCACGCTGGCTGCAGCATTCCAAATCTCACTCCTTTCCGGTGCAACACCGCCTTGGCCCGGTTGAAACCCGCTCTCCGCTTTGCAACCTCCGTGCTCCAGTCCAGGTATCTTCGGATCTCTGCATTGTCCCACTTGCTGCTCTGCTCCTCCTTTGCCCATTTCAGGACCCTCTCTCTGTCCGTGAACCGGTGAAATCTCACCGCCATCGCCCTTGGCGGCTCATTTGCCTTGGGCTCCCTCGCCAGCACCCAGTGTGCCCCATCCAGCTCCAGCGACCTCGAAGGGGCCTCCGCGCCCATCATCGCCCCGAGCATTGTGCTCGCGTATGCCCCGGCATCGGCCCCCTCCACTCCTTCAGGGAGACCCAGGATCCGCAGGTTCTTTCTCCTCGACCTGTTCTCCAGGTCTTCGAGTCTTCCCGCCCACCTCTTGTGTAGCGCCTCGTGCTCCTCCACTCTCACCGCCAGGCCCAAGATTTTGTCCTCATTCTCACTGACTCTTTTCTGTACCTCCTGGATCTTTACCTCGTGGGCCTTCTGGGTCATCCCTAGTCCTTCAATTGCCGACAACATAGGCGCCAGCATCTCCTTCCGCAGCTCCTCGAAGCAGCGCTTGATGAACTGCAGCTCCGGCCCGCACTCCGCTTTATCCCTGGCCGCCGCCATTTTGTTTTTCTTCCCTCGCTTCTCCCGCTGCTCCAATGCCGCTTTTTTGGCCATTTCACTTCTGGTCCGAGCCATAAAAGCTGAAGGGGGACCTCTCTCTTCCCTTCCCCACGGGTTGTCTTCGAAAAAAATTCCATTGGGGCTCATCTAACGAGCCCGAAAGTCTGTGATAGTGGGAGCTGCCAAATCGTGCGGCTTAGCTCCGCATAGCCGCAACCGGAAGTCCCCCATCGGCCATTTCTGAAGCCTGGCCTACCAAAATGTTCATTTGAAAAACTTCAGACGACCTCGCCCCCTGATGAGCTGACACCTACACTGCCTTTAATCCTGTCCTGGCTGCAGACTGCTCCTGCACACTGTCTCATCATGTGCTCATTCTCTAAATTACGTACCAGTGTCAGTATCAGAGCTGATGGTTGCAAGTGAGAAATCCAGTGATGGTGTGTATTCAACATCATTGTCTTGTTGCTATTCCTCCATTGCTAAGTGGTCTAAAAGGAGAAAGGCATATGTATAGTGTTGTGGTGAGGTGAAGAGTCAAAGGTCAGTGATGCATGCTTACACTAGCTGCAGGTTGCAAATTAGAATAGAGATCCGGGTCCTCAGGGTTAGAACTTGTCGATGGTCTCCATGGCTATCTGCTCCAACATGTGCAGGTTAGCCTTATAATGTGCTTGGAAGTTTTTAACCCCCAGATTATGGGCGCAGCCAAGAGACAGAGCTTTGCACTGCTGCCTGCAGCTATTATTCTGATGAACAGGCAGCACAACATTGACATGTTGCCTACATTTCAATCCCCTATGCCTGGTCTCAGGTACCATCCAATTTAATGAATTCTTTGTAATCATACTCATGCCTTTTCACTTTGGCCAATGGGTCCCAGTCTTTGCTGTACAGACATTCAGCACGCAGGGACAACTCATCATGCATAAAGCACTGTATGAATGCAAGTTTCACATTTCCCTTACATTGATTCACATTAAAAAATCCAGTTTATTCAGATCCCTTTGAATGTTATGATCTTCATTTACACTCGTCACTGACCTTATGTTAGCATTATCAGTTAATTTGTTTATATAATATATCATATATTCCTTTTGCTCCAAATAGAAATAAAATTCATATTTTCATCATAGCCATTTCAGTCAATTCACAGGCACTGTTTTCTATTGAAACAATCAAATAATTGAAGTTTTAACATGATATTGTATATAGTCTTCATATAGTTGGAAGCTATGAGAGCACATGGCAAAATCTTAGATTTTATTCAGAATGTTATTGAATTCCAAAATCTTTTTAATGATAACTGCGTGAATCATTACATTTATCTAATTTAAAAGAAGCAAGGTTGTCCACTCTCATCAATGCTTTTTCAATATCTTCATCAATAGAGTACAAACAAAGAACAAAGAGATTTATAATACATTATAAATAATGATCTTATAATGGGCTGGATATTCTTCCACAATCTATGATTGGATCAAAAGAAGGAAATTGGTTATTAATGACAACTTCATCGTGCCAACCTGAATAGCATTCCTTTTTTACAGCCCTGCCAGGATTGTGTTGGCTCCTTGGCACCATATGTAAATTCTTCCGAGGGCACCAGCCTTGGGTTCTTGGCTGATTTTTTGCTGTTCCTTCTTCTTACAGCTGCTCCTGGGGGACTCCCTGAAGTAAGGCAGTAGAAAGGCCTGGGTAGCATCAGTAAAGTCCAAATTAGCTCTGCACCTTTGTAGACCATGGTCTTGCTGTAGTTTTATAAACTGGTAGGTATCTTCATCTTTTAGGCACCTTCTTTCTCAATGGTGGGCTTTTCCTGGCTGTGAGACTCTTTGCAAGAGGCTGTTCTGTATTTTAAATGATCCTTGATCCAAGAAAATAGTTTGGGTCATATAGGAGGGCTGAGGCCTAGGCCTAACCATTTTCCTCAAGCTTCCTCAATGAACTTTTTCATCAGAAGGCTAGAGGTGGGAGATTCACTGATGACTGAACAATGTTCAGCATCATTCACCAGTATACTCAGATACTGAAGCAATCCATGTTCAAATACAGCAAGACCTGAACAATATCCAGGAGTGGGCTGATGTGATAATTGTGGTGTTTTTCCCTTTAAGGACAGCGCAGCACAAGAGGGTCAACTGGCTTGAAGGACAATTGGGACTGAGAGTGGGTAGTCACCCCAAGGGGTGGGGTGCTCTCTGAGGCAGAAGACATGTAGAAGACATGTAGGGATTGGTGCAGCCGGTAGGTTGGGTTCCTGGACAGCGAGGACTAGCCGGCCTCTCCACAATTTTTCCTTATTAATAAATAAATACTGTGGCTACAAGAGCAGGTCAAAGCCTAGGAATCCTCCTGATACCCAGAAGCTTGTCCATCATCAGTGAGGTACAGCCAGGAGTGTGATGGAATACTCTCCCCTTCTCCCCTTGCCGGGATGATTACAGCTCCAACAACATTCAAGAAGCTTGATATTATCCGGTACGCACCAAGCCCGCGAGTTACCCGGGCAGCATGGGGTGGCCACAATGGGAAATCCCATTGGCAGGTGGCGGGAACAGAGAATCCTGCTGCTGGCGAGAATTCACCATCATATGGGGCTGGATTCTCCGATCCCTGACACCAAAATCGCGTTCGGCAACGGGGCAGAGAAGCCCCAATGATGACAGAATTGGGGGCGGCGCCGCTTTCGTGATGCTCCGCCCCCTGAAAAGCAGCGTACTCTCGGAGTACACCGTGCACCGTATCCACGGCCTCAGGTCATTGCCTGTGGCCCGCCCCGCGATGCTCCGTCCCCGACCGGCTGAGTTCCCGATGGCACGGGACATGTGTGCTCTCATCCGTTGGAAACTCAGCGTGGAGGTTGCGGACTCAGTCCAGCTCTGCCACAGTCAGTGAAGGGCAATCCACGGGACAGGCGGGGCATTATTCGGGGCTGAGGGGACTGTGGGGGGCGGTCTGGAACGTGCGAGCCGGCTGAAGGGGGAACTATTTTTGCGGGCCGGGTCTGTGAGCGGCATCCGCCATGAAGCACGGCGCAGCCACTGCAGGCCGCTGCACTCAGCATAAGCGGCCACGGATCCGCAATGCTCCGTACCTGATCGGCAACTAGAGCTGGGAGCTCTACGCTGCCTGGCTGCTAGCCCCACCCGGAGCAGGGAATTAGTGGCCATTTTTCTCCAGTTTTCCAGGATACTCTATAATAAGGGGCACAGATAGGCGCCTCTGTGGATGTGAAAGAGACTCCAGGATGCTATGTTGCCTCCCTGGTGAACAGCCAGAGGGCATATTACACACAGGTACAAACGGCACAGGCAGGAAGAGTGATGAGGTCCTGCAGAAGGAGTTCAGGGAGTTAGGCAGTATACTAAAAAGCAGGACTTCTAGGCTTGTAATCTCAGGATTACTCACTGTGCCACATGCCAGTGTGGCTAGAAATAGGAGGATAGTGCAGCTAAACACGTGGCTAAACTGGTGGTGTAGGAGGGAGGTTTTAAGATTTCTGGATGATTAGGATCTCTTCCGGGGCAGGTGGGATCTGTACAAGAAAGACAGGTTGCATCTAAACTGGAGGGGCACCAATATCCTAACTGGGAGGTTTGCTAGATTCATTGGGGAGGATTTAAACTAGTATGGCAGGGGGGTGGGAACCAGAGCATTAGCTCAGAAAGTATAATAACTGAAGGGGAAATAGAGAACAAAACGAGAACAACAGCATCACCCTGTCTGCTCAAATACAGTGGTCTGAAGTGTATTTGTTTCAATGCCAGAAGTTTAGCAGGTAAGGCAGATGAACTTAGAGTACTTGGAACTATGATGTTGTGGCTATCACAGAAACATGGTTAAAGGAAGGGCAGCTGAACGTTGGAGGATATAGATGCTTCAGGAGAGATAGAGGGGGATGTAAAAGGCGTGGGGGAATACCATTACTGGTGAAGAACAATATTATAGCCGTACTGCGGGAGGACACCTCGGAGGCCTCATACAATGAGGCAATCTGGGTAGAGCTCAGGAACAGGAAGGGGGCAGTCACAATGTTGGGGGTCTATTACAGGCCCCCCCAACTACCAGCGGGAGATAGAGGAGCAGGTAGGTGTCACAATGTGTGGATATTGTAAAGCACTTAAAGGGTTAATGTAATTTTACAACTGTCATGATATGCAGACATGCACATAATGAGATACAGACAGGCAGCTAATGAACACAGAGAACAGGACATAACCAATCAGCAGGCAGAACACTTGGGGGTGGTTTCCCACTATAAAAGGCACGAGGCACTCACACTCCGCCTCTTTCCACTAGTCACATCTACAGAGTGAGTCCGGTGTATATATCACGTAACGCATACAGCACGTGGCTAAGAGCTGGTTCAGTCAGACAGAGAGATCACATTTAGGTTAGCAGAGCGTTGAACTCACAGGGAACGGTGCTAACAGTGTGATAGGTTCAATAAATCAAATTGAACTAACTTCAAGGTCTGGAGTCTATTTCAGTCATAGCTACATCCAGTTGCAGCCCATGTTATCTCAGTGTGCTTAACACGACATGGTACCAGAAGACTGCTATCCTTTGGTGGTTTACCTCAATCTGTTCAGTGACGACCAGCAAAGGCATCCTGGCACCATGGAGAAGATCCAGCCTCCTCAACTGCTGCTGGCCTCCGGCAATCTCAGTGCCAACTGGCGGACTTTCAAGCAAAGGTTTATTCTGTACATCGAAGCCTCAGACGCCGAGGGTGCGTCTGATACAAGAAAGATCGCGCTTCTCCTCTCAATTGCGGGGGATCAAGCCATCCAAATCTTTAACTCGTTTAACTTCACCGAAGACCAGGACAAGACAAAGTTTCAGACCATCCTGGACAAGTTTGATAGTCATTGTGAAGTGGACACCAATGAAATCTTCGAGCACTATATATTTTAACAAGGCCTACAAGGTAAAGACGAATCTTTCAACTCCTTCCTAACTAATCTCCATCTACTAGCGCTATCCTGCAACTTTTGTGATATCGCTGACTCCATGATCAGGGACCAAATCATTTTTGCCGTTCACTCTTGATGCGCAATCAATTACTCAAGACAAGGTGAGTCATAATTAAAAGGCTTTAATCTGCTAGAACTAATCCCCAGCAGCTTCGATACAGAAAGTGAAGGCTGCTGGGACGGCATTGGTTCTTATACTCCACCTCTCAGGTCGGAGCTATGTACATCGGCCAATGGTAGACTCCTGGGTCTAGCCAATGATCATTCACCTCTCAGGTACTGCAATTCCTGGTATTACCACATTCACCCCCTGTTAAAAAAGAATCCGGCAGGGTGATGGCCAGCGTTAATGTCGCCTTTCGCATGGGAGGACCAGGTATTGAGGTGTCATGATGTCGAGGGTAATAGCAAAGTGTTCATGGTGCAACAATCAGTCGATCGGGTGGCGTGGTCGTCCTTCTGGAGCATCTGGGCTTCGGTGGTGATCCTGATGAGGGGCCCGGTGGTTGCGATTCCGGGAACGTGGTGTCACCCTCCCAGGCAGCTTCGTCACCCCTAGGCGGCGCTGTAGGGGTGAAAAGTGGGCAGGATGGGGGGGGACCTTGTCGGGGGTGTCGGTGCTGTTTCGGGCCGAGGCACGGGCGGCGGGAGTACTGACCCTCCGGTCAGGTGTTGCGGTGGGGGTGGGGGCACTGGTGCGTGGGCGTGTGGGGCTCCTGTGGGCACCAGGTCCCGAAGGGAGACTGTGTCTTGGCGGCTGTCTGGGAAAGCTACATAGGTGTACTGGGGGTTGGCGTGCAGCAGGTGGACCTTCTCGATCAACGGGTCCGACTTGTGCGCCCTCACATGTTTCCGAAACAGGATGTGTCCGGGTGTCACTAGCCAGGTTGGGAGCGAGGTCCCGGAGGAGGCCTTCCTGGGGAAAACAAGGAGACGTTCATGAGGTGTCTGATTTGTGGTAGTACAGAGCAGCGACCGGATGGAATGCAGGGCGACAGGGAGGACTTCATGCCAGCGGGAGACTACGAGATTCCTGGTCCGTAGGGCCAGCAGGACGGTCTCCCAGACCGTGCCGTTCTCCCTCTCAACCTGCCCGTTTCCCCGGGGGTTGTAACTGGTCGTCCTGCTCGAGGCGATGCCCTTGCTGAGCAGGAATTGACGCAGTTCGTCACTCATGAAGGAGGATCCCCTATCACTGTGAATGTATGCGGGGAAACCGAACAGTGTAAAGATACCCTGGAGGGCCTTGATGACGGTGGTTGCGGTCATGTCCGGGCAGGGGATGGCGAATGGGAACCGGGAGTACTCATCAATCACGTTCAGGAAGTACGTGTTGCAGTCGGTGGAGGGGAGGGGGCCTTTGAAATCCATGCTGAGGCATTCAAAGGGACGGCAAGCCTTTATCAGATGCGCTCTCTCTGGCCGGTAGAAGTGCGGTTTGCACTCCGCACAGATTTGGCAGTCCCTGGTGACTGACCTGACCTCGATGGAGTAGGGCAGGTTACGGGTCTTGATAAAATGACAGAGAGGAGTGACCCCCCGGGTGGCAGACGTCCTCGTGGAGGGATCGGAGGCGGTCCACTTGCGCGGTGGCAGAAGTGCCGCGGGACAGGGCATCAGGAGGCTCGTTCAGCTTCCCGGGACGGTACAAGATCTCGTAATTGTAGGTGGAGAGTTCGATTCTCCACCGCAAGATCTTGTCGTTCTTAATCTTGCCCCGCTTCGCGTTATCGAACATGAAGGCAACCGACCGTTGGTCCGTGAGGAGAGTGAATCTCCTGCCGGCCAGGTAATGCCTCCAATGTCGCACAGCTTCTACTATGGCCTGGGCCTCCTTTTCGACCGAGGAGTGGCGAATTTCGGAAGCATGGAGAATGCGGGAGAAGAAAGCCACGGGCCTGCCCGCTTGGTTGAGGGTGGCCACCAGAGCTACGTCGGACGCATCGCTCTCGACCTGGAAGGGGATGGACTTGTCGATGACGCACATCGTGGCTTTAGCAATGTCTGCCTTGATGCGGCAGAAGGCCTGGCGGGCCTTCGTCGACAGGGGGAAGGTTGTGGACTGGATCAGGGGTCGAGCCTTGTCGGCGTAATTGGGGACCCACTGTGCATAATAGCTGAAGAAGCTGAGGCAGCGCTTTAGGGCCTTGGGGCAGTGAGGGAGGGGGAACTCCATGAGGGGGCGCATGCGCTCAGGGTCGGGGCCTATGACTCCACTTCGCACTACGTAGCCCAGAATGGTCGGTGCTAGACACGCATTTATCCTTATTGTAAGTCAGATTAAGGATATTCGCGGTCTGGAGAAATTTTCGGAGGTTGGTGTCGTGGTCCTGCTGGTCATGGCCGCAGATGGTGACGTTATCAAGATACGGGAACGTTGCGCGTAAGCCGTACCGGTCGACCATTTGGTCCATCTCTCGTTGGAAGACCGAGACCCCATTCGTGACACTGAAGAGAACCCTTAAAAAGTGATAGAGCCGCCCATCTGCTTCGAAGGCAGTGTACTGGCGGTCCCCATGACGGAGGGGTAGCTGGTGGTAGGCAGACTTGAGATCCACCATGGAGAAAACCTTGTATTGCGTGATCCTGTTCACCAGGTCGGCTATACGGGTGAGAGGGTATGCATCCAGCTGCGTAAATCTGTTGATGGTCTGGCTGTAGTCAATGACCATCCTGTGTTTCTCCCCGGTCTTTACTACCACTACTTGAGCCCTCCAGGGGGTGTTGCTTGCTTCGATGACCCCTTCCCTCAGAAGCCTTTGGACCTCTGACCTGATGAAGGTCCGGTCCTGGGCACTGTACCACCTGCTCCTGGTGGCGACGGGTTTGCAATCCGGGGTGAGGTTCGCAAACAGGGAAGGCGGGTCGACCTTAAGGGTCGCGAGGCCGCAGACAGTAAGGGGGGGTATAGGGCCGCCAAATTTAAAGGTCAGGCTTTGCAGATGGCACTGGAATTCCAGCCCAAGGAGGGTGGCTGCGCAGAGGTGCGGCAGGACGTACAGGCGGAAATTGTGGAATTCCCGGCCTTGGACCGTGAGGTTCGCTAGGCAGAACCCCTTTATCTCCACCGCGTGTGACCCGGAGGCCAGGGAGATCCTTTGGTTAGCGGGATGGGTGACCAGAGAACAGCGCTTTACCGTGTCGGGGTGAACAAAGCTCTCCGTGCTCCCGGAGTCGATCAAGCACGACGTCACGTGGCCGTTGATGGAGATCGTCGTTGTAGCTTTCGCAAGCGTCCGGGGCCGACTCTGGTCCAGAGTCACCGAGGCCAGCTGAAGTAATTGAGAGTTCGAGTTCTGGTCGGGCAGCGTGTAGTCGGCTGTGCTGGGGGCCTGAGGCCCCATCCAAGATGGCGTCAGCCATGGGTCGCACATGGAGACTGGGGACAAAGAAGATGGCGGCGACGAGGGAAAAAATGGTGGCGCCTACCCATCCAGCGTGGTGGCCGGGGGGCAAAATGACCGCGGCCGCAGATCGCACGCGGCCTGAGGATAGGGGGGTGGCGGTGGGCTTAGGATGGCGGGGGCCTGAAAAGGGGGCTGTCGATAGTCGCTGGAGACCGCGGCCACGGCGCGGGCCTACCAGACCCCGACATAGTGGCCCTTCTTGCCGCACCCTTTGCAGGTGGTGGTGCGGGCCGGACAGCACGGGGAGGGATGATTCGCCTGCCTGCAGAAGAAACAGCGTTGTCCAGCGGCGGTAACGGGCCATCTCGCCGCGCAGGCTTGTGGGGTCAGGGGAAAAGTCTGAAGGGCTGCCGCAGAGGGTGCCACGCAGCCCAAGGGGCTGCCGTGCATCCGGGAGCAAAAGACAGCGCGTTTTTATACGCAACGTCCATGGACCCCGCCAGGGCCTGTGCCTCAGTCAGTCCAAGAGTGTCAATTTCTAGGAGCCTGCGGCGGATGTCAGGGAAAGTCATACCCACCACGAAAACATCCCTGATCAAAAGTTCCATGTGCTCGTTCCCCAAAACTGGCGGGCAGCCACAGTTTCGGCCCAGCACCAGCAGCGCCCGGTAGAAGTCTTCCAACGTTTCCTCGGGGCTTTGCCTCCTAGGCGCCAGCAGGTAACGAGCATAGACCTGGTTCACAGGGCGGATATAGTGTCCTTCTAGCAGTTCGATCGCCGCAGCATAATTCTCCGCCTCCTCGATCAGAGGGTAGATCCCAGGGCTGACCCGCGAGCGTAGAAGGTGCATTTTTTGTCTTTCCGTGGAGGTGTCGGCGGCTGTGTCGAGGTAGCCCTTAAAGCACGCCAGCCAATGTTTAAAGATAGCAACAGAGTTGTCCGCGTGGAGGCTGAGCTGAAGGCACTCTGACTTGATACGGAGATCCATCCTTTCACTGAAGTTGTAGCAGATTAAATTGATGCACAATCAATTACTCTCGAGACAAGGTGAGTCATAACTAATAGGCTTTAATCTGCTAGATCTATTCCCCAGCAGCTTCGATACAGAAAGTGAAGGCTGCTGGGACGGCATTGGTTCTTATACTCCGCCTCTCAGAGCGGAGCTATGTACATCAGCCAGTGGTAGACTCCTGGGTATAGCCAATGGTCATCCACCTCTCAGGTACCGCAATACCTGGTATTACCACAACTCTGATCCTGGGAGAGAGCAGCTTTTAAAAATCAATCACATGACCCTGCCAGTCGCGATTGAAATGTGTACAATGCATGAGCACGCCAAAAATTGGGTTTCCCAATACAAATCAGCTGAAACTGAGAAACCTGCCTCCCACGAGGCAGAGATTGTGCAGGACATCGCCCGGATGCAGCGCCTCAGCCGTGATGAAAGTGGCCATTTCGCGCACTCTTCCCGGAGCCCCACGCATGCGCGATGCAATTGGGAGAATGAAGCGGCCGATCACCACACTGCGCAGGTGCGAACTTCTGCCGACCGCACTACGCATGTGCGATGACGCACGGAGCGTAACAACGTCATGACGTGCCCGAACTGTGGCACCGCCCAGTTAAAGAGGCAGGTGCTGTTTAAATTGCGGGAAGCCTGGACACTATGCAGCCTTGTGCAGGTCTGCACCATCAGTCAAGAGCCAGCGCTCCCAACTCCAACGCTAGGCGCGTTTGGAGTGTCCAGCAAGGTTTACAGGATTTTGATCCTGGCAGCATTACGGATCCAGAGGACGATTGCCTGGAATCCCCCTACCATGTGGGCATCATCACCACACGTTAACGTGCCTCACCGACATCATCACGGAGCCTGCCCATCCTCACTGTGGATTCTGCGGACGAATAGCGTGCGGTGATGCAAGTAAGTCAATGCTCTATCCAGTTCAAGCTGGACACAGATGCTTCTGCCAATCTCCTTTCACAGGCAGATTTCAGCCGCATCAAGAAGCCACCCAAGCTCCTTCCAGCAGCCTGCCAGCTCCTGGACTATAACAGCAATGCCATCACAGCACTGGGACCCTGCCATCTGCTTGTCTCCAACAGGAGCATTCACGCAAGGCTAAGGTTTGAAATCGTCAAGCCAGACAGTGCCTTCCTGCTCGGCGCACATGCATGCATGCAGGTCTACACAATGACCTCCCCCATCGTGGATCTTCAAGCCGGCATTGACGCCATCCTCGCTCAGTATCTGGATGTGTTTGACGGGATGGACACTCTGCCATATCGGTACAAGATGCTGCTGCGGTCTGATGCCACGCCTATGGTCCACGCTCCATGCTGGTTCCTGGCTCCACTGAAGGAGTACCTGAAGGCGCAGTTGAAGGATCTTCAGGACCAGGGCATCATCTCCAAAGTCACAGAACCGACTGACTGGGTCAGATTGATGGTCTGTGTAAAAACGCCTTCGGGCTTCTGTATTGATCCCAAGGATCTCAACCAGAATATAATGCGGGAATACTACCCCATCCTGAAGCGGGAGGAACCATCAAGTGAGATGGCACACGCCCGGTTTTTCACAAAGTTAGATGCATCACATGGGTTCTGGCAAATCCAGCTGGATGAGTCCAGCAGAAGGCACTGCACCTTCAACATACCGTTTGGCAGGTACTGCTATAATCTTATGCCGTTCGGCATTGCCTCGGCCTCGGAGATCTTCCACAGAATCATGGAGCAGATGACGGAGGGCATTGAAGGGGTTCGTGAGTATGTGGACGACGTTATCAGTTGGTCCACAACCCCCGAAGAGCACATCTCTCGTCTCCAGCAGGTATTCCGCCGTGCCCATGCCAATGGCCTCAAGCTGAACAGGCAAAGTTTTGCTTTGACATGTCGACACTGAAGTTCTTGGGTGACCAGATATCTCAGCAGGGTGTGCGCCCAGACACAGACGAGGTCAAGGCCATCGAAGCCATGAAGACCCCTGAAGACAAGAAGGCAGTGCTGCGCTTCCTAGGAATGGCGAACTTCTTGGGCAAGTTTATCCCAAACCTGGCCTCACACACCATGGCCCTCAGACACCTGGTCAAAAAGTCTACTGCCTTTGAGTGGCAGGCAGCTCATCAAGCAGAGTGCTTGGAGCTGAAAGCCGAGCTCACCACTGCACCTGTACTGGCAATTTTTGACCCTGACAGGGAAATGAAAATCTCGACAGATACGAGCCAGGACGGCATCGGTGTTGCTCCAGCGCGATGCCACCTCATCCTGGGCACCGGTTGCCTACGCATCACGGGCGATGACACCCACTGAGCAGCGGTACGCCCAAATTGAAAAGGAATGCCTGGGCCTTCTCACTGGAATTCTCAAGTTCCACGATTATGTCTACGGCCTGCCGACGTTCACCGTCGAGACGGACCACAGGCCTCTGGTCCACATTATCCACAAGGACCTGAACGAAATGACGTCCCGGCTGCAGCGCATCCTCCTCAGGCTCAGACGGTATGACTTTGAGCTTGTGTACATGCCTGGCAAGGAGATCATTATTGCGGATGCCTTGCTCCATAACCTTGCCTGCCGCACCGCCGGCATTTATCCAACAGATCGAATCACAGGTGCAGCTGTGGGCCAACAACCTCCCGGCATCGGATGAAAAGGTGATCCGCATTTGCGATGAGACAGCCAAAGACCCGCTTCTGCAGCATGTCTTGCACCACCTCACCAATGGCTGGCAAAAAAGGGCAGTGCTCTCAATTCTTCATTGTGAAGAATGACCTGACGGTGGTTGATGGTATCCTCCTCAAGCTGGATCGCATTGTCATTCCATGCAGTCTCCAGAGCTGGGTGCTCCGCCAAATCCACGAGGGGCATCTGGGTGTCGAGGTGCAGGCGCAGAGCCAGGCAAGCTGTTTACTGGCCTGGGATTAGTCAGCACATCTCAAATATGGTCCTCAACTGTCCGTCCTGTCAACGCTTCCAGCAAGCACAGAGCAAGGAGATGCTTCAGAAGCACAAAATCGTGACATCCCCGTGGTCCAAGATGGGCATCGACCTCTTCCACGCCAATAGTCGTGATTATGTGCTCATCATCGATTGTTTTTCCAACTATCCGGAAGTTGTGAAACTCTCGGACCTCACATCCAAGACCGTCATCAAGGCCTGTAAGGAGGCATTCTCCAGGCATGGTATTCCACTCACTGTCATGAGTGACAACGGTCCTTGCTTCAGCAGCAAAGTGTGGTCAAGATTTGCCCAGCTATATCAGTTTCATCACGTCACTTCCAGCCCCCATTACCCGCAGTCCAACGGGAAGGTTGGAAGCACATAGTGAAGCAGCTCATCTGCAAGGCTGCGGATTCTGCTTCTGAGGTCACCCTTGCGCTGCTTGCATACAGGACAACCCCTCTGTCTACCGGCATGTCACCGGCTCAACTCCTGATGAACAGGGACCTACGGACTACTCTTCCAGCCATACACTTGCCTGATCTGGATCACCTCCTGGTGCTGCAGAAGGTGCGGAAACTCAGGGATCGGCAAAAGCAGGGCTATGATGCTCATGCCACCGATTTGCCTGTGCTATCCCCGTCGGATGCTGTTTTGATCAAGCTACCTGATGGAGGCTGGTCAGCTCCAGTGGTTGTTGTCCGACAGGCTGCTCCCCGATAGTACATTGAGTGTATGGCTGATGGCTCTGTTGTGCGGCGAAACAGACGGGTACTTCGCACGGTTGCTCGCCCACAACCACATTCTTCGTTGTTTCCATCTGTTATTGTGCCTGAGGAAGGAGCAGTGCGCCGAAAGCTTGTGTTTGAAACATACCTGTTGGACTTTAACCTGGTGTTGTAAGATGTCTTACTGTGCTCATGTAAATATGTTAGTTTTTCAGCCTACACATGTAAATACTTTCACATAGGCTGCAGAAAAACATTTCAAAAGGGGAGATGTCATGATATGCAGACATGCACATAATGAGATACAGACAGGCAGCTAATGAACACAGAGAACAGGACATAACCAATCAGCAGGCAGAACACTTGGGGGTGGTTTCCCACTATAAAAGGCATGAGGCACTCACACTCCACCTCTTTCCACTAGGGACATCTACAGAATGAGTCCGGTGTATATATCACGTAACGCATACAGCACGTGGCTAAGAGCTAGTCTGGTTCAGTCAGACAGAGAGATCACACTTAGGTTAGCAGACAGTCGAACTAACAGAGAACGGTGCTAACTGTGTGACAGGTTCAATAAATCAAATTGAACTAACTTCAAGGTCTGGAGTCTATTTCAGTCATAGCTGCATCCAGTTGCAGCCCGTGTTAACTTTGTGTGCTTAACACGACAACAACCATATAAATATCACATACCTCCTTGACTTCTGGGAGATAGATGGGGATTGATGGATATAGATGAAGATAGATAGAGAGCAAGACAGAGTAGTTGTGAGATAGTTGAACAAATCGTATAGTTAATAGTGTAAATGTGAAGTGGAATCTTTACTTAACTAATTCCTTAGTGATATGTTTGAATCTAATTCAGTGTAGAGCAATAAATTAGCTTTGTTTATTAAACGCAGCTTGCTGTTCTTTGATAGCACTACAACCTTCACCATCCCGAAAGAACAAAAACAAAGAACACAATGATAGGTAGAGAGATTTTGGACAGGTGAAAAAGTAACCGGGTTGTTGTGTGGGGGATTTTAAGTTCCCCTATATTGACTGGGACTCACTTAGTGCTAGGGGCTTGGATGGGGCAGTGTTTGTAAGGTGTATCCAGGAGGGCTTCTTGCTGCAATGTGTAGACAGTCTAATGAGGGAGGTGCCGGTACTGGACCTGGTATTGGGGAACGAGCCTGGACAGATGGTTGAGGTTTCAGTAGGGGAACATTTTGGAAGTAGTGAAAACAATTCCGTAAGTTTTAGGGTTCTTTTGGATCGGGATGAGGGTAACCCTCGGGTTAAGGTGCTAAACTGGGGAAAGGCAAATTATGATAACATTAGACAGGACAGCAAGCACCCAATTGCCTAACCCTGTGCGCTTTATGTCCACCCCCCCCCCCCCCCCCCCCCCCCGCCGAGGAGCAGATGGCACATAACCACAGAGAGAGGGAGAAGACCAGAGGGGGAACACCGGACCTGCGGCCCCTCACCGTCACGGAGTAGCGAGCACTGGACCGGATCAGTTGGCCCGGAGGGAGGGCAGTCGCTGAGACGAAGGTCGGAGGGCAATCAAGTGAGCAACCACTGAGTTGTGGTGTCCCGATGGCGCGTCCGTCACACCACCCCCTCACCACCCCCACAGCACCCCCTCACCACCCCCACACCACCACCTCAGCATCCCAACTCCGCCGCATCACTCCCACACAACTCCACATCCCCTCACCACCCCCCACTACCTCCTCACCACCGACATCAGCCAGGGCCTCTAGCCGGTGAACCTGGAAGCAATTAGAGCGTGTGCACGCCGGCCCTGCCACACACGTTGTGTGGCCTTCTGCGCCTGCCCAGACTCCATGTCTGCCCATCCTGGCCTTCCGCATCCTCCTCAACGGACGAGGCCTGGCATTCATCCCCCTCCTCCAGCACATTGCCCCTCTGTTGCACAAGGCCACCATGATGTGGGCGACTCTCCTAGTGCTATACTGGAGGGCCCTCCACATCGGTCCAGGATGCTGATGCAGTGCTCGATCACGCCCCGGTCGCTGCATGGGCATCATTGTAGCGGGTCTTCGCTTCGGTCTGTGGCCTCCGGAAAGGCATCATCAGCCACGACAGAAGCGGATAATCCCTGTCACCCAGGAGCCAATCCCTCACCCGGGGGTGAGCTTCGAAGGTGTCAGGAACCGTCGAGAGCGTCAGGGTGAAGACGTCGTGCACACCTCCCAGGTATCGGCGCAGACGTGCGTGATGTGCAGCTCATGGTCATGCACCAGCTGCACGTTCATCAAATGGAATCCCTTTTGGTTTGTGAAGACCGGCCCGTCATGGGCCTGTGCTCGTAGGGGGACATGCATTCCGTCGGTCACCCTGGGACATCGCGGCAATGGCAGCAAATCCCGCTGCATGGGCATCCTGGTGGGCCCGGTCCACATTGAGTTTGATATATTGTGCTGACTGGGCATATGAGCCTCCATTTTGGCAGGGATGCACCTGTGAAACATGGTCTGCGAGATCCCAGACAGATCATCACTCGGCCCCTGGAAAGACCCTGTGGCATAAAGACTGACTATCACCTTGCCTGCCACCAGGATCGGGTATCCTCCTCCTTTCCTCCGTGGTTCCAGGTGTGCCATGATCCGACAGATATGTCACACGGTCCCCCTGCTCAGCCAGATTTTTGACGGCATGCCCAGTCTGGCAGGTCTTTGATTGACAGGCACTGATTTCCAACCTCCTCATTGGCCTGTTGGGGGGCCGGCCCTCCATCTCACCGGCTGGCTCTTGCTCCTCTGGGGCAGACTTCTCGCCGAGCAGCTTCTGATCATACAGCCTCAGTGTATCCCCCAGGGCCACAGCGGCTAGGATGAAGGTCACAATTCCTGCTTGAATTCCGAAGTTGAAAGGCAGACTTGTTAGCATGTGCATACTCCTGTGCCCAACCAGGTTCAATGGGCTACATGGTGGCCCTAGCCTGCAGCTCAGCCCTTGCCCCCGCATGTCTCCTTCCCCCATCCCCACCCCCGGCGATTCCCCCGGATCTCTGCACCGCACCCCTGGCTTCGTCAGTGCCCAGCACAGCAAGGGCCTCTGGCCCCGACATCCATCCCTGCCAGCAGGGGTACTGGTGGCTAACCCTACCCATGCCAGAGGTACGCTCTGCGGCCCCCATCAGGCGCCCTCCTGTAGGGGCTACAGGCATCCCCCTTAGGTGGAACGTATAATGCCCCGCTGGCTGGTGGCCCCAGTTGTAGGGGGTGCGGGGTAGGGGGGGGAGGGGTGTTGGTGGGGTGAAGGGGGCTGTGGAGTGCGGGGCTGGTGGGGTAGAGGCACCCAATAGGCCGGTGTCACTCTACGCACCCACAGGCCTCAGTAGGCGGTTACTAGGGTGTGCAGCAAGATGGTTGCCTTGCAGGCTGCGGCAATGTCAGCTCCAACTCCACGGCCCATCCCCTGATCAGCCCCCGCTACTCCCTACCCGGCCCTGGTGAACCCCCAACCAGTCATGCGAGTGGCTGGACTGGCAGCCCATGGTCGCGCCTCTGGCAACATGTCCTACCTCCTCTCTTTCCCTCATCAGCCACAGCGCCTGTTTCCCAATTTTTAAAACCAGAAGTGAACCTTGCAGTCGCCAATTCCTCCTGCCTAAGCCAAGGAGAATACCGGGATGGGTCTGTTAATGATATGCCAGCAGGGTTTACTGTATGTGCGGAGTAGAATGCATTGACGCCGCTGTCGAGGCACCGGAGCGTGGCAATCCGCCAGGCACCCGCCACGATTTTCGGCTTGCCTGTGATTCTCCACCCAATCACGTTTCACAATTCTGCGTCGTTGGACGGAGAATCTCGCCTCGAATCTTTAAGCTGCTGCTTTTAAAGGTCAGAGCAGCAAAACAAATTACTTCTCAACAGTGAGAGCGTGTCTAATCACAGCAAGCTTGGCTTTCTCACGGAACACCCACTATATATAACTCATCAAATAGTGGCACGTTTCAGGGAATGTTTCAAGCTTTCCTGGTATGCTCCACATCAATTGCAGCGGGGCAAGAGAAAAATTAACTCGCAAGTACCGGTACTAAGCACAGCAATGGAATGAGGCACTTGAGCACAACATTCACTCACTGCTGAAATATGACAGAATAGTGATGCCAAATACATGGTTCCCAGTTGAATGGACTGCCTGGCCCTTAAAGCTGCTCTAGGCATCAAATCACTGCAGCAGCTGCCAGCTCCGGCTCCTCTGCTACAGTGGCAGGTTTCCATGGCTTAATATGGGAATGCAGCCAGGAACCAGGAGAAATATCTAATTTGAGACTGAACTTAGAAAATTTACATTAGGCCAATGCTGGATGAACTGTAATCTCACCGTACTACACACATATATGTGCTCACACATATAAAGTTACATTCATGTAGTTTTCTAGTTTGAATGTGTAGCTGATTTGTTTTTGGATGTGATAACAATGAAGGCTCAAATATATTAGAAACTTGTCGCTCTTGGTATGTGTAGTAAATGTAATAATTGGCGACCATCAGCCAGTTAACTAACAATGACGGGTTTATTAAGAATTCCAAACTATGTACTATGAACAATGTTTTCATTCCCAGTGCAGGTCACATGACTTTTCTGATGCACACCCTCTTAAAGGGGCTAACTAATGCATCACTCCCCTTTTCAGTCTGTAGTTACATTGTGACGGTGATGTTGGGGGAAATTGCATCAAAGATGTAGTGGGCAATTTAGGGCCTAACAGAAAGATAAATGCAAATTACTGCGGCTGCTGGAATCTGAAACAAAAACAGAAAATACTGGACAATCTCAGCAGGTCTGACAGCATCTGTGGAGAGAAAAGGGAGCTAATGTTTCGAATCTGGATGACTCTTTGTCAAAGCTAGTGAGAACTGGCAATGGGGTCAGATTTATACTGTAGTGGGGGGAATGGAGCAGTGGGGTTGGATAGGGGGCCAGCGATAGGTGGCGATAGACAAAGATGTCGAGGACAGAAGACAAAAGGAATATAAATGTGAATATTTAAGGCGAAGAAGGTGTGGCGCACAAAGACTCCGTGAGACAAATAGAGTGAAGTCGATGAGGCTTTATTAAGCGTGTCTGTTCCCCAGCAGCCCGATAGTAAACTGGCCTGCGGGGGAAGGCACCGGCTTCTTATACTTCGCCTTCAGGGCGGAGTATGAGGTCAACGGCCAACCAGGACCCGGGATCTGTCAGCCAATGACATTAGGGCTTCCAGTCCCACATGACCCCCAATACATACTACCACATTCACCCCTTGTCAAAAATGAACCCGGCGGGGTGATGCTTCGTATGGTGGTAAGGGTTTACAGTACTGGTCCTGGGAGGATAGAACAGTTACATGGTAGTACCGTATTGGACAGTATCGTCCTGTTACAACTATTTACAGAGGATATAGGAAAAACAAAATGTTCATTGGACAGTCCATCTTTGTTTTACATCGACGCCACGAGTCTCGGGCGGTCTGGTCGTCCGTGTCGATCGCCTCGGCCCCGGCGGTGGTGGTGGTGCTTGTACCAGCGTTGTCGCCTCCGGGAGCCGCACGGTTTCAGCTGTCGGTGCAAAGGGGAGGGGGACTGAACCTCCTGGGAAGGGGGCGGTCGCGGGGTGCGGCGGTGGCAGGAAGGGGGGCGGTTGGGTTGATGGTGCCGGGGGGGTGTGCGTGGTGCCGGCGGGCGCCAGATCCCGCAGGGAGACCGTGTCCTGTCGGCCGTCGGGGTACTCCACGTAGGCGTACTGGGGGTTTGCGTGGAGGAGGTGAACCCTTTCGACCAACGGGTCCGCCTTATGTGCCCGCACGTGCTTTCAGAGCAGGATGGGTCCTGGGGCCGCCAGCCAGGTCGGCAGCGACGTTCCAGAGGAGGACCTCCTAGGGAAGACAAGGAGACGCTCGTGAGGCGTTTGATTAGTGCTCGTACATAATAACGACCGGATGGAATGGAGAGCGTCCGGGAGGACCTCCTGCCACCGTGAAACTGGGAGATCCCTGGACCGTAGGGCCAGTAGGACGGCCTTCCAGACCGTGCCGTTCTCCCTTTCTACTTGCCCGTTCCCCCGGGGGTTGTAGCTGGTCGTCCTGCTTGAAGCTATGCCCTTGCTGAGCAGGAACTGGCGCAGCTCGTCACTCATGAAAGAGGACCCCCTGTCGCTGTGGACGTATGCGGGGTAACCGAACAGTGTGAATATGCTGTTCAGGGCTTTAATGACTGTGGCCGCGGTCATGTCGGAGCAGGGAATGGCAAAAGGGAAGCGGGTGTATTCGTCCACTACATTAAGGAAATACGCGTTGCGGTCGGTGGAGGGGAGGGGCCCTTTGAAATCGAGACTGAGGCGTTCAAAGGGACGGGAAGCCTTAATCAGGTGCGCTCCATCTGGCCTGAAAAAATGCGGTTTGCATTCTGCGCAGATGTGGCAGTCTCTTGTGACTGTACGGACCTCCTCTAAGGAGTATGGGAGATTGCGGGACTTGATGAAGTGGTAAAACCGAGTGACCCCCGGGTGGCAGAGGTCCTCGTGGAGGGCTTGGAGGCGGTCAATTTGTGCGTTGGCACATGTGCCGCGGGATAGGGCATCAGACGGCTCGTTCAGCTTTCCGGGCCGGTACAAGATCTCATAGTTGAAGGTGGAGAGTTCGATCCTCCACCGCAAGATCTTGTCGTTCTTGATCTTGCCCCGCTGTGCATTATCGAACATGAAGGCTACCGACCGTTGGTCAGTGAGGAGAGTGAATCTCCTGCCGGCCAGGTAATGCCTCCAATGTCGCACAGCTTCCACTATGGCTTGGGCTTCCTTTTCCACTGAGGAGTGGCGGATTTCTGAGGCGTGGAGGGTTCGGGAGAAGAAGGCCACGGGTCTGCCCGCTTGGTTAAGGGTAGCCGCGAGAGCTACGTCAGAGGCGTCGCTCTCGACCTGGAAGGGGAGGACTCGTCGATGGCGCGCATCGTGGCCTTTGCGATGTCCGCTTTGATGCGGCTGAAAGCCTGGCAAGCCTCTGTCGACAGCGGGAAAGTCGTGGTCTGTATTAGGGGGCGGGCCTTGTCTGCGTACTGGGGGACCCACTGGGCGTAGTATGAAAAGAACCCCAGGCAGCGTTTCAGGGCTTTTGGGCAGTGCGGGAGGGGAAATTCCATGAGTGCGCGCATACGTTCGGGGTCGGGGCCTATTATCCCATTGCGCACTATGTAGCCCAGAATGGCTAGCCGATCGGTGCTAAAAACGCACTTGTCCTCGTTGTACGTGAGGTTCAAGGCTTTGGCAGTCTGGAGGAATTTTTGGAGGTTGGCGTCGTGGTCCTGCTGATCGTGGCCGCAGATGGTTACATTGTCGAGGTACGGGAACGTGGCCCGTAACCCATGTTGATCAACCATTCGGTCCATTTCCCGTTGGAAGACCGAGACGCCGTTTGTGACGCCAAAAGGGACCCGTAGGAAATGGTATAACCGCCCGTCTGCCTCGAAGGCTGTGTACTTGCGGTCACTTGGGCGGATGGGGAGCTGATGGTAGGCGGACTTGAGGTCCACGGTGGAGAAGACTTTATACTGGGCAATCCGATTGACCATGTCGGATATGCGGGGGAGAGGGTACGCGTCTAGTTGTGTGTACCTGTTGATGGTCTGGCTATAGTCAATGACCATCCTTTGTTTCTCCCCTGTCTTCACTACTACCACCTGCGCTCTCCAGGGACTATTGCTGGCCTGGATTATGCCCTCCTTTAGTAGCCGCTGGACTTCGGAGCGAATGAAGGTCCGGTCCTGGGCGCTGTACCGTCTGCTCCTAGTGGCGACGGGTTTGCAATCCGGGGTGAGGTTCGCAAATAAGGACGGGGGTTGCACCTTGAGGGTGGCGAGGCCGCAGATAGTGAGTGGGGGTATGGGGCCGCCGAATTTAAACGTAAGGCTCTGTAGGTTACATTGAAAATCTAAGCCCAGCAAGGTGGGGGCACAGAGTTGGGGAAGGACGTTAAGTTTGTAGTTTTTGAATTCCCTCCCCTGTACCGTTAGGGTAACTATGCAGAATCCCTGGATCTGTACGGAGTGGGATCCTGCAGCTAGGCAAATCTTTTGTGCGCTGGGGAAGGTAGTTAAGGAACAGCGTCTTACCGTGTCGGGATGTATAAAACTTTCCGTGCTCCCGGAGTCGACTCGGCATGGCGTCTCGTGGCCGTTAATTAGGACCGTTGTCGTCGTCGTCTGGAGAGTCCGGGGCCGAGCCTGATCGAGTCTAACCGAAGCGAGCCGTGGTTGTAGTAGTGGGGTGGGGTCCGTTGTTGCCGTCCAAGATGGCGTCGGGGATGGACAAAATGGCCACCCCCATACCTCGCCCGTAGCTGAGGGGTCACAAGATGGCGTCGGGGGTGGACAAAATGGCCGCCCCCATGCGTCGTACAGGTCGGGGGCGGTCCAAGATGGCGGGGCCCCTCCTCCCCTCGTGGTGGTCGGGACCCAAAATGGCGGCGTCTGCGGGTCGCACATTGAGTGCTGGGGGGTCTGGGGGGCGCTAGGACCGCGCGGAGTTCCTGCATTGCGAGCGCCCGGGCCGCGGGCGCTAGGACCGCGCGGAGTTCCTTGGCTGCGAGCGCCAGGGCCGCGGGCGCTAGGACCGCGCGGAGCTCCCTCGCCGGGGACAGCGGTGGTCGGGGCCAAGGCCGGCGGGTCAGTACTGCGAGCGCTGGGACCGTGAGGAGCTCCCTCGCCGGGGACGGAGGTGATCGGGGTCCAGGTAAGTTGTATTGCCGGCGGGTCAGGCGTGGGGCGCGGGACGGGGGTGAGGGCCCAGGTCGGCGGCGCTGGCGGGTCAGGCGTGGGGCGCGGGACGGGGGTGAGGGCCCAGGTCGGCGGGTCAGGCGTGGGGCGCGGGACGGGGGTGAGGGCCCAGGTCGGCGGCGCCGGCTGGTCAGGCGTGGGGCGCGGGATGGGGGTGAGGGCCCAGGTCGGCGGCTCCGGCGGGTCAGTCGTGGGGCCCCGAGCGCTGGCACCGCGCGGAGCTCCCTCGCCGGGGACAGCGGTGGTCGGGGCCCAGGCCGGCGGGTCAGGCGTGGGGCGCGGGACGGGGGTGAGGGCCCAGGTCGGCGGCTCCGGCGGGTCAGTCGTGGGGCCGCGAGCGCTGGCACCGTGCGGAGCTCCCTCGCCGGGGACAGCGGTGGTCGGGGTCAAGGTAGGTGGCGCCGGCGGGTCAGGCGTGGGGCGCGGGACGGGGGTGAGGGTGGCGTTCGGGATGCGAAAAACCCCCTCCTCTCCGTGGAGAGTGTTGGCCGGCACCCAAATCGGGAGCGCCGGCGGCGGGTCGTACATGGACTGCGGGGAGGGGGGTTGGGGAGCGTAGGTGGCGTGCAGGGCTCCCAGTTCTCCCGGGGCGGCGGTGGTCGGGACCCAAAATGGCGGCGCCTGCGGGTCGCACATGGCGTGCCAGGGGGGTTGGGAGGCATAGACTGCCTGTAGGGCTCCCTGTTCTCCCGGGACGGCGGCGACCACGCGGGATCGGCACACCACCGCATAGTGGCCCTTTTTCCCGCAGCTTTTGCAGATGGCTGCGCGGGCCGGACAGCGTTGTCGGGGGTGCTTCGCCTGGCCGCAGAAATAACAGCGGGCGCCCCCGGTGCGACTCGGCGTTTGGACTGCGCAAGCCTGTGGGGTGTCCGGGGGGGGATAGGGGGTTTGCCGCGGCGGGTACGTACGGGGCCCAATGGCCTGCCGCGCGGTCGGGGCCGTAGGTGCGGGTATTACGCACGGCTACGTCCAGCGAGGCTGCCAGGGCCTAGTGACTCTTTTTCTAGAAGTCTTTGGCGGATTTGGGAGGATTGCATACCTGCAACAAAAGCATCGCGCATTAACATGTCCGTGTATTCGTTTGCGTTCACCGACGGGCAGCTGCAGGCTCGTCCCAAAATCAGCAGCGCGGCGTAGAACTCGTCCATCGATTCTCCGGGAGCTTGCCGTCTTGTCGCGAGCTGGTAGCGAGCGTAGATTTGGTTAACTGGGCGAACGTAGAGACTTCTCAGTGCTGTGAAGGCCGTCTGGAAATCGCGGGTGTCTTCAATGAGGGTGAAAATCTCCGTGCTCACCCTCGAGTGCAGGACCTGCAGTTTTTGTTCGTCTGAGACTCGGCCTGTGGTCGATGTGATGTAGGCCTCAAAGCAAGTCTGCCAGTGTTTGAAGGCTGCTGCCGCATTCACTGCATGGGGGCTGATCCTCAGGCATTCTGGAATGATCCTGAGCTCCATAGTCCTTTTTAGGCACGCTTAATAAATTGTGGCGCACAAAGACTCCGTGAGACAAATAGAGTGAAGTCGATGAGGCTTTATTAAGCGTGTCTGTTCCCCAGCAGCCTGATAGTAAACTGGCCTGCGGGGGAAGGCACCGGATTCTTATACTTCGCCTTCAGGGCGGAGTATGAGGTCAACGGCCAACCAGGACCCGGGATCTGTCAGCCAATGACATTAGGGCTTCCAGTCCCACATGACCCCCAATACATACTACCACAGAAGGGTGCTGATAGTGGCACATAAAGAGATTAGAATGTGTGAATGTCAAAACAAAGTTGAGCAGTGTGTAAAAGGGCAACTAGGAACAGTTGGTCCAAGTGGAGTGGGGGGAGGAGGGGAACAATAATGAGGGAAAAACAGATCAATGGAAGAAATGAAAATAAATTGATAGAAATAAAAATGGGGTGAAGGTGGAGGAGAGAGTTCACAGTCTGAAGTTGTTGAACTCAATGTTAAGTCCGGAAGGCTGTGAAGTGCCTATGGAAGATGAGATACTGTTCCTCCAGTTTCCTTACAAGTCAGGAATCCAATGGAATACCCTCCATTTTCCTGCTGTTCTCACCAGCGGGATCTCCGGTCCCACCGACGGTGAACCCCTGCCGTGGGATTCTAAAAGCAGGGGGTGGATTCAATGGGAAATCCCATTTACAGTGGTAGGACCACCATCAGCCAATGGTGGATCTCCCCTTGCTGCTAAGAGACATGCCCCAGGGGAAGTGGATGCGGACAATATACCCCCTCCTTCAATACACCTTCCGAACTCATTACATCTATCCAGTAGAAGGACATGGGCAGTAGTTGCACAGGGACACCATCAACTGCAAGTTCTCCTCCTAGCCAAACACCATCATGACTTTGAACTATATTGTCATTGCTTCACTTTCACTGGTTCAAAATCCTGGAACTCCCTCCATAACGTCACTGTGGGTGTACCTACACCACATAGACTGCAGTGGTTCAAGAAGGTGGCTCACCCACCACCTTCTCAAGGGCAATTAAAAATGGTCAACAAATGCTGGCTTAGCCATCGATCCACAATTTTCATAAAAGAAAAATACAAAGAACATGGATGAATTCAAAATATTGTGGAAGATGAAATATAGAATAAATAATACTTGCTATAATTAGTAACTGAATTTGCATACTAATATAAACGTTTTGTTGTGGTCCATAAGGAATTCAGTTATTGTGTTATTCAGTAGATGATTTATGAACACCCAGAAATAACTCACTGTTACCAAATGATATGCATTTATTTCTAACCATTAACCACTACTGTTTAAATGCTGTTAAATGCAAAGTGAATATTTTGCGACACATTGCTGAAAAAAGGGACATGTCAAAGCTTTTTGTTTGATACCCATCAGGTCAATTCGCAAGAGTACTGATATAAAAGGAAAACAGCAATTTAGATTGTGTGAGAAGAAAGTGTTGATTGGTTGACAAGTGGAGTCTGATTAGTAGAGGCGTTGACATGGAGAGTGCACCAGGTGAGTAACGGTTAACTGCCAGCATTGCTTGAAATTTAAGGCAAGCATTTTGACCCTGGTCTTTCCTCTCGAGCATAAATTGTTGCTTTCCACTGACATCGGTATTCTTGTCCTGATGAGTGCAAGACGAAAAACTTTGACATGTCTCTTTTTAGATCGATACCACCAAACGACTATATATGTGACATATATGAATAAATGGCAATATTGACGATTAGTGTACATCATTAAGCACACTTATTAAAGTTTTGAGGTATTTCACGATATATGTCCAAAATATTTCATGAAATATGTCATTCTCAAAGTGAACAAATAAAATAGTTTCACACTAAATACTATTTCTACATCTAGAAAACATTCTTTGTTACCTAAAGCCTTGAGAAACAGTGATATCAAACTAGCATTTTATTTTGTATGAGTACATAAAATGAGTGCATGTTCATAAAAATCATCCTTAAATTTAAAAATATAGAGTCCCACCTCAATATAAATTTGTAGTATATTTTAAATTGATAAAATAGAAATTGGAAAATACTGTAAGCCATGTCTTGTAACATGCTGCATAGCGTGTTTTGGTCAAGCTCCCAAAGAAAACCATCTTAAAGGTTCAATGTATTTATTTGAACTTGAAACTGTTCTTCCCTGGGCTTTTTCCCCCATTTAGCTCCACATGCAGCCACTGAAAGGAAAGAAACAAAGTTGAATCAATATTTTATCCTTTCATTATTTCAACTAGGCACAATTTGTGATTTCTATCTGTTTTTTTTGTTACTTTTAGCTTTGGTGTTTGAAATTGCTTTGTTGTCTCTCAAGAGCTCAGAAAGGAAGCACACTCAATACCAATTTAAAGGTTGAAATGTATTTGTCACCTTATTGAGAATGTGTTCAATTGGTAATTTTATATCCAAGTACTGTTCTGTTAGCAGGGGAAGTAGGTTTAGGCTGTGGTGAACAATATGCTGATTGTCATTTGACCCTTCATAATGAGGCCTTTTGGACTTTTACATTTTCTACACACTGTCTTTTGGATATAGTGTTAAGTACATGTTTTCACCCCACTTATAATCACTGTTCATGGACTTTTTCCTGTAAATTGTATCAGCACCTAGTTGCATTTGTAATTACCTGGGATCTCGGTAGATGGTATTTAGATAGAGTATTCCCATTTCAAGCATCCAGTCTTTGTCGTTCGCTTCAGTCGCAAAAACCCATCAAACTCAGCAGTTTGCCATTGATCAGGCTGCAATTCCAAATTTTTACCCCTGGGTGGCTTTGCAGCAGTCTGCCCCCTCAAACGCATATTTATTAGTTAATGTAGTAAGGGTAAATAGAGGTAAAATTAACTTATTGGTTATTATAGGTTATTATCTTGAATTTTGATTTATTTCCCCCCAAATATAGACCCTTGCATATTCTTGAATGGGGTCTATGGTACTTGATCTGTTGATCATAGAATTTACAGTGCAGAAGGAGGCCATTTGGCCCATCGAGTCTTCACCGGCTCTTGGAAAGAGCACCCTACCCAAACCCACACCTCCACTCTATCCCCATAACCTAGTAACCCTACCCAACACTACGGGCAATTTTGGACACTAACGGCAATTTAGCATGGCCAATCCACCTAACCTGCACATCTTTGGACTGTGGGAGGAAACTGGAGCACCCGGAGGAAACCGACGCACACACGGGGAGAATGTGCAGACTCCGCACAGACAACGACCCAAGCCGGGAATCGAACCTGGGACCTTGGAGCTGTGAAGCAATTGTGCTAACCACTATGCTACCGTGCTGCCGTGATGATCCTATTGATGGCATAAGTCTGCCAATGAGGAAAACTGTCTATTCCTATAATCATCAAAATGGTTTTGCCTTCCAGCCACATTGCTTTATCAATTAGCTCCATGACCTTGATGAAACTGTGTTGATAAAAAAAAGTCCTTGATTCTGAAATAGAAACAGAAATGCTGGACTAACATAGCCAGTTTGGCAGCATCTGTGGAGAGAGAAAGAGAGCTAAAGTTTTGAGTCCATTGATCCTTCTGCAGGACTGAAAAGGGTTAGAAATGTGATCAATTATATACTGGGAGAGGGGAGTGGAGTAGAATGGAAAGTCAATGATAGGCTAGAGCTAAGGAGAGATTGATAAAGATGTCATGGACATGGGATAAAGGGACTGTTAATTGTGCCATTAGAGACTGAAGAGCATTAATACTGGCAAAGGTTGGATAGCAGAATGTGTTAATGGGAAAACAGAGGTCAGTGTTCAGCAGGAGCAATACTAAACAACCAGGGACTGTGGCCATGTGGGGGAGGATGGGTACTGTTTGGACAAGCCACGGAACCGAATAACAGGAAACAAAAGGGTGGGCAGGACTCAAGGTGGAGGTGGAAGTTCATTGCTTAAAGTTGTTGAACTTAATGTTGAGTCCAGAGGGCTGTAATGTGCCTAATCGGAAGATGAGGTGTTGTTCCTCCAAATTGCATTGGTCTTCACTGGAGTATGATTGAAGGGCAGAACGGTAGCATAGTGGTTAGCGCAATTGCTTCACAGCTCCAGGGTCCCAGGTTCGATTCCCGACTTGGGTCACTGGCTGTGCGGAGTCTGCACATTCTCCTCGTGTGTGCGTGGGTTTCCTCCGGATGCTCTGGTTTCCTCCCACAGTCCAAAGATGTGCAGGTTAGGTGGATTGGCCATGCTAAATTTCCCTTAGTGTCCAAAGTTGCCCTTAGTGTTAGGTGGGGTTACTGGGTTATGGGATATGGTGGAGGTGTAGACCTTGGGTAGGGTGCTCTTTCCAAGACTCGATGGGCCGAATGGCCTCCTTCAGCACTGTAAATTCTATGATACATTCTATGATGATAGCACGCTGAGGACTGAAATGTGGGCATGACAGCAAGATGCTGAGTTGAAATGGCAAGCACCTGGAAGGAGGGGTCATGCTTGTGGGCCGATCGAGGGTGTTCTGCAAAGCGGTCACCCAGTCTGCGTTTAATCTCTCCAAGGTAGAGGAGACTGCATTGGGAACAGAAAATACTGAATCAGTGATTCTGATCTGGTTGCATTGCAGTCCAACATTAAGATGAGTGACCTATACCCTGGCATCCTGATCATCAGCTTTAGATGCCCAATTCTCAACCTGTCACGCATCATTTCTTTTTACTGATGTTTGTTCCCCACTTGACTCTTGTCCTGTCCTCAGCTCATGCAAACACTCCACTGAAGTTGATTCACAGCCCCGACTCCACTGCGATTCCCTCCACTGGTACAATTGAATCTTACAAACTTGGGCTGATCCAGCACTAAAGAAGGCCATTCATGTCTGTATTGGTTCTCTGAAAGACCTACCCACTTAGCCCCATTCTCCTGCCCCATCCTCATAGCTCTTCAAACTTTTTCCCTTTGGCATTTATACAATACCCCATTGAAAGTTATATTTTGAATTTGTACCACCATCTACTCAAGTGGGGACACATCATAATAACTTACTGCATAAAATATATCTCAACTGGCCTCCGTTTCTTTAGCCAATCACCTTAAATCAGTATTCTATGGATCCTTGACCTTCTACCACTAGAAATGGTTTCTTGTTATTTATTCCATCCAGAAGACCCACCTCCAGCTTCCTTTACGTTATTTCCATTAAACTGCAAACCTCACACAAATTCCCTTCCAGGTTTCAATTTTAGTTGATATTGATAACATTCTCTCTCCACAAGTATTATCCTGCTCTCCTTCAAATGTGCAGTCATGAACCTAAAAAAGAACCAATTTATGTCAGGAAACAAACCTTCCCCGTACCTGTTATATCCGACAGAACCGAACAGGTCTGAAAACAAATTCATGTGTGTACATTTCAGCCCTTCTAAAATAAGGTTCTCTTCATAGTCCATGAATATGCTGTTCTCTCCCAAATCTGTGCTCAGCTTTTCTGGAACGCCATGCTTGAGGCCCAACACAGTATAGGAATGGCTCAAGTCACAAATGGCATTCTACGTGAATCTGACAAAGGCAAACTATTCCTTCGCATCCTTTTTAACGTACCGTTGGCACATAGGAACAGATCTTCTTCCTCCAAAGTGACTGTTATCCAGCTGCCTGGGACTGCATTTGCCTCATCCCATTCTTGTCTAGCCATAACTACAAAATCACAGGCCTCTTGCTGCTTCTACACTATTACCTCTGACATTCTTTGCCGATCTATCCTGGGCCTGTAGATCAACAAAAAACTTTTAAAACAAATGTGTGTCAGAAACCAAAGCTTCGCCACATTACCCGTTAAGTCCTGTATGAACCGAACTAGACTGAGAACAATATTTTTTGTGCACATTTCAGGCTCAAATAAACTGGCAGAGGTTGCTGAAACAGCAAAATAAAACAAGTGGTACCAGGAGAAACAACACAATCTTTTTTTGGAGAAATCGTAGTGAAGTGGAAACATTAAAGACCCATGCTAACACTCTGGGGGATATGGGTTCAAATCCCGCGATGGCTGGAATTGAGTAATATGCAGTGAAAGCAGGCCTTGTACTGTGTCCATGCTGATGTGTTACTGGATGATGTGGTGTTGGGCGTTCTGACACACAGATAAGCCAACACAGTTGTATGTGGTACAACTCTATTTTATTTTAACTCTTATAATACAGTTCGTTCTGGATACTCTGCACGTGCTGTCTCCCTGAGTGTGTTTGGTAACAGATCTGTCCTGGTCCTCCTCTGCAGCTAATACTGACCACCGGGGGTCGTGTCTGTGCTTTTATATCTTTCTGTCATTGGTTGTGGTGTTGTGTGTTCTGATTTGTCTGTTGGTGTGTCTATCATGATGTGTGTGTTTGAATATCATGACATCCCCCCTTTTTACAAAGATATGTGCCTACGTGGTTATAAATATAATTGTGTCGTGAGTGCATCGAAGAGTGTGTGTGTGTGTTATGTACAGCGTGTGTATATGACGTAACTATTTACATGGGGCGATGTCGGGTGCGTCACACTAACAAGGTTGTACCATAACAAAACTTGGATGCGAGAGAAAAAAAAAAAAAAACTTGAACATTGGTCTGGTCAGACGATATCTGGAACAATAAACAACAACAGGTTATAATACAGAAGTGTTTGACTTTTTGAACGTATGAACAGCGTTATAAGTCCAGTCTAATGGGTGACCGCCTCAAGAATGGGCTGGTCCTCAAGCCGGTTCAGCTGTGGAGATTTGGGGTCACACTGGTTCACCTTGGACTGTTGGAGGTGATGCTGTTGCAGAAGTCTCTACTTTACCATTTGTTGTACTTCGTGCAGTGCTTGGTTTTTTCATTCGTGCAAATATAACATTCAACATCTTTGTTAGTGGTGCCTTGGCTGTGGTTTGGTTCTGGTGGCGATGGAAGGGGCATGATCCGTGGCATCTCCACGAAGTCATCCTTGGGAACCAGTGGAGGATCCGGCGTGTGCGTACGGTTCAGTTGCGAGCGTGGAAGGCGGCGCAAAGCTCGCTGATTGCGCCTACGCACCAATCCATCCGCCCTGCATGCCAGGAACAAGGTGGAGTCTTTTTTCTTTTTATGTTTGTGGTGGACGGCATCTTGTAGCCGATGGGTCGTTGCCATCGAAGTAGCACCATCACTAATATCATGCAAGGCGATGACTGTGCCAGATGTGGAAGTTGGCCGAGACCGTGCACGCTGGTTCCGGCCACCTGCTGTGCCGGAAGGGCGACTCCGCAGAGAAACGTCGAGGCATGTCGCCTTGGAGAGAGAATTGTTGCTCGCATCAACGTCTGGCGATGGCGCGAATTGGTGTGTCCATCTTGGACCGCCGGTGCTGGTTGCCACTGCCGACCCAGTGGGACTGCCACGCGATCCATTCCCTGTCGCCGTGGCATCCGCCGTCACCCTGAGCGTGCCATCACCGAGGCCGCGACACCGCCCGTCCGGAGCAAGGTCTGGCGTGCGCAAATCAGAGTCGGCGCTTGGCTGCTCCCCATCTGGAGTCCGGTCTGCCTTCCGTCGATGCCCCCCGTCCGGAGTCCCAACAGGTTCACTGGAGGCAGCCGAGATTCCCTGAAGCTGCACTTCTGGAGTCGGAACATGCAGGAATGCACCAACCAGTGGAGAGGCTCGAGCCATCGAGGGTGGAAGTGGTGCGCCGTCGCCGCAGTCGTCAGTGGTCCCATCGTGATTGTCGAGTGCCTCGGTACGCACTAGGCGAGGTCTGTCACCTTGCACCTTTTGCATGGGAAGTGGGATGCTGTCGTCACTCGCCTCACATCCCGTGGATAGATCCTCATTAGCAGCTTGCTGTTCACTAGGGTTGGATAAATTGTCAGAGTTTTCATCTGGTGGTGCACACCATGTCGGTGGACTGTCATTGTCTTGCCGTTGTCCTTCATTTGGGCTTTTCTTCTTTGGAATTTTAAATCTTCCCCCAGACATTGCAGAACCTTGTTTATTACCCCCAAATTCTCCCATATGTATGGTCTCGAATATAGGATCCAATGTTTCTATCGACATTGTACTATTTTCCAAAGAACATTCCGTTTCACTTTTCTTCTCAGGTACCTCATATGTATCTTTGTCTAATGTACATGCCTTCATGGTCTCTGGGTCTGATTTTGCTGGGACTGGCATGGTCACAGTCTCTCTTTTACTGTTCTCAATTGCCCACATTATACTCCCCATACATAACTGCTTAATCACTGGGGTTAGTGTGGTACAATGGATAATCGGGTCGACCTTATCTGCATCTTCACCATTAGTGGAAAGCACACTTGGTTCACTTGAAACTGCTGTGGGTTTTAAATTCGTTATCTGGCTACTCGATGTCGGTGTCCTCAGGATTCTTGCTCCAATGTTCTGCTCATTTATCAGTGGAGTGTGTATAGGTTCAATGCAATTAATGTTCCCCTCAAGGTTTGAAGAGTCATTACTGACTAACTGCTGGTCTCCGAAGTTGGGATTTTGCGGCGTTGTGTTGAAGGGAGACATTTGTCCCTGCTGTAGATATGATTCAGGTTGTGTTATTTCCATTACCTGAGGATCAATGTCTTGTCCATTTTTTCGATCCGTACTAAAACACTGGCAATTCTCAGTCTGCTCCTTGCAAGTTAAACATTCAATAAATTTCTTTAGCAAATCCTCAGCATCCTTCTGTGGCCGTGCAGCATTATTAATCTCTGTTCGGCTATAATGATCCTGAAGGTCAGCGCATAAACCTTTTTTCTTCGGGCTTGGACGAGGCGATTCCTTTGGCTTGTCTTCAGTTGGGCTTGAACAGTCATCAGCGCTGTGCCCTTCATTGTAGCATGAGAGACCTTCATGGTCATGCTGCTGTGTAGTGGAGCATGGTAGGCTGTTATAGCCTTCTTGCTGTTCACGTGAGCATGGCAGACTTGCATCATCTGCCGCTGGTTGGTCAGGAGAGGTTGCTAGACCCTCATGGTCTTGTTCCTGCAAGGACTGCACATTGGAGTCTTGCGTGGCTTCTTTCATAGAGTCGGGAACGTTGAGCGGGACGTGGACCACGCTCTGTGTGGCAGCAGGGCGCTCTCCGTGTGCTTGCACCGCTCCCTGTCTGTTAATGTCAGGCTGCAGCATCATCCGGTACTGATAAGTTGGAACGTCATATCTGCTGGATTGAAGATCCTCAAATCCGAAAAATGAATCCGCATCTGCGTCGGATTCAATGTGGGGGCCGCCAATGTGCAACACGAAAGGTTCGTCCGAGTCATAGTCGTATAGGACCACGGAGCTATCATTGGGCTCGCGAGGTCCGGAAACACTGTAAAGATCGTCATCGAAGTATTCGAGGTCGGAATCATCGGCTTGTGCGTAGGTAACTGCTTGTCGGAGGGTTCTTCGGAGGTCAAATTCATCTCCTGGGTCAATTTGCGGCACTGTGCTGTCATTCCAGGTGAGGGAAGGTTGTTTTACAGCTTTAACAGATTTTTGTTTTTTTGATTTGGGACGTTTCCCTTTTAAATTGGATTTGGGACGTTTCCCCTTTAAATTGGTGCAGTCTGGGGCCTCTGACATCCTGACGCTCGGTATGTAGCACGTAGGAAGCGACTGTGCATGCTCAAATCGCTGTTCCTTTACTGATGGCCGTTTTCTTGACTGCGCATGCGCAGCATCTCGCGCATGCGCAAACGATACTTCCGGTTCTGCGCACTGCTCGCGCAACTGTGCGAGCGTGATACCTTTAGCAAGATGGCCGCCAACCTCGACCCAGCCCTCTCTCAGGCCCGGGATATCGGCCTCTGGGAATTCGGGCTCCGGGATCCCAGCCACGAGGTGAGTTCTGCCGCTTTTCTTACCTTTACTTGCCGATTGGATTGCGTTTTCTTCACAGTACTTGGAGAATTTGTCCAGGACTGCCTGGAAATCGTACCTGTCATGATATTCAAACACACACATCATGATAGACACACCAACAGACAAATCAGAACACACAACACCACAACCAATGACAGAAAGATATAAAAGCACAGACACGACCCCCGGTGGTCAGTATTAGCTGCAGAGGAGGACCAGGACACATCTGCTACCAAACACACTCAGGGAGACAGCACGTGCAGAGTATCCAGAACGAACTGTATTATAAGAGTTAAAATAAAATAGAGTTGTACCACATACAACTGTGTTGGCTCATCTGTGCACCAGAGCACCCAACACCACATGGTACAGGAGTGGATCGATACCTGCCGGCATACCTCAGTGTACACAGACAACCAGCAGTGCCCAGGCAAAATGATAGAGCTCCCGGTTCCGCAGCCGCTCCAGTGCTACGGCGATCTCCGCGAAAACTGGCGGCGATTCCGGGAATGGTTCGAATTGTTCCTGGTGGCAGCTGAACTCCAAGACCTGGATGATAGCGAAAAAATTGAATTTCTCCTCACCATCGCCGGTGCAAGGGCAAGAGAAATATTCACAAGGTCCAGGTTCTTCAGGAGGCAGCAAAGGTACGATTACCAGGCAGTCCTGGACAAATTCTCCAAGTACTGTGAAGAAAACGCAATCCAATCGGCAAGTAAAGGTAAGAAAAGCTGCAGTACTCACCTCGTGGCTGGGATCCCGGAGCCCGAATTCCCAGAGGCCGAAATCCCGGGCCTGAGAGAGGGCTGGGTCGAGGTCGGCAGCCATCTTGCTAAAGGTATCACGCTCGCACAGTTGCGCGAGCAGTGCGCTGAACCGGAAGTATCGTTTGCGCATGCGCGAGATGCTGCGCATGCGCAGTCAAGAAAACGGCCATCAGTAAAGGAACAGCGATTTGAGCATGCGCAGTCGTTTCCTACGTGCTACATACTGAGTGTCAGGATGTCAGAGGCCCCAGACTGCACCAATTTAAAGGGGAAACGTCCCAAATCCAATTTAAAAGGGAAACGTCCCAAATCAAAAAAACAAAAATCTGTTAAAGCTGTAAAACAACCTTCCCTCACCTGGAATGACAGCACAGTGCCGCAAATTGACCCAGGAGATGAATTTGACCTCCGAAGAACCCTCCGACAAGCAGTTACCTACGCACAAGCCGATGATTCCGACCTCGAATACTTCGATGACGATCTTTACAGTGTTTCCGGACCTCGCGAGCCCAATGATAGCTCTGTGGTCCTATACGACTATGACTCGGACGAACCTTTCGTGTTGCACATTGGCGGCCCCCACATTGAATCCGACGCAGATGCGGATTCATTTTTCGGATTTGAGGATCTTCAATCCAGCAGATATGACGTTCCAACTTATCAGTACCGGATGATGCTGCAGCCTGACATTAACAGACAGGGAGCGGTGCAAGCACACGGAGAGCGCCCTGCTGCCACACAGAGCGTGGTCCACGTCCCACTCAACGTTCCCGACTCTATGAAAGAAGACATGCAAGACTCCAGAGCGCAGTCCTCGCATGAACCAGAAGTGACTCCAGTGTCACAAGCCTCCACAGCAAGCTCGTGGACAGACTCCACAATTGCAGAAATGCAAGACTCCAGAGCGCAGTCCTTGCACGGACAAGAAGTGACTCCAGTGTCACAAGCCTCCACAGAGAGCTCGTGGACAGCCTCCATGATAGAAGCAACGCAAGACTCCAGAGCGCAGTCCTTGCACGAACAAGAAGTGACTCCAGTGTCACAAGCCTCCACAGAGAGCTCGTGGACAGCCTCCACGATAGAAGCAACGCAAGACTCCAGAGCGCAGTCCTTGCACGAACAAGAAGTGACTCCAGTGTCACAAGCCTCCACAGAGAGCTCGTGGACAGCCTCCATGATAGAAGCAACGCAAGACTCCAATGTGCAGTCCTTGCAGGAACAAGACCATGAGGGTCTAGCAACCTCTCCTGACCAACCAGCGGCAGATGATGCAAGTCTGCCATGCTCACGTGAACAGCAAGAAGGCTATAACAGCCTACCATGCTCCACTACACAGCAGCATGACCATGAAGGTCTCTCATGCTACAATGAAGGGCACAGCGCTGATGACTGTTCAAGCCCAACTGAAGACAAGCCAAAAGAATCGCCTCGTCCAAGCCCGAAGAAAAAAGGTTTATGCGCTGACCTTCAGGATCATTATAGCCGAACAGAGATTAATAATGCTGCACGGCCACAGAAGGATGCTGAGGATTTGCTAAAGAAATTTATTGAATGTTTAACTTGCAAGGAGCAGACTGAGAATTGCCAGTGTTTTAGTACGGATCGAAAAAATGGACAAGACATTGATCCTCAGGTAATGGAAATAACACAACCTGAATCATATCTACAGCAGGGACAAATGTCTCCCTTCAACACAACGCCGCAAAATCCCAACTTCGGAGACCAGCAGTTAGTCAGTAATGACTCTTCAAACCTTGAGGGGAACATTAATTGCATTGAACCTATACACACTCCACTGATAAATGAGCAGAACATTGGAGCAAGAATCCTGAGGACACCGACATCGAGTAGCCAGATAACGAATTTAAAACCCACAGCAGTTTCAAGTGAACCAAGTGTGCTTTCCACTAATGGTGAAGATGCAGATAAGGTCGACCCGATTATCCATTGTACCACACTAACTCCAGTGATTAAGCAGTTATGTATGGGGAGTATAATGTGGGCAATTGAGAACAGTAAAAGAGAGACTGTGACCATGCCAGTCCCAGCAAAATCAGACCCAGAGACCATGAAGGCATGTACATTAGACAAAGATACATATGAGGTACCTGAGAAGAAAAGTGAAACGGAATGTTCTTTGGAAAATAGTACAATGTCGACAGAAACATTGGATCCTATATTCGAGACCATACATATGGGAGAATTTGTGGGTAATAAACAAGGTTCTGCAATGTCTGGGGGAAGATTTAAAATTCCAAAGAAGAAAAGCCCAAATGAAGGACAACAGCAAGACAATGACAGTCCACCGACATGGTGTGCACCACCAGATGAAAACTCTGACAATTTATCCAACCCTAGTGAACAGCAAGCTGCTAATGAGGATCTATCCATGGGATGTGAGACGAGTGACGACAGCATCCCACTTCCCATGCAAAAGGTGCAAGGTGACAGACCTTGCCTAGTGCGTACCGAGGCACTCGACGATCACGGTGGGACCACTGACGACTGCGGTGGCGGCGCACCGCTTCCACCCTCGATGGCTCGAGCCTCTCCACTGGTTGGTGCATTCCTGCATGTTCCGACTCCAGAAGTGCAGCTTCAGGGAATCTCGGCTGCCTCCAGTGAACCTGTTGGGACTCCGGACGGGGGGCATCGACGGAAGGCAGACCGGACTCCAGATGGGGAGCAGCCAAGCGCCGACTCTGATTTGCGCACGCCAGACCTTGCTCCGGACGGGCGGTGTCGCGGCCTCGGTGATGGCACGCTCAGGGTGACGGCGGATGCCACGGCGACAGGGAATGGATCGCGTGGCAGTCCCACTGGGTCGGCAGTGGCAACCAGCACCGGCGGTCCAAGATGGACACACCAATTCGCGCCATCGCCAGACGTTGATGCGAGCAACAATTCTCTCTCCAAGGCGACATGCCTCGACGTTTCTCTGCGGAGTCGCCCTTCCGGCACAGCAGGTGGCCGGAACCAGCGTGCACGGTCTCGGCCAACTTCCACATCTGGCACAGTCATCGCCTTGCATGATATTAGTGATGGTGCTACTTCGATGGCAACGACCCATCGGCTACAAGATGCCGTCCACCACAAACATAAAAAGAAAAAAGACTCCACCTTGTTCCTGGCATGCAGGGCGGATGGATTGGTGCGTAGGCGCAATCAGCGAGCTTTGCGCCGCCTTCCACGCTCGCAACTGAACCGTACGCACACGCCGGATCCTCCACTGGTTCCCAAGGATGACTTCGTGGAGATGCCACGGATCATGCCCCTTCCATCGCCACCAGAACCAAACCACAGCCAAGGCACCACTAACAAAGATGTTGAATGTTATATTTGCACGAATGAAAAAACCAAGCACTGCACGAAGTACAACAAATAGTAAAGTAGAGACTTCGGCAACAGCATCACCTCCAACAGTCCAAGGTGAACCAGTGTGACCCCAAATCTCCACAGCTGAACCGGCTTGAGGACCAGCCCATTCTTGAGGCGGTCACCCATTAGACTGGACTTATAACGCTGTTCATACGTTCAAAAAGTCAAACACTTCTGTATTATAACCTGTTGTTGTTTATTGTTCCAGATATCGTCTGACTGGACCAATGTTCAAGTTTTTTTTTTTCTCTCGCATCCAAGTTTTGTTATGGTACAACCTTGTTAGTGTGACGCACCCGACATCGCCCCATGTAAATAGTTACGTCATATACACACGCTGTACACAACACACACACACACTCTTAGATGCACTCACGACACAATTATATTTATAACCACGTAGGCACATATCTTTGTAAAAAGGGGGGATGTCATGATATTCAAACACACACATCATGATAGACACACCAACAGACAAATCAGAACACACAACACCACAACCAATGACAGAAAGATATAAAAGCACAGACACGACCCCCGGTGGTCAGTATTAGCTGCAGAGGAGGACCAGGACACATCTGCTACCAAACACACTCAGGGAGACAGCACGTGCAGAGTATCCAGAACGAACTGTATTATAAGAGTTAAAATAAAATAGAGTTGTACCACATACAACTGTGTTGGCTCATCTGTGCACCAGAGCACCCAACACCACAGTACCTTTGCTGCCTCCTGAAGAACCTGAACCTTGTGAATATTTCTCTTGCCCTTGCACCGGCGATGGTGAGGAGAAATTCAATTTTTTCGCTATCATCCAGGTCTTGGAGTTCAGCTGCCACCAGGAACAATTCGAACACTTGCCGGAATCGCCGCCAGTTTTTGCGGAGATCGCCGTAGCACTGGAGCGGCTGCGGAACCGGGAGCTCTATCATTTTGCCTGGGCACTGCTGGTTGTCTGTGTACACTGAGGTATGCCGGCAGGTATCGATCCACTCCTGTACCATGTGGTGTTGGGCGTTCTGACACACAGATGAGCCAACACAGTTGTATGTGGTACAACTCTATTTTATTTTAACTCTTATAATACAGTTCGTTCTGGATACTCTGCACGTGCTGTCTCCCTGAGTGTGTTTGGTAACAGATCTGTCCTGGTCCTCCTCTGCAGCTAATACTGACCACCGGGGGTCGTGTCTGTGCTTTTATATCTTTCTGTCATTGGTTGTGGTGTTGTGTGTTCTGATTTGTCTGTTGGTGTGTCTATCATGATGTGTGTGTTTGAATTTCATGACAGATGAGATGATGTTAGGTCATTTTCCTCATATCATTATGTCCAAATGTGTTGGTGGGTGGGTCTTTTGGCAGTCCTCGCACCTTATTTACATTTGTTTGCTTAGCTTGTTAATGTAGTATTTGACTGGAATAAGACATGCTGGGAGCAATAAAATGCTAAAACTGTGTGAATCATGCAGGTGGGAATCTAATTTTTTTCACTGAAAGATTAGGGTAGGTCAAAAGTCACCAGCCAGGTCCTTAGTTAGAACCTCAGCAGTTCAGGCTGCCATGAGTAGTGCCAATACTTGCCACTGGAAGCTGTGTTTCCAGGGGATATACTTGAGGTGGCATTCACCTGCAGAAAGGTGCATTAAGACCCTCACTGTACCTCAGCCTGTTTGGTTGTAAAACATGGGGATAATAGTCTCTGTGGAAGACACACCACCAGTGAGGAGGAAAGGAGGAGGAGGAGATTCAGAGCGAGAAGACCAGATAGTCAGGAGCAGGATGCACTGGTGGTGCTAGAATCAAAGCAATTAGCTGATGGAAACATAATGTTGCAACAATGGAGGCACAGAGCAAGGACGTATGTTGCCAATTGAGTATATAGGCAGAGAATGAGTTTCCTTCAAATGTCAGAGAGGAGACTCAGGCTCTCCAAAGCCACAGTGGCATCTGTCTGTGAGATGTTGGCAGGGGAGATATGCTCGAACCTTGTGGCTGGTTTTCCAATAACAGCAGCTATCAAGGTCTTTGTAATGCTGAATTTCTTTGTCACTGGATCCTTTCAAGAAGCTGATGGAGACCTTAGTGGCATTTCGCCTGCGCCTCCACCTTCCTTCCCAGGCCTTCTATGGTTCGCTGCATTTTGTTTGTTACCTCCGACATCACCTTCTTCATCATCATGTGGAGCTCCATCCTGATCGCCTCCAGTATGCAGTTGAGCTCCGTTTTCAGCACATTTCTCCATTCGTCCCCCTGTGCGGGGCTGGGGGGGTCGTTGCATCCTGTTTCGATTCGGCAGCTTTTCCCCTTCCTGGTTCGCCTGAACCTCCATCTCTCCTCGTGGGACCGCCTGTCTGCGCGCCCGCAGCTCCTGTCCCTTTCCTTCGCTGCTGCTCCTAATGTCTCGCCGTCCCCTTGCTTTATTATTTCCAGGCATGTTTCTTTCTTGCGTCTTTCACCTTTGGCTGGGTTTTGGTGGGTTTTTTAAGTCGAAATTCTCGATAAATTGCCTCTGTTGGGTTCGTTTGGGAGGAGAGCCACCTGCTGTGCATCTGCTCAGCACATCGCCGCCACCGGAAGTCCGGTTGCCCATAGTCACTACATTCCATGAGGATGATGATGACTTGCAATGGAGATAGCATTTAGCCCCTCAGAGTGCTTCTCTGCATGTCTGACACCTGTCTGATTGATGATATCTCGCTTGCTCTCAATGACTAGGGTCAGATCATGATGGCATAGCAGGGAAAGTTTGACCTCTCCTTCGTGGGCTGCATTTTTGTGGTGCAGTGCCACCGGAGGCTGAGGCAAAAGGGATGGAGGGGACCAGCCAAACCTAAAAGGTTCAGAGAGCACACATGGGCAATGGCTGGAATGAGTGGTGCTAGCCATGTACATTGTGGGGACATCCTCATACCGTACAAGAAACAGGCATGACTGCTATGTTCAGTCACTGTGAAGACACACCATCTGGCAACCTTGCCAAAGCATATGGAGGGAGACCTGGACTGAGCAGTCTGCCTTTTCCTGGTGCAGGAATCCAGTTTTAGTGTCAGGACTGCAGCAACACAGTTAATCAGAATATGGACCATAGAAAGGGTGCGATCACTGAGAGTATATTTACAGCGGTTAATGTTTTATATAAGTGCTCAACACCCATGCCCACACTGTGCAACGACAACTTCTTAACTTTCCTAACTCTGCAGTCACATCTTGGGGCATTCCCAATGTCCACGGCAGAGATGGGCGCAGCTTGCTGTTGGCCATGCCCTGTTGTCTGTGATGACTGTGGCAAGAATCCTCTGGAGGGAGGGCTGAAACCGGACGGATGCTGGCCTGCTTTTGGTGACCTGCTGTATGGCAGTGCTACCTTTCTTGGCCTATGGAGCTGGAGCTGAAGCAGACCCAGGATGAGAGGAGGATGGCTGGGCACTTGTGGAATCACCTGGGTGGATGGTTCTGGGGTAAGCACCAGCTGACCCTCCTCCCTATCGGTGCCCTGGGGCCCCTAGCTTCCTCATTAGGATATACAGGCATCTGGAGTGAGCTCGAGAAACCCCACCACCCTTTGACATTTGCACGGAAAGATTCCATAAAATGTGTACATCGTGGAATGCATGTCATGCAGCACTGCAGGACAAAACTCTTGCACCAAGGTCTCCATGGTGGCCACCACCCTAGCTGTGTTCACCTTGTTACTTTGGAGTGTTGGCACATTCACATCAGTCTCAAAGCGGACGGACTCCACCATTCAGCCTTTCAATCCGGGGAATGCACCAGTTCTCGAAGTCCGTGAGGACATTGAGTTCTGGAATCCCTCTGTCCATCTGGAACCTCTCCCTCTTGTTGTGTGACAGCTTTTCCTGCATGAAGACAGATGGAGAGTGTGTAAACAGGATGCGTGCCCGGGCAGATGATAAGGATGTGTTCCGTCTGCACTGTAGGATTTCTATGATTCTATGATGTCTGGCATGTGTAGATGATGTGTGGGAACAGTGAAGTAATGAGGGCACGACCCAGAGGGGAGATGAAGATCTGAGTGGGAGAGTGAGTGGTGGTGTCCCTTGAGCTGGCAGTGAGCTCGGTAGATGTGTTATGGGTGCAGAGTGTGTGAGTTGAGAGTGGTGAGCAGAATGTCTTACCCTGGCAGAACAGAGGACATCAATCAGTCTCTTGCAGCACTGGATGGCTCAAGTGCCCATCCAATTTTCTTTCGAAATTACGAATCATCTTAACTTTTTCAACCACTGAAGGAGCAAGTTCCAGGTTATTACCACTTGCTGCTTAAGAAGTTCTTCCTCACATCTCCCTGCATCTCTTGACCAAAACCTTAGTCTGTGTTTCCTTATGCTTGTACCATTAGCTAAGGGGAACAACATTCTTTGTCTGCCATTTCATATCATTCGGCCCCAACCTCATTAATTGTGCATCCAGGGGTTTAGCATCATATTCAGTGGCTGGGTGGGCTTGGTTGCACGTGTCCTGCCATCATATCTGGGTGGCATATTTAAAACATGCCCAACATCATTGACTCACTGTTGAGTAAAGAAGATGGATCTCCTGAAGAAAGAAGATGGACGTCTTTGTAGCGCAACAATTACTCACTCAAGTCGAGAAGAGATGAAATCAATCGAGGCTTTATTAAGCAAGACTTGTTCCCCAGCAGCTCAGTTACAGAATGCGGCTGCTGGGAGAACTCAAGCTCTTATACTCCGCCTTTAGGGCGGAGCCAGCAGGCAGCAGATCCAACCAGGACCCGGGACCTGTCAGCCAATAGCCTCTCGGCTTCACAGGTACTGTACTACCCCTAATACATACCACCACAGTCTTGTAGAAAGAAGATTGATCTCCAGTAACATTCTGAGGCTAGAAGATGGAATTCCTCGATGGCACTGAATCTGGGAATACACCTGAAAGATGCTCTGGCCTAGCTACTGCTATGGTGTTCCAGGGTCCAGGATTGCTGGTGACCTCCATTCCAAACTCCAGAGGCAGGCCCAGGGATTGTGGGTGAACAATTCCAGTCGGGCCTTCATCTACACGGCCTCCTGCGGCTTTCCTGCCATGGTGGCCAGCGGTTGAAGATCCCGTTGGAAATTCATGCTGGTGTAAAACCGATTTCTGGACTCTTGCCGAGTTCACCACTCCCCTGTCACATCTACCCCCGTATTGAACTGGGCATGGGAAAATTACGCACAAGGACTCTCATGTCCTTCCCGAAGTGTAGTGTGCAGAACTGCATGCAATACTCTAGTTGATGTCCAATTAGAGCTTTTTAAAAGCTCAGCATAACTTTACTGCATGTGTACGCAAAGCCTCTCCTTGAAGCCTCAAATGCTATATTTTGCTAATTTCCCTCTCAGTATGTCCTGCAATCTTCAACAATCTCTGCACAGGAACCCCCTAAGCTCCTTTAATTGGTTCATATATACTTTTTAGAACAGCATGACTGAATCTATATTGCATATCGTATTCCTGCCAGAATGCATCACATCACACTTCTCTATATTAAGTTACATCTGCCATTTGTCTGTCCATTCTGGTAGCCTATCCATGTCCTGTTGCAGTTGATTGGTATCATCCTCAGCATTCACCCCACATCCAAATTTGGAATTATCAGCAAATTTTGACATTTTCCTTCGATTCCAATATCCAAGTTATTTATAAATGCCCACAATAAAACAATTAATTCAAATGCTATTGTATTCTATTTTTAATTCGAGTCATAGATGTTTACAGCATGGAAACAGGCCCTTCGGCCCAGCTTGTTCATGCTGCCCAGTTTCTATCACTAAGCTCGTCCCATTTGCCCGCATTTGGCCCATATCCCTCTATACCCACCCTGCCCATGTAACTGTCTAACTGCTTTTTAAAAGACAAAATCGTACTCACTTCTACCACTGCCTCTGGCAGCCCGTTCCAGATGCTCACCACCCTCTGTGTGAAGAAATTTCCCCTCTGGCCTCTTTTGTATCTTTCCTCTGTCCCCTTCAACCTATGCCCTCTATTTCGAGACTCCTTTACCTTTGGGGAAAGATCTACCTTATCTATGCTCCTCATTATTTTCTAGACCTCTTTATATTCACCCCTAAGCCTCCTGTGCTCCAGGGAAAAAAGTCCCAGCCTATCCAGCCTCTCCTTATAACTCAGACCATCAAGTCCTGGTAGCATCCTCGTAAATCTCTCCTGCACTCTTTATAGTTTAACAATATCCTGCCTAGAAGAGGGTGACCAGGGGCGAAATTCTCCCGAAACGGCGCGATGTCCGCCGACTGGCGCCCAAAATGGCGCCAATCAGACGGGCATCGCACCGCCCCAAAGGTGCGGAATGCTCCGCATTTTGGGGGGCCGAGCCCCAACATTGAGGGGCTAGGCCGACGCCGGAGGAATTTCCGCCCCGCCAGCTGGCGGAAACGGCCTTTGTTGCCCCGCCAGCTGGCGCGGAAATGACATCCCCGGGCGGCGCATGCGCGGGAGCGTCAGCGGCTGCTGACAGTTTCCCACGCATGCGCAGTGGAGGGAGTCTCTTCCGCCTCCGCCATGGTGGAGACTGTGGCGGAGGCGGAAGGGAAAGAGTGCCCCCACGGCACAGGCCCGCCCGTGGACCTGTGGGCCCCGATCGCGGGCCAGGCCACTGTGGGGGCACACCCTGGGGCCAGATCACCCCGCGCCCCCCCCAGGACCCCGGAGCCCGCACACGCCGCCTTGTCCCGCCGTTCAAAAGGTGGTTTAATCCACGCCGGCGGGACAGGCAATTTATCGGCGGGGCTTCGGCCCATCCGGGCCAGAGAATCGAGCGGGGGGGCCCGCCAACTGGCGCGGCCCGATTCCCGCACCCGCCGAATATCCGGTGCCGGAGACTTCGGCAACCGGCAGGGACGGGATTCACGGCAGCCCCCGGCGATTCTCCAACCCGGCGGGGGGTCGGAGAATGACGCCCCAGTACTGAACACAGTATTCCATGTGTGGTTTTACAAATGTCTTGTACAACTTCAACAAGACTTCCCAACTCCTGTATTCAATATTCTGACTAATAAAACCAAGCATGCTGAATGCCTTCTTCACCACCCTGTCCACCTGCGCTTCTACCTTCAAGGAGCTATGAACCTGTACTTCTGGATCTCTTTGTTCTGCAATTCTCCCCAACTCTCTACCATTAACTGATTAGGTCGAGCCCTGTTACAACTGCGTTCTAGGTTGAAATAATTTTATCTAGTCATGGAAATGAGCAACTGATTGATCCTCCATATTGTTTGGAGAATATCATCACATCATATCATACAATATCATAATACTCAAATAAATTACCTGAAATTATTCTAATGCAAATATTTTTGAATGCCAAGTATTTGGTGATTTTATACAACTAGAAGTGGCATTGCACAGAAAACACTTGGAAAAAAACCAGGCCCACAATAGCATACAATAATAAAATGGAGGCTGAAATTCCGGAAATTTGCTCTAAAGAAAACTGTGGGGGGCCAAAATAACTTAAATACAGAGTTGGCAGGAGATGAAAGTATAAAAACAGAAACTTGCAAGTTCTGGAAATGCACCCTGTGGACAGATGCAATGCTTCACTTGTCATATAATTGGAAAAACAAACACATCTCCCAACAAGGACGTAATTTTTTGTATGTCCAAATATTGCAATTAAATATTCAATCCTTCCTATCTTTAAACTTCACTTAAGCTCCTCATGTGCGTATTGATAGTTAACAATAGAAAACACTCTAATATCAAGATGCTTTGTCAGTGATTTATTAAACTAAACTACTTTAGCATCAGTTGCAACCCATCTGTCCCAAATCATAACACTTCAGAAATGATAGCGTCTATCATGTACCCCAGACACCATGAAGCTGATATTTTTTTAAATTATCTGGTTGCTCGTCTGCAGCACAGAGAGGAAAGCCAAGTGATGAGGATCACACACCGTAACTGGGCTTTTAATTTTCCTGTCCTTTAAGTTAGTGAATTGCATATTAAACTTTCTGCTCTGGCAGATGGCAAAAGATCTCATTGCACTATTCAACAAATCCCTTCAGTGTCCAAACCAAAAACAAATGATTTGGTCAAATACTTGCTTTAAGGAATGTAGACACTTAAAAACAGCTACCTCCTTGAGATAGGTTGTACCATCCAGTTCTTAAGAGAAATATCGCCTTCTTAATTCCTCCCAAGCAAGCTTTCACATGACACAAACAACACACAGACTAGTACACTATAATGCAAGTTATTCTTGGAAGGTGTGTCTTCAAGCCACTATTATATAATTTATCATTTCTCTGTTATTGTAGCATTGGAACAGAAGCCTACCTGAACTGGCAGTGGGTCAGGAAAATATAGTATTTAACAGCATTCTGCATCAGTCCCATCAATACTTGCAAGCAGAAGAGCGTGAAAAATTTGTCAAATGGAGGACATAATACTAAGTGACTCCTGGGTCACTGCTAATGAGGTTCAAATACTAGTGGCAAAGAAGAGGCAGAATCGTTATGGGCATTATCTTTGGGCCCCAATACTTCAGGAAAAGCACAAGTGTGTTGACATTGGGTAGATGTACAGCATTTCTGGTATTAGTATAGATTGGCTGAAGCATTAAACATTTTGTTTTATACGCCTGTGATGAGCAGATAAAATCTATCCTAGCCAAGAAGGAGATGTAGTTCAAAATTGTTCAATATAGTGTTAACCTTGGCTGCACTGGCAGAGCTACTCTGTTCTCTGACCCCAGCATTTAGGTAACAGTCCTTTGCCAACGGGCATTTCACTTGATGTGGCTTCCAGTCAGATGCCATGATGCACCCACATGAATGTTTCCATTGCAGGTGACACCATGCAGCTACCATCCTAAATATAAGCTTGTTCTGTGGATAATGAAACAATGATTCAGTTCCTTTCTTTCATCACACAAGTATGGCACAGGACACAGTAGTTAGCACTGATACCTCACAACGTCAGGATCCCGGGTTTGATTCCAACCTTGAGTAACTGTCTGTGTGGGGTTTGCACGTTCTTTCTCTGTCCGCGTGGGTTTCCTCCGGCTGCTCCGGTTTCCTCCCATAGTCCCACAGTCTAAAGATGTGCAGGTTAGGTGGATTGACCATGCTAACTTGCCCCTTGATGTCTAAAGGTTAGGTGGAGTTACAGGGGGAGTGAGAGTAGGTAGGGTGCTCTTTCTGAGGGCAGTGCAGATTTGATGGGCCAAATGGTCACCTTCTGCATTGTAGGGATTCTATGATTCCATGAAAGAGTCCCACTGTGGTCTAAACTGAAATAATTAGAAAACAGAAACCTAGATGTAATTAAATTACAATTCCAATTTTCAGTTCAATCTAAAACATCTTCAATTGGATGAAACATTAAAAATATATTTAAAAATATCTTTGGGCCCCGATACTTCAGGAAAAGCACCAGTGTGTTGACATTGGGTAGATGTACAGCATTTCTGTATTGGTATAGATTGGATGAAGCATTAAACATTTTGTTTTATACGCCTGTGATCAGCAGATAAATTCTATCCTAGCCAGCAAAAAGTGTTTATGGTCTCATGGTTATAAAAACATTACTCCAACACCCCGCCAGGTCGGAGAATCCCAGGGGGGGTGGAGCGAATCCCGCCCCGCCGCCCTGACGCCGGCTGCCGTATTCTCCGGTGCCGTTTATTGGGTGGGGGTGTGATTCCCGCGACGCCGGTCGGGTGATGTTGACAGCGGCCCCCCGGCAATTCTCCGGGCCCCGATGGGCCGAGCGGTCGTCCATTTTTGGCCAGTCCCGCCAGCGTGAATCACTTAACTCACCCACCGGCGGGACCTGGCAGGTGACTATGCATGGGCGGTCCTTAGGCGCAGGGGGAGCCGACCCCGGGGGGGGTGCGGGGGGGGGGGGCATGTGGCCAGGCCCGCGATTGGAGCCCACCGATCTGTGGGCGGGCTTGTTCCGTGGGGGAGCTTCTTTCTTCCGCGCCAGCCCCTGTAGGGCTCTGCCATGGCCGGCGTGGAGAAGAGAACCCCCGCGCATGCGGCAAACTATGCCGGCCGGTCTGCGCATGATCGGAATCACACCGGCCGTTCCGTGCATGTGCAAACTCATGTCGTCCCTTCGGCGCTGGCTGGAGCAGCGCCAATCCCTCCGGCGTCCATCTAGAAAATTTGGAGAATTCCGCACGGAGTGGTTGGCATCAGTTTTCCTGCCGGCGTGGGGACTTAGTCCCCAGAAGGGAGAACCCTGGCCAGAAAGTGGTGTAAATACTCAACAGGTCTGGCAACATCTGTGGAGACAGAACAGAGTTAACATTTCAGATCTGCAACCTTTCATTAGAAATTAGTTTTTAATGCTATTTTTCATAATTTCATGGGATATGAATGCTGCTGAGAAGGCCAGTGTAGTAACTGGCCCCTTTAAGGGGAGCACATCCGAAGGATCATGTGGCCCCATCACCCAATGGGAATCGATCATGGGGATATTGGTGCAGAGTGCAAGCTTTTGCAGCCTGAGTAGATCCTAGAGCTAGAGGTGATAACATCATGAAAGACTCTGTGAAAATACCATTTGTAAATAAACCGCTATAATTCATTTTCATACTGACTGCTATAAAGTAAATTAGCGCGGGCAAGAAAAAAAAATGTAATGTATACACACAACAACTGTTTATAAATAAGAGAAAAGGCAATAAAAAGACTTTCCAAAAAAAATACTTACTGACTGGTTATCGCCAATTCTTCCTTTAGTATACTGGCGCTGTGGTAAGTCAGAGCGACTTCGTTGACTGCGAGGAATTTGACGAGAGTGTCATTAAAAAACTGGAAAGTGAATCAGATCTTTTGAGGAAAAGAGAATAAGCATGTGTCTCTTCGAAAATCTAGAAGCCTTCAACCCGACTACTGAGAATTAGGTGCAGTATATTGAATGGCTGGAGTATTTTGTCAGGGCGAACAAAATAGAGGGGAGGGTAGATAAAAAGAAAGTTATTTTACTTATCGTGTGCAGGACCCGAACTTATAATCTGATTCAGAGTTTAACATCTCTGGAGGCTCCTGATATTCAGTCATTTGCAGAGCGAGTGGAACTAGCGAAGGGGCACTGTCACCCGAAAGCCTCGGTGACACATCAAAGATATAAGTTTAACTCAATGGGGAGGGCCTAGGGGGAGACCATCAAAGCATTTGTAGCCAGGTTACAGCAGGGTGCAGAGTACTGCAACTTTGGTCAGCTTTAGATGATTTGCTGAGAGATCTTCTAGTACACACTGTGAACAGCGTAGCCATACAAAATAAACTGTTGGCTAAGTTTGAGTTGACTTTCAAGAAGGCATTAGAAATGGTGTCGGTGGAAAAGAGTTACTAGAGGAGCAAAGCTTTGAAGTCCACCAGTTAGGGTAGAAAACCACAAGCAACAATCATAGAATTTACAGTGCAGAAGGAGGCCATTCGGCCCATCGAGTCTGCACCGGTCCTTGGAAAACATACCCTACCTAAGCCAACACCTCCACCCTATCCCCATAACCCAGTAACCCCACTTATACTTTTTGGACACTAAGTGCAATTTAGCATGGTCAATCCACCAAACCTGCACATCTTTGGACTGTGGGAGGAAACCGGAGCACCCGGAGGAAACCCACATAGACACGGGGAGAAAGTGCAAACGACGCACAGACAGTGACCCAAGCCGGAATCGAACCTGGGACCATGCAGCTGTAAAACAACTGTGCTAACCACAATCTACCATGCCCTCATGGGTGCAGGATCAGGCTCAGGTCGTGAATTGAATATAGAAGCAGGAAAAATTACTCAATGCTGAAGATTTAAACAGCCTAGGAGTAACACAGAGTACTTTTGATGTGGTGAAAACCACTCCCCAGAAGTGTGTAAATTCAAAAGAGCCAAGTGCTACGGGTGCAGGAAAAGAGGCCATTTAAGCCACAATGTAGAAGCAAGAAGTAATGGAGTAGGGGTTGGTTTAGCACAGTGGGCTAAACAGCTGGCTTTTAATGCAGAACAATGCCAGCTGTGCAGGTTCAATTCCCGTACCGACCTCCCCAAACAGGCGCCGGAATGTGGCGACTAGGGGCTTTTCACAGTAACTTCATTGAAGTCTAATTGTGATAATAAGTGATTATTATTATTAGAAGGGCCAGCCCAGCAAGTAATCAAGCATTGGTAAATAGCACGGGGAATTGTCCAGTGGGAGAATGTAATGTCATGTTCTTAAACAATGTGGAAGAGAGCAAGGTAACCCCCATTACATTCGTGCTGATAGTAAACGGCCGGCCACTAAAAATGCAGGTGGACACGGGAGCATCAGCTACTGTTATAAACTAATGTGCCTACTGTTATCTGAGAGGAAGAATTAAACTCCTAAAGTTGCTGAACACTACAGAGAAATTAGCCACGTATATAGGAGAGACTATAAAAATAGCAGGAACAACTCCAACCCCTGTGAGTTATGGACAGCAGTCAGCACAGTTTCCACTGGTGGTGTCAGGCCAAGGACTGAGCTTTATGGGATGTGATTGGCTCCAGGAAATAAAAGCAAGCTGGCTGGAGATGTTTAAGATTAAACAAGAGGGTCTGAATGAGGTCTTAATGAAGTATCTGGAAGTATTCCAATAAGAACGTGGAAGGATTACAGGATTACAAGCTAGGATCCACAGAGATCCCAAAGCTGCACCAAAGTTTTTTTAGGGAAAGCCTTATGCATCAGTGGAAATGATTGAAACAGGATTGCAGCGATTGGAATATTTGGGCATCATCAAATTGTACAATTTGCTGAGAGGGCAGCACCCATCGCACCAGTAGTTAAACCCGACAAGCAATCAGAATTTGTTGAGATTATAATTTAACGGTGAATGAAATTGTGAAGTTTAGACAGGTACTCCATGAGCAAAATAGAGGACTTGTCTGCAAAGTTAGCTGAGGGCCTGACATATAGTAAGTTGGACATGAGCCATGCCTACTGTCAGGGATCTGCCCAACAACAGGTAAGAATCTGTCTAGTATCAGCAATAACATGAATTAACAAGGTAGGATGAGATGTGATCTGCCCAGCAACAGGTGTCATGGATCTGCCGAGCAACAAGTAGAAATCTGCCGAGTAACAACCCACAAAGGACTGTATCACCATACATGTTTACTCTGTGGGGTTTCATTTGCGTTTTCCATCTCCCATTGGACTATGGAGAGCTTGCTGCAGGAGTTGTCCAAAGTTATTGTTTACTTAGATGGTGTCCTAATTTTGCATCCACTGAGAAGGAGCATTTGGCAAATCTCGATGATGTTTGAAAGAGGTTCCAGGAAGCAGGAGTGCATCTGGAGAGAGAAAGGTGCATCTTTCAGGCAAATGAGATGGCTTATCTTGGATACGGGGTGGATGGTCAAAGGTGACACCTAATGGAAGATAAAGTAAGAGCCATTAAAGAAGCACCAGCCCTTAAGAACGTCTCATAGCTCGGGAATGGTTAACTACTATGATCAGTCCTTCTCTCACCTATCAACATTGCTAGCTCCGTTACATGTGTCGTTGAAGAAGTGCTAAAAATGGTACTTGAAGAATCCACAAAAAGAAACTTTCAATCAAGTGAAGCATGTACTTCAATCATCAAATTTATTGGTACATTTTGATTCAAAGAAAATAAAAAATGCTTACATGTAATGTGTCCCCATTTGGAGTAGGGGCTGTATAATCCCATGTAATGGAAGATGGGTTTGATACATTAGATATGTATCAAGAACTTTATCTGATGCGGAACAGGGATATTCACAGATAAAAAGGGAAGGCTTGGCCATCACTTATGGCATTAAGAAATTTTTGCCAATATGTAATCGGCTTCCACTTCACCATTATTACAGCTCATAAGCCGCTTTAAAACATTTTCAAAGAAGACCCCAATAGCTTTTGCCCAAATTCAGTAGTGGGTGTTGTCCTTAGTGGCCTATGAGTATACTTTCGAGCATCGACCAGGTATTCACATAGCCAATGTAGGTGCCTTAAGTAACCTTACATTACCTGAAGGCACACCAAACCCCCTTAGTATCGCAAGTGATTGCAATGGCCCTCAACTTTATGGATTACCTGCCCGTCACAGCACAGCAAGTCAAATATTGGACTAACAGGGACCATTTTTTGTCAACGTCAAATACATGACATTGCATTGTTGGCAAACGTGAAAGCTTCTGAAGAGATCAAGCCATATCAGCTCAGAAAAGAGGAGCTACGTTGCGAGGATGGTGTCATTCTTTGAGGATCTAGAGTGGTCATCGCAAAACCAGGAAGACAGTTGTTACTAGAAGAGTTACATATTTCCCATCCGGGTGTAGCAAAGATGAAAATGTTAGCAAGGACCTATGTCTGCTGTCCTGGGACTGATGCAGGCATATAACAGATGGTAAAACAGTGTGACCAGTGCCAACTGCAAGAGAAATTATCATGGGTGAGAGTCCACGTTGATTACGTTGGCCTATTTATGGGCACAATGTTCCTGTTGCTGGTGAGTGTCCATTCAAAATAGATTGAGGTTTTCAAAATGAAGTCTACAACATTGCACACTACACTTGAGAAGCTGAGTCAATGCTTTGCAACCCATGGTGTTCCAAAGGTGCTAGTTTCAGACAATAGCACAATGTTCCCGAGTGCTGAATTCCAAAGGTTCATAACCTTCAATAAAATAAAACACATTTGCATGGCACTATATCACCCCTCATTGAATGGGTTAGCTGAACGTGCTGCCCAAACGTTCAAGACTGGCATGAAAACACAACCAACTGTTCAATTGGAGACAAAAATGGCAAGTTTGCTTCAGGTGTACAGAACCAACCCACAAAATACGATGGGAATAGCTCCAGCCAAGTTGTTACTGGGCCATCGCTTAAGGACAAGATTAAGCCTTGTAATTCTGAAGTTGGTGGAGAGGGTGGAGACAAGACAGAGTTATCAAAAGAAGAACGATGATTCTTCGAAAATAGAGGAAGCATTTGACATAGATGACCCAGTCTTCATGAAAAACTTTGGAAGTGGTCCAATTTGAGTTCCTGGAGTTGCAAGTGGCCAAACCAGGGCCACTATCGTATGAGGTTCAAACACAAGGTAAGTTAGTGAAGAAACATGTGGATGATTTGAGAAGGCAGGAGCCATCCCGCGAGCTAGAGATGCTTGCTAAACCAGTTGTACCTGAAATTAATGTGGTGGTTTGCTCAAGAGATGATGTGTTGCTGGCCAAAGTACTGCTCCCATTGGAACTGAAGAAAGTGAGACACAGATTCCAGAGGAAAGTCCTAGTGAGATAATTGCAGCAGAATCAACCTCGGTGGTCGAGTCGCTTCCAAAGAAAGAGAAAGTCCCTTGATGGACTAAGTTTTTGATGGACTGTGTATAAGATGCATTTCTCAATACTGGTGTTTTGTTAATGGCAGAACTATTTCATGTATTGCATAATAAGGGACTTAAAGGGGGAGGGATGTAGTAGCTAGTCCCTTTAAGGGCATACATCAGGAGGGTTATGTGACTCCATCACTCATGGAAATTGATCATGGGAGCCTTGGTGCAGCGTGTGCGCTTTTGCAACCAGAGTAGATCCTAGAACTGGTAGTGATAACATCGTGAAAAACTTTTGCGTAAATGCTGCTTGTGAATAAACTGTTATAATTTGTTGTGCATATTGACTGGTGGTCGTCAATCCTTCCTCTATTAATTGCCCATGAGAAGAGGGCGCCAAACTGTCTTCTTGAACATGGAGATTACATCATAGATGTGATAAAACATTCCATTGTATAAATGAGTCCCACTTTGATTGCAGTTTCTTGATTTATTTCCAACAATGGGCTGAATTTTATGGCCTCGTCACGAAGTGGATGGGGCTGGAAAATGCAGCGATCCATTCAAAGTCCATTGACTTCGGTGGGAGTGGCAAATCCCACCCAGCGTGTGAGAAACAGCTTTACCGGATTATTTTTGACATTGCCCAAACAATGACATTTAGAGGCAGAATTTTCTGTTGTTTGTGTTGCAGCTGTAATCAAAAGTGATGGCTGTTTGTAGAATAAAGGTTGTCTTATAAATTCATAAAATTATGCACATAGCTCTAAGTACGTAAAGTCACCAAATCAGGGCCAGCGCCATTTATGCCGGTCAGCCATGTCCCGCACCCTCCAAAATGGGATAATCGCGTCACGCGCCGTACGCCGTTGCAACGGTATTGGCATGCCATCAGCCGGCCCTCCCACAATGCTTCACCCCCGATGGGTTGAGTTCCCGATGGCGTGGGGAAGTGTGGTCTCAGCCATGAGGGTACCTGACGTGGCAGCTGCGGACTATATCCAGCGCTGTCACACTCGGCCGGGATCCATGCCGCTGGCCGGGGGGTGCTTCTGCAAAGGCTGGGGGGCTGGTAGGGGTGGCCAGGGCATGGGCTGTGGGGTCGCGGATGGCAGGTCGGGTCCGCACACAGCCGGCGCCATGTTATACGGCACGACCACTGCAGATCGTCAGCTGTGCGCATGCCGTTTTCGGCATGGGAGACAAGAGTTTCACCCGAAGCTAGCCCCTCACCCCTCCTGGAGGGTTTCATGCAGATTTTTTGGTCGTAAAAGACCAGACATGCTCCGCTGGCATCAGCACTTAGCCGCTGAAACAGAGAATCCAACCCCGAACCTTTTGTTGAAAACGTTTAGCTCCATTACTGAAAAGTCATTCAGAGTTAAAAAGAAGCTTTTTGAAAAAATGTTCCACATTTCAAAGTGTAATGGGAAAGTCACAAACAAAGCATTGCTATCACAAGACGATTAACAGAGGCTCCATTTCGCTTTCAAATGTGGATATGAATTTCAAAAGACACTTTTATACCTGTGCTCAGATACAAGTGTTAAATAGCTTAATGAAAAAACTGTAAAACTACAGATTAACATATTTTTTGTTCTACTGTTATCTCGAATTTCTGTCCTGAAGGTGTTGATTAATACTTGTGAATAATTGCACGGATGTTGACAACACTGCACGACTTTACCTAAGGTTCATACATAAACCTAGACAATTAATATTGATTGACTAACCATGGTAACTATTCCAACCAATTGTATCATTTCCTGCCATCCACTTGCATAATGTTCTTCAACAACTTGCTGCTGTATAGCAATCTAGGACTGGGACAGTGATTGATTTTCTCTTCTCTAACACAGGGATACTAAAACCCAGTTGAAGGGATTTCGATATGGTAACTGAGCTGCCTTTAAAATATGGTTAAAACCAACCCGTGGGACCATAGGAAGTCTGAAAATGTTCTGCAGATTTATCCTGGTCTTTGCAAAAAAGCTTATTTCTATTGATTTTAATACATGATTGAATATGTTACTTAACCCTCGATACCACGCTATGTGCCGTGAACAAACAAACTATTAATTGGGTTGCTTTAGTTTCCAACTCTTCTATCTTTGTGCCACACAATGGCCCACTACCACCTCCTCGAGGGAAATCGGGGGTGGGCAATTAATGTTCACCTTGCTGGTGATGTCCACAGATAATGAACAAATAAAAAATATAGAAAAGAATTCAGATGCAGCATTGGCCAAATAAAGTTGAACTGAGCAAAACTTAACCTGTCCAGAGCCAGGAAAGTGCACAAACCCAGATGGGAAAAGAAGAAGCAGCAATTTAATAGCACAATGTTTTGTGGTGATATCCAGCAGCAGTGGTTCAAGATGCTTTAATGAGGAGAGAATAAAATTTTTCCCACAGGAAGTCATCATAGAATTTACAGTGCAGAAGGAGGCCATTCGGCCCATCGAGTCTGCACCGGCACTTTGAAAGAGCACCCCACCCAAGGTCAACACCTTCACCCTATCCCCATGATCCAGTAACCCCACCCAACACTAATGGCAATTTTGGACACTAAGGGCAATTTATCATGGCCAATCCACCTAACCTGCACAACTTTGGACTGTGGGAGGAAACCGGAGCACCCGGAGGAAACCCACGCACACACGGGGAGGATGTGCAGACTCCACACAGACAGTAACCCAAGCCGGAATCGAACATGGGACCCTGGAGCTGTGAGGCAATTGTGCTAGCCACAATGCTACCGTGCTTGCTGAGGAGCAACTAAATATCTCCCCGAAGTGAACATTTAATCAGCGAGACTGTGGAGTCAACATTGCCTATTGGGCCTGTGAATTGATGCATTGGGCAGATTCTCCTTTTTAAAAATTGATTTACGGGATGTGGGCGTCGCTGGTTACGTCAGCATTTATTGCCCATCCCTACTTCCCCTTCAGAAGATGGTGGTAAGTTGCCTTATTGTGCCCACCCCAGTCTAACGCCGGCATCTCCACATAAGGGGCTGTTTAGCACAGGGCTAAATTGCTGGCTTTGAAAGCAGACCAAGGCAGGCCAGCAGCATGGTTCAATTCCCGTAACAGCCTCCCCGAACAGGCGGCGGAATGTGGCGACTAGGGGCTTTTCACAGTAACTTCATTGAAACCTACTTGTGACAATAAGCGATTTTCATTTCATTTCATTTCATCAGAAGGACCAAAGCAGTGAAGTGCTAAGGACTGCGCGCAACCCACACCATCCACGCCCCCCCCCCCCCCCCCCCCCCCCCCGCAACCAACAAAATACTAAGACACAACCATCCCTCTCTGTGCCAGACAAGGGTTCCGCTTATCTGGGTCCCCCTGTGTCCTCTCCAGTGCTCCCACTCCAATTTACATCCAATTTACACCTGGGGCGTCATTCTCCGACCCCCCGCCGGCAAATGAGTTGGCCCACCTGGCCAGGTGCCAGCCTCCAACAGTTGGACCCATGCGGTCCATGCCACCTGGCTGGGGGGAGGAGGGGATATGGGCAATGATGACATGTCGTCGTTCCCCTCCCCCCCACCAGGCCGTCATGTTTTCAGACCATCCAGCGATGTTGGCCGCCGTGGTGGCAGCCGCTCATGTCTATGTTGCCCTGGATGAGGAGGAGGAGGAGGAGGAGGAGCGTGCCAGAGAGGCGGCGCAGGCTGCCGCAGAGGGGCAGGCGGCAGCCGCCCAGGCTGGAGGGACACCTGACCGACAGGACGAGGAGGGGGAGGAGGACGTCGCGGCCCCACGGCAACGGAGGCACCCGAGGGCGCCCCGTGTGTACCGGCCCCGGCAGTCATACCAGGACCTCACGGACCGGGAATGCAGGAGGAGACTCCGGATGAGCCGGGAAACCGTGGCACACATCTGCCACCTGCTGGCACACCTGTCACCGCGTGGCACTGGCGGGGGACACCCTCTCCCCGTGTCCGTCAAGGTTACGGTGGCCCTGAACTTTTATGCAACGGGGTCATTCCAGGCACCGAGTGGGGACCTGTCCGGCATATCGCAGACATCGGTGCATCGGTGTATCCGGGCAGTGACAGATGCCCTTTATGCCATGGCGCACCGCTACATCCGCTTCCCCGTGGACCGGGCCAGCCAAGATGCCCGGGCCGTGGGCTTCTCTGCCGTTGCCGGGTTCCCCATGGTCCAGGGCGCGATCGATGGGATGCACGTCGCCGTGCGGCCACCTGCAGATAACAGGGCCGTGTTCACTAATAGGAAGGGGACCTATTCGATGAACGTACAGGTGGTCTGCGACCACCGCATGATGATCCTGCACGTCTGCGCCCGTCACCCAGGCAGTGTACACGACTCATTCGTGTTGTCGCGGTCATCCATCCCCGGCATGTACGAGGGACGCCATCCCCGGCTGAGGGGCTGGTTGCTGGGCGACAGGGGCTACCCATTGCGATCGTGGCTGATGACGCCTATACGGAGGCCACGCAATGAGGCGGAGAACCGCTACAATGATGCCCATGTAGCGACAAGGGGAGTGATCGAGAGGTGCTTTGGCGTGCTGAAGATGCGTTTCAGGTGCCTGGACCTCTCTGGGGGCGCCCTCCAGTATCGGTCAGATAGGGTCGGCCGCATCATTGTGGTGTGCTGCGTCCTGCACAACATAGCCCAGCAGAGGGGCGATGTGCCGCAGGCAGAGGAGGGCGGAGTGGAGGAGCAGCAGGAAGAGGCCCAGTCGTCCCCAGATGAGGGGGATGGGGGCAATGGTCAGGGCAGACGGGGTAGACACAGACGGGTGGCTGTCCACCGTTACCGGCTGGCCCAGCGGGCACGGGACAGACTGATAGACGCCCGCTTCACTGACTAGATGGGCGTGGGAATCGGGTAGTATGGCCACAGACCGCACACCATGACAACAGCCGACCACCCACACCCCCCACCCATCCACCCACCCAGCACCCTCACCCCCCTCCCCAACCCCACACACCCCACCCGCATGCACACCACCCCCCCACTCCCAATTGCCGATCCACCGGCGGCACAACGGGCCGGGCTCACCCAGTTGCGGGTGGACGCGTGTCTATCGCAGGCCATGGAGAATGATGACAACCCGCCTCCGATGAGCTCCTGGCTCTACATCGTTGGACTATGTCTGACCCATGGCCACAGTACCACCATCCACCCGGACCATCCCTGCCCGGGGGATGTTGATGGCGGCCCAGGGGGAAGGGGGCAGACTCACCTGGGGCTGAGGTAAGACCACCCCTCACACACACACTTGCGCTCAACGTACATGACACCCCCGCACACTTTGGACAGAGCACAAAGGCAGCTTCGGTAGGTGTAACATTGACTTTAATAACCAAAGGAGTTCATGCACGTGCCCTAGCGCTTAAAACTCATCTGTGCCCTGCACCCGTGCCAACTTACTCAGTGTCTAATTGTTTGGCCTTACGGGCCCTTTGACTACGTCTACGTGGTTCCCCAGACGGTACAGCAGAACTGGAGGTGGACTCCTGTGATTCCTGCCCTCTGACACTGGATCCCTTTGGCGGCCGTTTCCTGGGGCGTCCTGGCCTAGATGGGCCAGGCTGCGGCCCGGGCGACTGGGATGGCGAGCTGCCAGCCTGTCCTGCCCGTTGCCCACCCGATGCACCTGGGACGGAAGGGGGGGAGTCCGAGGTGTCGCGGTGTACCGGGACCTCCCCTACAGAGGGAGCCGGGACGGACCACACCACCTCCTCCTCCCTCGGGGTGCCCGATGGCCCCCAGGCCTCTACATGGGTGGGGGATGCGAACGGACTGGCCATCCGACGCGCCCCCGACATCTGGCGCTGCCAGTCCTGGAGGCCCGTGCTGGTATCGACAGGGGTCTGCAGGTTTGCAGCCATGGAGCCCAGGGGGTTGTCGAACCCTGTCTGCGACAGTGCGACGCCAGCTCGCACATGGCCACTGGCGCCGATGCCCTCAGCGATGGCCTGCTGAGACTGGGCCATGGCCTGCAGAGACTGGGCCATGGCCTGCAGAGACTGGGCTATGGCCTGCTGAGACTGGGCTATGGCCTGCTGAGACTGGGCTATGGCGTTGAGCGCCTCTGCCATCTGGCGCTGGCACTGGCTCATGGCCTTCTGTGAGAGGGCAGCCATTTCCTGGGCCACAGACGCCGCCTGCACGGAAGGCCCCAGGCCTCGCAAACCGTTCCCCATGTCTGACACCGTCGCACCCATTGCCTCCACCGCGGACGCCACCCGTGCGGTGTCAGCCTGGGTGGCACGCATGACCGGGACTACTCCCAGCTCCTGGACGCGGGTGGACTCCTCCACCTGCGACCGCAGCCGCCGCAAGCCACCCGTCACCCTATTCGCTCGTCTCCGTGTCGGTGGTTGCATCGGATCTATGTGTGGGTGTGGTAACTGCAGGAACCCGGGATCCATCTGGGCGGCAGATGTTCGCTTGGCCTGGGCTGCCCTCCGACCGCCCGGTCCCTCTGCTGCTCCTACCTCCACCTGCTGTACCGGGACGGCTGTGTTGTGCGCACCAGTGAGTGTACCAGACGCCTCATCACTAAAGTGCCCAACCGTGGTGAGTGTTTCTGCGATGGTGGAGGGTGTTGGTGACAGCAGTGGCGTTGTGTCGTGCTCTTCGTCCCACTCTGAGTCCATGGCACTTTGGGGTGGGGGTTCGTCTCCACCCATCCACTCTGAGTCACTGTCCGGTATTTCGTCTTCCCGGGTAGGGGTGTCCTGGGTAGTGCTGTCCCGGGTAGTGCTGTCCCGGGTAGTGCTGTCCCGGGTAGTGGTGTCCCTGGTAGGGGTGTCCTGGGTAGTGGTGTCCCGGGTAGGGGTGTCCTGGATAGTGGTGTCCTGGGTAGTGGTGTCCTGGCTCGGATGTGACGGGGGCCTGTGGCTGCCCCCCTCATCGCTGGGTGGTCGCTCCCGCACGTGACGGGGGTGTCGTCTCCCTGTTGCTGCAGGTCTCTCCGTCTCCCGTGGTCTCCGAGGGGCATCCTGCGGGCGTCGCATGCTGGAGGGTTCGGGTCTCTCCGTCTCCCGTGGTCTCCGAGGGGCATCCTGCGGGCGTCGCATGCTGGAGGGTTCGGGTCTCTCCGTCTCCCGTGGTCTCCGACGGGCATCCTGTGGGCGTCACATGCTGGAGGGTCCAGGTCTCTCCGTCTCCCATGGCCTCCGAGGGGCATCCTGCGGGCGTTGCATGCTGGAGGGTGCGGGTCTCTCCGTCTCCCGTGGTCTCCGAGGGGCATCCTGCGGGCGTCGCATGCTGGAGGGTGCGGGTCTCTCCGTCTCCCGTGGTCTCCGAGGGGCATCCTGCGGGCGTCGCATGCTGGAGGGTGCGGGTCTCTCCGTCTCCCGTGGTCTCCGAGGGGCATCCTGCGGGCGTCGCATGCTGGAGGGTGCGGGTCTCTCCGTCTCCCGTGGTCTCCGAGGGGCATCCTGCGGGCGTCGCATGCTGGAGGGTGCGTGTCTCTCCGTCTCCCGTGGTCTCCGAGGGGCATCCTGCGGGCGTCGCATGCTGGAGGGTGTGGGTCTCTCCGTCTCCCGTGGTCTCCGAGGGGCATCCTGCGGGCGTCGCATGCTGGAGGGTGCGGGTCTCTCCGTCTCCCGTGGTCTCCGAGGGGCATCCTGCGGGCGTTGCATGCTGGAGGGTGCGGGTCTCTCCGTCTCCCGTGGTCTCCGAGGGGCATCCTGCGGGCGGTCTGCATCTGCGGGGATGGGTGCCTGGACGTTTGGTCCTTCGATACACAATGAAGCATGCATGGTTAGACATCAGGCAGTGATCAGGTGATACGGGAGAGGGGGATATAGGGGAGGGGGGATATGGGGACGGGCTGTTGGTGGCTCACTTGCTCGTGGGGCCCCGACCTCTGCATCAGCAACCTCCCGGTCCTCAGGTCCGCCAGCCAGTTCCAGGGCCCTTTCCTCGTGTACGGTCAGTGGCCTCTCATCAGCGGGCCCTCCTCCAGTCCTCACATGCTCCCTATTGTTGTGTGCGCGCTTCTCCTGGGGGGAGGGGCTGGTGGCAGGGGTAAAAGGCAACAGTGTTAGGCAGGTATATGAATGCACGCCATCGGTTGCGCGTGCATTGCAGAGGTTAAGGTTAGGGCTGGATTCACTTGGGGATATGGGGGATATGGGGGAGGGGGGGATATGGGGGAGGGGGGATATGGGGGATATGGGGGAGGGGGGATATGGGGGATATGGGGGAGGGGGAATATGGGGGATATGGTGGAGGGGGGATATGGGGGATATGGGGGAGGGGGGGATATGGGGGAGGGGGGATATGGGGGATATGGGGGAGGGGGGATATGTGGGAGGGGGGATATGGGGAGGGGGGATGTGGGGAATATGGGGGAGGGGGGATATGGGGGAGGGGGGAATATGGGGGATATGGGGGAGGGGGGATATGGGGGAGGGGGGATATGGGGGAGGGGGGAATATGGGGGATATGGGGGAGGGGGGATATGGGGGATATGGGGGAGGGGGGATATGGGGGATATGGGGGAGGGGGGATATGTGGGAGGGGGGATATGGGGGAGGGGGGGATATGGGGAATATGGGGGAGGGGGGATATGGGGGATATGGGGGAGGGGGGAATATGGGGGATATGGGGGAGGGGGGATATGGGGGATATGGGGGAGGGGGGATATGTGGGAGGGGGGATATGGGGAGGGGGGGATATGGGGAATATGGGGGATGGGGGATATGGGGAGGGGGGAATATGGGGGATATGGGGGAGGGGGAAATGGGGGAGGGGGGATATGTGGGAGGGGGGATATGGGGGATATGGCGAGGGGGGATATGGGGGATATGGGGGAGGGGGGATATGGGGGAGGGGGGATATGGGGGAGGGGGGGATATGGGGAATATGGGGGAGGGGGGATATGGGGGATATGGGGGAGGGGGGATATGGGGGAGGGGGGAATATGGGGGATATGGGGGAGGGGGGATATGGGGGATATGGGGGAGGGGGGATATGGGGGAGGGGGGATATGGGGGATATGGGGGAGGGGGGATATGGGGGAGGGGGGGATATGGGGGAGGGGGGGATATGGGGGAGGGGGGGATTTGGGGGAGAGGGGATATGGGGGATATGGGGGACGCTCACCCTGCCTGCTCTGACGAGGTCGTTCACCTTCTTGTGGCACTGGGTGCCTGTCCGTGGTGTTAGGGCCACAGCGGTGACGGCCTCTGCCACCTCCCTCCACAGACGCCGGCTGTGGCGTGGGGCAACTCTGCGGCCGTGCCCGGGATACAGGGCGTCCCTCCTCTGCTCCACCGCATCCAGGAGCGCCTCCACATCGCGTGACTCGAACCTCGGGGCTGAGCGACGGCCAGCCATCAAGTCGGGTGTTGCGGTCGGCTGTTCCGGTCGGGTGGGTGGGAGCTGCGCGGCCTTATGAGCCGTCACGCCGTGCAGCACGTATGACGCTGCACGGCGTGAACCACTGCGCAAGCGCGGATCCCGTTACGTCGCTGCTAGCCCATTTCGGGCCGCAGACTATCGGCCCATTTTTATGACGTGACGCAAGTGGGATTTGCGCCGTTTTTTGCGCCGATCGGCGGAGTTTCCGCCGATAACGGAGAATTTCGCCCCTGATGTCCCTTTAGTGGTGAGGTTGCCAGGTTCTCACATTTATCTCGCTGTTGTAAATCGTTTTGGCGTGACATCACGCCGGTGCCCAATGAATATTTAGTGAGGGTGAATTCTTGGTGGGAGAGTTCACCAGTGATATTATAGTCTATTTAAATTCCCTGAGTTCCCTGACCTTCCTGCAACGTCAACGAGGGACGTGGAAAATCGGGAAACGTGGAGCGGGATTCTCCGACGCCTCGCCGGGTCGGAGAATCGCCGGGAGCTGGCGTGACTCCCGCCCCCGCTGGTTGCTGAATTCTCCGGCACCGGATATTCGGCGGGGGTGGGAATCGCGCCGCGCCGGTTGGCGGGTCCCCCTGGCGATTCTCCGGCCCGCAATGGGCCGAAGTTCCGCTGCTGGAATGCCAGTCCCGCCGGTGAGAATCAAACCACCTCTCTTACCGGCGGGACAAGGCGGCGCGGGTGGGCTCCGGGGTCCTGGGGGGGGCGCGGGGCGATCTGGCCCCGGGGGGTGCCCCCACGGTGGCCTGGCGCACGATCGGGGCCCACCGATCCGCGGGCGGGCCTGTGCCGTGGGGGGCACTCTTTTCCTTCCGCCTTCGCCATGGTCTCCACTATGGCGGAGGCGGAAGAGACCCCCTCCACTGCGCATGTGCGGGGATCCGTGAGCGGCCGCTGACGCTCCCGCGCATGCGCCGCACGGCAAAGTCATTTCCGCGCCAGCGGGCGGGGCACAAAAGGCCTTTCCCGCCAGCTGGCGGGGCGGAAATCAGTCCGGCGTGGACCTAGCCCCTCAAGGTGAGGGCTCGGCTCCTCAAGATGTGGAGAATTCCGCACCTTTGGGGCGGCACGATGCCGGACTGATTCACGCCGTTTTTTGAGCCGGTCGGCGGACATCGCGCCGATTGCGGAGAATCCCGCCCATGATCTCGCTGGCAAGAATCATGTTTCCCGACTCTCTCAGTATTTTGCGCTCACGTTGCTATTCTCAGTGACACCTAACACAAACTCAAAATTCCATCCTCGGAGTGAGTCCGACTCTCTCACACACACATATACACTCTTATACACACACATAACACATGCACTCGCGTGCACACACACACACACTCGCACATACACTTGCACTCACCCTCACACACATGCACTCGCCCACATGCATGCACACACAATTATTCACACACACACTTTTTCCCACACAGTCGCTCACGCACACTCTTGCCCACACAAACATACACAAACAATCACTCACACACACTCTTGCTCATACACAGGCACAATTGCTTACATATACACTTAAACACGCTTACAGATACAGACTTGCTCACATACTGTAATGAATGTAGGAATATTGGATTCTAAGTATTTGGTGAAGTAAGGCCTAGGTTAGAGTGTGTTTGACTGCTGAAGTTAAGGTTTTAAAAGAACCTTGGTTTGAAGGACAACAAAGCTTTTAGGAGCCTGTGGTGTAATTAACCATCATAAAAGCTTGAGCTAATACAATTCTGTTTTGATTAAAGGGATTCCCTGGGGACTTAATTCATTTTCAGCTTAGTGAGATGTCATTTCTGGGTGGAGCTAAGACATCAGGCATTTTGAGAATGTATTTTCAGTTGATTTCTGATCTGGCTGAAGGTGTGCACAGGGAACCAGTTCTGTTCTCACTGTAAGTTAGTTAAAAGAGAGTAACTGTATTTAAAGCAGTATAGACTTGTCTGAGGATAAAGGATAGTCAAAACAAGCCAGTTGAAAGAGGTTTTGAAGATATTCAGCCAGAGTTTCTGCAAGGGTTCGAACCTGAGTCAGATCTGTTCTGTAAAGCAGAATTAAGAGATCTCTTTCTCAAAGAATAAGCTGTAAAGCAAATAGTTTTCTGTGCCATTGGTGTTTAAGGTGGATTAAGAGCTGAGATGGTTTATTTTCTTAATGTTTAAGTGGGAATAAAGATAGCAAGTAAGGGTCATGTATTCACTCTATTCAGTAGTATGTTTAAGGGGTAATTGTAAGCTATTTGCGGGTGTGATGTTAAAGATTTTAATACCGTGTTAGTAATAAAGTTTGTTTTAAAACACCACTTCCCTATTTCTTCAAACAATCACTCCTGGAGGGACGTATCCTTTCCTCACACTCTCACAAAATTAAAATAAAATATTGGAGTTTCTATCCAGTATCCTAGACACTGGGCGGGATTCTCCAATAATGGGGCTATGTCCCTACACCAGCGTAAAAACGCTGGCGTTTCACTCTGGACTTTCCTTAAGAGACACACATACTCTTTCTCGCACACACTCATACTCTCGGCCACATAAAAATACACATACAACCGCTCGCACACACACTTTTACTCACACACACACACTCTGGTGAAATTGCAATGATTTTTCACTCTATTGCCTGCATTGCTCTTCAGCTTTCAGACAGGAGTAAGTGATGGAGGCCTCTGATGGGGCCTCTAATGGGGGTCTCTATTGTGTGGTCTCTGATGTGGGTCTTTATTGGGGGTGGAGGTTGTGGGGTCTCTGATGAGGGCCTGATGGGGGTCTCTGATAGGGGTTCTGATAGGGCATTTGATTGGGGGTCAGAGGGATGGGGGCCAGGTCACCCTCATGCATGCGTGCTGTGGAGAGTTGACCCGTTATTTCCATGGTGTGGGGGGGATGTCCCCACCTGTCAGTGGGAGAGAGGGGCAGGATTTGCATTGTGGGGGGTAGGTGGGTCTTGCAATGGACTTTGCGGGGCAAGGTTGGGAATGAACTTCCCCAGGAAGTTGACCATGCCAAGGAAGCATAGGACAGACTTCTTGTCGGCCGGCTGCGGCATGGCTGTGATGGTGCTCACCTTGTCTGCATCCGGACGGACCCCTGACCGGGAGATATGGTCCCCCAGGAACTTCAACTCGGTCTGGCCAAAAGCACACTTGGCTCGGTTGAGGCGCAGGCCGTTTTCCCGTATGCGGGCAAAAACGCGTTGGAGACGATGTATGTGCTCCTGCGGTGTGGTGGACCAGATGATGACATCGTCCACATATACGCGCACCCCTTCGATGCCTTCCATCATCTGCTCCATGAATCTATGGAAGACCTTGGATGCTGAGATGATGCCAAATGGCATCCGGTTGTAGCAGAACCTGCCAAAAGGGGTGTTGAAGGTACATAGCTTTCGGCTGGACGGGTCCAGTTGGATCTGCCAAAATCCTTTAGAAGCATCCAGTTTCGTGAATATCTTCGCCTGGGCCATTTCACTGGTGATCTCCTCCCGTTTGGGTATGTGATAATGTTCCCTCATAATATTATTATTGAGGTCTTTGGGGTCAATACAGATGCGGAGCTCACCAGAGGGCTCTTGACACACACCGTGGAGCTGACCCATGGCGTGGGCTCCGTGACCCTTGGTAGGACCCCTTGGTCCTGGAGATCCTGCAGCTGCTGATTGAGGCGGTCTTTAAGTGGCGCAGGAACCCTGCAATGTGCGTGAACGACCGGGATGGTGTCCGGTTTGAGGCGAATTCGGTAGGTGTATGGCAGTGTTCCCATGCCTTCGAATGCCTCCTGGGTGTGGGTGAGGAGCGATTGGAGCTGTGCGTAGAACTCTGCATCCAGGAAGTCAGACGTGCCGCCTGGAGAGAGAGAGAGAGAATTTGTTGCGCAAGGTGGAGAGCCTTGCATGCCTGTGCGCTCAGCAGGGAGTGGTACAACGCAGTTTTATTCCGTTTAACTATTTATACATCAGACTTGGTACTCAGCACTTTGTGACGGTGTGAGTGTCTTGCTATGAGGTCCTGGCCCTGTGCTGTCTCCAGATGGACTGCCCAGGAAGTGTCGTGTTTCTTGTCTTATACTGTGTCTGCTCTTGTCTGTGATTAGATGTCGTGTTATGTGTGCTAATTGGTCTGTTGGTCTGTCTATCATGATGTATGTGTTATGATGTATGTTTGAATATCATGACAATGACCCCCTAGTTCTGGACACCCACACCATCGGGAATATTCTATCTGAATCTATCCTGTCTAATCCTGTTAGAATTTTGTAATTTCCTATGAGATCCCCTCTCACTCTTCTAAACTCCAATGAATATAATCCTAATCAAATTAGTCTCCCCTTATATGACAGTCCCGCCATTCCAGGAATAAGCCTGGTAAACCTTCTCTGCACTCCCCCCATAGCAAGAACATCCTTCCTCAGATAAGGACACCAAAACTGCACACAAAACTCCAGGTGCGGCCTCACCAATGACCTATGCAATTAATAATAATAATTGTCACAAGTAGGCTTCAATGAAGTTACTGTAAAAAGCCCCGAGTCGCCACATTCCGGCGCCTGTTCGGGGAGGCTGTTACGGGAATTGAACCATGCTGCTGGCCTGCCTTGGTCTGCTTTCAAAGCCAGCAATTTAGCCCTGTGCTAAACAGCCCCTTATGTGGAGATGCCGGCGTTAGACTGGGGTGGGCACAATAAGGCAACTTACCACCTGTTCAGGGAGGCCGGTACGGGAAATGAACCCGTGCTGCTGCCTTGTTTTGCATTACAAGCAGCTATTTAGACCATTGTGCTAAACCAGCCCCAATAAAACATCTCTATTACTATTCTCAAATCCTCTTGCTAACATACCATTTGCCTTCTTTACTGCCTGCTGTACCTGCATGTTTACTTTCAGTGACTGATGCACGAGGACACCAAAATCTCACTGAGTATCCACTTTTCTCAATTTACATGCTTTCAAACAATCTGCCTTCCTATTTTTGCTACCAATGTTGGTGCATAGGGGTGGAGACTCGGGCTTCCAGTCCGTTAATCAAATGGCGATTCACATCCTCTTGCCGGCACGGCTGGTAGGGTGCTGAGACCCCTGGCAGGGGATCAGAGGATCACAACGGGTGAGCGCCAAATCAATTTTACCCTCAACGCTCCATTCTCTGCCGAATCGGGAATCCCGATAACTGCACCAACAATGGAGAATTCCGTCCCATATTTCGGCATGGCAATCTATGCTTGTAACTCACCAATCTTATTTACCGCATTCAATGCATTCAAATACATGGCCAATTTAGGTTTTATTATTTCTCCATTACTTCAACCCCACCAAAATTCTAGTTCATGGAATAAAAAGGAAAATGGTCACTTAGATAAGAAATGGGCTGAGTGACAGGGTAGTGATAAGTGGTTGTTTTTCTGATTGGAGGAAGGTTTGTAGTGGAGTTCTCCAGAGGCCAGTGTTGAAACCCTTGTTCTTCCTAATATATATTAATGACCTAGACTGTGCAGGGCATGATTTTAAAGTGTGCAGCTGATGCAAATATTTTGCAAAGTAAATGTTGTCAGCTGTGATGAAGATGGCCTTGAGCTTCAAAAGAACATAGACATTTTTTAAAATTATAAATTGAGAGTGCCCAATTCATTTTTTCCAATTAAGGGGCAATTTAGCGTGGCCAATCCACCAAGCACATCTTTGGGTTGTGGGGGGTGAATCCCACACAAACACGGGGAGAATGTGCAAACTCTACACAAACAGTGACCCAGAGCCAGGATCGAACCTGGGACCTCAGCTCTGTGAAGCAACAGGGCTAACCCACTGCGCCACCATGCTGCCCTAAAAGAACATAGACATGTTGGTGGATTGGGCAGACAAGTGGCAGCTGGAGTTCAGTGCAGAGAAGTGTGAGGTGATTGATTTGGCAGGATGAATGTGGAGAGGTTATACAAAATAAAGGGAGAAACTCCAAAGAAGGTTCAGGAACATATCGTCCTGACCATTCCCTCCCCGAGTCAAAATCCCCCAATTCCCTCCCTAACAGATCAATGAGCAATTAGGGATGGGTAATAAATGCTGGCCTAGCCAGTAACGCCCACATCCTTGAAATGAATGGAAAAAAAGAAAACAAACAAATCCCGAAGAACTCCACCTCGACCACGACACAGGGCAGCACGGTGGCACAGTGGTTAGCACTGCTGCCTCACAGCACCAGAACCTGCATTCAGTTCCGGCCTTGGGTGACTGTCTGTGTGGAGTTTCTTCACTCTGTGTGTGTGTGTGTGTGTGTGGGTTTCGGGTGCTCCAGTTTCCTCCCACAGTCCAAAGATGAGCAGGTTAGGTGGATTGGCCATGATAAATTGTCCCTTAGTGTCCAACGGTTAGGTGGGGTTACGGGTTGCGAGGGAGGGTGCTCTTTCAGACGGTCGGTGCAGACACGATGGGCTGAATGGCCTCCTTCTGCGTTGTAGGAATTCTATGGTTCTTGACACGGCACAGAAATCTCCTGGCAAAAATGTACTTCTCATTTCATAATGCAAGCATATTTTGATGTTACAGGAGTTCTTTCATGATGGTGTGGCACAATGCATAACAATAGAAATTTAAAAAATTGATATGAAGACAGCTCTTGTCCACAGAATCTGAAACGCTCTTCTCTTTAAAATTGTTTTCAGACATGTTGCAGAATTTTAGCATTTGGGACTTCAGCAAATACAGATGTTTCCTTTTATCTTTCTGACAGGGAATTTGATGTTTCACACATCTTCATCACAGCAGGAATAGAGTCAGTGCAGCTTTTTCAGAGTAATTTCAACTAAAAATAGAAAATGCTGTAAATACTCAGCAGGCCTGGCAGTATCTCTGAAGAGAAAAACTGGGACAATGGAGTTTTACTGTATTAAGATCGAACACACAATATTCCATGGAAGAGTGGAGAACATTTGGTGCAGTAGAACGTTTAAAAAACTATTTTCATCTTACTAAGAGAAATCTAGGGCATAATCTAACGGCAGCATTGCACCCGGCGGGGATTCATGCGAGCCGTTTAGATCGCGGGAGAGGCCGGCATCCACGCTAGGCACTGACCAGTTTCCAATCTAACCGTCCCGCTCCCGTTGGCGGGATCCAGATCCCACCTAGAGGTGGCAAGGTTCCAGTGAATACCAATTGAAGCCAATCTCCATATCGTTAACAGGACAAACCCTCTGTCTAATGGCCTCCCATGATTTAATTGACTCCCCAATAAGTGGTCACGTGGGCACCCTTTAGCACGACTATTTAAAAAGGTGAAGCTGGCGTAATGGCTGCTGAGGGGATCGGAGGAAGTGAGTAGCCACCTTTGAAACGGGGCATGCAGCCCAGGGGCACTGGAGCTGCTGCCCCAGTGCTGGGGGGGGGGGGGCGGGCAGGGCAGCGGAGCCCCCCCATTAGGGGTGGACATACCAAGTCAGGAGGGGTGGGTGCTCTCGGTGGGGGCTTGTCCCTGGGCTGGGGGACAAGGGGCACAGCACCTGTGGGTCCAACAGGCCACCATCCGATTGTGTATACCCACAACAGGGCCAACTTCAGCTGCTGCCCGTCCGTCCCACCGAACACCCGCAGAACAGAGAGCCCTGTCCGTGGTAATATGGTGAAGGTCACATTCAGTGCCTCTTCTTCTTCTTCTTGGCAGTCCCTCAGGGTTGAGGATGACTTGCTCCCACTCTGGGGAGGTGGGTTCTGCCGTGGCTGAAAAGTCCGATCCTGGATCCGCAGACTCTGCCCCAGGTTTTGCGGGTGGTTCTTGATGAGGTGGGTGAGTGGGGCACTCTCCTTCCACTGTTTACTCTTGGCCCCTGACGTTCTGAACCCGATGACGCCCGAGGTGATTGGCGCCTTCGCTTTCTGCGTTCTAACGATGACCATGTCATTGGGGATGTTGCATTTATTTAGGGAGGCTTTCAGAGTTTTCGCTTGCCATTGCAGAGCTCGGAATAGAGCATTTGTTTTGGAAGTCCTGTGTCGGGCAAGCAGGCAATGCAGCCCGCCCATCGCAGCTGGTCGAGCGTGACCAGTGCCTCGATACTGAGGATATTGGCCTCAGAGAGAACACTCACGTTGGTATACCTATCCTGCCAGTGGATTTGCAGAGTTTTGCAGAGGCAACGTTAGTGTTCTCTCTCCAAGGATTTAAGGTGTCTCCAAGATACATTGTCCATGTTTCTGATGCATACAAGAGGGCGGGGACCATAGCTGCTCTGTAGATCTTGAGCTTGGTGCTGGGTTTGAGATCTCGGTCTTCAAATACTTCGTTCCTCAGGCATCCAAAGACTGCACTGGTGCATTGGAGTTGATGTTGGGTTTCGTCGGCAGTGTCTGGTTACACCAGGAGGAGGCTCCTGAGGTACGGGAAATGATCCATATTGTCCAGGGGTTCACTGTGGTTCTTGATGGTCAGGGGCAGTTTTGTGTCATAAGCGGGCTGGTAGAGAACCTTTGTTGTCCGAATGATTAGTCTGAGGCCTATTCTCTCATATGTCTCGGTGAATGGGTCGACAATGGTTTCTAGCTTGGTCTCTGAAAGTGAGCACACACAGGCGTCGTCTGCGTCCTGCAGCTCGATGACAGATATTAGGGTGGTCTGGATTCTGGCCTGGAGGTGTCTGAGGTTGAACAGTTTCCCACTTGTCCGGTAGGCTCTCCAGCGGGGAGCTTCAGAGTGACGGGGCGGAGTGTTGCTGCGAGGAAGATGAAGAAGAGCGTTGGTGCGATGACACAGCCCTGCTTGACCCCAGGTTGCACACATATTGGATCTGTGGTGTTCCATTGGTGAGGCTCACAGTTTGCATGTCAGCGTGGAGCAGGCGGAGAATGGTGACGAGTTTCTGCAGGCAGCCGGATTGTAGGAGGATGCTCCACAGTCCCTCACAATCAGCAGAGTTGAAGGTCTTTGTGAGATTGAAGAAGGCCATGTACCGAGATTGATGCTGCTCCCTGCACTTTTCCTAGATTTGTTCGGTGCTCAAGATCATGTCCATTGAGGTTCTTGATGGGCAGAAACCACACTGAGACTCAGGGAGGAGCTCTTCAGCCACTGGGAGGAGGTGGTTGAGGAGGATTCTCATGATGACCTTTCCCATGGTGGAGAGTATGAAATCCCTTAGTAATTTCCGCAGTTGGAGCTGTCTCCTTTTTTGAAGATGGTCACAATTAAGGCCTCTCTGAGATCATCCGGCATGCTCTCTTCCTTCCAAACAAGGGTGATGAGGTTGTGCATTCTTGCCAAGAGTGTATCTCCACCGCATTTTAGTTCTGTGGGGAATCTATCTGCATTAGAGGCCTTGTTATTCTTCAGCTGTCGGATAGCCTTTTCGACCTCACGGCGAGCTGGGGTTGCGCTGAGGTGGTGTCGGGTAGCATTTGCCGGATGGTGCTGAGGACGCTTGTGTCACAATCTGTGTCTTGGTTGAGGAGATCCTCAAAGTGTTCTCTCCAGCAGGCGTTGAGTGTCTTTGTTTCTTTGATAAGCACCTCCCTGTTTTTGGCTCTCAGTGGGGTGGGCCCCTGGGTACTCGGACCATAGATGTTTTGATTGTATTGAAGAAGCTGCACACATCTTGGTTGTCTCCTGCGCTCTTTTCACCCCCCTTCTGTTTTTTAGGTCGCAAATCCTTTGTTGCGCCAAAGCCTTTAGTTACCAGTAGGCTTGTTTCCTCTCGTTCGAGTTTTGGAGGAGCTGCCAATTCAGGAATGCCTTACACTTGTGACCAAGGAGATCCTGGATCTCCTGATCATTCTCATCGAACCAGTCTTGGTGTTTCCTCGTTGAGAGCCTAAGCGTCTCCTCACAGGTGCTGGCTATGGTGGCTTTTATGTCAGACCAGAATCTGTGCGCATTCTGCAGCTCTGGCTCATTGGTTGTCACCACGTTAGCTATGAGGCACCAACTGAGTAGCTCTTTCTTCTCAGGGTCTTTGAATTCAGTGATATTGAGTCTCCTGTGGCAGAGTTTCTTCTGCCTGTGTCAGTTTGGGGCCTGGGTGATGGAGATGGTAAAACGGGTTAGTCAGTGGTCAGTCCAGCAGGCGTTGGTTCCAGTTATGGCATGTGGGATGCAGAATTCTTTGCAGTCCCTTGCCAGGATGATGATGTAGTGCATTAGGTGCCAGTGCTTGGATCAGGGCTGTTGCCATGAGATTTTCTGCTTGTCCCTCTGGCGGAGCAGAGTGTTAGTGATGACCAGGTCATGTTCTGAACATTTTTTCAGCAGAAGGACTCCATTGGCGTATGTTTTCCCCAAGTCTTCCTTGCCTAACACACCTTTGGTGGTGTGACATTCAGGTCTGTTGCTGTTGGGGTTGTCCATGAGGGTCCTGATGTTTCAAGTCCCAAAATTCATTTGGGTGGGTGAGTGAGGTTGAGATAGAAAATGCCTGGGCGTGGATCCTTTTAACGTGATCACAGCACAAATGCGGCTGGCGTCTTCTTATGAATTGCCGCCAAAATGCTTTGAGCTAGGTGCACTGTTTTGCTGTGCAGGTACCTTGTACGCAAAACACATCTTAATGTGGCTTTTTGATTAAAGCCCTTCTTTCTGGGTACGTGTACTAACTATGTTACTTTCACATGCTTCATAATTTTTTATAGGACAATACCGGTCGAAGTATTTTAACGTTTCATCACAGCTTTTGTTCTGCTCTTCGCTGCCACAGGCAAAGGCATTATATAGTTGTGTAGCTTGAGGACCTGCTGCTGCCTGCAGCAATGCAATAAGCCTATAGTCAGGCTGTGCCTGCAGGCCTAGCGCTGAAAGACTGAATCTGAATTGCTTCTTAAAAATTGAACTGAAGCTGGTGGGTGCCCTTTATCCCACCCAACTCTCGCTCCATCCTTCTATTGCGTTGAACCACCAAAGGCTGCAGTTCACCAGATCGATCTTTTCGCCAAATTTTAACTTTGTCACTGCCGTCGTTACCTTCAAATTTTCAGCACACTTGGTACCATGTTGTGTTTGGTGTTCGATGTCTAGCAAGGAATTTACCAAATGATTTGACTTGGCCAAACCAGGATCTTTATTGAATCACACGTGGTAAGATAACAATCTATTACAGGGCAAGTTTCTTTGCACTCCTCTGGAACTACACTGGCACGACTGTTCACCTGTACGTCTTACAACCATCTGTTGATGGTCGGATGTGCTGTCACTTATATTGGAGTGCCTTGTCACATGACCACTATCTTGTGATCGCACTGTGTGTCTGTACCGCCACCTGCTGGTTGGAGGTCGCACCACCAGCCACTTATGGCATTGCTTACAGGCATATCAGCACAACTACTACACGGTCCTAGTGGAGCAAGGTCTTGGCCCAGTGGTTGGGAGATCCGAGATGACGGGAGACAAGGCTTTGGTGTAGGATGGGACTAACACACACTTATCATCCTCCGATCATCTGCCTGTCAGTGACCTGACATTTAAAGCATGATGTCATTTCATTTTCACTCCCCTTCATGACTTTCGGTCTTTTACCTGCTTACACGGTTCCTCTTGCCCCGCTACTTCTCCTCTCCCCCCTGCTGCTCCTCTCTCCCAACTGCTGCTTCTCTCTCCACAGCTGCTCCTCTCTCCCCACTGCTGCTCCCCTTGCCCCGAAGCTGCTCCTCTCGTCCCACTGCTGCTCCCCTCACCCCGCTGCTGCTCCCCTCTCCCAACTGCTGCTCCTCTCGCCCCACTGCTGCTCCTCTCTCCCCACTGCTGCTCCCCTTGCCCCGCAGCTGCTCCTCTCGCCCCGCTGCTGCTCCCCTCACCCCGCTGCTCCTCTCTTCCCGCTGCTCCTCCTCCTGCCCCGCAGCTGCTCCTCTCGCCCCGCTGCTGCTCCTCTCTCCCAACTGCTGCTACTCTCTCCGCAACTGCTCCTCTCCCCCCGCTGCTGCTCCTCTCTCCCAACTGCTGCTACTCTCTCCGCAGCTGCTCCTCTCCCCCCGCTGCTGCTCCTCTCTCCCCCACTGCTGCTCCTCTCGCCCCGCTGCTGCTACTCTCTCCGCAGCTGCTCCTCTCTCCCCGCTGCTGCTCCTCCCTCCCCCACTGCTGCTCCTCTCTCCCCGCTGCTGCTCCTGTCGCCCCGCTGCTGCTCCTCTCTCCCCGCTGCTGCTCCTGTCGCCCCGCTGCTGCTCCTGTCGCCCCACTGCTGCTCCTCTCTCCCAACTGCTGCTACTCTCTCCGCAGCTGCTCCTCTCTCCCCGCTGCTGCTCCCCTTGCCCCGCTGCTGCTCCTCTCTCACAACTGCTGCTCCTCTCTCCCCGCTGCTGCTCCTGTCGCCCCGCTGCTGCTCCTGTCGCCCCACTGCTGCTCCTCTCTCCCAACTGCTGCTACTCTCTCCCAACTGCTGCTACTCTCTCCGCAGCTGCTCCTCTCTCCCCGCTGCTGCTCCCCTTGCCCCGCTGCTGCTCCTCTCTCACAACTGCTGCTCCTCTCTCCCCGCTGCTGCTCCTGTCGCCCCGCTGCTGCTCCTGTCGCCCCACTGCTGCTCCTCTCTCCCAACTGCTGCTACTCTCTCCCAACTGCTGCTACTCTCTCCGCAGCTGCTCCTCTCTCCCCGCTGCTGCTCCCCTTGCCCCGCTGCTGCTCCTCTCTCACAACTGCTGCTACTCTCTCCGCAGCTGCTCCTCTCTCCCCGCAGCTGCTCCCCTCACCCCGCTGCTCCTCTCGCCCCACTGCTGCTCCCCTCACCCCACTGCTGCTCCCCTTGCCCCGAAGCTGCTCCTCTCGGCCCGCTGCTGCTCCCCTCACCCCGCTGCTGCACCTCTCGCCCCGCTGCTGCTCCTCTCACCCCCCTGCTGCTCCTCTCGCTCCGCTGCTGCTCCTCTCTCCCCACTGCTGCTCCCCTCACCCCGCTGCACCTCTCGCCCCGCTGCTGCTCCTCTCGCCCCGCTGCTGCTCCTCTCTCCCCGCTGCACCTCTCGCCCCGCTGCTGCTCCTCTCGCCCCGCTGCTGCTCCTCTCTCCCCGCTGCTGCTCCCCTTGCCCCGAAGCTGCTCCTCTCTCCCCGCTGCTGCTCCTCTCGCCCCACTGCTGCTCCCCTCACCCCGCTGCTCCTCTCGCCCCACTGCTGCTGCTCTCTCCCCACTGCTGCTCCCCTCACCTGCAGCTGCTTCTCTCACCCCGCTGCTGCTCCTCTCTCTTCGCAGCTGCTCCTCTCTCCCCGCTGCTGCTCCCCTCGCCTCGCTGCTGCTCCTCTCTCCCCGCTGCTGCTCCCCTCGTCGCGCTGCTGCTCCTCTCGCCCCGCTGCTGCTCCTCTTGCCCCGCTGCTGCTCCTCTCTCCCCCCTGCTGCTCCTGTCGCCCCGCTGCTGTTCCTCTCCCTCCGCTGCTGTTCCTCTCTCCCCGCTGCTCCTTCTCCTGCCCCGCTGCTGCTCCTCTTGCCCCGCTGCTGCTCCTCTTGCCCCGCTGCTGCTCCTCTCTCCCCGCTGCTGCTCCTCTCCCCCACTGTTGCTCCTCTCCCCCACTGTTGCTCCTCTCCCCCCGCTGCTGCTCCTCTCTCCCCGCTGCTGCTCCTCTCTCCCCGTCGCTGCTCCTCTCATCCCGCCGCTGCTCCTCTCCCCCTGCTGCTGTTCCTCTCTCCCCACTGCTGTTCCTCTCTCCCCGCTGCTGCTCCTCTCGCCCCGCTGCTGCTCCTCTCGCCCCGCTGCTGCTCCTCTCGCCCCGCTGCTGCTCCTCTCCCCCCGCTGCTGCTCCTCTCCCCCCGCTGCTGCTCCTCTCTCCCCGTCGCTGCTCCTCTCTCCCCACTGCTGCTCCTCTCGCCCCGCTGCTGCTCCTCTCGCCCCGCTGCTGCTCCTCGCTGAACCACTGTATTAGGGGATGTAAGGTAGGACCTGTACTACAGGTTCGCCGGTAGCCCCTGCCGGCTGGCTCCGCCCACTAACAACTGTATAAATATGCGTGACCTCCATTGCCCTGCCATTTCGCCAGCTGCAGCAGGAGTCCACACATCTGACTGCAATAAAGCCACAGTTGTACCCAATCTGCGTCTTTGTGCAATTGATCGTGCATCAATTTATTACAGTCAGAGTTTTCCACAGAATGGATATCAGAATCAAACCAGATCGCCTGCAGCTGGATCCGCACTTGCCCGACGCCAGAAAATACTTTACTCACTGGCTAGCCTGTTTTGAGGCCTATATCAACGCTGCGGACCCCGCGCCAACGGAGGCTCAGAAGATAAACGTCCTGTACTCCAGACTGAGCTCCAGCGTGTTCCCGTTGATCCAAGACGCCACGAATTACGCGAAAGCAATGGAACTCCTTAAAGAACACTATGCTCAGAAGGCGAACATGCTCTTCGCCAGGCATGTACTAGCCACCCGCTCGCAACTACCTGGTGAGTCATAGAATTTTTTTTTAATCATAGAATTTACAGTGCAGAAGGAGGCCATTCGACCCATCGAGTCTGCACCGGCTCTTGGAAAGAGCACCCTACCCAAGGTCAACACCTCCACCCTATCCCCATAACCCAATAACCCCACCCAACACTAAGGGCAATTTTGGACACTAAGGACAATTTATCATGGCCAATCCACCTAACCTGCACATCTTTGGACTATGGGAGGAAACCGGAGCACCCGGAGGAAACCCACGCACACACGGGGAGGATGTGCAGACTCCGCACAGACAGTGACCCATGCCGGAATCGAACCTGGGACCCTGGAGCTGTGAAGCAAATGGACTATCCACAACGCTATCATCCATCGAAGACTTCTGGCGTGCCCTAATTCCACTCGTCCGGGACTGTGACTGTCAGGCCTTTACGGCCGCTGAACAAGCGAACATCCTCATGCGTGATGCTTTCGTGACGGGGATTGCGTCGGACCGCATCCAAAAACGATTACTGGAAGGGGCCACGCTCGAACTGGCGGAGACAAAATCCTTGGCGCTCTCCATGACGGTCGCATCCCGTAATGTACAATCTTACCCCACCCCCTGCCGCGCTGCCCACCCTTCTACCCCTTCCTACCCCTCCTGGACCCCGCCGACGACATCATCAGCTGGGGCCCTGCCTTCCTAATACGCCTGCGCCGCACGCCGATCCGCGCACCCCGGGAGTCCCCACTGCTACTTCTGTGGTCAGCAGAAGCACCCCGGCCAAAACTGCCTGGCCCGCACTCCCGTTTGTAAATCTTGCAGTAAGAAGGGCCACTTTGCGGCTGTGTGCCAGGCCCACGCAGTCGCTGCGATCGCGCCCGCTATCGCCTCCTCCCCCACGCCAAACGCACAACGGGAGCTGCCATCTTCTCCTCCCAGGGCCATGTGTGACCAATGGGCGCCGCCATCTTGTCCACCTTTGGCCACGTGTGCCCCATGGGCACCGACATCTTGTCCTGACCCCGCAATGTGCGCACCATGGGCACCGCCATTTTGTCCCCCACAGGGTCTCCGGACATCCTGAGATCGGAACCGCACAGGCTCGCCACCCAAAGCATCCGGCGACTACCCTCAGCTCGCTTTGATGACGCTGGACCAATCTCGCCCGCACAACCTGGCCACCACATTGACGACGGTGAAAATCAACGGCCACGCGACCTCGTGCCTGCTGGACTCCGGGAGCACCGAAAGCTTCGTACACCCAGATACGGTAAGGCGCTGCTCCCTCGCGGTCCACCCTACCAATCAAAGGATCTCCCTAGCCTCCGGATTCCACTCCGACCTGATCCGAGGCTTCTGTACAGTCACCCTCATGGTCCAGGGCATAGAATTTAGTAACTTCCGCCTCTATGTCCTTCCTAATCTCTGCGCTGCATTCCTGTTGGGCCTGGACTTCCAGTGCAATCTCCAGAGCCTCACCCTCAAATTCGGCGGGCCCTTACCCCCCTTACCGTTTGCGGCTTCATGACCCTCAAGATCGATCCCCCCTCCCTTTTTGCCAATCTAACTGCGGATTGCAAGCCCGTTGCCACCAGGAGCAGACGGTACAGCACCCAGCACAAGACCTTCATCAGGTCCGAAGTCCAGCGGCTGCTTAAGGAGGGTATTATCGAGGCCAGCAACAGCCCCTGGAGAGCCGCGGGACAGGGAATCTCATTGAGCTTCCCCGGATGATATACTATATCGTAGTTATAGGTGGAGAGTTCGATCCTCCACCTCAAGATCTTATCGTTCTTGATTTTGCCCCGCTGCGTATTGTCGAACATGAAGGCTACTGATCGTTGGTCGGTGATGAGGGTAAACCTCCTACCAGCGAGGTAGTGCCTCCAGTGCCGCATGGCTTCCACGATGGCTTGGGCTTCTTTTTCGACTGAGGTGTGTCGAATTTCAGAGAAGGTGAGGGTGCGCGAAAAGAACGCTACTGGTCTGCCTGCTTGGTTGAGGGTGGCGGCGATAGCGACCTCTGATGCGTCGCTCTCCACCTGGAAGGGGACGGACTCATCTACCGCGCACATCGCAGCTTTGGTGATATCCGCCTTGATGCAGCTGAAGGCCTGGCGGGCCTCAGTTGCCAGTGGAAAGATGATGGCCTTGATTAGTGGGCGGGCTTTGTCAACAAAATTGGGGACCCACTGGGCGTAATATGAAAAGAACCCAAGGCACCTCTTCAGGGCCTTGGGATTGTGAGGGAGAGGGAGTTGCAGGAGGGGCCGCATACGGTCAGGATTGGGCCTGAGGACCCCGTTGTCCATGACGTAGCCAAGGATGGCTAGTCTGGTTGTGCGGAAAACGCATTTCTCCTTGTTGTAGGTGAGATTGAGGGTTTGGGCGGTTTGGAGAAATCGGTGGAGGTTGGCGTCGTGGTCCTGCTGATCACAGCCACAGGTGATGACATTGTCCAAGCACGGAAATGTGGCCTGCAGCCCGTACTGGTCCACCATTCGGTCCATTGCTCTTTGGAACACCGAAACCCCATTCGTGACGCCAAAGGTGACCTGGAGGAAATGGAAAAGGCGGCCGTCTGCCTCAAACGCCGTGTAGTGGCGGTCCTCCGGGCTGATTGTGAGCTGGTGGTATGCAGACTTCAGATCCACCGTGGAGAATACCCGATAGTGTGAGATCTGGTTTACCATGTCTGCAAGGGAGTACGTATCGAGTTGCGTATACCGGTTAATGGTTTGGCTGTAATCAACCACCATCCGGAACTTTTCCCCGGTCTTGACGGCCACCACCTGAGCTCTCCAGGGGCTATTACTCGCCTCGATGACACCCTCCCGCAAGAGGCGCTGGATCTCGGACCTAATGAATGTCCTGTTCTGCATGCTATACCGCCTGCTTCTGGTGGCGACTGGCTTGCAGTCGGCAGTGAGGTTTGCGAAGAGAGGGGGAGGGTCGACTTTTAGGGTCGCGAGGCTGCATATGGTGAGTGGGGACAGGAGCCCCCCAAACCTCAGGGTTAGGCTCCTGAGGTTACATTGGAAGTCGAGTCCCAATAGGAGAGGAGCGCAGAGGTCTGGGAGCACATGTAATTTAAAGTTAGCGTACTCAGCGCCCTGTATTGCTAGGGTTGCAGTAGTGCACCCTTGGATTTGCACTGAGTGCGACCCAGAGGTGAGGGAGATGGTTTGTTGCTCCGGGAAAATTGGGAGCGAGCAGCGTCTTACCACGTCCGAGTGAATGAAGCTCTCTGTGCTCCCGGAGTCGAAGAGGCAAGGCGTCTCGTACCCGTTAACCCGGACGGCCATCATGGAGCTCCGGAGGTGCTTGGGTCGCGACTGGTCCAGGGTGACCGCGCTGAGCTGCGGGTAGCCGGTGGCGTGGTCGGAGGTGCTGGGGTGGCCCCGCGATGACTGTCCATATTGATCATACGCGTCAAGCGGCGGAGCAGATGGCGGCCAAGCTGGCGGCCCCCGTTGGTCGAGCGTGGTGCCGGTGAGGAAGATGGCATCCAAGATGGCGGCTCCCATAGATCGCACGTGGCCGGCCGCGTGGGGGAGGGTGGCCAAGATGGCGGCCCCCTTGAGTCGCACGTGCTGTGAGGGCTGGAAGCTGGCTGCCCCCACTGATAGCACGAGGCTGAGGCATCTGCAGGGGGCGGAGTCGGCAGACACGCTGCCACCCTGCGGGGTCTGCGGGCCTGTGAGACTGAGGATCGGGTCTGTGAGTTCGAGTTCTTAGACCTGGCCAGGCAGACTTTGGCGAAATGGCCTTTTTGCCCGCAGCTGCTGCAGTTCGCGTTGCAGGCCGGGCAGTGCTGTCGGGGGTGTTGAGACTGGCCGCAAAAATAGCAGGGTAGCCCCCCATGATGGGCAGGTGGCCGGGTGGCACAGGCCTGGGGTAGTCTTTGGTCGGGGGCCCACGAGGGGGTTGCGTGGTCAGCCGGGAACGCAGTAAGGCTCTGAAACGCAACCTCCAGAGAGGTGGCTACCTTTACCGTGTCGTCCAGATCCTGGGCCCCGTTTTCGAGCAGGTGCTGTCTCACATAATTCGACCGGATTCCCGCCACGTAGACTTCATGGACGGCGAGTCCCATGTGCTGAGTGGCCGTAACGGCCTGGTAATTACAGTTGTGTGCGAGGGCTTTGGGGTCGCGTAGTAGTCATCTAGCGACTCCCCGGGGCGCTGGCGGCGAGTGGTGAAGATGTGTCGCGTATAGACCTCGTTCACGGGCCATTCGTATAGGCGTTCGAGCATTGCGAGGGCATCTGCATTGGAGGAGGCCTCATCGAGCTGAACAGAAATGCGATGGCTCACCCGTGCGTGGAGGAGGCTCAGCTTCTGTTCGTCGTTGATGGAAGGCGTGGAAGAGGCAGCGAGATAGGCCTTGAAGCATCGAAGCTAGTGCGAAAAAATTTATTTTGCCTCCGCAGCCTGCGAATCGAGTTACAGTCGATCAGGTTTGAGGGCTGATTCCATAGTTGTGTTTAAGCTGATTAAATTGATGCGACCATCAATTCACTCAAAGACACGAGTAGAAGTAAACCGTGGTTTTAATCAGCTTAGAACCGTGCCTGCCTGCGACTGGGACAATACTGTGAACCGCCTACAGGTCAATTGCTCTTTATACTTCCTTTCAAGGGGAGGAGCCATGGGCGGAGCCCGTACATGCCCCAACATATCCCCCTGTGGGTGAAGCCACACAATGGCCCATAGGTGGAGCCCACAAGGTCAACAACATAACATAGCTGTAACACAATGGCAGAACATGATACTAATACACTGGTGAATTACTAGTACTAGACATTCACCACAGAGACTTAACCTGTGTCTCCGTTCCTCTCCTTGCTTTTATCCTGTGTTTCTGCTACTCTCCTTGTGCTCTTTTACCCTGTGTCTTCATCACTCTCATCACACTCTTTCACCCTGTGTCTCCGCCGCTCTCCTCACACTCTTTTAACCCGTGTCTTCACTGCTCTCATCACACTCTTTTACCCCGTGTCTCTGACGCTCTCCTCATGTTCTTTCATCATGTGTCACTGCCGCTCTCCCCAAGCTCTTTTACCTTGTGTCTCCGCCACTCTCTTCGTGCTCTTTTATCCTCTGTCTCAGCCACTCTCCTCTTTTATCCTGGAGGTTATTCATGAAAGCCCACCTTCTCAACCTTGCCCCTCACCTGAGATGTGATGATCCTCAGGTCAAATCACCACCAGTCAGCTCACCCCCTCAAAAGGAAAAGCAGCCTATCACCACCTGGGACCACGGTGACTTTACCTAGCTGAAGGCTATTGCTACTAAGGAAGTGACATTGTTAGATACACGAGCAGTTACAGCTCTCAAATGGGTAGACGGCCATGTCGCAGGCAAATGTTGCTGCCTAGGATCCCAATCAAACCGTGAGGCCTGGACACTTTGCCTGAACACTGAGGGGTCAACATCACAGAGGCAGTAGCCAACAATCAAACTTCCTGGAGCTTGGCCTCAGCCCTGTGAATATCCCTGGGACCGTAATGTGGATTGGGGAGGGAGCCTGAGCCTAGTCCAAGTTATGTTCCTGGCAGAGGTCTGGGGTCCAGGGTCCGGTGCCCAGGGGCCCCTGCTGTGGCCGAGGGTGCATGTGCAGGGCAGGGTCTCCCAGCGCGATCGGCGCGTTGGATGACACCCTGAGTGAAGTCAGGGAACTTAAGGGTATGGGAGGCGTGGAGGATTTGAGGATACTGGGGTAGAAGCTATAACTGATTGCTCTCGCCCTCTCCAATTCCTTACAGATATCATGGTATGGATGGTATTGTGGAACCCGCAGCAACTGACCTTGCAGTGATGGTGGCTGTCCAGGCGGTCAGACTCCAGAGAAGGCAGCAGCAGCAGCGTTGAAGGAGGCTCGATGCCGCACCCCATGTGCAGAGTTCTGCCCCACACCCTGAGGACCCGGTTGCCCTTCAGGCCTTTCAGGAACCCAGATGGGGAGGCAGGCGATGGCCCAAGTTGTACAGGTTGGTTATTCGAGGAGATGACGGACAGCATGTGCTGCAGAAGGCTCCGCCTCGATAAGGAGGTGGTGTGGCACCTGTGCCATCTCCTTGCAGACTTGGCACCATGTGCGGGAGGAGACTACCCACTCCCGGCAGCTGTTAATGTCACCACAGCCTGAACTTCTATGCTTCAGAATTATTCCAGGGCTCGAGCGGGGACTTATGTGGCATTTCAGTTGATAGCCCACAAGTGCATCCTGTTTGCCAGGGCAGCCTACAACATAAACTTTGAACTGGACCAAGTCCAACAAGATGCCTGGGCAGCAGGATTCACTGGATTCAGCCGGGTGCCCCAGGTCCAGAGGGTAATAGATGGCACGCATGGGCCTTTAAGCCTATCATTAGCAGAGGAACATGGGGGCAGGAGTAGGCCATTCAGCCCCTCGAGCCTGCTCCATCTTTTCCTTTATCTCAACACCATCTTCACACATTATCCCCACACCGCTTGCTGTCATTAGTATTGAGAAACCTATCAACCTCTGCTTTGAACATACTCAATGAATGAGCCTCCACAGCCCTTTAGGAGCCTTCTCGCAGTTCACAGTACTTATGTGTCATCTCCAAGTTTTGAAATTGTGCCCTGAAAATCCCAGTTGAAGTCAGTAACGTAGATCAAAAAAGTAATTGCCTTAATGCTGACTCTTGGAAACTCTGCTCTACATCGTCTTGCAGTCCGAAAAACAATTTCTCTCTGCTTCCAGTCACTCTGTCAACTTTGTATCCGTGCTGCCATTGTCCCTTTGTTTCCCTGAGTTTTAATTAATGCTGACAAAATATGTTGTTTGTAATGTGACATTTAATTTGAATCAATCATCACTCGTTCTTTTTTCATGAAGGCGACATATTGAGCCAAACACCAGCCTTTACATCCTCCAGACATTTTCCACCAATGTCAGATATAATGCAGACAATTTAGGAGAAACACATGCAGCTTAAAAGAACATAATCCAGTTTGTGCCAGTGGCATCAGATAAGACACCTCCCACACAAATATTGTAATGGTGCTAGGACTCTTAGAAATTCAAATCAGACTAAACACTCAACTAGCAATTATTGCACTATCCTTAGAGGTTGAGCTGCCACAGAGCTCTGAAAGGTTCCTTCCTACATATGAACTGGATTTGAAAGATTGCCCTGGGGGAGAAGAAAACGTACTGGAAAAGCAAATGTGAAATGCTCAGGTATTCTGACATGCCCCTGCCATACACTGAATGGAAATGCTACTAAAACCCTGTGATTTAGGCTGGAAACACCTTTTACTTCAAACATCAGAGGGACTTGGTGTGGAGGAAGGGACTGCTAGGTCAGGCTTTTCCTTGGCCCCAGCCGGATCTCCCCAGGTGATCATCAAACAGGACAAGCAAAGAATCAAGGTATACCACTGACTGAGAAATGTGAAGTTCACCTTCAGGTTCAAGCTCCGCCCACTCCATCTCAACAGCAACAAAGGCAATTATTTTCCTGATTTTCTCTGTTCCCTTACAAAGGTAGCCAAGTAACTACAAATTTTAATCTTCTTTTTCAATGGAGCATGAATTTCTACCCATGCTCCACCCTGACCCCCATAAACACCCCTGCACCAGAATGACTTTCTATTACTGGTGCCTGAATTGAACCCAAAGTGGCATGGATGCCTGACGGTGAAATGTTGATCAGGAAACATCTCCCTGACTCTGGGATTTCTGGTGTGATCAGTCCAGATATTGCCAGCAGGCAAATTCAAACACAAGGTACAAACTTGGGAGATATTTGAGACCCTTTTACTTTGGTACATAGAAATATACTACACATTAAATTAATGTATTATTTAATATGGGAAGAACCTGCATTCACATAGATTCTTATCACATCCTCATGCCATTACAAAAAGCTCCAGTCAATTAATTACCTTTGAAGAGTAGTTACTGCCGTTTTGTAGGTAACTCAGTAAAGTGATGGAAGGTGTCATTGACAGGCCAAAAAGCAGTACTTAGGGTTCTGGCAGAACCATTCAGCTCCTTACACCATTACAACCTTGGTCCAAACATGGACAAATGAGCAGAACGTAACTGGTGAGGTGGACGTGCCCTTGACATCAAGGCAGCATTTGACTGAATGTGGAATTCCGGTATCTCAGTAAAACCGGAGTCAATAGAAATCAGGAGGAATACTCTCTACTGGTTGGATTCATTACTAGCACAAAGGAAGATGGTTGTGGTTGTAGATGCCAATTACCGCAATCCCAGGACATCACTGCAGGAACTCCTCATGGTAGGTCCTAGGACTAACCATCTTCAGCTACTTCATCAATAGTCTTACATCTATCATCAGGTAAAAAATTAGGATGATTCACTGATAATTGCACCATTCGCAACTCCTCAGTTACTGAAGCAGTCCATGTCCATATGCAACAAGCCCTGGACAGTATTCAGGCTTGGGCTGATAAGTGGCAATTAACATTCACTCCACACAAGTGCCAGAGAATGACCAAGTCCAACAAGAGAGAATATAACCATCTCCCCTTGGCATTCGGTGGAATTACCATTGCTGAATCACCCACTATCAACATCCTACCATTGACCAGAAACTGAACTTGGCCAACCATATAAGTTCTAGAGCTATAAGGGCAAATTAGAGGCTAGGAATTTTGAGGCAAGTATCTCATCTCTTGAGTGCTCATAGCCTGTTCGTCATTTACATAGCACAAGTCAGTGGTGCAATGGAACACTCTCCACTTGCCTGGAGCAGTGTAGCTCCAATAATACTCAAAAAGCTTGACACCATCCAGGACAAAGCAGCTGGCTTGATTTGCACCCCAACTCCCGCCTTAAACATTCACGCCCTCCACCACTGACAGGTACTGGCAGCGGTGTGTACCGTCTGCAAGATTCACTTCAGTAACTCCGCAAGGCTTCTTTCATAGACCTTGAAAGACCTTGACCTTGACCACCTTGGTCAAGGGCAGAAGATGCATGGGACTAAATACCAAAACACCACGTTCCCCTCCAAATCGCACACATTTGTCTCTATATCGCTGTTCCTTCACTGTCGCTGTGTCAAAATTCTGGAATTCCCTTCTGATCAGCTCTGTGGATGTTCGTACAGACATTTACCGGTGCTTAAAGGTGTCTTAGCTTTGACAAAGAGTCATCTGGACTCGAAACGTGACCTCTTCTCTCCCTACAGGTGCTGCCAGGCCTATTGAGATTTTCCAGCATTTTCTCTTTTGGCTTCAGATTCCAGCATCCGCAGTAATTTGCTTTTATCATAATAATGACAATATTTGGGTGGCCCGGTAGTACAGTGGTTAGCACTGTTGCTTCACAGCGCCAGGGTCCCATGTTCGATTCCCGCTTAAGTCACAGTCTGTGCGGAGTCTGCACGTTCTCCCTGGGTGGGATTCTCCCATCGGGTGGCTAAGTGTCGATGCCGGTGTAAAAACGGGAGTGTTTTACTCTGGCATCAGTGCCCATTCCAGGACCCCATTCTCCGGCCCACAGGGGGCTAGCATGGCACAGGAGCGGCCCACGCCGATCCAGCTGCCGATCCCGGCGTGAACCCGGCGCCGCGGAGTCCGCGCATGCGCAGTTGGGCCGGAGCCAATTAGCTCTTGCGCAGTGGCCTACTTTCCCGAGCCGGCCCCGGCGCCATATGGCGCAGGGTTACAGGAGCCGGCGTGGAGGAAAGGAGGCCCCAGCCAGAGAGGCCGGCCCGCCGATCGGTAGGCCCCGATCGCGGGCCAGGCCACAATGGTGTCCCCCACCAGGGTCGGACCCCCCCCCACCCCCTCCCACAGGCCACACCCGGACCCTTCAACGCCGAGGTCCCGCCGGCTCAGAGGATGTTCGAACGGCGCCGGGGGGACTTGGATTTTTTGTGACGGTCGCTCGGCCCATCCGGGTGCCGCAGTACCGCGCTGATTTTCCGACCCGGCGGGGGTCGTGTCTGCGAGGGTTTTCTCCGGGTGTTCTGGTTTCCTCCCACAAGTCCTGAAAGACGTGCTGGTAGGTAATTTAGACATTCTGAATTCTCTCTCAGTGTACCCGAACAGGCGCCGGAATGTGGCAACTAGGGGCTTTTCATAGTAAATTAATTGCAGTGTTAATGTAAGCCTACTAGTGACAATAAAGATGATTATTATTATATTTATTGCATTATTCCATTTATAATTATAAAAATGCTAATTTGAAATGTTCCCCTGATGTTCGATGAGCATGTCCATGTGATTAAAAAAAATAATTTAGAGTACCCAATTTGTTGTATTTTTTTCCCAATTAAGGGGCTATTTAGCTTGGCCAATCCACCTAGCCTGCACATCTTTGGGTCGTGGGGACGAGACCCACGTAGACACGGGGAGAATGTGCAAACTCCACACGGACAGTGACCCAGAGCCGGGATCGAACCTGGGTCCTCGGACCCGGCATGTCCATATGATATGTGACCTTTGTAACTGACATAAAATACTAATATGGTGAACAATTATAAATCACACACACAAGGGATTTGCAACCAACAAATCGGGATCAGATTGTTCCACTTAGTGTTACTGAATTGTTTTCACTATTATTATGGTTCAGAGATTCACTTTTGAGTTGTGAAAGGCAAATTGCTTCCAAACAAGATGTCAGCATTGAGAACGCACTTCTCTAATGACTATTGACTAATGCCAAAAAGCTTCAAATCTTTGCTGCTTTATTTAAGCGCGAAATTACAGATGTGAGAACGCACACAAAGGCCTGTTGAAGATTATTGAAAATGAGCCAAAGTAAAGGAGAAGAAAAGGACAAATCACTCTTACAAACATTGTTCTGTGTTGACATTGGGAATGTAATATTGGCTTTATCTCTTACAATTCCAACTGAAAACAAAAACACATATTTCAATAGCATTCTTCAGATGCACTATACTCTCAATCCAAAGAGGAAGCCGAAGAGTAAAATAAAAGAGAAAACAGAAATAGACTGAGAAGCATCAGAGACACAGGGTGGGATTTTCAGGCCCTGCCTGCCATGTGGATCATTCAGCCCCATTGAACATCAGTGGAGTTTTGACTGGCCTATTGCATCCTCTGCAGCAGGTCCCGCCATGGTGGGACTGGGTCTTGGAAGAACAAAAGAAAATCTATGTAGCTCTATACTAAAACATGCCAAAATGCTTCACAGAAGAGTTATCAAACAAAAGGTAACACTCGGCCATGTAAGGAGATGTTGGGGAAGATGACCAACACATTAGTCAAAGAACTAGGTTTTAAGGAGGGTATTAAAGAAAGAAAGGTTGACAGACAGAGGAGGTTAGGGACAAAATTCCAGAGCTTAGTATCTTAGCACCTGAAGGCATATCCACCATTGGTAGAGTGATTAAAATTGGGAATGCTCAAGGCATCAGAATTAGATGAATGCCAATATCTCAGAGGGTTGTACGGCTGGAGAAGATTAAAGGCATAAGGAATGGCGAGGCCATGGAGCGATTAGTAAACAAGCATGAGAATTTTAAGAGCAAGTCTTCCTTTCGGGTCAACCAATCTTGGTCAATGAGCGCAGGCATAATAAGAATGATGTTGGGTGCAAATTAGGACAAGGGCAGCAAAGGTTTGAAAGGTGTTAATGTCAGGAGTGCGTAGGAATAGACAGGTGTAGAGATAACAAAGCCATGGATGAGCATTTCAGCAGCAAATGAGCTGCAGTAACAGTGGAGCCAAGCAGTGGCAGGTAGAAATAGATGGTGGACTGGATTCTCTTGTTCCCCAGCAGCGTGTTTCTCAGCAGCGCGCCATTCGCTGGCGGAGGGATTCTGTCTTCCTGCAGATTGTCAGTGGGATTTCCCATTGTAACAATCTCGTACCAACACAAAACCCATTGGCGGGGGTGCACTGTTGGCGGGAAAATTGAATCACAACAACTGGAGAATTCCAGACGGCATAGTTTTCACACAATAAGGTGGTCAAGAAATTAATTGTGGAGTCAAATGTGGCATCAATATTATGAATAACCTTGGTTGAGCCTCAGACTGTTGTGCGGGAGATGGATAGACAGTTCTAAAGAAAAGCATTTGTGACAGAGACTGAAGCCAACAGCTTGGGCAATCCTCGTGTCCCTGGAGGAGCAGGTTTTGCTACTTTCCTCAGTGGAATGGACTTGACTCCATTGGCAGAGGCACAATTGAAGGGAAACCTGTGTACGGTGAGATTGTAAGAGGCTTTCAGCAGATCTAGGGGACAGAGGGGGAGAGGGCCAGGACATTGCAGAATGTGATGAGTTTGCCACAGTCACCAGTCTGTCCATGAAACACCACTGAACTGCACACCATTGCACTGGCTCTGAGCTGAGGGGCACAAAGCCAGGGTGACGGACTGGGAGCCTGGACACTGATCGAATTCCTGGGACTTCACGGAAAGGCAGAGATGACTACTCCAGGGTTTTTCAAAGTTTGGGTCATGACTCGTTGGTGGGTCACTCTCGGAAGGGTCACAGAGCGATCGATCGCGGCTTTCCCGCGGTGATTCCAATTGCGGGAGAGGCACTCAACAACCTCCTACCGAAATTTTTACTGAGAATGCCAACCTCAGCCACCTTTTAAATCAGAACGGAATGAGGCTATGTGCAGTCTTCCAGCCATAAGTGGCAGCAGTGAGCAGGTCATGCACCCTGCACGTACACTTGATGTCATAAATCCTGTATGTACATGCTTTTGACACCAAATCATGGAGGAGAGCATCTTCCATTTTCCAGCTGCTCGCAAGAAAGAGATGGCCAAAAACACAAATAGGAAGGGTACGTATTGGCCAGGATCCAACTTCTGAAAAGGTGGAGAGAGTTGCTCAGAGTCCAGGGCAGGACAGAGCAGTGCCAGTGTTAGCTCTGTACAGGGCCTCTGGTTAATAGCCCACAAAGAATAAACTTAACTCAGGAGCAAAGCAGCAAAATGATGATTTCTTGACATATAGTTTTGTCAACTGTGCCAATGCAAATAAAGATGCAAAGCCCATTGTGTTATAATGTGGAGATGCTGGCGTTGGACTGGGGTGGGCCCAGTAAGAAGTCTTAAAACACCAGGTTAAAGTCCAACAGGTTTGTTTCGAATCACTAGCTTTGGGAGCGCAGCTCCTTCATCAGCTGAGCAAGGTATTGCTCAGAAGAATTCAAGGAAGAGTAAGCAAAGTGTTCTGAGTTGAAGAGACAATTTCAGTAATTATATTTAAAGTGGGACAGCAGACTCCAGAGGTAGATGAAACATTTAATGTAATTTTAATACAGCCTGGGAATTGAGAGTTAAAACAAATATGAACAGCTTGTACAGAAGTCAAGACAAGGAGATCCTAAAAGGGGTTAGTAAAAAATTCTGGATTGGATTCACTGTTAAAAGTGGAGTTGAAGCTTAGGTTAAAAGAGTCATTTGTAAAACCTTGACTTGGTTTTGGTATGTAAACCACTAAGGGAAAGCATAATTATGAGAGAAGATTTTAAAGTGTGTTTTTGGGAGTGGAGTTAAGAAATTCTCATGTGACAATCATCTGGGGGAATTCTGAGGAGACATTCACTTGCGGTTCAGAGTGGAGAGTATATTTTCCACCAACCATCTTGTGTGCTTAAAAGCGACTTTGTGTTAATGAGACCACTGAAGTGTAAGATGTACTTTGTAATTCACATTAATCCTAAAACCTGTGTGTAATTGTTAAGATAAAGGGGGAATAAAGGAGTATTGTATAATAATCCAAGTTTTCATATTGAATAAATGTTTTTTTCTTGTTGTTAAATTGAATTAGTGGTCCTTAGATTCTATTCCTCCATGTTTTATAAAAATATAATAAACGTTGTGGTCTTTTGACCAGAGTTCCATTCTGTGATCTTCCCATCCACTTCTAACACCAACTGGGATCGTAACACAGTGAGCCTACTGACAGGACTTTCTCATCGAGCTCAAAGCCTGGAACAAATAATATTGAGACACAGGGACTACATGCATCTCAGAGGCCAAGAAAGTCTGACCTACTGAAACCTCTGTCTTCTCAAGGCCTTCCTGGTGTTACGGCCATCCATGCACTCCCATTCAGACCCTCACACCTCTCTGTTGGTGCGTTCCTTCACCTCCTATTCGGCCTCATCATCAGAGGAATACCAGCTATCTTGTGTCTTCTCTTCCTCCAGAGCATCCCCTCTTTGAATGGCGAGGTTATGAAGAGTGCAGTATTTAATGAGCATCAGTAAAGCTCTGGATGGTGTGAACTGCGATGTTCTTCTGATCTATTTAGGCATTGGAACCTTGGCCGGGATTCTCCCCTACCCGGTGGGGCGGGGGAATCCGGCGTAATGGAGTGGCGGGAACCACTCAGGCGTCAGGCTGCCCCTTTAGGGGCCAGGCCCTCACCTTGAGGGGCTAGGCCCGCACCGGAGAGATTTCCGCCCTGCCAGCTGGCGGGAAAGGACTTTGGCGCCACGCCAGCCGGCGGCGAAAGGATTTCGCTGGGCGACACATGCGCGGGAGCATCAGCGGTCGCTCACGGCATCCCCGCGCATGCGCAGTGGAGGGGGTCTCTTCCGCCTCCGCCATAGTGAAGACCATGGCGAAGGCGGAAGAAAAAGAGTGCTCCCACGGCACAGGCCCGCCTGCGGATCGGTGGGCCCCGATCGCGGGCCAGGCCACTGTGGGGGCACCCCCCCGGGGCCAGATCGCCCGCCCACCCCCAGGAACCCAGAGCCCGCCCGCGCCGTCTGCTCCCGCCGGTAAAGTAGGGCCAGAGCCAGACAAGTGCTGGGAGGGGAGTCACCATACTAGCGAGGAGGACCAATATGGGAGGACAGAAAGAAAGGAGGGCCGCGGCGCACCGCTCAGGAGAGAGGGAGTGCCTGGCACAAAGGCGGGACGGAACAGAAGGGAGGGAAGAACACGGCGGGGGAGGGAAGAGGGACAGGAGCTAACAGAGGGGAGAGGGGTTGGGTGGGGAGCACAGAACAAAAAAGAAGCAAAGGGAAGGTCGAGGTAGAGAAACAGAATGGACATAGGCCTCGGCAGGCATGGAGCAGGGCAAGGAACCAAGATGGCGCCTCAAACAGCCATTTGGTAGGGCATCAGGGCGAAGGGAGATCCCCGGGTGCAGGGGCGCATCCACATGACATACACATTTGGGTGTCCCCTGGATAAAGGGAAACCCTGGAACGCTGGGGTTAGACCTCATGGTGAGAGCGGCAACCGCGGTCATTTTGAACAGCCCCCTTACAAAGGAATCCCTGGGTGCAGGGGCTCGTCCATCAGGTAAGTACGGGTGATCCCGCAGGACTGTGGGGTTAGAAACCCCCCACCAGGATTGTTACCTGGAATGTAAGGGGACTAAACGGCCCGGTGAAAAGATCCAGAGTCTTCGCCACCTAAGAAGCCTAAAAGCAGACATAATCTACTTACAAGAGATGCACCTAAGGGTGAAGGACCGACTGCTGGTAAGGCGGGGCTGGGTGGGACAGACGTACCATTCATGTTACAGAATGAGGACAAGGGGGATAGCAGTACTAATCAACAAGAGCATGAGGATTACAGAAACCAAGACAGTTACGGATCAGGGGGCTGGTACGTCATGGTCAGCGGTGTCCTGGAAGGGGCACCGGTGGTACAGGTAAATGTGTACGCTCCCAACTGGGACGACACACAATTCATAAAGAAGACCATGGCGGAAATCCCCGACATTGACACACACCGACTGATTATGGGGGGCGACTTTAACTGTGTGCAGGACCCACTGACCGACTGATCAAACCCCAGAACAGAGAAAAAGACTTGCATGGCTAGGGAACTTGGGGCTTTTATGGAGCAGATGGGGGCGGTGGACCCATGGAGGTTCCAGCACCCAGGCAAAAAGGAATTCTCATACCTTTCACAATTATCGACTTCTTTGCAGTGAAGAAATGGGTACTTATAGGGATCACAGGAAAGGAGTACTCTGCGATCGTCATCTCCGACCACGCTTCACATACATGGATGTGAGGTTGGAAACAGGCCGTGCCCAGCGCCCCACATGGAGGCTGGACATGGACCTCCTGCCCGACAAGGCCTTCTGCCAAAAAACATTGCGGGCCATAGGCGATTACGTGAGTAACAACCAAAACGGGGAAGTCTCACCCTCCACGTTTTCGGAGGCACAGAAGGCCATGATTAGAGGAAAGATCATAGCCTACAAGGCAAGCAGAGATAGGGAAGAGAGGGTGGCCAGGCAGCGACTAGTGGGCTCCATTCTGTAAGTTGACAGAAAAAACTCCGAGACCCGACTGTCGAGCTGTTGGTGGAGATGGCGGCGAAATATATATAGGACCAATTTAAAGAAAGACAAAATAAACCTTTCTGTACAATAAAGTAAATTAACGGGTAAGAAAAATGTGATGTATGTATACAATTGTTTATAATTATGAGAAATGGCAATAACAAAATAGACTATGGGCAACTGCGCCTTCGCCATGACAGAAGCCTTAACACAGAGAGGGTGCACTGTCACCAGTTAGACGGGAGGGCAATGCTCACAGAAGCCATGTGAATATATCACTGGATGTCCCCATCACCCTCCATGAATCTAGTAGCAATGAGTGCATCCTAAGTTTGTCTGTCTCATCTGGACATCGCCTTTGTCTCATGCCTGACATCCTCTCCCTCGAGCACCTCCTCATCATCGTCCCCTTCAAATGTCCCCCTCATCGGAGGAAATGTGCCCCTGTGCCATCTCCTCCTCAGGCAGTTCCTCCCCCCTGTTGCAGTGCAACTTGTGTAGGATGCAGCAGGCAGTCACGATGTATGACACCCTCTATAGATTGTATGGCTGGGCTCTATGAGACCACTCCAAATGCCAGAACCTCATCTTCAGCATCCCTATGGTCTGCCCCACCAAAGTGTGAGTTGTATTATGAGCCTCATTGTACCGTGTCTCAGTTGCACTTTGTGGCCTCCACACAGGCATCAGCAGTCACCTCCTCATTGGATAGCCCTTGTCCCTGAGGAAACAGCCCTTCATCCTCTTTGGATCCTGAAACCTGTCAGGAATCTGAAGTTAGGGGTCATGCACACTCCCTGGAAATTGAGTTCACACTGACAGGATGCGTTTGATTGGTCACAGACCAGCTGAACCTTCAGTGAGTGGAAGTCCTTAGGGTTCACCTTGTTCATTGCTTGATGCCATGGAGATCTGAGTGCTACGTGACTGCAGTTGATGGCACCCTGCACCTGTGGAAGGCTATAGACTTGGGCGATGCCTATCGCTCTTGCATCCAGTTTGCCAGATCCCAGTCAGAATGGGTGAGGTTGTGTGCTTGTGCAGATATTGTGTCCATAACCGCCTGGATGCACTTGTGTGTGGAGGCTTGTGAAATCCTGCAGAGCTCACCTGTGGAGACCTGGAACGAGCCACAGGCATAAAAATTGAGTGCGATTGTAACTTTCAGCGACATTGGTAGTGGCTACCCTCCAAGTCCCCATCACGTCAAATCCTGCAGAATGTGGCAGGTGTAGCCAACCAATTCCCTGGACAGGCACAGTCTTCAATGTCCCTGGTACTCAGATATCTGCAGGGTGTGTTAGACACCGTCTGTGGACACTGGGTCAAGTTCTCTGAGATCTATCCTCGGCGCCTGGAGCAGGCTCTGTCAACCCTTCCTCTTCACAGTTCTGCACCTGCCTTTGGCGAACTAGGTTCCTCATTTGACCTTGTATTCTTTTCTCCTGTCTATGAGCGAGAGGAATGACAGCGTGATCACCAGGCTCCATGTTCCTGACGATCTCGTCACGGCAGTATCAAAGAGCGAGACTTGACAGTTCACTTCTTTGTTCGAAGGATCACTCTTTCCCATTTATCATCTGAAGCTGTCTCTCAAAGCCACTGATTTATATCCTGCTCACCACATTCATGCCCAGTTCATCATCCGCATGCATAATGGGCAAGATCCCACACCACTCTTGCCCCACACCACATGACTGGGTGGCCACAGCTTTGATCCTGAGCTCTCACCTGGGCACAGGAATTGTCTAGAGCTTCACTCCAAGGCCTTGTGTGCAGCTTTGGGGGGCACTTGTAAATATACACCTCAGCACACAGCCAAGGATGAGGCACACTCCTCAGGCACTGTGCCATTGCAAACTCGTGAAGGAAAGGTACTTGCTTGACCAATCAGCCATTGGTGTAGGCACACTATGGCAGTCAGTGATTTTGGGAAGTCAGTGCGCCAAAGGATAAATATTGAGCAGCAACCAGTGGCACTCACATATGTAAGTGGTGCTTGAGTGAGCATAATGCACGGCTGGTTTATGCATGTCAATTGAATGGTCTCAGCTGTATCACTTCCATTAGCCTTGCTCTTGTCAACATCCTGCATCCAGATTCCCCCCACTCCCAAAGTTTGAGTGGAACCGTCAGTCCATAATGACTCCGCACTCACTTGCTGCACTGGTCCTGCTTTCCTTCCTCTTGTGAGGCCCTTCAGCATTAGCAGGCATCCTCAGGTAACCCCTACAGTCAACCCCCTGGTCACATTAAGCCAACCCCCGGTCTCCCCTGAGTTAAGCCCCTCCCCACCTCAACTCCCCCAAGTTAACGCCTCCACCCCCCCCCCCCCCCCCGGTTTCCCCTGAGTCAAACCCTCCCCGCCTCCCCAGTCTTCTATGACTAGGCTCCAGTACCTTAGAGCCAACCCCCTTGATACCCTTCTAGTGTACCCCCAATCGCTCCCGAGTGAGTCCCAGGTCACCACGGTGTCAGAGTCTGGTCATCCCCGAGTTATAGGTTGGTTACCCCGGAGTCAGAGCTGCTACCCGCCCCCCGCAAGTCAGAGCTAGTACTCCTGAATCAGCCCCCTTAATACATGGAACCATCCGCTCCACGAGTGCCGAGCTCACTCGCAGCCTCCCTCGGAGCCCCAGTCGTGATTCATGCCGTTCTGACAATGGATGGAGTTTTTGACAGGAAGGCTCTGATTCCAGCCTAAGGGCCCGATAATGAGATTCAAGTGTATTATTATGATATTCCTGAGATTGAACGGTGGGAAACACGGCTCGGCACCGACTGGGGGAGGGGGGATGATTGCGGTAAACTCTCACGTTGACGGAAAACACAACTTTAGCCTTCTCATAATATTTTCTACTCCCGGCGCCGTGCCTGCCTAACGCTAACCAGAGCGGAAAATCCAGGCCACAGTCTTTTAATCATATTTAACGTGTAAACCCTCTCCTTCTCACAGGTTAGTCACCTGTTCATCTTCCTGCCTCAATAAAAACCACACGTTGGAGAAGGACTTGCTTTGGGATGCTGAGTTTTCAGATTTTATCCCCGACTCAACCCACACCACCTGGTATAAACGGTTAAAACTTCCCCTGTAATCACTGGTAGGGAATCTTTTTGTTCACCATCCTCTTTTACCCTTGCTTTTTGATACTTATGATCCTGACATAAATACCCTACATGCAGGTAAACCTACACTTTCTTGGCTGGTCATTACACTGTAAAAGAAACACAGTTTTCAAAACTAGAAATGGTGTTTTATCTCGCATTGAATGCTGTTGTACAGACCCAATTCCTTGTTCAGAGTCATTACAAATATATTATTGTTTTTACATATATTTCATTTTCCTTTAAAAACCCAAATTTACAGTGCGGATGGTGATGTCCAATTCAGGCAGCTACGAAAATGTAAATGAATTAAAGAAAAGATATATAATGCTATATATCACAGAATACTACAGTGCAGAAGAGGCCCTTCGGCCCATTGAATCTGCACTGATGCATGAAAGGCCCTGACCTGCCTACCTAATCCCACTTGCCAGCATTTGGCTCATAGCTTTGAATGTTATGATGTGCCAAGTACTCAACCAGGTACCTTTTAAAGGATGTGAGGCATCCCACAGCTACTACCCTCCCAGGCAGTGCATTCCTGATCATCACCACTCTCTGGGTAAAAAGGTTTTTCCTCAAATCCCCCTTAAACCTCCCACCCCTCACTTTGAACTTGTGTCCCCTTGTAACTGACCATTCAGCTAAGGGAACAGCTGCTCCCTATCCATCCTGTCTATGCCCCTCATAATCTTGTCCACTTCAATCAGGTCACCTGAAGGAAACCTGCTATTTCTGATAGGTAAAAGGATCATTGATTTAGCCATTTTGTTATAAATATTAAAGCCCAGTTCAAAAATCATTTTAAAATGGATCCCATCATAGCACTGCAAATATGATCAAACATAACCTCAGTTTGCAAAAGCACTTAGCTTGCAGAAATAAAAGCACAGTATTTGAAACATTTGCA